>NC_141991.1:57973616-58664866 GCF_049901715.1 Pseudonaja textilis | reverse complement strand
TCAGTGATGGAGCACCTCTGACAGGAGTGTCAAACCTTTGCTATACCCGCAGATGTACAATTCTCTATGTGAAATTGGTAGTGTTTTTTAATGGGATAGTTTTAGTGGAATAGTAATGGAATATTTGGTGGTAAAATCACACATGGAACCTAATACTTGGAAAAATACATTTAAAAAAAAATCAAAAATTGAAAATTCACCACTTAATATTCTAATGAAGTTTTTAGTAAAACATGTGATAGGCTTACTTTAAGGAGCTTTTTGTTAGTCTGGTAATACCTCTTACCCCTGATAATAGGTTAATGCATATTAGGTTTATCGCATCGGAAAAGGAAATAATAAATGCCAATGTTCAATTCACTCAGACTTCAGAGCCTTTGTTTTGGCCTGACACTTCTCTCCCTGGGCTGCATTCACAATGCATCCATATGACAGGTTTTGGGGAAATATTTTATAGAGCAGCTTTACTCAATAGAAATGTTGGACTAGTTCCTACCTGCCTAGGTTTTTCACTTTGGGAATGATAATCTGATTAGGTGAGGCTACTTGCTTCCCGAAAAATTTGGCTCAGTGCCTGACACCTGGAATGGATGGCCTAAAGTTCTTCAAAAGTACTGTATTACAGGCCACAAAAACCTTCCTGAAGGTTTTTCCAGTAAATTCAACTGTATAGGATTACATCAAAGAATTAGAATATCCTATGATAAAATACTACACTTTGTTTTGGATCTTTATTTCATATTGTTGTAAATTCATTTTTATGGGGTGTTGGATTGGGACTTGTCCCTGTCCGGTTTAAAAAGTGTTCATCTAGGAAGAACCTTTGTCTATAAAATATAGCTTGTTTATTGATCAAAAGGAAAAATATTTATGGATTTTATTAAGATTCATTTTGCCTTGCAAATTTTCAGTTGCAACTGTATAAAATACATGCAGGTAGTCCTTACTTACTGATTTTTTCATTTGGTGACCATTCAAAGTTACAACGATGTTTTAAAAAGGCTTTGCAACCCATCCTTACATTTTTGACTAAATCAGCATCCCACCGTTACATGATCGCCATCTGCATGCTTCATAACTGGATCCCAACAAGCAGAGTTAATGGAGAATGTGGAAGTAAAATTGCAAGTCATAATCACATAGTGTCTCCTTTAACAACCAGTGACTTGCTTAACAACTGTATTGGAAGTGATGTTATTAAGTCCATTGAGATTATGTAATGAAGTACAGTGCTTAGTGACAGAGTTGCTGCTCCCAATTATGGTTACTAAGTGAGAACTACCTGTACATTATGATTTTCATTTAAATATATACTAGATTGCATTTAGGTCAGCACCGTCATACTCATTTTCTTAAGCCTTAATGTTTGTCTTGTAAGTAAGGCTATTTAAGAGTCCTGGTGGCACAATGATTAGAATGTAGCACTGCAGGCATTTTTTTGCTGACCGCTGGCTGCCAGCAGTTTGGCAGTTCGATTCTCACTGGCTCAAGATTGACTCAGCCTTTCATCCTTCCAAGGTTGGTAAAATGAGAGTGTTGAGGGCAGTAAGCTGACTCTGTCCACTGTTTAGAGAGGGCTGTAAAGCACAGAAGAGGTTTATAAATCCAGGTGCTATTGCTATTTGAGCATAGCTAGTTCAAGGAACCATGGCTTGATGCAAGATGTTGCATCAATGTTAAGAAAATGGATAAAGTTTCTTGTGATCTTAGCTCTTCCACTTATCAATTTGAGCCCTGTCTGATTAAAGTGGCCAAGGAGGGGAGAGTGAGATAGATTCAGTCCATAGTTGTTACCACTTTGCAGAGATAGGTCATGCCACTGAAAATGGCAATAGTCTATCCCACTTCTCAAGAGGGTTACTCTGGACCAGTGTATGAAGCTGTCAGGTGAGGAGATATAGGTTCAGATTCAACCTAAGCAAGATGAAATAGCTATTTATTCAGAAAATGCCAATTCTGGGATTGTAATAGCTTTGATTCTTGATGGTGTAGTGAACCTCATGGACAATGCAATTTTTTCCAAATAAAGAAACATTTTTAGTTTAATAGTTGTCTCAATAAAAATATGCAAAAGGGCAATCCATCCATTCATTCACCCACTCTCACGCACCTTCTTATCTATACGATGATAATTAAAGTTTAGTGCTTTCAGGGTATTTCAGGGTATTTCACAGATATTATCTCAGAATTACTCACTGTTAAGAATATGGGCATTTTGCAGACAGAGATGAGAAAATAGCATTCTGGACTAGTGGCGAGATTTAAACTGGGGATTTAAGCCATCATGTGCCCTTTGGATATTAGCTTAACCAAATTAGGGCCGTCAAAGGGTAGTAACTGTGTGTTTAGTTGATAAAAATATAAAACTTCTTTAATGCTTTGGCAAAAATAAGTTTTAATCTTAACAAACAATAAATCTTCACTCATTCCCTGTGTATCATCACTAGCTTCCTGGTTGAGTTCCATCTACTGAGAGTATGTGGTCCTGTTCCAACAGGTTCCTTTATCTGTCTCCAACTTCTTGCTGCTTCCTCTCCATCTCTAGTTTGCGTAGGAGGCATTTGTCTTTCCTAACTTGTGCTGACTTCAGTGTGGGCTTGCCTGTGCCTAAACATGCACTGATAAAGCAGTTTGGGATGAAAATTCTGCAATTATTTATGTACCAAGAACTTTTTGTTATGGTTGTTAATGGAAGTACACAGCCTTTGAAAGGGCGTGGAGTGGTAGCTGTTATTAAAGGCAGATGAAGCAACTGTTTTTCTTTTCATCCAAAACGCTGAGTCAAATTGTTAAAAAAGTGACAATTTGTCACATTTGGAGTATTTCTAAGAAAAATCATTGCCTTTTCTCAGACTGAGTTTGACACAGCGGAATGAGTTTGAAAAATAACGAAAATTACAATAGGTCCATGTTGCTAACTCCCAAAGTCAAAAGAGAATTGATCACATGTTTTTGTATGGCAGCCAAGCTTCAAAAAGATGTGTTCATGTAGCAACACACAGGAAAAAAAAATTCCATCCAGTTCAGGCTTGATATGATATAATCTGAGGATTTGAATATGAAATTGGAGCATGGTGGCTCATGTGGTTAGGACACTGGGTTGGAGGCTAGCAAGCCCGCGTTTGAGATCCGAGTGCTGCTGCATGGTGGGATGAGCACCCATCTGCTCCAGCTCCTTGATAGGGACATGAAAGGAGCCCCCACCAGCATCCCATGGGCAATGGTGATGTCACCAGCTAATCTTTTCAACCCAAAAGCACATTAAATGCTACCTCCAACACAAACAGAGAGAATCCGAAATAATGAACTGCATTCTAAGAAGTCTTCTAGATGCTGAGTCAACAGAATATCTTATTTAGATCAGGCTTATTGTTCCATCCAGATGTTGTCATTATTATCCCTTATCTAGTCCGAAAGTAGTGTGTTCCCTTGTGTGTTTCCTAGAGACAGAAAATTATGCTTCTTCCTCAAACCTGCTCAGATTACTATCCAAGTTTCTCAAAGAGCCATCCTTTTATGATGTCAAATTCAAAATCATTGGGGGTAGGGGAAAGCTCAGGTTTTCCTGTCACCATTTCCCTGTTCTCCCAAGCCCATTTACCATGGAGCAGAAGATTCATGTGTCTATTAGCATTAGCAGAGAGAAATGATTTAATGGGGGGAAAAGGATACTGGGGAAAGGAAAAGGATGAAAATGCCTGATTCTTAGCATGTTGGCCCATTCTGATTCCCATAATTATCAACACATTCACAAACACACACAAGAAATTATTTTGGTTTTTTTTTTTTACTACATCCCCCTGTGGTACCTTTATTTGATATATGTGAGGAAAGGAAGCAAGAGTAGAGAGGGGTAGTTTTGTCCCAACTTGGTGATATAATTAAGAAAAAAGAGAGAGAGACTGAAAGAATGGGTGTTATCCAATTAACCCATTTCTGATGACTAACTAATAAGGGAGGAGAGGGAATATCTCTTCCTTTTCCGTACTCAATGAATTGCCCAAGTTTCCTTTGGAAAGGATACAGGGAAGTAGAAGAGGACCATGCTCTTTAGAATATTGACCTAGCAAATATCCAATATCTCCTCCCCTGTGACATCTAATGGCACTTGACATTTGGCAGTCTTCTATATTGGACAGTTCTATAATTAGAAGATGATATTTAATAGCCAGTGATATTTCATAACCTACTCTATGCTCCGTGTTTTATAACTAGTCTCTGTTTTATAACAATTAGAATTTTGTGCGCTCTACAGATTAAGACTGTATCTGTGATAAAACTGTAGAAGGATGTGGGTGGCAAAGAATTATGACCCATCTGGATGTGTTCTGAGCAGGATGGAAAAATAAACACCCACATGGTTTCTATACTGCCAAAGGCTCAGCTCCCATCCTGAAGCGCCTTTATTTTTGGCCTTACATTGAGCGGGGAAGGGAGAAGGAGCAGGTTTGAAATCCGCAGGGTGGCATAATTTTTAGTGACATCGTTAAAACAAAACAGACACCCAAACACAACTGATTTAGAAACAAAAGGTTGAATTTTAGCCTAAAAAATCCAGAAAGAACCATATATAATTAAATGGTCAAGATAATATGAGAGGTTTTGACATATACAATGCAACACTTTCTGACCAAATGTTTCAAACCTGATAAAATGCAAAATATTGTTTTTTTAAAAATTGGGGATTATCAATACAATACGTAGGGTCATTGGGTGATCTAGCAGACCACCACCCCAAAAAAAGCCACAGCCCAGACCAACAAAATGACACAAATTCTGACAAATAATACACATTTCTTCTGATAAAGTATTCCCACTTCATCTCCCAGAGAAAGGGAGTCAAAAAAGGGCCACATGGCAGCTCCAACATGTCAACAAAACTTCACTTTGATAGACTTCTGTGTATCAGTTACAAAGGAAGATTAATTTTGGAAAGTAGATGCACTGCAAAACCAAAATAGCCTTCATCTACTTATGGTACCAGAAAAGCCTTGTAAGTAAAGCTTATTTTTCAAGCAAATTCTAAAAATGTTGCCTGGTAACAGACATGCATTCCAGTAAACCTGCATTTGTGGGTTTTCCCCATAACTGGGAAGAAAGATGAACTGAGATGTAAGGGGCCAAGCAGGCAGTTCTTCATCAAATATCTTCCAGTAAAATTCACTGGTGAATGCCACAGAATTCTTGGAAGCCTGGCACTCAGATAAATCAGACATCATCAGGCACATAGAGATAAATATCTACATATCATTCAAAAGACATAATCAAAATACCAAAAAGGAAACAAAAAGACTAAAACCCCTCCTTACCAGCAATCAACACCCAGATGAGTGGGGATTAACACCAAGTTTAACACTAGACCAAGAATTAAAAAGAAAACAATACCCCAATCAAGAAACTACTAACTCAGACAAACAAGGTAACAGTAAACAACAGTCCAATGATGGAGCCACTAAGACCACACTCAGCAACACTGACGGGGCAAGCATATAAAATGAAAGTAAATTATACTCTGTTCTTGCACTGATGGTGTTATCTGGTTTGGTAATAAAATGTCTACAAAAAAACAACCAAGCTCAGTGAGCACCAAGTATCCCTTAAATTAATTAAATAAAAATTGAAAATAAAAGAAAACTCATTAGACTACCAAATGTTGTGAGCCTTTGCAAGGGATGAGAAATTAGAGCAAGAATTTAGGCTTTTTAAAATATTATTCTTGCATATACTGATATTTAGAAGATGGAAAATAACATGCATGCTATTCATTTGCCACCTCTTATGGCAATATCTTTTAAAACTGTTAGAGCAAGGTTTCCCAAGCTGTGAGTGGTACTTCCCTTGGGGAGGTGCTGACAGAGTCCAGGGAGGGTGTGAAGAACCTTTTAGGTGTTATTGTTAAATAAATACACATTTCCCAAAATTCCATTATATTGTTTTCATTGTTCATTTGGGTTCATTTTAGTCTTTGGGTTTTTAATATTATAGTAAAGGGAGATGTGAGAGCAAAAATTTCAGGAAGCTTGCTCAGGTCCTTCCTTCCTAGAATCAGAATAGCTGCCACTCAAAGTTTAATGTCTGATGTTCCTAGTTTAGAATGCACATTGCAAAAAGAAATGGATTCCTTCTAAGCCTGAGAAGTTTTATGTTTCATCTGGATCGGGTTGCACTTCTCCATTTGGCATCAGTGCCCCAATTGGGTCCTGAATTCTCAGCTACTGCTAGAAGAGCTGATGGCAGTTCTGGCTAGGAGGGCTTTTGCACACGTTCATTTTGTGGGCCAGGTGTGCCCTTTCCTCACCCAGGAGCCCTTTTAGATGTCTTAGGCACTCATGGTTTGACTATAGCAATGTGCTCTACATGGAGCTACCATCCAGAATTAGGATAGGTTCACAATGCAGCAATGTGAAGAGCAACAGGTACTTCTCATTATGCCCATGCATCATTCCTGGTATATCCAAGTTGCATTGTTTACCAGTTGACTAATGGGTCCAATTCAGGGTGCTGGTCATTACCTATAAAGACCTCCATGGTATATAGAGTCTGATTATCTGAAGGAGTGCCTGTCTGCAAATCTATCTGCCTACCCAGTTCATTTAGGCAGAATAGGTGATCTGCAGTTCTCACTTAAATACTGTCATCTTGTAAGACTGAAGAATCAGGCCTTTTCTGTTGAAGTCCCTGTCCTCTGGAACAAACTTCCCTCCAGAACAGAGATGTACAACTATGACAACTGTATGACCTGTGGACTTCAACTCCCAGAATTCCTGAACCATCCAGATGAAGTCCACAGGCCATGAAGTACTTCTGGTTTCCCCTTTCCAAGATCAGGAAGTCCCTTAAGATCTGACTCTGTTCTCTGATCTGGGTTTAGACTGTCTGTGGACCCCTGTTGTGTCTTTAATCTGAATAATGGGAATGCTGTTTTAGTTTGGGAATAAATGTTATTTTAATGGCAAGCCACCAGAAGTCTCAACATTCAACAAGGAAAGCTGAGGGGTCAGACCATTTTGTTAGCCTCCAGGAAGGCTTTAAGATACCTTTAGATACTTCCCTGCACCCAACAGGCCCTTGATTGATGATGTTTTGTTAATATTGTAGGTTGTTATTTTATTATTTTATATGATTTTTTTGTAAGTTGCAAAGATCAGCAGGGTAATAAAACAATAATATAATAATGATGTTTATTAATTTGGTTTAGCATGGTGTGTGAAGTTACTCATAATTATGTGCTCCTATGAATGGTTTAACAACTATGATTCAAAAATCCTAATAACCATGCAAATACTCTTCTTCCCACTTTGTTCCGTTTTATTTCTTTTACAATCATTCTGTGGCCACTATTATAATGTGTTGCTTAACATAGATTTTTCTTTTTCTTTTAAGCATTATTAGAAGGCTTTTCTTCATGAAGCATTCCCTTGCTTGTGCAAGTTTTGGCTTCACTTATTCCTTCAAGCACCCTGGAAAAATCAAAATTCTTGGGCCACATTACAAAAATCTGTGTTTACTGATGAGGAAGGAACAGAGGAGGGCACTGAAATGCAGCCAGAAAAAAGTAGAGAAAGTGCAACTCATTCTTTTTCAAATCTGCACTCCCATCTTTATTAATTTGTGTCCTTTGATCCTGATCCAAAAAGTTAAAACAATGATTTAATGCAGACTGTCTTTTAGAAGGCAATGCAACTGGTAAGGTCTGTCTGAAATTTCCACTCAATAGCCCACCATCTTTTTTTCTCAATTGATACATTTTCTTTGATTAAATTTCTCAATTGTCTGGCAATTGCTGAAGGACAGATTGCTGATGGCATCAATAACTCATCCCAAACTACTAATGAGACTTTTGCTTTGCATTTTTGCTTCTGTGTCAATGATAGTTCTGGGTTTTCAGAAACATAGCTTAATGTGTTATGAATGCTCCCCCCCATGATAAAATTTGAATTATAGCACTGAATTTTCTTCAGTGAACAAATAATATATGTAGGAAAACTTTTTAATTTTAATTAGGGAAGGGGAGAAAGAAGGGGAAAGAGGAATAGGTACAAGGGGAAAGAAAAAAGTATCAACTTCCAACTTTTTTCAGTGCAGTAAAGTACAAAATAAAATTACAATCTGAAAATTTTACTTCACTAACTTAGCAAATACTTGCCATTTCTATAACAACAAATTAGCTTAATTAGCAAAATCCAAACTTTCATTTTCAAGCACAAAGTCCAGAAATAGCTTCTCCAGAAGTAGAAACAAAGTTTGATATGTTCTTATCTTTAATGAAACCAGTCAATTTTGCCATTTCTGGCAGTCACACTCCTTCTCCTCAAATTTTTCCATCCATTCTTTTGTTGTGGGGACTGAAACATATTACCATTTCTGTGCCTATTAAATATTCACTACATTCAATGTATACAACAATAAAATTCAGAAATCAGTTTTCTAACACACTCTGCTAGAGAGAAGTTCCCTGAAGCACAAGCTCCAGCACAAGTCCAAAAGCTTGGAAGACAAAACCCCTAGTTCCAGTGACCAACCCAGATTGGATCCTGTTTTCCAGCTCTTTATATGTGTAGGAAAACTTGGCAGCCTAATGTTTGCCATTTCCTTCTAGAGTGTCCAAGTCATGTATATGTATGTGTATGTCCATGGATATGTTCATACTTTAGAGATAGATACAATCTACAGCTTGAATTTTTTTTTAGTTATTACTCTTCCTTTTGTCATTGTCTTAATATTTAAGGCAACGTACAAACCAGCAACTTAGGCTATTCCTTTCTATCAGTTACAACAGTTTCTACATGTGGTAACTGTATAGATTATCTCCTACCAATTGGATTTCAGGTTCTCACCCCCCTGCCTCCTGCCAATGTTCTAATACTTTTGGTGGAGATTGCTGGCAATTGGCGGAGGTGAAAACTCTTGAGGTTCTCCTCCAGGATTTCCAAAGTCTCCCAACTCTTAGTGGTAGCTTATCGAGTCTCTGCATTTATCCACATGTTCTTTAGCAATTCAGAAGGGGAGAAAAAAGAAGGTAGATAGGTAGATAAGTATGTAGGTAGATATGTGGGTAGGTAGATAGATAGTTAGGTACACAGTGTTTCAACTGAAAGTGGTGTTACTTTAAAATATTATCTCCTTTCTTCTTTGCAGTAAGTTGAACTAGCAGTTTTCATGTTGATCTGTCCATTTGCACCAGGAAAGGAGCAGGTCTGCTTAGGAATTGTAAAAGGGCTGTGAGAGTCTGAATACTTTCTCTGTGGGAGAGAGATCTGTTTTGTTCCCAGGTCAGTGGAGATACATGCTTATTAAAACTGATGAGCGCTTTTATCTACTTTCATCAGCAGTGAAAGCTGAGGCATGAGTGAGGATAGCGAAAACCAAATTATGATGGTTTCTCATCATGAGACTGACGAATCCTTGCCCACATCCTACCTGGCATTCACCACTATCTTTAGACTTTTGTCTTCATGGGAACTAATTTCCTCCCAGGGTTTTAGGTAATACGTGATCTAACCAGTCGGGTGACTGGACACACCCTTGGGACCTAGAAGTCTTGTCTTTCCGCTCAGCTGCTGTCATCTGTTGACTCACTCTTGCTCTCTCTATCTTTCACACACACCTGAGTATACTTGTAAGAATAATGAAACATTTCCTAAAGTCTTTTCCATTACCAATCACAAGAAATCCACGACATTCCAGAGGTGAGCTATAAAGCACACTTCCTGGTTAATCACTTAATACTAAAAGGTGGGGTGTATTCACAATCAGTCACTGTATTCTCAATGCAGGTAGTTCTCAACTTACAACAGTTCATTTAGTGACCGTTCAAAGTTACAATGGCACTGAAAAAAAGACTTATGATTTTTTTCACAGTTATGACCTTTTCAGCATCCCTATGATCATGTGATCAGAATTCAGATGTTTGATAACACATTCATATTTATTACAGCTGCAGTGTCCCATGGTCATATGATCACTTTTTGCGACCTTCTGACAATCAAAGTCAACGAGGAAGCCAGATTCACTTAACAACTAGGTGACTGACTGCAGTGATTCACGTAACAACAGAGGCAAGAAAGGTCGTAAAATGGGGCAAAATTCACTTCACAAACATCTCAAGAACAGAAATTTTGGGCTCAATTGTGGTGGTACGTCAAAGACTACTTGTACGCAGCATTTTGTTCAAAATCGGCAACAGCTGATTATTACCTGAATATGAATGTAACTGTTCACCAAATTATATACATTCTATCAGTAGCAAAATGTTGAGATAAAAATGCTTTAAAAAAAAAAGATGGCAAGTCTGGCTGGCAAATACTTCATTAGCATAACCCTAGATTCAGAATGTCTCCAAACTTGGCAACTTTAAAACTTGTGGACTTCAACTCCCAGAATTCCTCCGCCAGCCATGTGCAAGGTGTCACCATTTATGACAAAACAAAGTGTCGGTGTATGTGAGTGTATGATAAAAAGTACATTTGGCCTAATCTGCCACTTTCTGGGGGAGAGGTGATTTTCTAGGTAAGACGAGCACATATAAATTTAATAAATAAATAAGTAAATAAGAGACACTTTGAAAGAAGAAAACTCCTTGCTGTTTTATTTGAAGATGTTGTCATTTCTGAAAATGTATAGTTTTGAACAAAGGATCGGGGAGATCCCAGGCAGAGAATCAGGGAGATGACCTTGAGAGAAATAGACAAGAATCGTTCTAGAAGCAAGAAGGGCTGATTCATTCCCTGAGTCCTGGGAAACAGGACAGTTATTTGGTAGAGATTCAGACAGGCTCCTCCCTGAGCCATTGGGATATAGGAGAGATGAAGTACAATCATGCTTGAAAGATTTTGTCATTATATTCTACCTATGTAAACATGAGTGATGTGGTGGCCTAGTGATGAAAATGCTGACCTCCCACTTGGAAGGTTGAGAGTTCAAACCTAGGCATTGGCAGATGTTTCTCTCCTAAGAAATTTTTTTTTTTTGCTGCGAACTCTGTGTGGTGTCAGGAAGGGCATCCAGCCAATAAATGCTCAGCTCCATCCATATGCCACAACTCTACCACAATTAAGGGATTACTGGATTGTAAAAAGGAAGTATACTATACCTATTTCAATAGCGTATAGTTGTTATCAACATGTGGAATTAGTTCCTGATCTGGTCTAACTGATAGGGCTGACATCCTAGTTTAAATTTCTGTTTGGCTATGGTGAATCAGTCAGGTGATCCCATTAGCTTGCTTTACTTCACAGGGTTTTTAGAAGACTAAGATAGAGAACTTGAATGAAAGGTAGAATTAATAATAATAATAATAAAAATCAATAAAGGAGAAACAACACTCCTTTCTAGCACTGATGATGTTACCTAGTTAGAGTAATAAACATCTGCAAGAAAACAAGCAAACTCAGAGAGCACCAAGGGCCCCTCAATAATGAAAATGTCCATACATGCCTTTCTAAAACAGTAAAGTTTAAAAGCTTTAATAGCAAGAATTAAAGACAAGTGGAAACATGGGGGGGAAATCTGTTCCATCTTTTTCACGATTATTTCATGAGTGCAGTTAATATGGCCTAAGTTCCATTAAAGACAAATGATACTTTTTATAAATGAGGCAACAAAAAACTCTTTCTGAGCCAAGAAAGGACATTGTGGTTGTGTTCACATATTTATGACGAAAATGAAGTTTCTGGGAATCAAAATATGTACAACTATGATAAGTAATAAAACGAATAACATGGAAAGCACCAATTACACCCACATCCTATCTGATTTGGGGCAGTAAATGAGTTCTATGTTGTGAATCAAGACCAACTGGGCCAGCAGAAAAATCTAATTTGGGGTGGGATGAGAACTGTTGAGCACAATATATCCTGATATCTTATAAAACGTGCTTTGATCTGGTGAGTTGAAAACTTGCTAAGATGCAAACGTTAGCAGACCATTATAATATAGTTGTATTTTTTTTTTGATAAGCTTACCTTCAAAAACAAGAATTATCCTGAAGATTTTTCTTAATGTTGGATATATGCAAGGGCATCATACAAAATAAGGACAAGCTGAGTCTTTTGGAACTCAAGTGATTCAGATACCTTTCAATGGAAATGTTTGAGACTTTGGTCCACAACTTGAATCCCCAAGGATAGTACCAATGCAGAAACAAAGGAATAATGCCAAAGTCTTATATTTCCCTTGGTTGTGCTATTTATTTTAGTGAGTTTTAGAAGGGGGAAAATGTCCAGAAATTCCACCAAAGTAACATTTATTTAAGAAACAAAATATTTTCAAGGTATAGGACTGAGGCAATTAGCAATGCCACTTCAAAACAAATGTTAGCAAATGCCTTAAAAACACTTCCATTATCTATGGAGATTCTGAATCATCCGGTTCATAGCTATCTCAAAAATGCTTTTTCCAAAAGCCAATTAAACTTCCTTGGTTTTTTTTCTTTGAAAACATTTTGCTTCTCATCCAAGAAGCTTCAGAACTGACAAAGAGTTCAAAGAAAAAACCAAGAAAGTCCAGTTGCCCTTTTGAAAAAAACACTGTTGGGGCTACTATAGGACTTGTTTTGGCTTACTGTTTGACTAGAAAGTCATAAAGGATCATATTTTATTTCAGTATTAAGCCATCTTGAGGAATTGAGATGGTTCTCTTGTAGCCCAAGTTACCCTAGAGCAAGAATATGAATAGGTAGATCTTCTCTGTTCTCCCACACAGTATTTTTACTAATCTGATCTTGCAATAATCCTGTACCAATCTTACAGTAGGTGTGTTAATTATATTAATGAGTCCTTCAATCAGTTCTCTTTCTTCATTTGGCTTGTACATGGACTAGATACTCCTTTTCAGTGGGAGGTACCTCGAAACAAGATCTGATCAGATTCCTGTTGACAAGAGGAGAAAGTAGCATATCAACAGATAAAGCTAAGGAATGTGGATACAGTTTTATCTGAGGCTAAGAATAATTATTCCTCTCTAACTGAAATGAAACTAGATCTAAACTTGTCTTTCTCCTGACAAGAAAGGTCATTATTTCTTTTCAATATTTACTATATTTCTAATCCATCCAATAAACAAGCAAAGTCAATTAGAATAATATATTACAATTATTTAATGAATTCTGCTATTCATAAAAGAAATTAGACCTTTGGAAAAAGGAAATGGCAAGAGGGTTTTTCAGCAAATTCCTCTGGAATTCTTTGGACTGCTTTCTTCTTTCCTTTGATGGGTCTCCCAATAATCTAACATTGTCATTATAGGAGATTTTAAGAAAATAAAATGAGAAATATGTATCCAACAATTTCTCAAGAATGGATCCAACTTGATAGTGACAATAATGTGAACAAACTTAAAAGAGAGAAACATCCCCACCCCCCCGGGATATCTTTTTTTGGGATCTAACCAATTGTGAAGTGCCAGGGAAGCAACAACTACTTGACAGATCATTTATGATGAAAAGAGATCATTTGTAATGGTCACGTTATCACTCAATAAACACAAACACCATTTCCACCCACAAGAATAACTCTCAATTTCTTTTATCCTTTGAAATATTTGCTATCTACAGCATATTTTGTTTCCCTCAAATGAATGGGAACTATCAGATCAGGATAATTTATTTGACCAGCAAGTCCTTGGTCCAATGAAGGATGAAGCCCCCATGATTTCTCCATGTTCCTTCATGGTCAAGCAGATCTGCAAAAGAGAAGAGAGAAGAATGACGGAACTATAGAAATCCAGAATTGTCATTATAGGAGATTTTAAGAAAATAAAATGAGAAATATGTATCCAACAATTTCTTAAAAATGGATCCAGCTGAATTTTATTTTGACACTGTCACTGGATGCCCTCCATTGAATCTGAAGGTTAAATTAGGAGATATAAAATGTATTATACAGCCCACCTTGTTCTAAAATAATTACAAAACATTACTAATACGGCAGAAAAGTACAAAGATGAATAATGGGGATTTGGGTACGCAGGATACTGAACGCATCTCACAAGTTACAGAGTGCTCATTTCTATCTTACACTGCTAGTTTTCCAATTTGCATTGATAGTCAGAACAGAGAAAGTTTGTAGAGGAGGCAAGTTGAGCTAGCCTTTTCACACATGCAAAATGTACATCCTTGCTGGCAATATTTGACAGGCCCTTCAAACTGATGTGACATTGTTCAGAAGGAATGTTGGGGAACATGCGTTATCAGTGCTGTTAGGCCCACACAAAAGCTAGTGTTTGTCATCTGAATTTATTATCCAGTCTTTTTAAAATGGCAATAATATTTCAGCAACGTCAGATCATCTTAAGCCATTGAATCAAAGTGAGTTGAACAACTTAAGATAAAACATTACTATCAAGATAGTCAACAATGAGAAATTGGCATTAGTGCCTAAGAAAGAAAAGTCAGCAATATCATGTTATTGACTAGGTACATATAGTCTGCAGGGTGTAAGCTTTTTACTTCAATAAAGAGCAATGCCATACACTCCCCAGATCAGTGTTCTAAGCCCTTGAGAATCAATAATGGCTAGCCAGCATGTACTTACATGTTTGGACCTATTAAAGCCCAAATATCTTCCCATCTCTAGCCAATGCCAGCAATATTCAGTAACCAGCAATTTGGAAGTTATGTGAAGATTTGGATTAAAAATACTACTAATGGTTTCTCCTTATATTAGATCATGCAAATTATTCCTTGGAACCTGACATATCTTGATAAGCACTAAAAACTATTTGAAAAATATAATTTGAAAAATATAATTATAAAATTAATAAATGGATTTTTTTTAGCAAAAAAACTTTGCTAAAGCAGATCAAAGTCCATCTTGCTCAGCATTCTGTGTCCATCTATAGCCTGCCAGAAGCCAGCTAAAGAGTTCACAGCCAACTCATTCATATTCTTTCTTTCTGATGAATGTGAATAAAAGCCATAGACATATCAACACTCCATGAATCTAATAGTTTTTAAAGCTGCCATTTCCACTGGACATTGCCACATCTTGGAGCTATAGTTTGCAGTTAATTATATGTTGTGTAAATAATAATATTTTCCGGTCCTTTTTCTCTGGACCCATTAAAATAGTTACTTCAAGTGAGGGACACTGTCAGACATATGTTAATCTAAACCATTCCATGCTGTTACACATTTTGTTCTTCAGCTTTCAATGTTACTGAATTAAATCTATGGAAATTTCTTTTTATTGCTTTTTAGCTTTAATGTAAGCTGCTGAGAGTTTTGGAGTTGGATGGCCTCTAAATTTTTATAACTTTTATAAATAAATAAGCAAATAAAGACATTGATCACATTGTGCCTGGATTCAAAATTGTTTATTCGTGATCCTTCTTTTCCTCAGACTAATTTTTCTAGAATTGACTTCATATTAATAAATATTAATTTTATTGATCCTAAAACTTTATATAGTAAGACATAAATGTATCTTTGTGATGATGCAATATCACCTTATATCCGGGAAGCTAATGGCCCAAAATTTTTAAACTTTTCCTTATGGTCTAAAACCTCTGATTTCAATGCTCTGTAAGGTATGCTCTGGTTTCAATGCTCTGTATGTGAGACTGATGCAGACTGAGCCAGTCTGTTATGAGAAGCCTTTCTCAGAAGTCTTAGCATTTTTTGCTCTATATTTGGAAGAACAAGAAAATAAACATTTATGCATGAATCTTCACCAAGTGATGATCCTTGTTTTGCTAGCTTTATGGGTTTTTTTTTTGAAATGGAATGAGTAGAAATATACAAGTTGAAACCTCTTTGTTCTGGCCTTCCCCAAACTGGAGCCCTGAAGACATGCTGGGTTTTTAATTCCCAGAATTCCAAGGCTTTATCCATACCATCTTGGAATTTGGGGATTCATAATTCCAACACATCTTGGAAGCTTCTAACATTGAGAAACATTGATCCATGAGGGTCTCCCACCTATGTGTAAGTTGGCAGAAAACTATACTGGCAAGAAATTTACTGATCCCTGGCTTTGTCACTTTTCTTCCAAGTTGTTGACCTGATAGTTCTTTCAGATAACCAGTGCCAAAATCAGATAGATTTTACACACTGTCAAAATAAAAGTGTAACTTCCGGTTTGAGCTTCTTCGGGGACAGACCGAAATCCGCGATCGTGTGCAGTTTCAATCCGTGCTCGCCACTGGAGCACCCCGAGATGGCTGGTTTTGGGGCTAAGCCACTCCGTAGAGGTGGTGAAGAGGGGGAGACTGCCAGCAGGGTCGAGGAGAGCCGCATCTCTCCTCCCCAGCTGGCCATCACTCCCCTTCCCGAAGGCAGTTGCAGCAGTGGTCAGAAATGGCCACCTCAAAGAAGAACTCGACTGGAAAAGAATGTGCAGGAGGAAGATAAGAAGAGAAAGTTTTGGCTGACCGGGTTGAACTGAAAAAGCAACAACATAAGGTATCCTGGAACTTGAACTATAAAGAATAACATTGCTCCCAAAGAAGATTTTGAAGCGGCGAATGAGAGAGGGAAGGGAAAGGATTTGGGTTTGTTTTTTTTCGCCATATTGACAGCTAAGAGATTTAAGCAAGAAACTGGCAAAAATCCACTTTGACATTAACAGGCATTTAAGCTGAAAATAAAATGTCAAAGGGATAATAAAGATTTCTGGATTCTCAAAAACTTTTAAAATAAGGAAAAGAGAGAAAAGGAAAAAAACAAAAGGGTAGGATCCGTTAAAATGGAGGAGACCACCTGGAAGTGAAAGGAATTAACAGTGAAACTTTAACAAGATTCCTAAAAGATACGTTCTAACTGAAACTTCGTAATAAGATAATAGAACCCCAGGAAGAGAAAGTGGAAAAAAGAAGTAAGAAGAAACAGCTTTGGATTATTTGGATTACTTGGTGATTTTTGGATTTTTGGCTATTGGATCTAAAGGACTAGAATTAATCGGGTGGTTGTTTAAAAGTTTTTAAAATGGTATCACTCTTGGAAGAATTGAAAATGGAACTTAAAAAAAAAGCAGATGCACAAGAAGGAAGATGTTTTTTTGGCTTCATATTTCAATTTTTAAAAATGGAGATCCTGAACTATGAGAAACAACAAGAAATGTCTGTAGAACAAGAAGGATGGGAGAAAGAAGAAGCCATCTTCAATGACCAAGTAATTCTATATGGGGAAAAGAAAATAAAGAGGGGAAAGAGAGTGAAAAATTTAAGATCTGAAAAAACAACCAAAAAAAGAGAATTGTTTGAAAAGTAATTACAACATTAGGAAGAAATAGAAGAGAGGATTACAGAAGAGAGAATCAGAATTAGAGAGACAAGGGTCAAAAAGGGGAGGGAGAAGAAGAGGGGGAAGAGGGAAAGGAAAAGAAATGATAAAGGACAGAAACAGGATATAGAGAAACAGGGAAAACCTACAAGGATTAAAGGTATAAGTCTATTTAGAAGACACAGAGATAATGGGTGAAAACTTAATTGAAGGGGGGATTTTGCAAGGCTACATAAGACAGTATTGTTATATTAGAAATAGAAATGAACTTTGAAAATATGAAACAAGTGTGATTAAAATGATAGATAAAATACTCATTGTAATGTAATGTAATGTTTGTTAATAAAGAAATAAAATAAAGAGAATGAGAGAATGAAGGAAAGGAGGGGAACATTTTAATTATTATTAATGAGATAAAAATCTAAGTGAAGAGGAACATGAAAGAAATATGAAAAAAAATATGGAAATATTATAAGTGTTCCTAAGGAAGCATGATATCCCATTGAAAAGAAATGTTAAAGATGTTAAAGATTATAACTAACATTAATGATAGAGCTGAATTGGAATAGATAAGTATTTTATTTATTATTGTTATATATATATATATACTTTCCCTTTAAGAACTTAGAGTGTATTTTAAGAATGTACCAAGCAGAATTCGACTGGAAGTTATGTGTTATATTGAATGTTATAATTGTAAAGGCATAAATTGAAGTTTAAATAAGAGTTGAATGGATAAAAATTAAAAGATACAAAGGTATCATACTCCAATCTGTAATTACAGGGGAAAATTTTGTTTAATGAGAAAAGAAAATATGAAATTGAAACAGGACAAACAAAAGCAGGGGTGGGATTCTACCAGTTCACACCTATTCGCTAGAACCGTTTGTTAACATTCTAAGCAGTTTGGAGAACCGGTTGTTAGAAGAAATTACTGGCCTAATCCTGTAGGAAGGTAGGAAGGAAACATTCTGGTATTGCTTACAGAAACTGCCTCTCCGTTAACCCTGATTACATTCTTGGCAGGACTAGACTTCCTGTCTCTGGAACTTCTCTGGAGATTTTTTCCCCTCCTTTGCTGGTACTTTGCTTATGTGGAGTGACCATTCAAAGTTACAATGGCACTGAAAAAAGTGACATGACAATTTTTCACACTTACGACTGTTGCAGCAACCCCATAGGCCAGGCGACAAGATGCGTGCCTCAATGTGAGTGATGTTGAGTTGGCCATGCCCACCAACTAAGCCACGCCCACAGAACCGGTTGTTAAAAAATTTGAATCCCACCCCTGGACAAAAGTATAAATATAACGATTAGAAAGATATTGAAACTTAGAAAAAGAGATATATATAACTGAATTTAGAAAGGAATGAGATAATTAAAAGCAAGGTTGTGAAAATTAAGGGAAGGGAAAAATTATTGAGAAAATGTTAAAATAGTAATAAGATATGGAATAGAACACAAAGACGAATATGAAATTGAGTTTGTGTCTGTATGGAGAAGTGATAACCCAGAATCATGCTATTCTCAAAAAAAGATATTTTATTTGTATTATGTTTTGTGAAAACCCAAATACTTTTTTTTACAAAAAAAACAAAATAAAAGTGTAACATAAGTTGGATATGCAATATCCTTACAAACATTTGAAGGTGTTCAATGCATGCTTTGAAGGCAGCATAGTAGACACTGCATGAAAATATACCACCAGGGCAGTGATGGGATTCAATTTTTTTTAATACCGGTTCTGTGGGCGTGGCTTGGTGGGCATGGCAGGGGAAGGTTCTCCGAACTACTCAAAATTTCTGCTACCGGTTCTCCAGAACTGGTCAGAACCTGCTGAATACCTCCTCTGCACCAGGGCATATTTGTTGGTAAATCCAACAGGGCAAGGCCTGTACCATAGTGTTCCCTCTGATGACATATTGTCCATTTTATTCAAACATTATTATTATTTTAAAAAGTATGTTTAGATTTGCTTCTTCTTTTTTTTACATAGCCACATAAATGAGCACACAGTACCTTTTTTCAGGGTGGTGAGAATCAGATACTGAGCTGAAATACTTAACATTTAGATAAGTGCTGTATCATTAGCTTTTCCAGGAACTGAAATGTCTTCATGGCCCATCTAGATTATGTTGCTCATCTTACATACAGATGTCTAATAGCTCTTCCTTCCATTTAATCTAAGAGACAACATTTTAAAACGAGTTCTGTGAACAAAATCACCAGCGCTCTTGCAAAACATAGTTTTATCTCTGGGTTGTTTTATTAATATATGCTGCTGATTATATAACTTCCTGTTTCTATAATTTATTTCATCATAGTATTTGCATAAGCTTCAATTTACTTATAAACTGAAACTAATTTTCAACTGAGGATTGTCACATAATAGATGGAGTCATTGATCTATAAATTCAGAAATGACTAAAAAGCTCCCATAGATTTAGAATTAATCCATCCAGTTTGAACAATCTAAGTGCAGAGGTGAACTGAATAAAATTCTGAGGTGAGGCAAAGTTTTGTCTCTATGAGGTTCCTAACCCAGATATTGCTGTACACAACATAAAGATTATTGTCTTGAAGACCAAAAGGCTTAGGATATAAGCCTTTGAGCACTGGTCCTCACTGGATTTACGAGACAACATGAGAATAAATGCAATGCCATGCTAGATCGGACTTTTGGCTCATCTAGTCTAGCAGTCTATTCTCAAAATTACTGGCCAACTGCACATGGAAGCCCACTAGTCTCCCAGCAAGTGGCCTTCAAAAGAAGTCACGGTGCCATTTAATAGCCATTGATCCCCCATGACCTCCATTAATTGGTTCAACCCTTATTAATCTCAGCCAAGCTGGTAGCCAGCACCACATCTAGTAGTTGCAAATTCCAAAGTTTAATTATATGTTGTGTAAAATGCATTACAGGTTCTTTACTTGGTCTAAAAAGAAAGAGGCTGTGGCACATAAATAGGGGAAAAAAGTTAAGGATGGATTATCATGAGAAAATCTATGTAGTCATTAGGAGTTGAAAAAGACTTGATGCACACATATAAACCTCTGAGATTTTCACTCTTGCCTGAAATCACTGACATTTTGAATGATTTCATCACAACAGTCCTCTCTCTTGATGCCTAGAAATTGCAATTGGCTACCTCATTCCGTCTAATGGTGCAGCTGCCTGCTTCTATCGGTGTTCCTTAGTGGAAGCAGATGGCCATTTAAGGGCATCTTTCACTTTATGGGATTGCATTGGTAAACATCTCTATAATAACAATGTATCTGTGGATTAACACTATATAATTTAAAAAAAGCAGCCAGTAGAAGAAAAAAAAAGGAGAAAAAGACTAATAGCATATCTTTTTGACCTCTTTTCAGATGAGTCTTGCCACTTTATATGCATATGGTATTGATCTGACAAGAACTCAGATTGCACTCAGACATCTTTCCTAGAAATAAGACCCATATTAGATTTTTTTTTTGTGTGGAGGAGATATTTACAGGATTCCACTTTACAGGATTCCATTTTATGAGTAGTTATATATTTAAAACTTACTGCATTGACAATTCTATCTACTTAAAATTATAATTTTCAAAGGGAGACTAAAAAAAAAATCATATTGAAAATCATTTGAAGAATGAAAGGAAGAAAGAAATCGTTGTGTTATTTTATTTTTTTTACTCTAAACTTTGTTCCAGCCACTATATAACTAAGCATAAAGAAATTATTAAAAGTGAAGATTCTTGTAGTAATTATGAACATGTAAAGTTTAGGGATATAACTATTAAATAAATAATTTAATGTGATTTGTTCAACCAACTTTGTTTCTAACAGTTTTATTTTTAGGCAAGGGGACTTTATTGTTTGCTTAGAGTTAGCCCATGGAAAGAGAAAATTACTAAAACAGCCTACTTACTTTTCAATGAAAAATATACACTTTTTTTTAAGAAAGAAAGAAAACGTTCAACGTTTCATTCTAACTAGCCCTAGAAAATGTATTGGCTTATGGTAGATAGTGGAACTTCAAACTTTTAGTTTTGAAAGAATGTTATTTCCCATGGGATATACCTGTGATTAAAATGTTTTAGAAAAGTTGGGCATAAAAACTGGACATTTCAGAGAAGCTCTGTAGTGCAGCAAATGTTTTGCAGATGATCCTGGGTTTAAGGCAGGGGTGTCCAACCTTTCACCTTCCCTGGGCCACATTAGAAGATGAAAATTTGGTTTGGGCCGCACATAAAATAAAATAACAGTAACGATACCTGATCATCCAAAAAAACCATAGAAAACATAGTTAACATATTAAATTCATTTGGAAATGAAGTGAGTGAGATGTTTTTATTATTAATTATTTATTAAAAATTATTTATTTTTTATCACAGTTTTTTTATCACGGTTTTTTTTATCATGGTTTATTTTCCGGCCAAATTTTGCGGGGGCGGGGGGAGAAAGCTCACCCGCCTCGTGCCTACCTCTCCTCCTGCAAATGGCCCAGCTGGATGAGGCAGGACTGGAAGGCAGAAGCAGCAGCAGCGGCGGGGGCAGAAGCAGCAGCGGGGGCGGGGGCAGAAGCAGAGGCGGCGGGAGCAGAAGCGGCAGGGGCAGAAGCGGCAGCGACGGCAGGGGCAGAAGTGGCAGCAGGGGCAGAAGCGGCGGGGGCAGAAGCGGCGGCGATGGCGGTGGTGGCAACAGCAGGAGGTGGCGCTCTGACGGCGCCTGCTTTTTCTGTTGCTGCTTGGCCTGGCGCTCGCCTCGCCCTGCCTCGCGCCTGCTTCTCCTCCTCCTCCTCACTGGCTCTGGCACGAAGGTTGGGGTGGGCACTGGGCCGCATTACAAGGTGACCTGGGCCGCATGTGGCCCTTGGGCCGCAGGTTGGACAAGCCTGGTTTAAGGCCTGCAACCTTAAAGAACCATTTGGACTCATTTCCCACAGAAAAGAAAACACTGGGAGCCACAATATCTGGGTGGGCATGGCCAACTCAATGTCACTCCCACCCAATCACATGACACCCCCCCCCCCATGCCTATCCAGGATTTGTGGCTCCCGGTGTTTTCTGTGGGAAATGGGTCTCTCTCCCTCCCTCCCTCCCTCCCTCTCATTTCTGTTTTTTGGGTTTTACCTTCTCAGGCCAGGCAAGGAGTGACTGGGAGGGGAGGGGGTGAGGGGTGAAGCCAGCCAGTGGTGGGATCACCCAACACGAAGCTACAGCAGAAGGCCCAAAGAGCCACGAGGCTCCACAGCCACGGGTTGCTGACACCCGATGTAGAAGATATGTAACACATTTAAAAATCCAAGAAACCTAGCCTCACAGAGTCACCTTCCACACCAGAAAAATCACACTGCTCTATATTGTTGCCAAAGGCATTCCATACTTGTCTCCAAGTAAAGTGGAATCTTGTTCATCAAAACATTTTCTCTCATTGTAAAGAGAAGAATTGTTTGGATAGCTCAGTGATATAATATGAGCAGTTTCATTGGTTTCTAACTTGCACTTTTCACCTCAATTTTTCACCTGAAACCTTCATATTTGTAAGAGGGCCCTGTTAGCCTGTCTCAGTAAATACAAGAAAAAAAGCATTTTAGCCCTTTTATGGTTGAATTGATTTATTGTAGCATAAACTCTTGTGAATTCATGTCCGTGAGACAAGACAAGTCAGAGGCATATTTATGTGAAAGCTTTAGCTTGATACATCTGGAAGACACCTGGTTGGGGAAGGGTGAACTAAAATAACAAAGTATAACATTCCAGTTCAAAGAAAAGCAGTTTTAACAAAGAAGATAGCAAATCTAATTAGTAAGTTGGTAAAAATGTAGGCCGAATGAGAATGGTTTTCATTTGCTGGCCAAAAGTATTGGAGGAGGATTTCCTTGGACTAATATAACTATCATGTGGGATGCAACCACAGAAAAAGCTGTAATCTGTGGTGCCGTATCTCTCAACAGAGCTTATAACAATCTCCAGACAGTGTGGCCAGCATGAGTCATAGTCCAGGACATCTGGAGAACACCAGGTTTGGAAGGGTGACTTAAAATATACTGTGCCTCAGCCATTCCAGTTTTAAAACTCCTTACTTAGGCCCACCAGCAAAATAGAAGCAAGGTCAATGAATTGATAGCTGGACTCCATGCTTTAGTTTTTAGAGCCAATCGAATGTTAGAAAAAAATTAAGTCAATGGACTTGGGACTCTGTTTATCTGTGTCTCAATCAGTGGGATAAAAACTTAACAGAATGGGATAAAAACTGATATGGGTCAGCAAAAGAAAGATTGTGTTAAAATGAGCTTAAATTATGCAGAGGGTGAGTACGAAAGAATCCTGTCAAATATCCCCCAAATATCTCTGTATTAGAAGCAGTAGGGCAGTGGTGCCGTATCTATCACCTATTCTAAGCCTCCCTGCCTCATTCTTCGTAAACATGAGATTTAAACCAGGGGTCTCCAACCTTGGCAACTTTAAGACTTGTGGACTTCAACTCCCAGAATTCCCTGAAACAAATGCATTCCTTTTTGATATGTCTATCCACTGTAGCCTGTTTACTCTCTTGTAATCCCTTTCTCTGCATTCTCTCCGCTGTAGCCTGTTTACTCTCTTGTAACCCCTTCCTCTGCAATCTCTCCGCTGTAGCCTGTTTACTCTCTTATAATCCCTTCCTCTACAATATCTCTGCTCTAGGGGCGGGGGGGGGTGAGAAACAGGCATGGCTGGCTGAGGAATTCTGGGAGTTGAAATCCACAAATCTTAAAGTTGTCAAGGTTGGAGACCCTGATTTAAACAACCTTCTTTGCGCTTCCTAGTGCACATATACATACAAACCACTTAAGTAAAACATAAGCAGAAAGCATAAGTATGCATATATAGGCAACACATAGGCACCCATCCTGATTATGCTATCTTTCTCTCGCATACACAAAGAGGCAACATATATGCATCTGTCCTGATTAGACAGACACATTTGCACATGTGATTAGTCTCTGGGAAGTCTTCTTTCACGCACAGAGAGAGATGTAATATTAGCCAGGAGAAAATGGTTTTTATGGACAGTGCTGGCAAGAAGGTTGAAAAAATAATCTAGGAATGTTCTTTCCCTACCTTAGTTGCTTTCTGGTTTGTTTAATGTAAACAATTGTGGCTTAGTTCATATCTCATGCTTAGGTAAGCTATGATTTACGAACTCTAATAGTTGAATTCAAACATCATAAAAGACCAAACCACACAACTCATCTTAAGCTTAAAATGATGTGTCATCCATCCAATCATGTGCAGTATCCTCTCTTGGAACAATTGCAGTGTTAAACCAGGCCTTACAGTTTTGCATCAGGGTGATATGTGAATGAGACAAAGCAGATTTTCATATTTAGTTTAGTTTCCCACAACCCAGATTAATTCCAGAACAACACCCACCCACCCACCCATCCAGTGTGTTTATCTGAAAAGAACTAACATCACACCATTCCTTATATGATCTCTGACAAAAAATAAAATAAAATTGTGAACTTACTCAACATACTCAGAGGTGAGCTACTGGAGGTTCACAGGGGTTTGGGAGAGTCCCCAGCTAAGATTCTGTGCAGTTCGGAGAATCCTAAATCCCACTTCTGGCTGGCCTTGCCCACCCTGCCCTGCCCTTCCCTAGAATTCCCACACGGTCTGTTTTGGATGCAGGTAAATGCAGGGTGCGTGCAGAGGCTCAGGGAAGATGAAAAACGGGCCTCCCGGAAGTTTGGGAAGGCCAGAAACGGGCCCGTTTCCAGCTTCCAGAGAGTCTCTGGAGCCCGGGGAGGCTGTTTTTGCCCTCCCAGAGGCTCGAGGAAAGCCTCCAGAGCCTGGGGAGGGCAACCCTGCCCCCCGCTGTGATGCAGGAGGCCGACTAGACCATGCCTACCATGCCCACTTCCACCCAGCAACCAGGCAGAGAACCCTTTGCTAAAATCTTAGAAGCCCACCCACGAACATACTGCTCATTTCTCTGGCTGTTCAGAACTGCGGTTAGAACTTAACTTATTGCAATAACATCAGCTAGATCATAAAGGTTGTTTAGAGAAAATTCACAATTAGTCTAATGATACCTGCAGGGAAGGGAGGGGATTTGGAGCTTCATGCCTAAAGCAGCTGCCCTGTCATAAGGACCAAAATAAATGGTATGAGGCTGTCACAACCTATAACGATCTACTTCCATATAAAGATAATAATACATCTGACATCAGCTTTATGAGGACATTGCAGGCAGATTCATGCAAGAGCTGCTTCCATTACAAGGAGAGGCTTTCTTCATCCCTTTGCCGCGCAATCCCTCTTATGGCTTGTGAATGATTTCCAGAAGAAATCAGAGGAGGTGGAGTTTACCCAACCCAGAAATCAATGACATGCTTTAGTTGGTCTTGACTTTGGCTGAATGTATTGTATGAGCACAGCCCAGCTCAAGGCCAGAGGATTTCCAATGCTGTAATTTAGTGTACTAGGTGCAATGGCACCAATTTTGTCCCAGCTATCATTAAATTATTCAGGGTTAGGATACTGAAGCTTCTGCTTAATGGAGCTCAATTTTGTCTTTATAAACCCAAAAACCCAAAGGAGCAACACAATATGCAGCATATTCCTTATTGTGTCATTACAATTCATCAGTGGAACTTGGCCTTACCCTTTGTGCAAGGTCACAACAGATCTTGCTGACTAAAATATGGACTAGTATTGGATTTAGCAGTTCCCTGGCCTTATAAGTAAACAATAAGTTTATTTCTTGTCCCAAAGGTGCTTTTTCAAAAGGCAATTGGGCTTTGTTTTTCCTTGAAGAGGTTTCACTTCTCATCCAAGAAGCTTCTCCAGAACTTCTCCAGAACTGAAGAAGCTTTTTGGAGGAGAAGTGAAACCTCTTCAAGGAAAAACAAAGTCCAGTTGCCTTTTGAAAAAACACTTTTGGCACAGTTATGACCTGGATGACTGAGAATCTCTATATACAAATTTACTTCTTGGGAGAAAAGTCCAACTTTGTGCACTTGTAGATAATTAGTAAACTTTGGGAATGTCAGAACTTGAGGGAGTCATTCCAGAGCATAGAATTTTTACTGCAGTGGTACTTTAATATTTTTGCTTTCCAAATTGCTTTTTCTAAAAAAATAATCTTTTGTTCCCCTCACAGAAGTGCATTTCCATTTGTCACCCTCCTTGCCTTGTCCTCCGTACTCTTGGAAGAAAGTGCCAACAATATGCCAAACGAAGACAGGCTGTTCAGTTGGCGTGATAGAGGTAGTTTTGCATGTTCTGTTATGCTGCCCTTTTCATCACCCACAATACTCCGAACTATTAGTGTGCCTACTCACTTTTCACTTAAGGAAGTTGCAGAATAGAGAACTAGGAGAAGACCTGGGACTGGCTCCATTCTGAGGTCAAGAGCTGAAACTCAATGAAGCCCAAAGCCACAGCACTTAGACTTATATACTGCTTCTTAGTGCTTTACAGCCCTTTCTGAGCAGTTTACAGAGTCAACATATTGCCCCCAACAATCTGGGTCCTCATTTTACCCACCCCAGAAGGATGGAAGGCTGAGTCAACCTTGAGCCTGGTGAGATTCAAACCCCTGGCAGTCAGCAGAATTAGCCTGCAATATTGCATTCTGACCACTATGCTACCATGGTTCAATATTATCTCTCCCCCAAAACTTGTGGGAAGCAGTGAATTTAATAAGACATTCACATGACATAGTTTCCCCTTTTGCCTTTCCCATGGAGGGAGCTGAAATTGAAATATGTGCTATTTTCTGCTGCTGCAGCAGAAAATATCCTGAATTGGCATAGTTATATGATTTTTGCTAGTATCTGATTCAATTCACAAATTGGTTTGGGTGGGACGAGTGAATTAAATATGACCAGAAGCTCCCTTTAAAGCATTACATTGCCCTAAGATTTAATAAATTATTCATTCAAATCAAGGGTAACACAGGAAGACGTTAAAACTTTCAAGATGGGGGCCACCCTCATAAAGCCCCACCCATTTTTACATATATGTAAAATTATATGATAAATTATACAATAGGTAGAAAAAGGGGTGAAGTTTTGATTAGCCAGTCAGGGCCACCTCTTGATTTTTTTCGATCCTCCCAATAGATGCTCCTAAGAGAACCCCAGTTTGAAGGTTGTAACTTATTTAAGAGGCCATTGTATCCTCATGTCTTCAGTCCAGCAGGCAGGGCCTAAAGATCTATTTTATTTTGCCCATCTTTTTGAAGGCTTGGTTTTTTTTATTATGGTTCATCACACAGTCAGCTAGATGTTTAGACTGGATTTGGCATTTTTACTAAATAACAACAACAACAATAATAATCATTGTTGTTGTTATTATTATCTCTTTTATTCATTAAACATGAAACTCAGTCAACTAAATATTTAAAAATGTATCACAATAATAATAATAGTTGTTGCTTTTATTGACTGTTTTTATAATAGTTGACATTCAAGTTTTTGTGTAATTGTGACCTTGTAAATTATCTGCATCTTTGTTTTCTTACTCCATCAACAGATTTGACAGCCTAGATTTACATTATTCAGTTTATTTCCTGATCCCAGCAATCAGCTTCCATTCATCCCTTTCACTGTGTGATCACTGCGGTTTGTAGATCACACGATTCGTCATACATTCCTATGGTGAAGTTCAAAAAGTGCATTGTTATTATCATATAGTTTGAAAATAAACATTCATTGAAAAATATTACAATTGAAAAACCAATGTTCTGATCCTAGAAATTTATTTATTTATTTATTTATTCTATTTATATAGCTGCCCACCTAATGCTTTTCACACTCCTAAGTACTTGGCAGTTTTTTGTACAGCAAAAATTGCTATAATTTTCACCATGGATACCAAGAAGGTTAATCTCCATCTCTGCCCTCTCCCCTCTTTGGAAGACCTTTATGGCTCCCGCCACCTTAAGAAAGTTCAAAACATTTTCAAAGATCCATCTCATACTGGGCAACCTTTTTTTTTTTTTGCACTATTACCATCTGGCAGATGGTACAGAATAATAAAAACAAGGGCAAATAGGTTGAAAAAAACAGCTTCTAACCCAGGGCAGTAGCTCTTTTGAATTCTACTGTATAGTGCAGTGTTGGTGTGTTATCGGGGTTTTTTGGTTCAATGTGTGGAGTGTGAAGGATGTGTGTTTGTGTTCATTTTCATGGTCATGATGTGCACTGAAGATGGTGTTTGATCTCATTGTACGAGGTGCAATGACAATAAAGTAAACTAATAATAACTAATAAGGTTCAGCATTAAGTGTGTCTTTCCCTCTTCCCATTTGCCCTCCTTTCTATTTGTCTGTCTCCTCCTTTGCCCATTCGGATACCTGGTAACCTTATTCAGGTGTTACTGAAAAGACTTGAAACTCAGTGCCAGGCAATCCTCTCTGAGGCATCTCTTTCACCAAAAAAAAAAAAAAAAAAAGCCTGGTAATTGCTGCTTGCCTCACTTTCTCTGTGGTAGCTCTGGGAACTCTCAGGAGAACCTGAGATTTCAGGCAGGTTGATGTAGGGCAAGCAATTTTCAGGTAACTAATGAGGTGTTGAAAAGTAAATAGAAGCATTCTCAGCTGTGCTGGGACACCAAAGACAAATCAATGCCGGATATAATTACTGGTATAAATTAATGCAAATATAAAGTTCCAGGTAAAATGTGGACATAACTGAAGCTTGCTTGTTTGTTTCCAGATAATTTTCTCATTTTTCTTCCTCTGCTTATTGTTCTCAATTAGAATTGAACCTTGGGTTTCTTCCTAGTTCTTGACATAAGACCACAATTGAGACTGGAACTTCCATGGCTAAGCAAGGCGATTGATACAGGAGACATGCCTGACGTTGCAATCTTTTTTTGCCATGGCCGTTAAGCAAATCACCACGGTCATTACATGAATCCAATTTCCTCCTTTAACCTTGCTTGTTGAAACCTCTTGAGGAGGTCTCTCTAACGGGGAACTTGTGCCTGGGATGCTGCAACTATTATAAATAGATGGGTGCCAAGTGCCTGAATTTTGATTATGAGATTGTGGGGGATACTGTGATGTTTGGAACTGTGAAGACTGGTTGTAGGTCACTTTTTTCAGCACCATCATAACTTTGAACATTTGCTAAACAAATGGCCATAAGTGGAGGACTCTCTCTACTAGACCAGAAGGACCATGATGCGTTTTAGCTTTTTGTATTTCTCCATAATGCAAATAAATTATTAGATCAAGTCTCTTTCATCCGCCTACAAGCTCACAATTAGTTTTTGATAAAGTGGCTTTCTCTAACTGATGAGCAGACGTTTCTTGGCTTTTGGATGTTCATGAAACACGTGCTGGGTTAAACCTTCAGCCAAATTAGCACAAGACTTGGATACCAAGGAAATGGGGGTACTGCAGAGGCTTTCCCTTGTTATCATGCCCTTAACATGTTCACTCCCATCTCAACTTTAGTTTTCAGCACTTACTTACGGAGTTTTAACATGTTGCCATTTAAGCAATGGAACAGCTGAGAGGCACCTTGTGAGCTTGTTTAGGATATTAATTGTCCTTAATTCAGCTCTGTGCCCACTTTGCAAACCAACCTGTTGCCACATCTTTGGCAGCAGCCTGGCTGAACCTTGTCAACTCCTTGCAAAGGAGATGGTCACTGGCAGTATCACTATTTTCGTTTCTCCCTTTACGTGATCTAAGAAAATGCTTCTGCATTATTGTTCTGACCCAGCCTTCATAGAAGCAAGAAATGGACTCCACACCAAGAAAACCCCCTCTTTATTTACACATTGGGAATTAATGCATTCACCAACAGAAAGTCCAGGCAAGAGTCCTGCAATAAGTTAATTGAAACAATAAATAGTCTTTATCAGCTCATTATGATAAATGTAAGGCTGTGAGCTCCCAGCCGGGAGGATGCATATTAAGTTAGTTCAAACAGAGAAATAGATAAAATTCAATTCTGGCAAGGCAGTCTTTGTCACATGAAACACACAAGGAGCAAACTTTCTAGAATTGAGAATGGTTGTCTGCGACAATCAAATCACTCTCCTTTCCTCCTATTTATTCCCCAGTGAGGGAGAAGCCATTCAGCATCTATGTTTATTTTGCTTCCCGAGCCAGCTCATTGTCCTCTGTTGTGCACCTCTCTTATCTTGCTTTGTGTTTATCCACATCTGGAACAGGCCCCAGCTGTTCCTCCTCCTCACTCATCTCTGACTCCAAAGGCAGCCACTTCTCTGGCTGGGAAATGCAGGGCAGCCCTGACTCTATCGCTGTGTCCGACGCGGAGCATCCATCAGAGCCTTCCCCAGGGTCCAGAACTGGCCCAAGTTCTTCCCCAACCTCCTCATTGTCTGAGTCTGCTGTCAGCTCTGCTGCAATTATTACTGAGATATCTAGGAAGGAAGAGCTTGGCATACGGATTTCAAAATATTCAGAAATATTTTATTTATTTATTATATTTTTAGCCTGCCTTTATTATTTTTAGAAGTAACTCCAGGCGATGAACATATCCAACACATCTTCCTCCTCCTATTTTCTTCACAACGACAAGCCGGTGAGGTGAGGTGAGCTGAAAGAGTGTGACTGGCCTAAAGTCACCCAGCTGGTTTATTTCATGCCTAAGGCAGAACTAGAACTCATTTCCCTGGTTTCTAGGCCAGCACCTTTATCACTACATCAAATTAGCCAAGGAGAATAAAGGAGAAGGGGAAAAAAAGCAAAAATGTCAAGTTGAAGAATGATATACTTTTATGTTAAAGACTCTGAGTCTCCTTTTATTATACTGTATTATTATTAATTGGCCTTCAGTCCAATATTCTGTACTTCCAGAGCTAATGGGATCCCAAACATCTAGTCAATTATTGTTCTCTTGTGGCTTACCTATCTTAGACATGGATTTTATTCCTTGGGTGGGGACTCTGCTGTTCTCCTCCATGCAGTTTCCCTTGAAGTTCAGGTATTGATCTGTACTATCTTCAATGGATTCAAAGAAACAGGAGATATTATTTCAGCTCCCACTGAAAACTTTTCATTTCTAGTTTGTGTACAAATATTTGTGTTGCCCTTTGTTCTGGATTGTCTTTGATTTCAGTAAACGACAAAGTCCATGGAACGACCCAGGGCATCTGAGGAGTAATAACCAGCCCACCCTCCCAAGTTTTTGTCCTTGTCTTGATAAATTAAAAACAAATCTGGTAACTGAAGAGAATTAAAGATCAGTGTAATATACTTTCTTGATCTGTTCTGTTAAAACACCTATGAATTTCACTTCAGCCTCATTGCTTAGCTGGCTGGCTAGGCCTCCTAACCAGATTCAAAACCTGCTCTGCAACTTTATTTTAATGAATGAACCTTTTCTTCTTGTTTCTCATTCCAAATTTGCTGATTTGATTGATGTTTCTCCCTATGTTTATTTTGCCTGCGCACACGCACACATATTGTACCTTTTTTGTCCCTTTACCTGTCAAGGCCGTAGCAAAAGTAAGAAGGCTATTTGATGCCTTTTTTCTCTTGTCCATTGAGTGCAATGCTGCCTGAAGAGTGTCCTCTCCCTGGCTAACGCACAGCCTGAAGTTCAATTCTTCTGCAACATGTAAAATGAGTGGGATGTTTGGAACCTTGGAATATCCTGGAAGAAAGAGATGAAGTCCATGGAGGAAGCACTTTCAGAACACAGGGAAAAAACAAAATTTGTTGGGCCATTAATGACATCCATGCTTCCAAAGCAGTGTGTTTATGTGTCTTTTTTTTTATATTTTGTAACTCAATTATACTTCCCTGGTTGTCTAATTTCCTTTTAAAAATGGTCCTTCTCTGCTTTGTATTTCACATAAACAACCTTTACACATGTACTGAAAATGAAACTTAAATGCGCCTTTATTGTCAAATGTGCTTTTTTTTCCTTTTCTTTGCGAACTCTTCCAAATGTGAGTTGGGCACTTGAGATAAATATACACAACAGAAAAGATCAAGGACCACGTAGCCTCCTAAAACATTTGAAAAGGACTACAATAACTATTTTAATACTTCTCTAAGGATCTTTCCTTCTAGCATCTTCGTTTTAGACTTCTACCATTTATCAGTATACTAATTTCATTCTGTTTCAATGGTCTGCCTCCATCTGGTATCCTCTGGAAACTAGTATGGCAATAATAAGCAGCATGGAGCCCCCCCAGATACTTTGAATCACTAACTACTCCCATAAATCCCAGAGAATGAGGTGACTGGTCAGGGCTTATGGGAATGTTACTTTGAAACAAGTGGAAAGCATAAGTTGTCCACCACTTGATTAAATAGGTTTTCCAAAATGTTAGCTAATTTAGGGTTGTTGTTGTTGTTTTTTTAAATGAGCATAAAAGTATTACCCATGAAAACCAAGACATCCCCCACCCTTGCCCAAATGATAATGTAATTTCCTCATTGAGGAAGTCAGGGTTTTTTTAAGGCACTTATCATATACGTTCACATTTGGCCTGGGTTGGTTTTCTTCCTCTTTTCAACTCTTTTCATTCTGTTTGGGCAAAGATTTTTTAAAAAAGGATGTGATATGTTTTTAAGTTTTGAAGATTAAGAAAATGGGCTGTTTCAGTTTCCTTATTCAATGATATGCTGATCTAATCTCTCTCTCTCTCTCTCTCTCTTTCTCTCTCCCATCCTCCCTCTCCCCACCTCTCAGGTAGAATGGTAAAACATCCAGGGTTAATTATTTAATTATTATTTCAAGGTAAACTAATACTATAGACATGGAGGGTAGCAGATTAGGAGGATCACTATTGGTGACTGATTGATTTACTTATTTGTGTTCCATGTATTTTGCCTTTCCTCATTTCTCAACCTTGGCAAGCTCGCTTCTGGCTGCCTAGGGAATTCTGGGAGTTGAAGTCCACACATTTTAAAGTTGCTAAGGTTGAGAATCTCTGCTTTAGGAATTCAAAGTGGAATTTGCAATGCTTTTCCCTTCTGTTATGGAGAAAATAGTTTCTATTTTTTCTACCCCACACAACAACACAAGAAGGCTGTATCCTGCTTTTCAGTTTACTTGAAGAGTCGCCAATGAAACCATGACAAGCAGTGGGTGGCTCTTCAGGCAAGGTTGCCAAGGTTGAGAAAAACTGTTGCTTGGTGAAGCTTTTTTGAATACACAAACCCTTGCCTTTTAGTTTTAATTAGACAAACATAATTATTTCTTAACCAGGCAAAAATCCAGCTATGTGTGTTGTAATTATAGATCTATTTCCTTGATAAATGTGGATGCTAAGATTTTAACAACTACTTTGGTCTACAGATTACAGTTTGTTCTTACAACTGTTGTAAATCAGGCTGGATTTAGATAGAGTCTGACAATATCATATGTTTAATCAATGGTTTTGCTCCAACTCAAAATAGATTCACATTTTTGGGATGTGAGAAAGTTTTTGACATATTAGGTTTTCCTAAAGGCTTATATTTTGCACTGATATTATGCATTCCATCCTAAATAACATGCGATCATAGTATATTTTCTTCTTGGTTGGATTTTAGGCTAAAGCACACAATAAGGATATCTGCTTTCTTTCTTTAAAAATGTGTTAGATTTTCTTGCCTGTCTAATTAGAACTTCTGAACACATTACTACAATTACATCAGATCATATTATTCTACTATATGTTATTTTATAAATGCAGATAGTGTTTAATAAATAGACCAGAAATGTTAGCCTTAATCATGTTTTATTCAGCTATACATTCAACAATAATCTCTTTGGTTACATTACAGTATATAATGGAGTAAATCAGACTTGATGCCATGGAATCATATCAAGAATGTCGTCATAAAACCATAGGACTAAGATTTCAGATTATGTTTTTATTTATTTGTTTGTCATAAATATATTCCCAGGACATTCCCCCCCAATTGATAGAAATAAATTTATCCCTTGTTTCGATGCAAATGAAAGAAAATCTAGATAGATGTGTTTTATTTATTTCTTTTTAAAAAAATTATTAAACAATTTTTCTTATGCTTCCGTGATGGTATACATACTTTTACATAAATCTTAACAATCCATACATTTGTCTATATTCCTTAATCTATCTTTGTCCACTATAACTTTTACCTTATTACCCTACTGTCATTTCTCTATTCATCTATATATCTATTATTTACAGTACATTCCACGTCAAATAATAATCAGTTTCCTCTCTTTCCTTTATCTCCATGGTCAACTTATCCATCTCGGCACACTCTAGTATCTTTTTAATCACATTTTCCGCTGGTCACATACTATCACTTTTCCAATTCTGTGCGTAAGTTATTCTTGCCACCATTAATAGATGTAGCATTAGATACTCTGTTTTCTTATCATATTTTCCCGTTATTATACCTAATAGAAAAGTCTCCAGTCTTAATTCAATTTGCTGTTTAATTATTTCTTCTTAGATAGATGTGTTTTAGATGAATTACATTTTGAGGGATCTTTCAAGTTAATATATAAAGGGTTGTTGTTGTTTTTTTTGCAAAAGCTTGTTGCAAGACTTTTCACTGTGCAAAATGGTAATTCCAAGCCAGAGTTCTTTATTTAAGATGGGAAACCATATAAATAGTTGAAATTAATAAATTAACCATTAAGAAAACTGGATTTAACCTCCTACATTTTCAAAGCCATCACTGGGGCATCATTTTAACTTTGATCACTAACTGGAATAAGAAAATTCAGAACTGGTTCTTATTTGGGCTTATCTTGGAATAATTATTTGATTGTACTAAAATCCTGACATCTATTGGGATAATTGTTTGTTTTGGGATCTTATTTAATATTGGCATTTAATAACGCAAAAATCTAAAGAAAAGATTGGATTGGAAATATAACTTTGACCCTTTTATAGATAACAGCTATACTTTATGGGATAATTTGGTTTTGTTTTTTTTTAAAAAAGGACAGATCTACTTATGGGTAAATTAGATTTTTCATAGCAGTACTTTGGATTAAACAGTGTGAAGAAGGAAGCCATTTTAAACACTGTAACTGTTTTTATTTTTTACTTTGTCTCCTGCCCAGATTTGGTTTTGGTGTTGGTTGGTTAAGCTGGAGAGACTTATATATTTGTCTAATAAACATTTTCTTAACTGATCACATGCCTTCAAGTTTATATCAACTCCTAACAACCTCTGCACACAGACAAGCAAACAAATATTGCAAAAGTTGTGGCACAACTTTTGCAAGAGTTCTGGGGGCTGCCCCCAAGATTTTCAAGAGCCCCCAAATCCCTGGGCTCTCAGATGGGGTATTTCTGGGCTAGACTGGGGTCTTGGACTTGCTTTCACATCTGGCAGCCAGATTGATTCTCCAGACTAGACCTAGGAATGCAGTTTTCTCCCTATGGAACAATAAATAGCCCTGCAGAATAACAGGAAAAAGGAGCTGATACACAGAAAACATGTGTTTGGAATGAGAGTGGAAATGGTTAAAATGTTGCTTTATATTTAATCGTACTATGCATTAAGTGCACCCTCAGCCCTGAAAGGCCATAATATCGGAAGATCCCACAACCAATCTAAGACTCTGTGGCAGGATACAAATCAAACAAAATAGGGAAGAAAAACAGCAGTGCTCAGTGAAAATTGTTGTATTTATCAGATTAAAGGAAAGCGAACTTTTCTATTGTTCAGCAACTTGAACAGGGATTTGGGTTATTCTAAGAATAGCCAGTAAGCTGATAGAACTGGATTCTTTCTATGCTTGTTGTCACATCTAAACCAGTGTTTTCAAACATGGCAACTTTAAGATATGTAAACTTCAACTCCCAGGATTCCCTATTCAACAGTTGGCTGAGGAATTCTGGGAGTTGAAGTCCAGACATCTTAAAGTTGCCAAGTCTGAAAAACACTGGTCTAAGGCTTCAATGATAGTAGCAAATTGGATGAAGAAATAATAACCAAAGCTTAATCCAGATAAGACAAGGAGTACATGAGAAATGTGTTTGTGTCTGTTTGTGTGTGTGTATTTCAAAATGGCCAAGATGATGGCTGCAATTCTATGTAGCACCAGCACCATGCATATAAAATAGGGTGGGATTTCAACGACAGTTATAGCCATAGGAACCCAGTTCTGCCTGCCTTGTAAATTGTTGTTGTTCTTGAGTCAGTCAATCGCTTCCAATTCTCTGTGACCTTTTGGGCAACAGTTTATGAAGGTTGTTGATCAGGAACTGCTTCTCTCAGTTCTTGTGAGCTCAGTCTGTGGTATTAGCAATAGTACTTAGCCACAATATCTCCTGCTGGCCTCTTTTTCTATTGCCTTTATTTTCTCTATTCTGTAGGTGAGGCTCTGCTTGGCTGTTTCTCCTCACCATTCAGGCAGCATTTGATAGGAATGTGAGAAAGGATCATTTCAGAGATGACACCAAACTTTGGGATTCTTTCCCTTGGAAGACATGCTTGGCCCATTGTTTGGAGAGGTTGGGGTGGATAAGAAGACTTGCCCATTTTCTGATATCAATTGTTGCATTTTAATGGATTATTTTAATCAGACTGTGGAATATGCATGTTTTTGTGTCTCTGTTTTTATTTGATTTAAGTTGTTTTCGAGGCGATTTGATTGCAGGTATGAATTTAATACGTTTCCTACATTGCTTTTTGAACCAGTCTTGATTTCTTAATGCTGCAGTCTTTTGGAAAATATCTTTGTGAATCTGGCTGAATCTGAAATTGATAGTCCTCCACACAAAGTGACTCTTGGGTTGGTAAAAAAATGTAATTACTATCAATCAGCATATAGGCAGATGAGGGTTAGGATCTGGGGTATCTTATTATCGGAGCACTCTACTTTCTTTAGCTTGGTACCCACAAGCTACAGTTGTTTTTCAGGCCTTGGTTCTTGAAGCAACATGGATATTAAGAATGCTGTCTGGGGCTGATTGGAACTGTTAAACTATTTTGAAAAGTGTCAGATGGGGAAGGGGCCTTTCAGTGGGGGTTAAAAACTATTCCAGGGACCTTGACCTTCATTTTTAGTTGATTCATGCCAACTGCAGTCAAATGTGGAAGCTGGAAGATGCAGCAGATGCCATCTGGCAAGCAACAAAGAACTATCAGTACATAATATCTGAAGCAAAGACATGTGTCCTCCTTCAAACTGCCACAATTTAAAGCCCCACTGCTCTCATAATGATGTACCTTAGTTCCCAGATACTCTCAGAAGAAACTGTGCCAACTTGGCATATATTCCAAAAGCCTTTCTATACAAAGGTAAGGAGATAGATCCTAAATATACGTGCTTGCAATGAATGAATTTCAGCCTGCTGGCTTCTAAGAGGGATGCAAGAAAGTGTTGCTAGATGTTCTTAAACTGATATCAGAACATCTATTTAAAGAAAGAAGGCATTTGTGATGTTGATGGGCTCCAGGTAAGGAGTAGCAATGAAATCTGCATGCAAATCTCTTTGTTCAATAGGCTTAGTAGCACAGGATGGGAAAATGTGTAGAAATCCTGTCTAAAACAATCTGATTCTAGAGAGATACCTAATCCAAAAAAGAAAAAGGATTAAGGTTAGGGTTAGGGTTAGATCTAACCCTAACCTGGACCTAAACTTGATGGATCACATTCAAAATGACACACAGCAATCTCCTGCATTTCTAACCAGCGGTACAGTTTTCAATGTACTTTAAGGTACGTGTGCACTGGCATCAAGCAACAGGAAACTCAAAGTTCTGAGAATCATCTCACCGATAATAATAGTGCAAAGGTGCTGAGACAAAAATATGAGGTGAAAGGGAAGTTGAGACTGCGTGCCAGGCAACAGTTTTCAAGAAAGCAATATGTTACAATTATAGACAAAACACTGTCTCTTTGTTTACACCAGATTCTGGATGTTTATCACTTACACATTCAGCATCATGGTCTGTATTTGGAATGAGGAAGGAAACCAACTGTGGTGATGAGCCTTATGTGTTTTTATTTTGCCTTTCACCACAATCCTTATCTAGTTTTGCATTTGGAAAGACATACGTAATAAACAGTGCAGTTCTGTGCATAGGTCCCACCTTGCTGACTGGGATGTAGTAATTTATTGATTGATTAATTAAATGTAATCACATTGTCACCCATCTCACATGAAATGACTCTGGGTAGCATACAACAATCAAATAAAAGATAAATACAACCTTCATAAAATATAAAAGAATTGTTATTAAAAATAAAATATGTGAAGAAATAATATAGGCAAACCATAGGTAGAGAAAAAGTAAATGTATCAATACTGGAGCCATCTTAAGATGTTATTGATTCTCTGAGACATAACCAAGTCTTGAGGGATTTCTTGAATACTAACAGGGACTGGGAGTAGGGGAAAATGTTCCATTCAAAGGATGCCACAGCAGAGAAAGCCCACTTCCTGGCAGTCATCAAATAATAATAGATGATGCTCACAACATATTTTCTCTGCCAGATCTTGGGCCCGTGTAATTGGGGGAGAGGCATTCTCTCAGATAACCTGGTCCCAGGCCACAAAAGGCTTTTAAAGGCTTTAAAGGTTAAAACCAGCATCCAAACACTGGCAGCTAGTGCAACTTGTGGCCCAGAAGTGTAACGTGTACTGTTCTGAGAACCCACATAACTGCCCAGGCTGCTACATATTGCACCAGCTGAAACTTCGGGATACATTCAAGGGCAGCCTCATGTAAAGCACAGAAGTCCAATCTGGAAGTAACCAAGGCATAAGTGACTGTGAGCAGAGTCTTCCAATCTAGGAATGGACACAACTGATACACCACATGAAACTATGGAAAGGTACTCCTAATTACATCTGTCACTTTCTCTTCAAGCAGGAGCTGTGAATCTAGGAGGACCTCCAGATTGCACAGTGTGTCTGTCTGGGCACTGCAACCACATCCAGTACCAAAGATGGCATAGTTCTAAAACCCAATTGCTAACCCAATTGCTAATCCAATTCCAACAGAACAGGAGAACAAGCACAGCCGTCTTCAGCATAGCCAGTCCTCTCACCAGTTCCTCAATCTACTCCTCCAGAAAGTGACCCCCAAATTCCTAAAGCAGCCCCAGATCCAATCACTGTCAATTCAAGTTAGAAAAAGCAATTGCCAAAAAGCAGAACAACCAGGCAAAGCAACAAAAGAGGCAACTGCAGCCATCTTCCAGTAGATTATGCTATAGTCCAAGCTAGCCGAGTCTCCATCCTTGAAATCCAAATATGTAGAAAAGCCCACCTCCACTTGTATAAGCACCACAGTTTGGTTTGTCATACCAAACAATTAAGATGAGAGCCTAACTGTGGCTTTCTTAATCACATGAGATCACAATGCCAGTTCTTCTAACAAGTCTTGCTCCTTATCTGTTTTTCTAGTGCAAGTAAAACATGAAAAAGGGCAAAGGTTAGGCTCAGAAAAACCATTGTATATGAATAAGTGTATTTGATTCCATAAGTGTACACTACTTATTTATTTATTTATTTATTTATCAAATTTATATGGCTGTTCATCTCACACAAAGTAACTCTGGGTGACATGTAATAAAACCAGCAATTAAACCATGGCGATGCAGTGGTTAGTATACAGTATTGCTGACTAACTCTGCCCACAACTAAGAATTCAGTCTTGACTGGCTCAAGGTTGACTCAGCCTTCCATCCTTCTGAGGTTGGTAAAATGAAGACCCAGATTATTGGATGCAATAGGCTGACATTTGTAAACTGCTCAAAGAGTGCTATAAAGTAAAGCACTGTGGAACGGTTCATAAGTCTAAGTGCTATTGATAAACATACAGTATTATAAAGCCACTTAAAACTCTTAAATAATTACATCTAAATAAGAACAAGATCACAAGAGGATTGAAATCAGAATATTACATATACTGCAATAATTAACATAGGGGATCAAGCTATGTCCCTAATTGCAACAAATTATGAAAGCTAATGTGAATTTCACGAATACATGTATTCTGTTTTGTTAACATCCGTCATTAGGATTTCTTTGAGAGGATAAATGATAATTCAAATAATAATGGATTATAATGGATCATCTCTCCACCTAAAAATCTCTGGATACAATGCACATACAAAAGAGCTCACATCAATATACTCAACACCCTCAACTGTTTTAATGAATTGGATTTTGCAGCTGGATTTTTATGAGAGGAGATTTATTTACAGGACATACTTTATGGGGATAGGTAAAACTTAGCTTCTATCTAACTTATCTTCCTGGGAGAAAATGAAAGAGACATTGCTTTGTGTGCCTAGGAAGAAGGAAGTGACCTCAGATTAAGTTTCTTAGACAAAGAACAGGCAGCATGATAGATAAACAGAAGCTCAGAATAAATTTTTAACTTTCTATGGAGCTGTGTGCATGCATGCTTGCCAGCTGCTCATGTGGAACCATATCCACTCCACCCCCTGCCCGGTCCACAAAACCAGAAAGATTAGGGAAGTCTGCTCTAGATGACTTTTTTAAAAAAATATTTATTTGTTGGAGTAGTTAAAGGAACAGAAGAGCTACACAAATTAAAAATAGAAGATAGAAAAGGACAGAGCCGTTAATAAAATATCAGTAAATATAATTACTGTAAAATTGAAAGTTAATGTCAAATTAAGTTAAATGTAGAGAATTATGTTCATTATACCATCTGAAGAAATTGCTAGGAATGTCTATACAACTCTGAACATCAAACTCATATTAATAGCATCACTATTTGCTATGCTTCCAAAGAAAAAAATGCACCTAATCACATAAATGAAAAAGATCAAAGAAATAAACAAATAAAAAAGGAAAAAATAGCATGAAAGAGAAAAATCAGCAAAAATGATATTGGGAAACGTAACTCTAAATTCCCTCCCATTGAACTCAGATGATGATTGCTTCAACATACTTATAAGCATTGAAATTGTTTCTAATGACTGGTTTTACATCAATTGTTTCCTTCTTCAGAAGCACACTCTGTGTAATTGAATTTAACTTGTGGTATGACACATGATATATGCCTTCTCTGATTCCCTATGGACCGCCCTGAGGCCAGTTTTGCATAAGAAGGGTTCGTGTGTGTCATGGTGAGGCCTATCCTGTGCAAGAATCAGTCTTGTAACTCTGTGAAAGAAGGAACACTTGAGAATATAATGGCATTTTTAAAGTTTTTTTGATTTCATCAATTATGTTGCTTGCTGTCAAAAAATCAGGTTCAACCATTAAGACCACTTATTCTCTAATCCAGTATTTCTCAATCTTGGCAACTTGAAAATGTGAGGACTTCAACTTCCAGAATTCCCAAGCCAGTATAGCTGGCTGGGGAATACTGGGAGTTGAAGTCCACATTTCTTCAAGGTTGAAAAACATTGCTCTAATCAAACACAAATGTAACCTTTGAAAGAATTTGGTGATTCTTTGTTTTGGTTCCTAGCCCAATAATGCAGAGAGAGATCTCTCCCTTCTCATTCCTTGGTCCTCACAAACCTATTCATGTACTTCCCTTGAGATCGAACCATTCAGGAGAAAGGAGAAATTACTTCACTGCATTCAAGGTGATGCAAAGTTGATTCAGATCTTGTCTCTGAGATCTGATTCAGTCAGGGCAACAATTCTTAGCTAATAAATATAAAATAATAAACTTTCTCTTGTGAACCCATTAGAGCTGCAATACTGAAAAATCTAATCTGGAATATTCTATTACCTCTTTCTTTCTTTCTTTCTTTCTTTCTTTCTTTCTTTCTTTCTTTCTTTCTTTCTTTCTTTCTTTCTTTCTTTCTTTCTCTCTCTCTCTCTCTCTCTCTCTCTCTCTCTTTTTTTTTCTTCTTTCTTTATCAAATTTATTTGCTAATCATCTCAGGGTTCTATTAAAAAAAACCTTCACTAAAAAGCTGTCAGAAGAAAGCTTTTTGAATAATGTGACTCATAAACTGGGCTAGCTGGAAGATTGTATTTTGCTGTTTATAACAAGGATTGGAAAAGGCCAAGTTCCATTTTATTTAGGAACTTAAACAACAAATCCAATTTTCAGCTTCATTCCAGACCAAACTGGATTTATCCTATCAAAGAACAATGAATAACAAATGTGCCCTGAATGTCCCAAGCCATGTTTTCTTATTTAGAGTTATAATTTGCCATCTGGATTCCATGTGTGATAGTTAAAAAACATGCAATCACATATGAAGGCCAACATTCTACTATTACATATGGGAATGACGATGATGATCTAGGAAAAAGATTACTTATTTCTGAAATGGAACATTTGTGCAGAGAGTGATAAAAGATTTAAAATAAGCCATGTGTCTAGGTTACTTCTGATCCTGTCATTTGCCCCTGATCACCAAGCAAAATTACAAAGCCTGGAGATGACTTTCTTCTAGCATCAAAGTCTGAAGGAAGCCTTATCCTTCCCTGAAGGGGTTGCCAAGAACGTGTTAGCCCTGGTCAACTACAAAAGACAGTTTTGCATAACCAGTGTTAGCGTTATTATGAAACTGTGTTCTTTCATCCTTATCACCTTTATTGCTTTTTGTCCTTTGTTTGTATAGCCATCAACCAACTGAAGTGCAGTCACTGGTAGGAAGTCTGCTTCGGTCTTCCTATTTTTTTGTACTACTTATGTTGATCGGCATCATCGCTGTTGCCCTGGGTTTTGCACAGTAGCTGGCCAAGTTTACACTGGGTGAAATCCAAAGCTGTTAGATTTTTACTTCTTAAGTAACAATATCACTGATGCTTCAAGATCTGAAAATCATAGTCCCAACCATAGAAGGTCAACCACAGGAGTGGTATAAAGGTTAAGACAGCCACTGTGACTGTGTAATTGAAGTCCCATCCCTTTTCATGTTCTTTTATCACATGATTGCGTCCATTATGTTTGTACAGATACCAACATATGAACAACAGCCAACTTAGACATTTAACTTGAAGGATTGAAAATAAAGAAGTAACATAAGCTAAATATTCATTTCAGAAAGATTAAGCTAAAAGTTACTTCCAGAAGGAAGGCTTAAACTTTATCTAACTTTTCTGCTGAACATCCTTCCCCAACTTTTCATCTGTAATGTTCCAAATGAACATATATTTGGTTTCGTGGTTGCTATGATAAATAAACACACATGAAATTTCAGGCAATAGAGTCCTGTGAGAGTACTATAGCGTGTCAGAGGCTAAATGCAGGACAATATTTTATATATTCCTATCTTGACCCAAGTAGGTTTAGGATGATGACTGATCAGATCTTCAAGTCCAAGAACTGGATTTTAAAGGATCTTGCAGTTCTTAAAAATTGACATGGGATATGAAATAGATACCTAAATATTTGGCAGAAGACAGAATCAGGACAAATTTTCTCTCCCCAGTTTAAGAGAATATATTCCCCCATAATAACCCTTTTCAGTTGTAGACCTCACAAGCAACTATTGTTCTGAAGCCTTTGTTCCAGAGGTCATGAACAGACTAGATAAATTTGCCCACAGGTACAACAAATACAAGATACTTGTTGGGCTAATATTTGTTGAGCTGCATAAAGCAAACATTTCTACCTCAGCAGGAATTACCTATGATTCTACTATCTTGTGAGTGGTTTGCTTTCCACATATAACATCACTTCTGACCTACAAAGAGCTACATTGGGTTTTATTCATGACAATTAGCCAGGATAATGAAAGGAAGCCTATATTTAAATTTATTTGAACCTCTCTTAACATTTGAGCCAAGGCCCATTTGTAATGGTCACCCAAATTGGCTCCGGAAATGGGAATTTAATTTCTCAATAATTACATAACCAATTTGGGTATATACATTTTTTTAAGGAGACAACCAGTTTGGTTTAGTGATTAAGGAACCAGGAGACTATGACTTGTAATCCTGCTTTAGGCATGAAAGGCAACTGGGTGACTTTGGGCCAGTCACTCTCTATCAGCCCATCTTGCTTGCACAACTAGCTGGTTAGTCAATGTTGCCACCACCAATAGATCAATACTCAGTTGGTATGAAAAAAAGTGGGAAGGAAGAGAAGAAGAAGGAGGAGAAGGAGAAGGAGGAGAAGAAGGAGGATAACAACAATGACAACTACAACAACAACAACAACAATAATAATAATAATAATTTAGGATTTATGTGTGTGTATCTACAGTAACATGTATATATGTGAAACTTGGATACTTTTACTTATTTGTTTTATATGAATATAATAAGACTATGGAAATAATACTGCAGATATCTAAGGATATTCAAGAAATGCACTGATAGATATTGCTTCAGACTAACATAGGTCATAGACATTTGCTATAAAAAAGAAATGTTTCCTCCTACACTCTGAAATCAATTTCATATGTGGTTTTTATTAATCTCCTGGTAACAATTTGGATGGACTTGCCACCTCCAGGGTGTGGTTAGGATGTCCTCAGCTCGCGTCAAGACCTTTCTTGTTGTTTCCTGCGTGGGAGGGCTGCGTTTTTTGTTTCTGAAAAGGAATGTCATATGATGGGTCAGCAACTACAGATCTCTATATCTGAGTTCCACTTCCTTCCTAAATTTGATAAACAATTAAAGGAACTATTTGTTTATGTGTATGTGTGTGTCTCCGTTTCAGATTTTTTTTTTTTAGTTATTTCGTTTACTGAACTCTTGCTGCTCTGTTTCTCTCAGATGGAGTGGGAAAGGCCTCTAGTGCTCCCTTCTCCTTTTTAAAAAAAAACAAAATTATATTTTTTCCTGATGTAGGAATGTGGAGAATATGAGAACCTGTGCACCATTTGGTGACCTTGTATTAACCCAAGAAGGCATTTGCATTAATACGTACTTGTTGTGTGAAGGAGTCAGGTAAAAGAACGGCTTTATGGCTGCAGCATAGCTCCAAATAACTACACAGATTGGCCGTTTATGGGAGAAACAGGAAAAGTATTTGGTGCCAGCTCTTAGAGATGTAAAAGCTAAACAAGAGTCATGGTTAACTAATTCATCTGCATATACATACATTATTAAAGGTTGTGTTACAGAAGTGGTACTCAGCAGGTTCTGACCAGTTCTGACCAGAACCGGTAGCAGAAATTTTGAATAGTTCAGAGAACTGGCAAATACCACTTCCAACTGGAGATTTTACAGTATTCTTCCCCTGACACGCCCACCAAGCCATGTCCACGGAACCGGTAGTAAAAAAAATTGAATCCCACCACTGTTGTGTTACCATTTTTAAATTTAAAATATAGCACTAGGCAAACCCTGGCTCATTGTTTCAGAGCTATTTGCTTATCTAAACTGAGAAGCAGAATGACCAAAGGCGGGCAGGCCAAAAAAAAAAGCAGTGGGATTGGGAAGAGCCTCCAACTTCCTGCTGGCTTTCCCATTGAGTTTCCTTGAGGGAAGCTGAAGCACCAGAAATCCTCTTCCCTTCCTTTAGATGGGGGATTGAGTGAGTAAGAGATTATGCAAGCAGCCATGTTAGGGAACACTGAAAATGAGGATAAAATGATCACAACAAAACTGTGGCAGCACTGAAGCAGCCACAACTTCCCAAAATTTCAATCCCATGGGCTAGTCCATTTGATGTACCCCTACCCCTTCTCATTTCTACATGACTGTATTAAGCAGCACAGCAGCATCAATAATCTCCTAAGGTTACGGTAGTGCTATGATTTAAATGAACTGAACATGTGAATTGAGTAAACTTAGGAGTATCTTCTTAATTTAGTGTTAGCAAAGAGTTATAATTATGGGTAAACAGAGAGTCAAATTTATCTGTTTCTATTATATTTGACATTCTTCCGGGTTGTAGGAAAAGAGAAATATTACATGAATATTTCACAACTAAAACAAATCTAAGAATTATTTACATGGGCTGGCTAAAGTGCTAAACATGTAAAAATATGTCCAGGGTTTAAAATTACCAATTGAGCCATTGTCTATGTGTGTATATGGTATGTATATACAAGTCACATGTGATAAGATGAGAGTCATTTTCATACTTCATCCTTTTTATCATCCAGTTTTTCACCCAGGTTCTTTAAAATTAAATTGCAATTACTTTTACCTCTGTTAATCCTGAAGCATAGAGAAGACACAAATAATATCTTGAGGCAATCAGTGCACATGTTTCCCATCACAAATCAGTCAGTGCTCACTGAAACTGTGTGAAGTTTTGATTTAGAAATTTTGTTGAAGACAATTCAGGTCAGGTCAGAAATGGTGTAGGGTCTCCCGCTTGGGCGGGAGGTTGGACTAAATAACCTACAAGGTCCCTTCCAACTCTGATTATCTGTTCATCAGTTGAGCTTCCATTTCCCCACCCCTTAAACTGAATCATCACAGTTGGTTGTACAGATACATTTCTCTAAACTAAATTTCAGTTTGAATCAATTCAAATTGTATCAAGAATATTGTATTGAACTGAGATAAATCAGTGATTTGAATCAAACTGATGAGGGATGAGTAACAGAAAAATATAAAGTACATTATTCAAGCAGAACCTCAACCCCTGTGAGTTAATCCCTGGTTTTGAAATCATAAAAAACACCTATTTCATACCGAAAGGAAATAAAATAAAATAAACTGCTAACCGCATCCTCCATTTTTTCCAATGTGTCAGATGATTTTTTTAAAAAAAATCTGGGAAGTTACCATGAATGGAAGCTTTCCAGATGCAAAGCCAGAAGCCTCTATTTCATTTAAAAGTCCCTATAACTGTGGCAGTGAAATTATAATGCATTGACAATTTTGCAATCACCGACTTATATCAATAGCTCTAATTATAGAGTTGAATGAATAAGTGAAATTAAATCTAGACAAGATATTGAAAGATGTTATTAAACAGAACACTGAACTAAGGGATAGTATTCACATTTTTTTTGAATGGGCTGCCCTCTCTTTGCATTAGACATAAATTATTGTAAACCACCCAAAATCATTCACTGAGATGGGTGGTTATAAAAAACAAACCAATAAACTCAGTTCTTTATCATACCCAATATGGTGAAATTAGAGAGCTCCTGAGCATATCCTAAAATGGTACAAAACTCTCATGGAAGTGCCCTGGTATATAGCTCTGCTCAAAAGTTTCCAAAAGGTCCCTCCTGCTCCCTTCCCCCATCCCCCATTATTATTTTAGTAAATCACTCAGGACTATGAGTATACCTGACCCTCCTTCCTAGTCCTAGTTTCCTCACACCATCACCGTGTGAGGTGAGCTGGGCTGAAAGAGGGGAAACAACTACATGCCAATTCATAGGTAGACTTTTCCCCTTCCCTCCCTTAAAAAGATACCTTCAAAGTTTAAATGTGGAGCATGATGTACACCAAGACCAGAAACCAAGCAATATTCTCACTGGTAAATTAGAAAAAACAGGATTTGTTTCTTCAGCCTATTATTCACCACTTCACAGTGCTATTTCTCAAAAACATTTCCTTAACATTCAGATGTCAGATATTTCATTATTTTGTTTAGAGGTCCTATTTCTGCATTCAGGTTGAACTGGTACTCAAATCCTTAGCAGAAAAGTAAGTGTCTTCTATAATATTCACAGCCTCCACCTATAAATTCCCCACCCTTGTCTTGTAGAACAATTGCTGAATTGTTCTGAGATGTTAACCCGCATAAATTAGCTCCAGCTATCTAGGGTTTGATCTGGTTCTTTTGTGGCTGTTGGGTTGCATGCAGATGTGTGAGTCTGTCTTACCACCTACATATATTACTTACATCTCTTTCATCTTAATTGACCGGAGTCTCTCAGATATATGGTGTGGGCATGACAACTAAATTTTCTTTTTCTTATACAGGAACAATTTCTGAACACTGTATAATTTATTTCTAGTTCAGGAAAAAATGTACTAAATATGCCTACCTCTCCATATGCCTATGACTCAGCCACAATAAGCAGAGAGAGTTGTTAATCTGCTTCAGCTGGTTTTCCTCACCAAATCCCAATCTTTTCCAGTCTGTGGCCCGCTATACACTTTATATTTTCAAATGTGCAGCTAAAAATGTAAAGTGTGAAGTCAATCAATGAGTGTTTCTGCGAATGCTTGTGACAAGTGTTTTGTCCCAATGTGAGGAAATATTTTCCAGACAGGAGGAGAATCAAGTGAAGGCACTCAGGGAACCTGATGCAAGAGCCAAACTGCAGCATCCAACCCACATTCTTGATCTCAGTCTCCATGAGTTCAACCTGCAACTGGAACTTGGTCCATTCAGCCCAAGGGAATCCTACTACCTCTATGCGGCATGTCAGACAGCAAGGAGTGCTCAGTCACCAGGAGCCACTTGGGATAGGCAGAACAACCTAAAAGTGACCAGGCGTTGAGAATCTTCTAGCAAAGACTACATGTTTCCTTGACTCAAAGTCCATTCTCAGTGCAGAACAAGACTCATCTGTAGCCCAGTCATGCATCCCCTCTTTCTAATTCTTAATTAGGAAATCTTAAAAACTTCATCTCATGCCTAAAGTAGAAATATACATTGTCTTTCCTTGGAATGTGTCAAGATGCAGCCCAAGAATGTAGCCCATAATGTAGAGGTATCTTCAGGAAAGAGCCAAGCAACCTTCCTTTTGGGGGACACATTTGGTAACAAATCTGGATTTGTTGTTAGTTTTACTGTGGTTTTTTTCTTCCATGTTCCTCACTTGGTAGAAGGCTAATGGCTGTTGTGAAGAGGAGTTTCATAATTTATAATACTTATTATTTCCATAGTTACTCAAATTGAAGGAGTCATTAATATGTGATATATGAGTTATTGTTCCTGGTATTATGTGGTTCGTTGCTTATTTTTATGTTTTTTAAAATGTTTTTAATTGTTACTAGCCCCCTAAATAAATAATTCCGTATTGAATTTCAGAGATGAGGATCTTTGTGGCCATGTGAATTTTAAAATCTATTCCTAATGGTGTAGAGCAGGGGTGTCAAACTCAAGGCCCGGGGTGATTAGATCCGGGTGATTAGATCTGGCCCACAGGGGCACCCTGGAAATGGCGAAGGACTGGCCTGCGGTGCCTCTGCCAGCAAAAACAGAACTTGGGTGGGCTGCACGCAACCCTCTTGAGCTCTGTTTTCATTGGCAGAGGGTTACTTACAGGAGGCCGTTGTAGCCGAAAATGGAGCTCAGGAGCCTGTTTTCTCTGCAGAGGGCTTGGGCCACCACAGGCACCCCTGACACGAGTGATGTCGAGCTGACCACAGCCACTCTGGGCACGCCCACTCTGGCCCTCCGAGGTAAAATACAATCCTGATGCGGCCTTCAATGAAATCGAGTTTGACACCCCTGGTGTAGAGCAATCCAGAAAACATGTAGGGGAACATGAATAATTAACCTTTTGTATATTAAAAAACAGCATAGCAACTAATGGAAGATCCCAATGCAGGCCTAGGAACATTGGTATTCACCAGATGTTTTGAATTACACTTTTTACAGTCTCCAAGCACTGGCAAGCTTTGGGGAATTTTGAAACTAGTAACATATCTTCATTATTAGGCTGTTTCTTCTTATGTAAAAATGAAAACATACAAACTGTGTACAGTGGCACAAAAATCTATAGTTATAATAAAATATATGACTTGAGAAACTAAACTAGGATATGGTTAAACTTTCCTCCTGGATTCTTATTTCATAATGAAGGCATTATTCAACTGTTTGTCTAAATTTTCAGACAAAATTCACAACTTCCCAGTTCTCCTTCTGCAAATTGTTCCACTTGAATAGACTTTTCAGCTAGAGGTAAAGTAGTGTTTACTTCCTTCTGGAAGCATAGCTATAAAGTAATTTCCATGTTGTCGTTACTGCTGTTGCTGTTGTTCAGTATGATAAAATAGTTTACTTCAGAAAAAAACTTTCTGGAGAAGCAGAGGATTAATTGTGCTGACGTGAAAGACACCTTTAAAGGTGTCTGGCACTGGTATAGGGCTGGAATCAAAATAGTCTCAGACTTGCAGAAGAATTCATTCAGTCATTATGGGAGTATTCTAGCTGTCTCTTGCCTAGAAGAATACATAACTTTTCTGCCAAAAGTAACAAACTATTTCCTTTCTCCTTGTGCTCTGGAAAGCCTGAAGATAATGTTTGCGGTTGCCAAAGTGTGATTGTGAAAGAACCCAGTTTATGGATCCCCAAAGATTAATCATGTTCATAGCAATGCTATGATGAAAAAATAATGTGGAGAATTAAAAACTTGTTTTAGTGTTGATCACAAGCCCAGCAACTTCAGCTTAAGCCCTTGTGTTGGTGTGCAAAACATAGGATTACCTCAGTTCAGCTGTATGTCTCAGACTAAATCACCCTACTAGTTCTCCACCTTTATTGGATCTGCAAAATGCCCTTCAAGAACACTTTTTAAAAATATGAATTGCGCTCTTTTGGGGAAGGTGATCTTTTGACTTTCTATTTTTTTGGGGGGCGGGGGGGGGGGGGAAGACATCCATTTTAGCTTGGAGTTGTGCATTGGCTGGGAATCCAAAGAGCTGTCTGGGATAATGACTTGCAATATAATTTAGGATTTCTTTGAACTTGTTCTGTGCCGTGTTTTACCATTTTTACCATCATGGTATAGATTCAGATCAGAACCTATGCCCACATCCAGTCATATATGCTCCTTGTTTTCATCCACATTATTTTAGATGTCTCTTTTATCATTTCACAGCAAACGAGGAGAGGGGCCACTCAGATCTCTTATCCAATGCCCTTACTGCATCTATAATCCAGAGATTGTACTTCCTCAGTATCTTAAGTGAACTCCTCAACATCTGAAACCAAGTCAACCAACATTTTAATGGTCCTGATATAATACTGCTTAGGACATTGGAGAAAATTAAAATGGCATTTGCAGTACAGTACTAGGCCAGATTTATTATTATTTTTAGCTAGGTGGGATAAACAGCTGTGTTCTTGATCGCAGTACAGAGATGACCACTTCCCTTTTCACTTCCTACAATACATCAAAGTGACAATTTAAGAAAAGATAACAGTCAGCAGTTATCTTCGCCATTTCGTTATGCACTCTTTCGTGCATTTGTGAGTGTGTGTGTGTGTGTGTGTGTGAGAGAGAGAGAGAGATTGAGAGAGAGAGAGAGAGGGTGGTGGTGGTGGTGGTTTTGAAATTAGTTCAACCCAACACATAAACTAAGCTGAGAAATCTGAGGAACAATACTTATGGTACCATGCCAACATTGCCAATGAGCTCAGTTTGCTGTGGACTACGCACTTAGTCTGGATTTGGCTTCTTAGAGATGTACGGCATGAACAGCTTCAGCTGCAAAGCGAGAAAGTATGATTTTTAAAAGGGATTTATTGGCTGTACAAAGCCTAGAAGTCTGCTGTCTGCCAGCACCCTGCAGTGGAAAACTCAGGCTGTTGCTACTCTCGTTTGTTGCTCCTTCTCCTTCCTTTTACCTTGAATAAATGGCTGCAGTCTGAAAGCTTGCAAGGATGCCAGCTGGAATGCATTCCATTTCTTTTTAACTTGTTAGACATGCAAGACAAGTTTACAGTTTGCTAATGTGCAATATTTACAGTTCTCCTGAAAGTCAGCTCTGCACTCCCCATTGCCAGATAATGACAGTCTGGACTTTAGAGTTCAAAACCGGTGCTGGCAGAGAGAAACTCTCCTTTTCCATATCCTATCTTAATAAAGAGAGCAAGGTCCACTGCTAAATTTTGTCTGTACAGAAGTGAAGTCCACAAGGCATCCATTTAATTATGGAGGTCTCCCTTGCTTAGTTACAAGAGCTTCCATTGAACTATTTCAAACTTACAGAGTTTCATAATATTTGTTAGAAGTAAGAAAATGAATTGACTAATTTACCAAGGCTACAAAATGAACAGTTGTCACAAAGAGACCAGAATTATAGAAATACAAAAGACACTGCATAATATAATACCATACCACACCAATACAAATTCCTTCTGTATTTCATAGGACAGTAAACTGAAACAGGAAGGAAGGAACACAATGATGTGATAAGGAGCCCATAAGTGCTGTAAACAGAGACTTGAAGGAACAAAGTTGGTTTAGCCTAGAGAAAAAGGACTGAAAAGAGATATAATAGTACTTTTCAAGTATCCAAAGGCATGTTTTACACACACACACACACACACACACACACACACACACACACCTAAGACCAACCAGTGTTTGTTGAATCATAGTGTCAGATATGGAATAATCATGTTAAATTTCAGAAGGTAGATTCTAGTTGAATATTTGGAAAAAGTCTTTAACAGTAAGGTTCAACTGTAGAATTACAGTAGCTCAACAACAGAACTAATGATGAGAGGAAATGTTTTTCCCCATGGGATCTTTTAACAAGAGGACATATTGAAAAATTTTCAGAGATGCTTTCATGTGGAGGTTTGCACTCTCAATTCCAAAAGTGAATGGTCTAAATATCCTGCCTCAGTTCTATCATAATATGATATAGCAGCTATGGGGAGCTTATGATGTTCCTATTGGGACTCCAATGCCCACCAACTTATGATCAGGAATTCTGAAAATAGCAGTTCAGCAACTTCTAGAGGCCTACAAGTTCCCACTACTAATAAAACAGAGTTGGGTAGAGAAAAGGTTGTAATAATGTCACATTGAGGCTAATGTAGGATGTTATAATTTCATCTATATTTTTTTAAAGTGCAAGTAATTCAGTTTGAATCCTATTACAATTATTATATTAACATCTGATTTATAGAATCATATGTTAGAATTTTTAAAGGAAATGGTGCTGAATCAGAGGTTATTTTGTTTGAATCAACTCTGCTGAATTTGCTACTCTGTGTGTCAGGTAAAGACAAAGAAAAGAAAGCTGTCAAACCCAGAGAGCAAGTAGGATTGATACATAAAATTTGTCATGACGCAGTCATGATGGAGGAGATTCAGTTACAAGCATTCTATTAGCTCACCTAGTTACATACTTTTTTGGCCCACAGTTCTTCATTTTCTTTTTTGCATTGATTCTTTTTACATCATCTGCCATGAGAAATACTGAAAAACACAAGAGATAGCTTATTTTTTAGTTGATCCAAATAAAAAGAATCATGCTCCTCCCAATTGGACAACAAATTATCTTCAGAGTACAACTGATAAAAGTTGGTTTAGAAAATGCATATGTACCCGCTGTGTGCTTTTATAGAAAGTATATCATACAGAATTGAGACTTCCTCGGGAGCAAATATACAATGTAATTTTATGAATGTCTAGTGAAAATTATGCCACACTGAGTTCAATTACATTTAAGGTGTAATTGCCACAGAGGATTCCTAGCAGTGTCAATCAGAAAGCATTTTGCAGCCTATTTTATATTTGGCCATCCAATTTCCAAACAACTCTGGGTAGCTTACAACTGAAAACCAACTTGTTAAAAGAAAAATATGACAGATGAGAAGAACAATAAAGAACCAAATTGAATTAAATCAAACAAACCGAAACAGAAAGGAAGACTTCACAAACACCCTGTCTCCAAGGCCTAGGAAGACAACCAAGACTTCAACAATTTCTTGAGTGGAAAACTCTATAACTCCCCCATCCCCAGTTTAAAATTTATTGTCAGTATATTATAAGATTAAGGAGTTTTCATTGTGTCTTTTAACCGCGGCTTGGTGTTTGTGGATGTGTCTTCTCAGTTTTGCCTGTTGCCCCATATAGTTCAACCACAAGTTCAACCATAGTTTCAGAACAAGTCAGATTCAGAATTTCTACAGCATGACATTTAAATGAATCAGCCATTAACAAATAACAGATAATTGAGATAAGTTTCATCTATGAGCCATTCAAGAAAGAAAGCAAACAGACCTAAATATACTCTTCCTCATTGCACCACCTATTAACCAGTACCCAGATAAGCAGGAACCAGCACCAGATACATATGAACAATCAAAGAAGAAACAATACCCCACCCACAAAGCAATCAAGGAAATAATACCCCAATCAGGGCTGGTAGGACAAGTTCTCCCATATAAACAGTCAGCAAACAGCACTCCTCCATGTACTGGTGATGTTACCTAGCCTGGTAAGGAAACATCTTCAGGAAGAGAAGCAAGCTCAGAAAATACCAAAACCCCAACAACCCAACCCTCATTTATAATCTCTATTGGCAGCATGACACAACATATTAAGTGAAAACCAGACCACATTCTAGCTTTGTGCAATGAGTTCTCTCTCTCTTTCTCTCTCTCTCCCTCCCTCTCTTTATTATTATAGTATATGTGAACAGAACATTGCAATATGTGTCTTAGAAGAAAGATAGGAAAAAAAGTAGAATAAAAATGTATTAATTTTTCAGGTTGATTATTTAATTGTTCCAACTTGAGAGGGGCAAAATCAGTCAAGTGGGAGGGAATGGTGTTTATTTGTGCTAATTTCATATCTTTAGTATGGGAAACTTATGCAGTATAACACAGCTGTGAGTCCTTTGTAAACTGGTTGGATGTAATACATTAATGCATATTCAGTTTAAATGCGTAAGGCACACTTAAACATTTATGATCCAGACAAATTAGAGACAGGATAAATATAGAACTCAGTAGTCTCATGTGAACAATCCTATCCTTATTGTAACCATAAGGCAAAAATATTTTCCTGTTGCTCTTTCTGAACACTGACACGTAGATAGAAAGTACTCAGCCAAGGAGGTTGGATGGATGTTTGCAGGAAAAAACATAGCTCAAGCTTTTGAGTGGTCTTTGGACACTAAAACTGTCTGATTAGAGCAGACTTCTGAACCTGATTAATCAAAATAAAGCCCCGATTAATTCAATTGTCCTTCTACCTAGGATTTGGCCAGGTAGATATAAATAATGCAGGTGATTAATTGAGGCAAATTGCAGAACCTCCAGAAAATCCCATTACATTTTTGTGATAGGCTTCTTTACCTTGCTTTTCTCTGTCTTTTATCTGAATGAGGATAATCTAAATAGAGAGAAAGACCCCAAAGAGATTTGTCATTCAATAAAGGTTCAGGTGCTCTTTAAAAGCACTTCCCAGTCTTTCCATTTATGGGGACTGGAGCATCACCATCAGAAGCTTTTGAAGATCCTCTAGCTAGAGTTCAGTAATGAAGTATTTGTAGCATCATGAAAATGTGTCCCTCTCCCAAGTTGATCTGCATTAATTAATCAATGTGTTTTTTAAAAAAATAATAGGGACTAAAATCTCATGAAATTATTAAGCCCATGGTTTTATGTTCCCACCTGAACTATTATGAGATTTTGGTTGAGAATACCAAAATCTTGCATGATTTAACATTCTCAAAAGAGTTCATTCATTACTATGTATATAACATTCTCTTCTGTACCAAGAAACCACCTACCATATTTTTGAACCACCAATGATCTCTCAACCAAACATTGGGAACCTTTCTCAACCATTCCTAAGTTTGTCAATTCCTAACAATGGGAAACTGCCCATTCTACAGTGCAAAGGAAGTGCTGCAAAACTGCTTTCACAGATTCCTTCTGCAGAATAGCTAAGCTGGACTTTAATTGGCAAGGCCCATAGCATCAAGGGAACACTAGGCTACTGTATTGATCCTAGATCAAGGACTCCTTTCATTGCACAAAGTCCAGGTGTATACAGATTGCCATAGGTTGAACGCATATCAAAGACTGTTTATGGGAATCTATATGAATTTGACTGCTAGTACAGAGACTTTCTGTACATTTCAAATTTCAAGTTCAAATTAGTGCAAGTTTTGTCAACTCATAGGCCGTCAAGTATTTACTTCCAAGTTGGAGTCTCCAGTCCTTGAGATCATGTCCTTAAAATTCAGCAGTAAAATTATTGACTTGTAGCAGCATGATTTTTAGTAACTATTTGCTAAATAAAAGGTAAATGCTGATACATTAAACCTTCTTGTGATATAGCACACTATCTGATCCATTAAACTCTCTTTCCCGAAGGCTAAAATGCCATCCCTCCTGGGGCTGGCCTTGAAAAACTACTCATGCCCCAGAGGCCTCCAAATGAATATCTATGCTTCCCTAAGCTTGTCCTTGTTTTAAATGTAATGTGAAAAAAAATCCACAATGTAAATCTATAATATTTTCATTAAATGTTTAAAGAATACATTTTCCTTATAGAGAAAAATGGGATGAGAATATTTTTAAAGACAGGGAAAATTTTCTAATTGCTCTGTATAAATCCCTTTTGAGGGAATTATTTTGATAAAGCAAACAATGAAATTTCTGTAGAAAGAATTTTTTTCTCAAGAAAATTCTGTGGTGTTGATTTATTGCATAAGTCTCATGGAAAGAAAAACAAGGTTTTTTTTTTCTGGCTCTAAGCTTGCACTGATTCTTGTTCACCTGGGCTCCACCCTTAATTCCTAGAGAGAATTCCATAGCGGAAGCTTAGAGTTCCAGACAGCAACCCCCAAGCCCTATGAAATATAGGAAATGAAATAATGAACAGTGAGGTGCAACTGCAAAAAAGGCTAATGCGGTTTTAGGCTACATTAGCAGAACAGTACTGTCCAGGTCTCAAGAAGTAACATTCACAGGATACTGTACTTTCATCCATCTTATGTGTAGCCCTATTTTGGGGCAATGTACTTCCCATAGAGAATATGGAAATTGTACAGTCAATTAATATATAGTTTGCTGTCCCTAAAGAAGATGGTTTAAAGGAATTCATTCTGTTAATTTGAAGAAAAAAATGACTACATTGCAATCAAGATAATTGGAATTACAAGGAATAACAAGGACTCTTCTAATCACAGAAAAAATTCTCTGTTGTCCCATAATACAAGACTTTTGGGATTGCATGATTGGAACTGGGTTAAACGTTAGGAGAACTTCCATAAGAGCAGTTTAAGAAGGGAACAAATGATTTGCAGAGTGATGGGCTCTTCCTTACTCCAGGATTTTGGAAAGAAGCCTAAGCATCTGACGAAAATGCTGTAGTTCTAGAATTTCCTGCATTAAATGGGAGGAAGGGGTGCCTATGAAGCCCTTTTCCAGGCCAGTGATTCTTCTAGCCCTTTTCACACACACACACACACACACACACACAGAGACTTGGAGTGAAACAAGGCATGAATTTCCACATGGTATGTTGTCCCCATGCCTTGTCTAGCCTGCACTTTCTGATGGTTTCTGTTTGCTGTAAGAACTCCTCCATACTTCAATGGCACAGGACAGTCAAGTATGACTTGCTCAGCTTCAGGCATCATTTTTTTCAATTGCTATTTCAGTGAGGTTCTTTGAAAGACAGGAAGGTTAAATGTTACTAACTCCTGGGGAGGCAGGAAATTAAACTTCCTCTTCACATCTGAATTAACCCATACTTCCTGTTGGAAACTAGAAGTGGTTGTTCATGTTTTTTTTATAGGAAGTTAGACTGTTTCAAGGGCAAGGTTTTTTTTTCCCCTGAATTGTGCGTTTCTGCATTTTTTAAAGAGAACACAGAGAACTGAAGTGGCTCCTATCTTGCTACCTGGCAAGTTGACTCACCTTACTCCCTTCCTCTCCCCCCCCCCTTTTTTTCCTTTTCATCCTGGTGATTTAACAGAACAAGGTGACTCTTGCTTAAACAGAGCAAACAACCATTTCTAATCTGCCTCTTTATCTTTCAAATATTAATCTCCAAGGAAAAACACAATGACAGCTCTGAACAGAAGACCTGGAGTGACAGGGAAGGGCTTTTTCAAAGTTATCAGTGCTTTCCTCAATATAATTCCAAAATCTGAAGCTTATTTACCTAGCGTTGTTTATATCAAAACCTGTTTAAGTTCCTTTCCACTTCTGTTTCTCACCTACAAAGAAACTTGCAAATTTTGGCTGTGGTTTGAGATGTTTTCAAAAATAGGGCATCAAGCATGAGGGTGCGGGTATTTGAAATAAAAAGAAGAGATGGCAGAGGGACATGAAAAAAATAAGTTTCCCAAGATGCTCCCCAATGAGTAAGACTGCAACATTAGGAAAATGCTTCAGGTGGCCCCCAAAAGGAAAAGAGTAACTTCCATCCCAATTTAGGCAAAAACTGTACTTGAATAGTTTCTGTATTAGGATGTGGAGAGTAAAAAAGCTATTTTTTTGGTGGTTGGTTTTTTTCTCTTTTAATGGATTTCAAAAAAAAAAAAAACCCTCTTAAATACAGTACTTTTTAACATACCTAATTCATTAAAAAAAGATCCCACAACTCCAGCATAAACTTTACAGTCAATTGCTGCCCTTTCTGTATTGTCAAAGATATTATTATATCCCCTGCCAACCTCAGAGACTATTTCTTTTTGTTAAAATATGTTTATAAGCCATCAAGCCTCAAATACATAATTGCATTTTTCAAAGATGACGTCACAATGCAGTTATCGTTATTCTGATGTCACGGTAATGGACATTATGATAGTGAGTTGAATATGGATTTTTGAGTAGCCAAACTGTTATCAAAGATAGGAAAAAGTGGAAATACCAGCAAGGGGGCTTTCATTTCCTTATCCCCCTCCATACCCCTAAAATGAAAAAAAGATCCACCCCCCCCCAAAACCCCCATGCATATTGGAAATGGTGCTTACCATTGGGTAGAGAAAATGGAAAACGAGGAGGAGCAGAAAGGGGAAATGAAATGGAAATTTTGGGAAAGGAGCCTCCCTAGGGTCCCTCTGATACTTAGAAAGAACTAAAACACCCTGGGAGCTCTGACTGGGGAAGGGTCTTCTTTACCGAGGAAGTTAATCTGCAAGGGTATGGAGCGGGGGGCATTGCTGTGATTCAGATATGGCTGCTTTGCCTTTCCTGGCAGTGCCTTAGATTGAATGCCGGAAGCCGCCTTAGTCCCAGGTCCTTAAGGTGAGCACGTTCCCCTTTGACACAGTTTAGCCATTTTGGTGTTTACCCAGTCAGAGTGCGTAAAGCAGGGCAAAGAGCACATTGTTTCCATTCCATCCGAAGGAGGTTGAATAGCCAGGTAAAGTGATCGGTCTAATATGTCCCAAAGCAATTAATTTGCTATAAAAGGATTAGTAAATATCCCAAAGTACGACTCCGTAAATGCTTTTACTGAAACAGTGGAAAAGTACTCCTTTCCACCCACCCTCTGTCTTTTAGTCACCCCATTGATAGAAACAAAAGCTTCAAAAAAAAAAAGCTTATTAAGAGATAAGATGTGTCTCGAGGAAAGAGAAACCTTATCCTTCTTATCTGTATTATTATTATTATGGAGAACAGGAAGCTAGGAGAAGAATAGCTCTTCCTTCTGTTTTCCTCAGTTCTTTGTACCACAAAGGTGATCTAGCAAACATTAACACACCACAAGCCTAGAAACTCATCTCGCTGCCGTTCTTCGTATACCATGGATATGAAGCACCTGGATAGAAGAAAACATGATTTAGTCTTGCTGCCGAATCGTTAATGCATGAATCATTCCCTTTGCTCTGGATCCAAAGGTTCTCACATTCTGAAGTGCAAAATCTCTAAAAATAAGATGAACCCAAAATATATTGAGCTATTTTTACATAAGACGTACAGTAGGCAGTTCAGTTCCAGTATAGATTTATGTCCTGATTTGTGAAACAGAAACTTTATTATGGGCTATAATCACTGAGCACCCCTAAATTCCTTTGGAGAGAGAGCACTCAGAGAGCCAGTATGATGATCTTTATTGCATTTGCAGTTTATTATTTATTTTATTTGAATCTCGAGGCCCTCCCTTGTAAAGTAATGATGGGGCAAAGCAATTTACAGAGCCCCCTTCCTCTTCCTTATCCAACGATTTTGTAGAGAAGATGAGTCTTGCTTACCTTGGTGTCAGTGGTGGGATTCAATTTTTTTTACTACTGGTTCTGTGGGCGTGGCTTGGTGGGCGTGGCAGGGGAAGGATACTATAAAATTTCCAGTCAGAGGTGGTATTTACCAGTTCTTCAAATTAATCAAAATTTCCGCTACCAGTTCTCCAGAACTGGTCAGAACCTGTTGAATGCCACCTCTGCTTGGTGTTCTTACTACTCTCATTTCAATGTTCTCTCTTTCTCTTACTAGAACATGTAAGCCAACTTGGGTGTTCGAATAAAAAGAATATAACTTGAATAGAAAGGTTGCTTCTATTTTAAAGAAGGAAATGAACAAGGAAATATATGAGTAGGCTACAAGGCTAAAAGGGGATTTGACTCATCCTGAAGTAAAATCTCTCTCCCCAAACATCTACCCTTTGTCACCTATGCAAGAAGAATTTTTAAGGTGATTCCATGGTATGGAGATTTTTTTAAGATGAGACTTTTCAGACAGTTTCAAGGGGTAATGGGCCCATCTTTATTCCCCGGTTCTTTTTTGCCCCTTTAATCAACCAACTTCATTTAGTTAACATAGTTTGGGTGTGGCCCAATAACATGAAACAGTATTATTTCTAGAGGCACTATTAGCAAAAGACAATTAAGGAATTAGGGAAGAGGTTAAAGTACTGTTACTTACATATTCTCAGGGTGAAAGAAGTTGCAGCAAGACTGATAGAAGCAAGCACAGTAAGCAGTAGTAATTAACTACGGTAGTAGTAAAAATCATAGCAGTGCACTCTACTCTCATTCTAGAGTCGTAGGCATGCATGTGGATATACAGGCATTGAACTCCAAGAAAGGCAAATTGTGGAATACTATCGTACAAAATTATATAATCTTGGCAATTTCTGGATATGGGGAGTTCAGTTCCCAGCATTTTTAGCAATAGATCTTCCGGCTGGGGAATTCTAGGAATTAGTCCACATATTGCAAGAGTACCCAAGCTGAGAAATACCCTTCTAGTAATGGGTATAAGGCCTGCATCCTGTTCATCCTTCTGGTTGGCATGGATTTATATTGTGCACTTCACGTTGTACTTCAAGTTATTTACACAGAACTTATTGTTTTAATTTTTGCATGGTCGTAGTCAGAAATTTGTTTTCCAAAAGTATCAACTAATTGGGGTTCCTATAATTGGACATGAACAGATGTAATATTCCTACCACCAATTTTATGAACAGCACACATTGCAGAGAATTGATAGATAGGTACTTGTAATTCTGTCTTATAAAAGGAAACTTTTCTCAAGTTAAACCTCCCCAATCCCTTAGATCATGTCTGAAGAATATTTACTTATTTATTATATAGTATAATATGTACTGTATATTTGTATGTAAACATCTACAGAATCAGCTTTGGAATAAAAAAAATCCAAACTCTATAAAATTTATTTATTTATATGATTTACACAATTTATTGCTGGATATTTATATGTCTTCCCTCCTGCCCGCCACCCCGCAAAATAAATAAATCTCACAATAGAGACTCTGGGCAGCATGCAAATTTGAAACAGCAACAATCCCACAACTTAAACCACAATATCCAAAGTTAAAATGATAATCTCAATTTATAAAGACAACTTTAATAAACAGAACTTGCCTAACCCATTACTGCAAATCAAATGCCTGGGGAACAGGCAGGACTTCAATGTCTTACAAAAAACTATATAGATTTCCAAAGGGATGTTTTTCTACTGGGCAGATGCTACCACAACTCCCGAGTCCAACAAGATGCCTGTCTCTAACGGAACATTTTCAGAAATACCTTTTCTGCTAGAACTGATGAGGAAGGCAGAAATAATGGGAAGAGGAAATGCAGTTCCTCAAATAAGCTGGCTCCGTGTCATGTAGGGCTTCATAGATAGCAATCAGCATCTTGAATTGCATTCAGTAGCCCACTGAAAGCCAGTTCAGGCAGCAGAGCAGTGTTGTAATGTGGGTACAACAAAATGTCAAAAGCTGCCCGCACCGCTATATTCTGGACCTATAACTTCCAAGTGATTTTCAAGGGCAGCTCCATGTTGAGTCCATTTGCAGTAATCCCAGTGGGAAGCAACTAAGGTATGAATGAGTCACCATGAGCAAAGGAAATGCTTATGACACTGAAGGAGGTCAGATCCATGAGCTATGATTGTGGCACTAAATTAGTTCATTCCACCCTGTTATGTAGTAAGCAAGAGTAATGGGGCTGACTATGTGGGTTTCGCAGTGACGCACTCATTGCCACAGTAAGCCTAATACAGGATGCGCGAAGCCGTCAAACGCTGACCGTAACTGAGAGCAGACCCTCCGACGACAGGCCCACGCGACAGGCCGGCTGGAGTACTCAAATGCCGCATCAACATGGTGGAAACGTCCACTACAAAACACACGTCCAATGCTACCGCGTTCGGGAACCGGACGGGTGCAGGAGACCATTGGCCTCGCGCCAAAAATCAACGAAATGGTCCACGCGGAAAGCACGGCGCACCTGCACCGTGTGAGAAAGCTATGGCGACCGCGTCCGGGTCCGATGCGCACGGAGACTACCCGCTCCGTGTGAAAAACGCAAGCGGGAACAGAGGACTGCCAGACGCTCAAGGTGGCCACCTGGAACGTGGATTCGCTGACTGGACGCCGACCGAGATCGTCAGGGCCATGCGGGACAGGAAGCTGGACATCTGCTGCCTCCAGGAAACTCGCTGGAAGGGCAACAAGGCTACGACTATAGACGGCTACAAGATCATATACACCAGCTGTAAGGAAAACCGTGGCGGTGTAGCTGTGGTTGTCAGTCCAAGCTGGCAAAGTTCCGTCGCAGAAGTTAAGCGCCTCACAGAACGACTGATGATAATCGTCGTAGCGACCGAGAGGCAGCGCCTACACATCTTGTCCGCCTACGCCCCTCAGACCGGATGTCACGAGGTGGAGAAGGATACCTTCTGGGAACTGCTCGACATCCAACTCAGGCAGATCCCACACGAAGACGACATCATCATCTCGGGCGACCTGAATGGTCATGTAGGGCGGGACAAAAACGGACACCAGTGCCACGGTGGGCACGGCACAGGCGATACGAATGAGAATGGCCAGAGGATCCTGGACTTTGCCGACTCCCATGATATGACCATCACGAATACCTGCTTCATTAGGCGAGAATCTCAACTCCTCACCTACCATAGCAGAAACGGGAGCCACCACACACAGATCGACTACATCATCGCATCGACGAAGAGCCGCTAAAAACGTGCTCAACGCCAAGGTGTACCCGTACGAATCGAGCAGTCAGCACAGGCCGCTGATGGCGAAGATCAGGATCAGCAAGCCCAAGACCAGGATTGACAAAAGGAATGCAGACCAGCCACGAATCAAGTGGTGGAACCAGAAGAAGATGGCGGGACCCCTCATCAAACCGGAGCAGTTCCTGCAGATGGTCGACGGGCCACAGGAAGCGTGGTCCATGCTGAAGAGCACTGTTCACACTGCCGGCTGCCAACAGCTTGGTTGCACCAAGCCAGGACGGAGACGCATCGAACGAGATACATGGCTCTGGACACCGGAAGTACAAGATGCCGTACACCTGAAGAAACGGCTCTACAAGGCCTTTCTTCAGGACAAGACCAGCGAAGCTCTGCGAATACAAGGCGGCCAAAAAGGCAGCCAAGAAAGCAGTAGCGACAGCCAGAAGCTCCCACTACGATGACATCTACGAGAAGCTGAACACGCGAGAAGGCGAGAATGAGATCTACCGCCTAGCCAAAAGCAGACACAGGAAGACCCTGGACATTGACCAGTTTCATGGGATCAACGACGAAAGGGGAAATTTGATCGTCAACCCCAGAGACGCTGGAGAGGTGGCGGCAATACTTCGAGAAGATCTCCACCGAGGAGTTCCCACACCCACAAACCCCGCGAGGTGACCCAGTTGAAGGCCCAGTCTCAGGCATTTATGCCAGCGAGGTCGCCGACGCCATCAAGGCCATGAAAAACGGTAAGGCAACAGGACCAGATGACATCCCTGCCGACTTCTGGAAAAAGGCACTACCGGGCTCGGCATTGTGGCTGTGCGAGCTGTTCAACAACATCGTCTCCACGGGAAAAGTGCCACACGACTGGTACCGCAGCACCACTGTTCCGATCTGGAAGGGAAAGGGCAGCCCAGCGGACTGCTCCAACTACAGACCGGTCAGGTTACTGTCACACACTATGAAGATCTTTGAACGCATCCTTGATAAGCGCATTCGGGACATCGCCGACATCAGCGCCAACCAGGCTGGATTCATCAAGAACTGCGGCACCACCGACGCCATCTTCGGTGTGGGATGCTGATGGAGGCTCACAGAGAGAAGAAAATCCCGCTCCACACCGCCTTCCTAGACTTGGAAAAGGCCTTCGACCGAGTCCCGCACGATCTCATCTGGTACGCGCTGCGAGATCACGGCGTGCCTGAGCTGCTCGTACAATGGGTCCAACTCCTATACAGATGTCACAAAAGCCGTGTAAAAGCGGCAGCTGGGATATCAGAGGAGTTTAATATTACCGTCGGCGTACACCAGGGCTCTGCTCTCTCACCACTGCTGTTCATTCTGGTGATGGACACAATTACACACGACCTGTACACGCCCGCCCCATGGACGCTGCTCTACGCCGATGATGTGTTCCTGGCCAACCTGTGCAAGGCTGAACTCGAGCACCGAGTCCAACAGTGGCACGACCGCCTCGAGCAGTTCGGGCTCCGGCTGAACCTAAAGAAGTCCGAATACCTGACCACTGACATTGAAATGACAGGCTCCATCCACGTGAACGGGCAGGAGCTACCGCGCGCCTCCACCTTCAAGTACCTGGGAACTACTCTTGGGGAAGAAGGCCTACTACAAACTGAGGTGGCAGCCAGGATCAATGCAGCGTGGGGCAAATGGAAGTCCGTCACAGGCGTCCTCTGTGACAAGAAGATGCCGATGCGCCTGAAGGCGAAAATCTATAACTCTGTGGTGCGCCCCGTGGCCATATACGGCGCAGAGTGCTGGCCGACGACCAAAGAAGTCGAAAGCAGACTCCAGATAATGGAGATGCGAATGCTCCGATGGTCGGTAGGCCTCACCCTACTCGATCGCGTCAGGAACGAAGAAGTGCATAGACGGTTCAACGTCGTGCCCATCCCCACGGTCATGAGGCAGTCCCGGCTACGATGGTTTGGCCACGTGAGCCGCGCCAAGGAAGAATCCATCATCAAATCTGTAATGAAGGTGACTGTCGGAGGAGCGAGACCGCGTGGTAGACCTAAACAACGCTGGATGGACACGATCAAGGCCGATCTAGAGATCGCGAAGGCAGACCCGACACACGTGGCAGACAGAGAGGTGTGGAAGCAGTACTCAAGGACATTAGCGGACCTCGCCCGAGCGCGAGACAAACGCTGAAGAAAAAGAAGAAGAAGAAGAAGAACTTCCAAGTGATTTTCAAGGGCAGCTCCATGTTGAGTCCATTTGCAGTAATCCCAGTGGGAAGCAACTAAGGTATGAATGAGTCACCATGAGCAAAGGAAATGCTTATGACACTGAAGGAGGTCAGATCCATGAGCTATGATTGTGGCACTAAATTAGTTCATTCCACCCTGTTATGTAGTAAGCAAGAGTAATGGGGCTGACTATGTGGGTTTCGCAGTGACGCACTCATTGCCACAGTAAGCCTAATACAGATTTCTATATTACTTTTCTCCCACAACTGGTAAGCTATTATTTGGCATCAGAAGTTGGATCTCCTACTGGGTCATAACCAACCATCAGAAATTGCTTTGCTATATTAGAAATGTAACGCAGCTTGTCTTTATATGGACATTACAACTATCATTATTACCAGCAAAGATGACATTTATCATTAGCTTAAAAAAGACCATCTGATCTGGCCTGCATAATAGTTCCAATCACTGAGCATCCATCAAATGCCCTTTTTGTAACAGTTTTGCCACCTAGCATTAGCAACCCTTAAGGTGATTTTTTTCCTCTGTTGATTCATTTTCAGGATCACATTTCTCTTTCCATTTTTGTAATGGGAGTTTTCTTATAATCTTGTTTCCCATAAGAGAAGATGATATTGAAAGACTTGTGATGACCCAGTTACAGATAAATAGTGAGTATTTCTCTAGCTCTCCTATTTTAGCTGACAGACAATAATGAGTTATTTTGATATCATGGATGGAAAAAATCAGCTGCCTCAATCCTTGATAAAAGTTAAAGTCTTGTTTGCACTTGTTCAGCTTTTCACCTCTAGTCCAACAAACATAATTATGGGGATGGGTAAGCATATCAGAATAACCAGGAATAAAATTGTAACAAAAAAGGCGCATCAGTGAGGGACATTTTCTTAGAAGATCAGTCTAATTTCATAGCAATTGACTCCGACATCTCTTGCAGATCCTGGTTACCTGAAAAGTCCTCCTCTTCTGTAACATTATGAATAAAACCTGGTACTCTGATCATATGATTTCCTTGAAGTTTAAAAACTAATGAATTATTTTTCTGGCATTACTACTCATGAAATCATATCTCCTAAAGTAGCTCTGGGCCACATATGGCGACTAAAAACTTGGGATTGTCTTGCTGAAATCAATCAAAATAGCTAAATAACAATGGTGTGCTTTTTCATCATTGGGTGCTAGTAGAGAAATAAAGCAAGAACTAGGTATCCTTAGTAGAGCAATGCCAACATTTTATACTGCAATTGGTACAAAGCAATTTGGACTGATTTGGATTATAAAAAATTATCAAATCAAATGGAATATTGTACATTTGATTAATTCAGCCCTATTGGACCCAGTTTAGACAACTTTCTCCTTATATATTCCTGCTTTTTAATGATCTGGATCCAATCAAGTCCAACTGAGAGATTTTAGCCAACTGAATAAAATTGGATTGATTTTCTAAATTAAATCGAACATTGCAATTAATTTTATAAATCAATTTGATTAGTTTACTATAATTCCAATTCTTACTTGTTCCCCACTTTGATTAAGATCCAGGGATGATCAAGAATTTCTAAAATTTGTTCTTCTGTCCTGTCATGTCCTGTCCTGTCCTGTCCCTTTATATGTCCATTGTTTTTAAAAAAAACAAAGCAAACATTTTCCCCACGTTGAAATTGAAATTTATGCTCCCCCCCAATTAAATTGCTCCCTGGAATAGTAAGACAAGGGCTAAGAAATTCTTTGAGGCAGCGTGTTATTGTCTGTTCCTGTCTGGAGAGCAACAGGGCTGCAAACTCAGTGCTGTATATCACTTACTTATTCTTTTGCTACCCCTTGGCCAATCCAACTAGCTGTCAACCACTGACAGAGCGGGGCCCACTCTGGTTTAGCAGTTAAGCCATGTTTTTTTGTTAGTGCTTCTTTACTTGTTCCGATTTTTATTGTTGCTGCTCATTGATCTGAATACGATCCAGCAGTTTGTCCCTCTGCAATATTAAATGAGTTTATGTATTGAATGAGATTCCCACCCCTCAAGAATGCTATATATGGTGCAATATCTTTGATTAAAAGAACATCTCAATCTTTTTTGCTATTTATAGAGAAAATGTTCTGCACGTACATATGAGCCAAACACTGCCATCTTCCGAAACAGTTCTTGCTGTCACTAGCTTTTGGATTTAATCTGCATTTGTCTTTTATTTTTACACAGAGTTTCCAGTAATATTTTATCTTGCTCAATAATACCCACTTAGCATAAAAAAAAAATTGAAACATTTTCACCGGTCTCCCACAGCAGTTCTTAACTGAAGCTGTTGATCGAGTTTAAAGTGGAGGAGTAAAACCTGTCTCGGTATTTTGCCAGGTTGGAATTGCTAATTTTTTAGCAGCTACTTATGAAAGTGTTCACGTCCTGATAATCCAAGATATATCTATTCTCTAGCTGTCATGTTATGAACTTATAGGACTTCCCACCCCGTTTCGTGTTCATTTCATTTCTTTCTTTCCCCCACAGGCATGTTTTACTATGAACATTCTAACATATGTCTCCAGGATTATCATTATTATTTTTTTAAAAAAGCAACAAAGCATTTCCAAACAGACGGGCACTCTCTGCTTACCTGCAAAAATAGTCTAATCATCTAACACGTCAGATGGCAAACACTAAAACAGTGCTGGTAGCTGCCTGCACTGTAACTACCATGGAAACCTCCACTAGATTGGAATTGCTAAAACTGATTTGCAATGTTTGAATGCACAGCTTACCAAAACTGGTATTATTCATTGGTTGGTATTTGTATAGATAAACTGTATCACAAGAATAATTAAATGTAGCAATGATCATCAAGTTGGATGAAGACAAACAATTGTAAATGACTTCTAAACACGATGGCTATATACTTACTGAAGACAATATTCTATTAGCTACCCATTGCTGAGGAACATCAGTAAGAATATGTTTTTATAAATCTGTCTTGTTGAAGTCAGAACTGAAGAAGCTTCTTGGATGAGAAGCAAAATATCTTCAGGGAAAAACAAGGAACTCCAGATGCCTCTTGAAAAAGTACCCTTGGGCCATGTCTTGTTGAAGGCTTCTTGTAGGCATCTGGCTGATCATTATGGAAATGGAATAACTATCTCTGATTTGCAGCATCAGAATTAGTTGTCTGAGTTGCTGGAGAACAAGTTCCAGCTATGTAATTATTTTCATCTTAACTCTGTCCCTTTCTACTGTAGGAACAGCATTCTGCATTCTTATGTTCATAAATGGGAAAATGAGTGATATCAAGGTGAAGGAGAAACTCCCCATGTGTTACAGATGCAGATTTTATTTGCATGGAAATATGTTAACAAGATAGAATATTTTACTCAGTAGAATCTACTGTTGTTGGATTTCATGGATTTTCAGACTCTGCCCAAAAATTAATAATCTGTACTCTATATTTACCATATAGTCTTTCCCTAGCCATATTGTACAGATTGCTCCTTTATCACATCACATACACATCACATTAATACGCCAAACCTTTCACTTTAGGGCTCTTCAAAGGAAGAAAATAATGGCCCTGTTTAGGTGGAGAGGAAAATATAAATCAGAACCATGCTTCATGCAGAAAATTTAAGACTGAAGCATTCTCAGCTAATGGCTGCCAAGCTTTTTACCTGAGGATTTCCAGTAAGAACCTTCTTCCCTCCATATAGTAGGATTGTTTTTTTAAAAAATGCATTTTTTTAAAAAACCCATTTGCTCTGTGAGTCAGACAAGAGTTGCACAGTGATGTTCATTAATTTTGTGGTCTAGGTCACAACTCTGAATTTGCAAATACGATATACAAAGTGTTTAAACATTACAAGCATATAATTAACAGTCTGGAAAGGTTTTAAGAGTTCAGGAGGAAGGTGCAAGGAAAGAACAGTGAAGTAGACTACTGAAAAGATGACCCTTAGAAGGACTTTTCACAAACCTTCCATCACTTTCATGTCCCATAGTTGCTGACTTTCTCCATTGTAATATACCCTCTAACCCCCCTCCTCCTTCCCCTGATGCATTAAACCTAGGTAATGATTCCTCGAACCAAAATTGCATTGGAAAAAAATGTTGGGTCAGATCAGGTCAATAGTAAAAACATGGTCAATCTTCTCCAGAAGGCACTTTCTAAGAAATAAATATATAAGAAAACGGACTCTGCTTCTGGAGTCCAACTACTATGAGTCATTTCCACTGAAATGAGAAATTCCTAGCAAAAGAAGGGACAAAGTGGACGATAAAATAGTACGGGTCTGGGCTGTGTCTTTTTCATTCATTAAAAGATATTAAATTAGAATTCCAGGGAGGAGGGGGCATATAAATATTTGTAAATAAATAAAATGTAAAATTGGATCTGTACTGTAAAGAATATAATAGTGCAGCATTCTTGGAAGACTTTGCTGCATTACTGTTTTCCAATAAATCCTCCCCCCCTCCCTGCCACCCAGAAGAAAATTCCAAAAAAACCAAACAAAATCTTCCCTCATGCTTGAAGAGTGTCCCGCAACAACTTAATCCGTGGTATTCCATTCTTTTTCCAATGGTGACTTTCATAGTAGCACCCAGAGTGCTTTTTCAAGAGGCAACTGGACTTTCTGGTTTTTGTTTGATCCTTCCATTCCCTACCATCCAGTCAGAGCTGAAGGAGCTTCTTGGATGAGAAGCGAAAGGTCTTCAAAGAAAAACCAGAAAGTCCAGTTGCAAAGAAAGTCCGAAAGCACCTCTGGGACAGCCATGACGTGGATGACTGAGAATCTCCATAGACTTTCATAGTAGCAGTAAAGAATCTACGCAGTAGGAAGCAGAGTGGCCAGCCTGATGAACTAAAAGGAGTACCAAAAGGAGGTGGGTATTTTGCATTTCAACCCTATTATATTAAGTGTGTGGGTGGGGGTGGGGGCACAAGCAGCTACTTTCTCAGTGGAACACTTCTTCCCAGCAGCAAGAGCTTAAGTCAAAGACTGAACTGGTGGTCGGCATACAATTCATGACAGTTAGACTTTAAACGTGTCCATCACCCATTTACCTTTCCTGGAAGCGCTATTTAGTTCAGGCTCTTGAGTGCTGCAGTATTTGAGGGCTACCAGGTATTGTCTTGTGGAAGGGGGCTTTTGTTTTGACAGAAGCAATTACCTAAATGTAGAGCAAGTTTGGGGGACATTATGATCAAATCTCCAGATGCTTTGATCTAAAGGAGTTTTCAGCTGCTTTGATATCGATCAATCTCTCCTGTTATAAGGATGCCTGTTGAACCGGAGTCCAGTTTCATCTTCTCAGCTGTACAGATGAAAATTGTACAGATCAAAAAAAAAATATGGCTGTAAAAAATGTGACAAGGGCAATGCCCATGCACTGTTATCATTCTCCAGTGCTATGGAAACTGTCTCAATTTAATCATTGCTTCATCTCTCACACCTTGTTGAGGCACAAGGTGCTCTGGATCACTGCATTTTGAAATGAGTGCTTGTAAAAACAATCTAATCAATGCCCTGAAGCATATTTCTCCCTACCCAAATCCCTTGTGTTAAAAAAAAATGAGGGGGCGGGATTTGTGTTTCATCTCTTTGAAAGAATCATAGGGGAAAGATCCTCTATCCTCTATAGACAAGGAGTGTGCAAGCATCAGAAAGACAGCTGACTCCCCCCGCAAAAAAAATCAATATGCAACTGGAGGTACTTCCAGGTGGAAATTCCAAACTGGCAAGGGACTGCAATAAGCCACCAACCCATCTAATGGTACTGTGTCTGAACAGCATAATGATGACAGTTGGTTTACATTTCCACAGTTGGATGGGTGCTGTGTACCTTCACTAACAGAGTTTTCCTGCTCTTGCAAAGGAGGTAAAATGCAGTGCTCCCGATATGTGAATGGCTCCAGTTGTGTAAAAATGGTGAAACGGAATATGCCACAAAAGTGCTTTCTTTCGAGAGGAGGAAGGGGGGATATTTTTAAGCTTGAATCTTGGGTGGAAGCAGAGCCAGGCTGGGGATCTGGGGGTGTGCAGGGACTATTTCTTAATTATATTAGTGATTATGGTGCATGTTTTTCCCCCCTAGCTACTAAGTAGAGTATTTTAATTTTTGTATTATTGTCATTGTTTTTATGCTGTTTTTAATTTTGTTTGCCACCCAGAGTCACTTGTTGAGATGGGCAGCCATATGGAAGGAAGGAAGGAAGGAAGGAAGGAAGGAAGGAAGGAAGGAAGGAAGGAAGGAAGGAAGGAAGGAAGGAAGGAAGGAAGGAATTCCCCCATTTGTAAACTGCTGTTGATGATTGTACCAAATTAGAGCAGTACCACAGGAGCTGCACATTAGAACTGGCAGGGTTGGGAGTCAACATGTAGCAATATGGTTGCATATTTTTGTATAATCAAAAATCCTAAAGTGGTTGATTTAACACATGCCTATGAAACAGCTGAGCATTTTCTTCATGACTGGCAGCAACTTTCACACATCACCTCTTCTTGCTATATTAGAAATGCCAGGAATTGAATTTGGGGTCTTCTTCATACAAAGCAGATGCTTTAATCCTGAGCCTTCTGGTGAAAGGGATTTGAGGTTGAAGGAAGGCTAGGTCCATTCGCCTATTGGCACATCTCTACCATTTGAAGACGGACAGGAGTGCAGTGTTTCTGGAATAAGAGTGGAAAGAGTTGTGGTTTGCTATTGAGGGGTATGGTAAAAGTTGCATTCCCAAAAGTATGAGGGTCAGGATAAAGAAATAGCTTGGGGCAGTTCCTTTGATCCAAATGTACATTTGATTAAAGTTGTTTTAGATTAAGTAACACATAAGCATATTTTTCTTCCATTCAATGTTGTCCAATTCTCTGCCTAGACAAGTCCCTGCAAGATTGGCAGGATTTTTCAGAAGTGGGTTGCCATTGTCTCCTTCCTAGGGCTGAGAGTAAGTGACTAGCCCAAGATCCCCCAGCTTGCTTCATACACAAGGTGGGACTAGATTTCATGATCTTCAGATTTCTAGCTTGAGGTCTTAACCAGTACATAAAAATAGCTGTCATATAAACATAATGACTCCTTGCTTATTTTATTTTGTCACAGAAGCAAATTTAAGAAATGTCCTGGTGAATTGAAACTTTGGGGAGAGAATAGATATGGCCCTGGAGCAGAGGTGGTATTCAGCAGACCAGATGTAAATGAGGGTCTTGGCACATACAGAGCAATAGTAATGATTGGTGATCTGACTTGTTTAAAAACTGCCAATATGAATGTTTCCCACCCTGTTCTTATAGCTAATCATCACTGCAGCCCTTTACAGATTTTATTCCTTTCACCTCACAACAACTTGGTGATTCATGTTGCTCCCATTGTGTGGCCTTTACCTAAGGCCTCGCAATATGTGCACGGATAGTTTTTTATCTTTCTGTAGGGCCATGGTGGTTTCATCTTGGCTCCCAAAGGATCTTTACAAAGAGCTTTTGCACCGACCTGTCATACTAATTTTCAATTCAAAGAGATTTGTGAAGGATTCTAGAGGTGATAGTTTTTCCCCCAGAAAGCAGCTTCTAGAAAAAGAGCTGAAGTGCCCCAGTTTTGCACATACCATCTTTTGAATAGTAAACTCAGGGCAGGACAGGGGCATAAGAAAACTCCAAAGGCTTGTCCACTTTTCTATTTCCTAAGACAGACCCAAAAACATGATTCTAGGGAAGCCCATAACCAGATCCTGTCCCCGCTCCGTGAAATACATTCCATATTAATCACACCACTCTGATACATAAATAGCTAACTGCAATATGCACATACAAACAAAAACACACAAACACACACACATGCATGGCAAGGAAGATAGGATTTCCAGTGTGTTCCAATACCTCAGGGGCTGCCACAAAGAACAGGGAGTCAAGCTATTCTCCAAAGCACCTGAGGGCACGACGAAGCAATGGGTGGAAACTAATCAAGGAGAGAAGCAACTTAGAACTAAGGAGAATTTTCCTGACAATGGAACAACTTGCCTCCAGAAGTTGTGAATGCTCCAACACTGGAAGTTTTTAAGAAGAGATTGGACAACCATTTGTCTGAAATGGTATAGGATTTCCTGCCTAAGCAGGGGTTGAACTAGAAGACCTCCAAGGTCCCTTCCAACTCTGTTATTCTAAGATTCTAAGAGGGTACAATGTATATATAACAGACTTAATTCACCTTCCAAAATGGGGAAAAAATAGATCAAACAACCATCCAAGTTTCAAGTTTCAGATTTATTTTTGTACATGCAGAAGCGTACAAGCAGTGTACCTTCAACCTGAATAGAAGGAAGATAATGCCAATTCTACTAATCTTAACATAAAAATAGAAAATGTTTAAAAACTAGAGGCCTTTAATGAGGACTGGAAGAAATTGCTGTGTCAGGGATAGGAATATTTGAGGTCAATAGACATATTTGGAATTTTGAGAGCACGTCATGGATCAGTGTTTCTCAATATCAGCCAATATCATCCTTAGATTTCAGGATGTTCTTTCATAGAGAAAGTAGATAGGCTGCAATAAGCATTTTTATTTTATAAGAAAAGTCAGCGGGTTCAACATGAGGCCTAGATGCATTCTGATACAGTAAATAAAAATAATATACTACAGGCAGTTACTTTCAATTGAGATATGCTGATTTTTCTTATTTGTTTCTAGAAATGAATCTTTAATAGAAATTAAAGCCAAGCAGGACAGGCAGCCAGGCAGATACCAAGGAAAATGTCCATGGGCATATGCTTTTCGTTAGACATCCCATTTCTTTATTATTTGTCAATTTTATATACTGCCATCATTAGACACCTGGCAGTTAGCATCATGAGACATAAACACACCATGAAACATGATCATTAACAATTAGCATAAAACCTACTCAACTTCCACCCCTTTTGGTGCTACGGAAATATGTCACAGTGAACTGGAGATCTTGTTCCCAAAGTTCTAATGCCAACTGCAATCATTTAGGCCACTTTTTAATCTATTTTTGTATTAAATTGATATAGATACAGTTGTCCTTAATAACTATCAAGTTTCCCTTTACTTGTTTTCTTGCAGACATTTCATTACCCAAATTAGGAAACATCAGCAGTACTAGCAATCTAGCACTAGCACTGATGATGTTACCTAGTTAGGATAACCAAATGTCATGAATACTTCAGCTTCAACCACAACAACACAAGAGCACACAATAGATACAAACTCAAGGTTAATTGCACCAAACTTGATTGTAGGAAATACGACTTCAGCAACAGAGTGGTCAATGTCTGGAATACTCTACCTGACTCTGTGATTTCTTTCCCAAACCCCCAAAACTTTAACCTTAGACTGTCTACTATTGACCTCACCCCTTTCCTAAGAGGTCTGTAGGGGGCGTGCATAAGCACACCAACGTGCCTACCATCACTGTCCTATTGTTTTTTTTTGTTTTTTTTATTTTTCTTAAATGTATCCATGTATTTATAACTATGTTTTTACTTATACCTATTATCTTGTAAGCAATTGACAAAAATAAATAAATAAAAATAAATAAACATAAATAAAATGTCTACAAGAAAACAAGCAGGCTCAGAGAGCACCAAGGACCCTTCATGTCAACTCTGAGCTACGAATATTCTCCTTTATTAGTTTCTCAATGCTTGTAAATGTGTCATGTTACAACTTCATTTCTGCACATTATCCACCAGTCATTTCTAGAAATAAACTTCTCATAAGTGCCTAACCATCTTAAGGCTTCTTGCTCTTCCAGGTGCATATGTGTAATTTTGTAGACATTAAAATAAAGGCGTATAAGTTGAGGCTACATTTAATCTCTGAAAGTTTGGGATCTGGCTTACAAAGATGTCCAAAACTTGTTATAAATCATTATTTCTATGTGATGGGAGAAAAAAAAAAGAACACTAGATTACTGAAACTATTAACTATTAAATTGTGTGTGGAATCTGTAGGCCACCCTTATCTGTTCTATAACTGCGGTTTGTAAAATACTGCAAGAAAGAGCAAATAATTGAAATAAAGATTTACACTGTAACAAAAATAAGATCTAGCCCCCCTATTGAACATCTATTCAAAAGGGCAAGGCATCACACAGATTTACCTTTCTGATTCACAGCCTGAGGATAGAGCCAGATTTTTAGGGCTTCTTTAAACAAGACAATTAATATAAATTACAATTTTGTCCCATCTCCATCTGCTAGCTTTTAGAGTACAGCCCTGAATGGACAATTAAAATTCATCATGGAGGAAATTTAAACTATTGGTAACATAGCATTGAAGCTCTGTGGAAGAAGGACAAAAGCACCAATAAGGTGATATTGGCTAGTTGATTCAGTTAAAGCTGATTGAATTGAACATTATGGTGCCTATAGCAAATTCTTATTAGCATGGAAAACATGAATCATTCCAAGCAATGCCAACGTGGCATTCCATCAGCTAGCATGCCTGGATTAATACAATTCTGGAGACTATCTGTAGCTCAGGGCTGAATTCTCGGGGTCTTCAATACAATATGTTGACTTCAATGCTCCATGCATCAATGATATTACTTAGTTTGATAATGAAACATCTGCAAGAAGAAAGACAAATTTAGGGAATAACAAACATCCAAGGAAGACTTCTGGAATGGTTCATTATTCTTGCCATCTTTTCCTATTGGCTCCTTTGAAAATACCCATGTGAATTAACTGGTGGGTGGTGAACTGGTTGTTAGATAGGCATTTAAGAAACCACATTCTATGGGAGGAGTTTATTACAGTGTAATTCAGCCTACCCCAATCTGACCCCATCCAGATGTGTTGGGTTAAAAACTCTAGGAATTTTCAGCCAATGTAACTACTGCCTATATTGGTAAGAATTATGAAAATTGTCATTGCAACATATCTGGTTATTCCCAAGCCAGAAAAACAGGGTTCCATATGAATCTCACTTTAATTTAGTCAGAAGATGACTTTGGAAAACTCAGCGATCCTCCAGGGCATTATTTCCAATGATTTCTCAATTTCCTCTGATTCTATCGCTTATTTGTTTCTGCACTTAAATATTTTTGAGGACAATGAATTCTTTTACCCACATGTCCAGGATATTGTCAATAGAGTATAACTGACAATCAGCCAGCATGTTCTGTATTCTGTACAGTGGTAGATTTGTCTTTCTGTACAGATGTAGATAGATAAACTCAACAAAACATCCATAACAAAGTACTTTTATTGGTTCATCAGGTATACTCATAACTCACATTTGTGATGAAGTTCTTCTTTAATGACAAATCGTTTGCATATTTGTCTTGTAAGTAAAATGATGGTTATCTTCTATCCTTTTTCCCTCATATCGTTGTGATAGAAGTAGAACAGTTACCACGAGTCTGTGAGTTCAGCCAAGAGCGAGGAAACCTCCTCCAACCCATCGAGGATCAATTTAGTGACCAATCAGGATTACAGATGTGATCACGTGATATGGACTACATTTCCCAGGATACCTTAACTACATTCACCATGATGCATTCCCTTAAGGGGACAGCTCACAATTGCTACCTAACTATCCAATTCCCATACACTGGCTGGACAGCACACAGCAGAATCCAACACTCATGTACTAGCCAGTACATATTAATGAACAGGTTTTACTTCAATTATTCATTTGTATTTATTATTCCAATCTTGATTCAGATGAAATCCTACTATGTCATATACAATGAGGGCATATTAAGCTACAGTCTGCCTCTTCCTCTCTGAGGAGGTGCTAGAATTCCTTCTCAGCATTGCTGGCTGCCAGATTCCTCTGAGACTTGATTGAGCTTTCTTTTTGGAAAGGTCAAGCACACCTCCCAAGGGTAGCAAGTGTGCAGACAGATGCTGGGGGGAAAGCTGTTGTTATTTGCAGAAGGATGAGGAAATTCAAACTCAAAAGATTGCATAAGGAGTTGAAAACGGATATTTTTAAGACTAATGGAAAAGGGGAAATAGCTTTTAAAATGCAGATGAAGCACTTGGGTTTAGGAAAAGTAGAAGTTTATGATCTGATATTTCAGTTCCCCCAAATTGCATAAGTTCAGGAGCCTGGCTTTTTAGAGGAACTTATTCCAACTGGTGTAAAGCACTGGAACCGTATAGCCAGCAAGAAACTTTCTTCAACTTTCATTTTTAGCGTAATACACGATGAGCATTTTTAGGTGACTCAATGCCTAGACTCAGCTTTGTGCTAAGATGTAATATGGTCTGTTTTATTTTGATTTACTGTGAATGCAGTTATTATACCTTGCTATTATGTGTGCAAAAGGGTGTTAAACTTTGCTGAAAAAACAAGAAAACGAATTATGGTTTAATGCATTGTGCAAATCTTGTCAGAATATTGGCCAAAACATTTCCCAGGTTGTACCCACAGTAGGCATTATGTTAGAATTACTGTGCCTCATGAATTCACCATTAATTATGTTACCATACATTTCAGAGCTACTCAGGTTTTCCAAGACTTCATCTTCCAATGTTTTTAATGCTATTATTCTGCCTTTCTGTAAATCACCTCTGTGGTTTCGGTGTAGGCAATGACATAACAAGTACTGAAATTCACTACTCATATGGAATTAGATTTGATTAAAAAAAAGTTTTTAAATGACCACTAAAACAAATTTTATTTTTCCCTTAAAGTGCAACAGTGATGTTATTTACCTATTTTTCCTTTTAATTTCTGTTGCTTTAATATATGACAGAAGAAAAAAGAACCCCAAATCAGAGAAACATAGGGAAAACAAAAACAAAAATACATATTTTAAAATGTTTAACTATGCTATCCTTTCCCTTTTTGTAGGCCCACGCATCTTACTGAAATGAAAGACAAAGTATTAACAGTAAAGTCCATTAAAACAATAATTGGTATAGCAAATGAGAGTCTTGTGTTCTGTAAACAGTATATTGCTAATTTTAAAAAGAAAGGATGATAAATTTCTAATTTCATGCATTTATGTGCTGTAGGAGAAGAACAGGCAGAGCTGGGGGTGGTGGGGGTGGTGGAGCTAAACAAATCATCAGCCTAGAGTCATTCCATTGTCACAAACGTTCTAAGTCCAACCCATCTTGAATTCCATTGACCCTTCATGCCAATTTAGTAATGAACTTTAGCCGACTAGATTATTGTGTATAGGCTTGAGCAGTAAATTTTCTGAACAGGTGATTCTTTGTGCCTGGTGTGTGCTTTCCTTCTGATTATGTTTTAAAAGTATATTTGTGACACAAAACAAATTTTGAGCCTTTTGTTTTTGACAGTCATAGTTACTAATAGACAAACATGGTTAAATAATTGAAGGTGGGCATGCTCAGAATCTACCACCACAACCCTCTCCCTAAATAGCTTGTGTGAAGTGATCCTTTCTACCCCAGCAGATGCATCAGAACTTTGGTCTGGTTGGCAAAGTAAACTTTCTGCAGGAATGTTGAAAACTGTAGAGTACAATATCTCTAACTGTTATGTCCTGAGAACTCTAGGAGTTCTCACTCAGGTCCACTCACTTTGTGTGGGCGTTCTTCCCCCTTTTCCTCATTGGTTGGTTCCTTCCCCAGCAGCCAGCTATAAAAGCAGGCTGCGGGGTCCAACCAGTCGCTGATTGCTGCGAGCCAGTTCCAGGCGTGGCAAGCACGGTCAGCCCTTTATTGTTATAATAAAGTATTGTTGCACTCATGCTCTGGTTCAGCCTCTCATTGCCCAAACTTAACACTGGCGACGAGGATGGGATGGCTACCAGAAGCACCATGCAACCACTGAGTCACTAGCCGCCGATCCGCAGCCCAGAGAGAACGATCGGCATGAGCAGAGAAACGCTGATCCGCAGCCAGAGAGAGCGGTCAGCAAACAAAAAGAGCAAACAAAAAGAGCAAACGCTGATCCGCTGACAGAGAAAGCGGCCAGCAAGCGATAAGAAGCAAACGCTGATCCGTAGCCAGATTCGGTCAGAATCGAAAGTTAGAAGCGCCTGTAGCCGCTTGTTAGCCCAGCTACAGGAAAGTGAAGCGCCAAGCAGCCGCAGCCGCTCAGTATCAGGCGCGAAATTCAAACGGTTGTCATTTGAATTTCAAACCTAAAAGGTACAGCACAGCGCTGTAGCTAGTCACTGACGCCACACAGGCGCGAATCCAAACGCCATCAAAGGCTAACGGCCAAACGTGGTTAACCCAGAGAGAAAGAGAGGATTGCAAACAGCCTCTCCTGAGCTGAAATCACTTGCCCACCACGGGCACTAAAACATTGTCTGCTGCCCCAGAGAGATTTTTTCCACAGGTTGTTCAACCGGTCCCAGCACCATGAGTTCCAATCCAGTCTTCCCGCGTTCAAACCAGACAAGGAGAAGTGGGAATCGTATAAGAACCGCTTTAATCATTATATCGATGCAGTTGGCCTGGCGGATGCGGGGAGCATCGGAAAAATCGTATTTCCTAATCTACTGTGGAGCCACCGTCTCACGACATTGCCACGGCACTCGTGGCTCCTCGTGAGTTGAAAAACGCTCCGTGGTCTGAGTTACTTGAAATTCTCACTAACCACTATTCCCCCAGGCCCTCACAGATTGCCAGGAGATTCACCTTCCGTATGAGGAAGCAATCCGAGCAAGGAGACCATCAATCAATATATGGCGCTCTCAGAACAGCAGCACTGCATTGTGGGTTTGGAACCTACCTGGAGGACATGCTCCTCAATCAATTAGTCTGCGGGGTCAAGGACCTCCACCTGCAAAGGCGCCTTTCTCGCAAAAAGACCTCAACCTCGCACAAGCAGTCGAGGAGGCCTTGGCAGCTGAGCTGGCAACAAACTCAGCCACCGAAATCCAGGGCCCAAGTGCCAAGCTGACATCACTTCCCAGTCCACTCCAAGGAGGTGGTAGCAGAGGAAACCATCAGTGATGAAAACGAAGTCCACCGCCTCTCTCAACGACAGACGGCCGCAGGTAGGAGCCAAACAAGAAAACATCGGTCCACCCAAGCACATCACCCTGTGCCTAGCCTGTGGGGATCTCATCAGAGGGCCACCTGCAAGTTTAAAGGAGCCACCTGCAATAACTGCCATAAAAGGGACACATCGCGAGAGTCTGCCAAGCCCCCCCAAAGCGCAGCACAAAGGCACCCCCTCGCACTCGGGACCACAGAGGCAAGTATTGAACTGTCGCACGCACCACCTTGCCAAGCACACTTGCCACACAGTTAGTAAAATTTCTCTCCGCTTTCCCTAGAAGGTAAACCGTGCCGCATGGAGGCTGACACAGGGTCAGCGCCTCAATTATCTCGTGGAACACCCTCAAGAGGCTCCAACCAAGCCTATCCACTAGCCGGCTCCAGAGATGCCAGTTTGGCCTGAAGGACTACCAGGGGAAGACCATTCCTGTAATCGGCAGAGGCAAGTTTCTTGTCAGTTTTAAAGCTTTTAAAGGTCACCTACCTCTAGTGGTAGTTAACGGCAATCTACCCACCTTATTGGGGCTCGATTGGTTTCCCCATCTCGCCTAGGGCTAACAGGAGTCCATGCTGTCTCAACCTCAGACACTGACTCTTATTCGCTGATTACTCAGATGTATTCAGCGAAGAGCTGGGGTGTTATAACGGTACCCCCATCTCATTCTCAGTTGACCCCAAGCAGTCCCAATCAGGCTAAAACCGCAGAGGGTCCCATTTGCTATTCGGCCAAAACTAGATGCGGAATTGGATAAACTATTAAAACAAGGGGTCATTGAGCCAACAGATTTCGCCAAATGGGAGACGCCATTGTCACACCCTCAAAAAGACAGTAGCCTGAGAATTTGCTCGGACTACAAGATGACAATCAATAAATTTCTACAAGTTAGCGCTTATCCTGTGCCCGCTATCCAGCACTTATTACACACATTCAACCATGCAGCATTTTGCTAAATTGGACATGTCTCAAGCATATCAGCAGTTCCCTGTAGATAACCAAACAGCGGAACTCCAGACAATTGTCACTCACAGGGGTGCCTTCCGATGCAAGCGCTCCAATTTGGCGTAAGTGTTGCCTCGGTATTTTTCAATCCTCATGGAGCGGATTTTGCAGGGCCTCCTGGTGTAGCACCCTACTTCGACGACATCTTAGTCTCGGCCAGGGACAGACCCCAACTCTTCCAAAGAGTTCGAGCTGTGTTAGAGAGGTTCAGACAGCATGGCCTCAAGTTGAAAAAAGAAAATGTGCCATTGCCACTAGACAGGTGGACTTTCTGGGTTATAAAATTGACGCCTCTGGCATTCACCCCTGGAGTCCAAGGTTAAGGCAATCCACGAGGCACCCACTCCAACCTCCAAAACTGAACTACAGGCGTTCTGGGGCTATTGAACTTTTACGCATCCTTTTGCCCCATAAAGCATCAGTAGCTGAACCCCTACACAGATTACTGGATAAAAAGTCACCGTGGCACTGGGGGCACAAAGAAGACCATGCTTTTCACGCCGTCACAAATCACTACTCACGCCAGAGGCGGTACTTATTCAATTCGACCCTAACCTCCCTTTAGTACTGGCAGCAGACGCCCCTTTTGGAATTGGGGCGGTACTAAGTCACAGGCTTCCCAATGGCGCCGAGGCTCCCATCGCTTTTTCTCAAGGACGCTCTCTGCAACGGAGCGCAATTACAGCCAGATCGATAAGGAAGCCCTAGCAGTTGTTGCAGCCGTGAAAAATTTCACGAATTCCTTTTGGCCATTTTTTCGAGCTGGTCACGGACCACAAACCCCTCCTGGGCCTACTAGCCGGGACAAGCAGACCCCTCAAGTCCTCTCCCTAGGATGACAAGGTGGACTCTCTTCCTAGCAGCCTACTCCTACAGACTTATACACCGCCCGGGTAAAACACTGTCCCACGCTGACGCACTCAGTCGCTGCCCCTTGCCGGCCCGGCTGAAGACCCTGCTCCTGTCCACGCTATTTTCGAGATCACCCAGTTGGACCTACCCATCACTGCCCTGGACATTGCTGCTAAAACCAAGGCAGACCAAACGCCGCCCAGGTGCTCGACTGGGTGAGGAGGGGGTGGCCGGGTGGCAATGTTGATAACAAATTCACACCTTTAAGACTCGCATGCAGGAGTTGTCCAGTCTGCAGGGCTGTCTACTATGGGGCACTCGAGTGGTCATCCCGGCCTCACTGCGCACTCCGAGTTCTGGAAGCGCTGCACGAGGGACATCCTGGCATCGTGAGAATGAAGGCGTTAGCACGCAGCTACGTGTGGTGGCCGGGTCTAGACGAGGACATTGTCAATTGGGTAAGTTCCTGCAGCATTTGCCAGGAATCCCGTCCTGCTCCCCCATTGCCACCCCTACTAGATGGGAAAGCGCCAGCGCTCCGTGGTCCAGAATTCACATCGACCTGGCCGGCCCTCTGCATGGGAAGATGTTCCTAGTGGTCGGGACGCCTATTCCAAATGGATTGACGTGAGCGCAGCTATCCACGACCACCACACTAGCAATCACCAACGTGTTAACACGCCTGTTCGTAACGCATGGGCTACCTGACTCCATTGTCTCCGACAATGGCCCACAGTTCACATCGACTGAGTTCAGCCGCTTCGCTGCCAACCTGGGTATCCGCCACATTTTCACAGCCCCATTTCATCCTGCCAGTAACGGATTGGCTGAAAGGGCCATCAGGACCACTAAAGAAGCCCTGGCAAGGTTCAACAAGGATGACTGGCACCACAAACTCGCGCGGTTCCTGATGAGCCAGCACTCAACTCCTTGTTCAGTCACCAATAAGTCCCCAGCTGAGCTCCTGATGGGCAGGCGTCTGAGGACTGTATTGGACAGACTACACCCACAATACTGCCCTGACTCTCCCTCGCCCACATCGGGGTTAGACATTTTATCTTACAGGAGCCAGTTTTCGCGAGGAACTTCGCTGGAGACCCCTGTGGATCCCGGCGAGATCGTAGCTATCACCGGGCCGCGGTCGTACGGGTCAGACTGGAGGATGGTCGCGTCTGGAGAAGGCACATAGACCAACTGCGTAGACGCCTCAGCACCATCGCCAGCAGGGACCCAGAGGCACAAGACGAGGGGAGGTTTCATCCTCAGCCTCACATCCACATCACGCCCAGCGATCAGTTCACACCTACAGTCGGTTCCGAAAGCCCGAACACAGACAGCGGCGCCCAGACAGTTGACCAGCCCGATCCAGTCTACGGGAGCACATCCCCAGTGATCAACCCTACGAGCCCCAGGCAGGCCCGAACCGAGGGGCACACTGGTGACACTTTGCCGACTCCGCCTGCCCAGGCAGACCCCGGACGGACAGACGACGTCCCAGAGCTACGCCGTGCCCGGCGCCAACATAAACCTCCTGCCTACCTCAAAGACTATGCATGTTCGCATCTGGGGGAAGGGGTGTTATGTCCTGAGAACTCTAGGAGTTCTCACTCAGGTCCACTCACTTTGTGTGGGCGTTCTTCCCCCTTTTCCTCATTGGTTGGTTCTCCCCAGCAGCCAGCTATAAAAGCAGGCTGTGGGGTCCAACCAGTCGCTGATTGCTGCGAGCCAGTTCCAGGCGTGGCAAGCACGGTCAGCCCTTTATTGTTATAATAAAGTATTGTTGCACTCATGCTCTGGTTCAGCCTCTCATTGCCCAAACTTAACACTAACTGTTTGACAAGACAATGAAAATTGTATTTTTACTTTGTAATAAGGGCACCAAGTTCTATTGGCATCACAAACAATAGTTCAAGAAGAGTCTTTGGTGAACCGTTTACACAGAGATGTAATGCCTGCCTTTGCCACAATGAACAAGTATGTGTTTTGCAACGCAGTATAGCATGATATGAAAATGAAATACGGGCTCTCTCAAGTAGGGGTGGGATTCAAAAATCCCACAACTGGTTTCCTGCCCAGTTGCTGGTGGGCATGGGCATGGTGGGCATGGCCTACTTGAACTTCCTGTTTCCAGCTTCCGGTGGGCCTCCAGAGCCTGGGGGAGGCTGTTTTCGAAAATGGGCTGTGTGGAGACTCTGGGAGGGGAGTGGCAGGGTGGGAGGGGCCAGCCGGTTGGTTGAAATACTGGTTCAGCAAACCAGATGTAACTGTAACATCCAGTTTGCCCAAACTGGTCTGAACCAGTAGAATCCCACCCCTGCTCTCAAGGCATACTCACAGGGAATACGATTGTGCCATTATGTAGCTCCACTATCTATATATCTATCAAACAGTTCCTCCTCTTGCCATAGGCCAGTATTCTCTTTGCAGATTTGGGTGTCTGTGAATGTTTATCATATGAAAAAAAAGTGCAAAAAATCTCCACAGGAATTCAAAGGAGTGACAATAAAGGGCCCCAGGTCACAAGTTCTTGAGAATAACACGGAAGCGAGTTGCTGTTACCTTCTGCCAGGGTATTTGTTTGATGTCCTAGACTAGCTATAGTCCTGAGATTTCCTGTGGTCTCCCATCTAAGTAAGCCTGATCCTACTTAATTTCTGTCAAGGTTCATGAAGATCCATCAGGTAATGCCGTCTGGTGCAGCAGGTCTACAAATGAGCAAATAGAAGAATGGTCCTTCTCTATGGGCTTTTTCACTTTCCCTGCCTCTGAACATATATAACTTTGGGTGGTATGGCTTAGCACTGGCTTGCAGATATGGCCAAATATTTTAATAATTTCTGAATAGAGTTCTTGAGTACACATGAGTCCCATAATATCACAATAAGTCACTGAGGACTAAGTAGCTATTCTACTCTAAAGAACATCCTGTACCCACAATGTCTGTTTGGTATGCTTTCTTACTCCATGTGTGTCTTATGTCTTTGAAGTTTCAGTTTCAAATTCTCCAGAGGTCCTGAAGGAAGCCATAAGATTTTCCCTTATTGTTCGATCACAGTAGTGATATGAAAATGACAGACTTTTTTTTTTTTAAGTGCAGTTCAGGAAGAAAAAGAGGCGTCGTATGACACCTTGGCGGAGATATTCATGGGCAAAAAACCAAGTGCTTAAAAATGAGGGTTGCCTGGATTTAATAACAGTCTTTCCATAAGTGGCCACTCCTGGTAAGGGTACACTTATATAAGGAATGTCTTCTTTTTAAAGAGTTCATTGTACCACAATAAAAAGAAAACTTGAAGTAGTCTTCTACAACTTGGGGTTTTTCAGATGCATTTTACTACTGTATAACCCCTTTACTAGGGAATTAGAAGAGTTTCAATCGAACATATCTAAAGTCGCCATATTGAAACATAAAAGTACTAAAAGGGTATGAAAGGTTGATAGAAAACAATGCAAAAAGATAATTTAATTTGGTCTATAGATCTTATCCAAGATGTGCTCCAAGGCAATTTTCCTGAAGAAAGGGCCATACCATTGGAATACAAAAACAAAGAATAAAAACATTATCCTTTTGCAGATATCAGAACACATGATGCAGGAGAGTCAGATACAGATAATCAGAATTGGAAGGGATCTTGTAGGTCATCTAGTCCAACCCCCCACCCAAGCGAGAGACTCTATACCATTTCTGACAAATGGCAGTCCAATCTCTTCTTGAAAGTCTCAACTGATGGCACTCCCACAACTTCTGAGTGCAAGCTGTTCCATTGGTTGATTGTTCTCACTGTCAGAAAGTTTTTCCTTGTTTCCAGGTTAAATCTCTCCTTGTTCAGTTTCCATCCATTATTCCTTGTCTGGCCTACAGGAGCTTTAGAAAATAGCTTGACCCCTTCCTCCCTGTGGCAGCTCCTCAAATATTGGAAGACTGCTATCATGTGTCTCCTGGTCCTTCTCTTCACTAGAATTGCCATGCCCAGTTACTGTAACCGTTCTTCATATGCCTTAGTCTCCAGTCCCCTAATCATCCTGTTGCTCTTCTCTGTACTTTTTCTAGAGTCTCAACGTCTTTTTTATAATGTGGTGACCAAAACTGGATGCAGTACTCTAGGTGTGGTCTTACTAAGGCTTTATAGAGTGGTATTAGTACTTCCCTTGATCTTGACTGTATCCCTCTGTTAATGCAATTTAGGATTGCATTAGCTTTTTGGGTGGCTGCTGCACACTGCTGGCTCATATTTAGCTGGCTGTCCACTAAGATTCCAAGATCCCTCTCTCAGTTACTGCTATTGAGCCTGGTTTCACCCAGTCTATATGTATACTTTTGGTTTTTCTTGCTTAAGTGTAGGACTTTACTTTTCTCTATATTGAATTTCATTTTGTTAGATATGGCCCAGTGTTCTAGTCTGTCAAGATCCATCTGGATCTTGAGCCTATCTTCTTGGGTATTAGCTATTCCTGCCAGCTTAGTATCATCTGCAAATTTGGTAAGTTCCCTATCTATTCCCTCATCTAAGTCGTTAATGATGATATTGAAGAGTACAGAGCCTAAGACGGAACCTTGTGGCACCCCACTGCTTACTTCCCTCCATGTAGACTTAGACCCATTAAGGACTACTCATTGAGTACGGTTTGCCAGCCAGTTGAGAATCCATTTAGTGGTGGTGCTTTCTATTCCACTTTTTTCTAGCTTACTAAGAAGTAGGTTGTGGTCTACTTTATCAAATGCCTTGCTGAAATCTAAATATATTATGTCCACAGTATTTTGCTGGTCTACTAATTTAGTCACTGTGTTGAAGAATGAAATAAGATTGGTTTGGCATGATCTGTTTTTAACAAACCCGTGCTGACTGCTAGTTAGTTAGAGTCAATAAATACCTTCCCAGGAATGGAAGGGTGCTTACACTCCACTGAAATCAATTACATTTATGTTCTACAGATCATACTGCTATAAAGAAGTGATGATGAAAGACAAAGACAATTTTACTGAAGCTTATTTTTCTGCTACCTTCCTAACAGCTGAAATAAAAGACATCAGGCACAACTCTAGCTTGAGTGGAATTATACACTTAAGAAAATAATTAAGTCTAATAAATCTCAATGGTACTTCACTGGTTAACTAATTATTTAACCAAACATAATTTTCAGTGCTGTTATATACTGTATCTTTAAGTCATATCAAGTGACAGCATTTAGTTGATATTGGATAACCTCTTAGACTAAGGAGAGGTAGTCCAGCCAGTACTTTCCACCAGGAAATTCCAGGATTGTCATTTAGATTGGGAAGTTTCAAAAATAAAATTGAAAGAAGTTAATAGCAAACCATTTCTATATGGGACATCACCATGCAATCAGTAGGAGACAAGCTCATTTTCAGAGAGTCAATACTGTTTAAACTGTTTTCAGTCTTAATTTATTTACAAACCTGCCCCATCTCTGAAATCACCAACTAAGTCATGTTTGACTTGCCCAACTTTGAGAATATCCATTTGATCCAAAACAAAGCTCTTTTTGGTGAAAGCACCAGTAAAAAAAGTGGTGCCATCACACTTATGAAACTTATTTCCTGCTGACGTTTATGTAGGACTTGTCCTACATAAATGTCATTTATGTAGGATGTTCTCTACTGATTTATCTCTGGCAAGTTTTAGTCTAGCAAATTAGATTTTGACTAGTTTTAAAATTGTTTACTGGATTGTTTTGTCATAGTTCATTATTTATATTGTATGGTAACCAGCTTCTAAAAGATGTTGTCTTTAGAGCATATTTATAACTGTCCCTAAATAGCCAGATTAACTGATTATTTAATAATTGAAATGTATGAGTATTGTTGCATGCTCTGCAAGAGAAGTGCAAAAACCAGGAATATCAACTGACCTCTGGCATGGCACAAACAAGCTCTGAAACAGGCACCAAATAAAGAACCAAAAAATCTTAATTGTTCCTCTTTGAACTAGAAGCTGCAAAAACTCAGAAGTTGTGGCACAGGGTATTTATAGAGTTATGGTAAACTTCTCATCTGATTGTATAAACCTAATTTTCAGTAGCCAGTTAGCCTCTCTGAATAAAGCAGCAATATGGGGCTGGATCACCTCTTCTATGTGAAAAGGTTAAGGACATTTATTTTTATTTTATTTTATTTGGTTTGTCAACTGCTTACAAGATAATAGGTATAAGTAAAAACATAAGTTATTAATGGATACATATAAGAAAAATAAAAGAAACAGTAGGACAGGGACAGTAAGCACATTGGTGCGCTTATACACTCCCCCTACATACCTCTTAGGAAAGGGGTGAGGTCAACAGTAGAAAGTCTAAGGTTAAAGTTTTTGGGGTTTGGGGAAGAAACCACAGAGTCAGGTAGAGTATTCCAGACATTGACCACTCTGTTGCTGAAGTCGTATTTCCTGCAATCAAGTTTGGTGTGATTAACCTTGAGTTTGTATCTATTATGTGCTCTTGTATTGTTATGGCTGAAGCTGAAGTATTCATTGACTCTTTAGTCCATCATTCTGTTTCTTCAGCTGCAACAGAGATCTATGGAAAATGCATAAGCATAAGATGGAAGCAGCAACGTTCCCCATTAATTTAATTGCAACTGATATCAAGAGACAGATTGCCTCTAATATTGGAGGCAGCACTTGACCGTTCTGATTATTGGACCTGGAGAAACTGATCCTCTGTTAAATTATCTCAGCTGGAAGCATGCTGCCTCTGGTATTCAGATAATATTGAACCATCACTAGGCCTTAAAGCCTAGTGTAAAAGCAAAAGGAAGAACCATTCTCTTTCTTTCCATTTCCCATGATGCATTATTTTATGCATCTCCATTATGTTCCCACACTATTTTTCTTTTTCTTTTTTAAATATTTTATTAATTTTCCAAAGTTTAAAAACATAAAATAAAACTATATGCATTGTTATCCACATCAAGACATCTTTTACATTTCCTTACATTTTTCAATATAGGGTGACTTATTCCATTACCATTACATCTTATTCTTGTTACAAATCAATGTATTTCATCTTACACTTCAATCTTTTTTATAACCTATAGACATATTTACATACTTCCTCATTCTTTTCCTTATTGCCATTTTATTTTCTTTTTATTTCTAAACCACTCATAGCAGGCATCCCAGGCTCTATGATATATTGAATCTTCTTTGTGTTTTAACTTCAATGTTAGCCTGTCCATCTCTATACAGTTTATTATTTTCTTTATAACCATGCCCTCTGATGGTATCCTTTTCTCCTTCCAAAGTTGTGCATACGAAATCCTTGCAGCTAGTTAGTATGTGTAATATCATTTACATATCTTTTTAACTGCATTTTTGTGTTATTATACCTAATTAAAAAAAATCTGGATTAAATTCAGTTTTCTGATTTATAACTTCCTCTCCCCATTGTCTGATTGTATTCCAGTATTTCTTCACTTCCGGGCATGTCTACCAAATATGAAAATAAATGCCTTTTTCTTTCCCACACTTCCAATAATTTGGATTTAAATTAAACATTTTTGCCAATCCCACACCATTTTTCTAAAGTAAAGAGTAACAGCATGTGATTTTTCTTTAATGTGATTTATCCTTGCTAAATAGGCTGCTGTTTGTATCATTTCCAATTCAGCAACTGAATCACACTGATCAGAACTGTACTCTGTACTCTAACCATACTCATAACATAGAATTGTATGGAAGTCTTACACAAATCTCAATACTTCCCAATATTTTTTTTTTAAACCACAGTCAATGATTGGTCAACATTTGTTTGAAGCTAGCAACCATGACCTCAGGATCTCTTGGTCTGTCTCAATAATCATATGTTAAATTGGGATATATTGATTTTTTTTTTTTTGCTTACTTTGATTTGCATTTTCCATATTGATGTCAATTCTCCAATTTGGAGAGATTTTTCTGGGAACCTACCACTGTTTATTTTAACATTAATATTGCTGACTTTAGCACATTTTTCAATCTCATTAATCCTTAACCAATTCCCCAAAGTCACATCCTTTCAGAGCCTAAAGTATTTGTTTGTTGCTATTCTTTGCTTTTTCTTATTTTCCTAAGAGTTCTTTTGTCTTGTTGCTGCCCAGTTTGCAAAGATGTCTTTGGTGAGGGACTTTATCAAAAGCTTCTGAAAGCTCAAGTAAACAATATCTGCCAATAATTAGTTGGCATCCAAAGAATTCTAAAGAGTTGCTCTACAGCAGGGGTCTCCAACCTTGGCAATTTTAAGCCTGGCTGATTTCAACTCCCAGAATTCCCCAGCCGGCTGGCTGGGGAATTCTGGAGGTTGAAGTCTGCCAGGCTTAAAGTCTGCTAGGCTTAAAGTTGCCAAGGTTCGAGACCCATGCTCTATAGGGCTTGTCTTTCTAGAAATTATGTTGAACCTTCTCCCACAGGACCTATGTTTTATTTCTAAATAACCTCTCTGAGAGGTTCCCAGCTTGGACTCCATGGTTATTACATCAAATACTAGGGAAAAATGGAAAGTGAATGGGAATATGATACTTGCATTTAAGTACATAAATTGTGGATAAAATGAATAGAGAAATATTGGTCTTATTTCAATTTTGAATTCTTAATTCAAATAGGTAAGCTTATCTAGTGGAGCTAAATATTGATTCAGAGATACTGCTTGACATAGTAGACAAATTATGGAATTCTCTGTCATAGGAATTCAGTGGGTAACATTTTTGATGATGGCTGCTTTTAGTGAAGTCTACATATCCCAAAGCAACTGTTGATTTGATAGATTAACTACAGTAAGTATAAGCTTTCTTGACCCTAAAGCTAAGTAAGGTCACACATGGTTAGTATTTGGATAGGAGGCTACTAGGAAATACCAGAGCTGAAGGCTAAATGGGAGAGTTGACAAAATCCTTCTAAAGAAAGCAATGGCAAATCATTTATGTATTCTGGCAAAGAACATTTTATGCATTTATCTATGTAGTAGATCATTTTTAAAAACAAAAAGCAAAACCAAAAATGAATTTAAGGTATATGACTGAGAGTGTTCATATCCTACTTACAGATGTCTTTGATGCATCCTGTTGATCATAGTGGGAAACAGATGCTTTGCTGAGTTTTCAGCCCAATCCAGCAGGATTTTACATAGATCCATATGCAAAAGCTGCTTTGTTGGAGTTGCTTATTCTGAGATTAACCATTTGGTGCTTGTTTTACACTTTGATTAGGTCTTCATAGAAGGCCAAGTGTGACAAACATGTTTTGCCACTCTGTAAAATTATCCTGTATTCAGAACTCCAGTCCCATTGTATATTTTGGCCTGTTTGCCTTTGGAAAATTGATTTTGGCCCCCTTGATGGCCTTGGGGAAAGTGAAATGCAGTAACATAAGACACCACATACAGGACTGAGGAAATGGAGTCCAAGCCAAAAATGAGCAAACAGCTCAACACAAAGACAGCTTTTTTTGTGCCTAAGAGACTTGCTGGAGGTAAAATTTCTTCCTTCATCTTATCTATTAAGCTTCAAAAATTCAAGCAGTCAAGCCAGTTCTCTAGCCCAAAAGATGAAATGATTACTTCCAACAAGTCTTTTTGTTTGTGGAGTTTGACAGTCCCAGGGAGGCAGGGAGAAAAGAGTCCAGTTTTAGGGGCTATCTTGTACCCAGAGATTTATTTTCCCATTCTTATATTTCTTAAGAAACTTTGCTAAAGGCAACAGATATACTCAAATCCCTTTTAACTGGCCTGCCAGATTTTAAGGGATGATACATTAAAAACTCAAACAAACAAATATGTATATTTAATTGCGTGTTGTTTCCAAACATTAGTACTTATGCATATGTGAGGAAATATATATGTCTAACAACAAGGAATCTGGTAGTAAAAATTAGTTATACTTGCTTGAAACCAAGAAGGCAACAGCTTTGGTGCTATTCCTGTACACATATACAAAATCATTTACTTCCAGCAAGACAAAACTGAGTGCTGACATGAAACAGTTATTTATTAAGCCAAGCTGCCTTTATTTGTAAATAGCTATGATTAGGTAAGTAGATTCAGTAACCAATGGCATGAGGAACAATAGCCACCTTATAAAAACTCACAGATTTGGGGGGGGAAAGGATCAATACTAGCTAGTGTACATCCTGGTTAGTTACTTCCTGCTAGGGATCCCTTGTCATTGTCAATTGTTCTTCATCTCTAATCTAGAGTAGCACTGCCATTCTATAGTGTTTATTGTGAACTGAAAGATGAGGAGATGGGATGAAAGCAGCCCAGACACAGCTAAACCTTGCCAGTGCAATGGGATAAGCTGCCTTATTTTGCTTAGCACTAGACTTAATCCTCTTTAGGTTTGTTGACATCAGTGTGAAAAGATGTCAGGGCTGATAGGCATCACTGATTTAAGGCTGGTGCCAACTTTGCAACTGTATCTTGTATGAATTGTACCCTGTTTCTCCAACAATACGGCCTCCCCCAATAGGAAGTCCCAGCATGTTTTATAGGCATGAAATGAAATTAAGCCCCTCCCCCCAAATTAAGGCCTATATTAAAACATGCGAAATGGGGGGAATGGTGGGGGGGCTTGCCGGTAGGAAGTACTTTTGTTGCACACCCAGATATGGTGCTGCCTGTGTTGACCCCGATACGAAGTGCCCCACCAATGCCGAGGTCAACATCCAAGCCGTCGCCGCCTGCCCGAAGATGCAAGGGGGGGGGAGGAATTAAGTCACCCCCTGAAAAGATGGCCTAGCCATTTTTGGGGGGCTCAAAAAAAAATAAGACCCAGCCTTATTATATGAGAAACACGGTATTCTCAACCACCACCAATTTCCATTTGGTAAATGATCCACGGGTTAACTGAAATGAAGTAAAACAATAAAACAGAATCCACTATCCTTTTGTCACCCATGAAAGTAAGGAACCAGAACAATGGTTTTGGAAAAACTAAAGAAATCTATATTTCACCAGCATTCCTGTTCATTAACTTAAGAACCTTCTGCTTGCTGCTGTTGGTTTTTTCTGCTATTTTTATTGATCGATTGGTTGCTGCTAGTTGTTTATTTATTGGTTTGATTTCTTTACTCCATTCTTGTTCAGACATGGAGACTCAACATCATAAGGAAAAATTAAATACACCCACAATTAATAAAACCACTATTCAAACCATGCAGAGGGAAAGAGATATATCATCATCTTTTTCTAAACACATCAACCATTACTTCCAAGAAAGACATTCCATCTTTTGGAATTTATGCAGGAGAAGAACCTCTTCTGTACAGACCTGTATTTATGGAGACATTTGAAAAATACTGAGATTTTGAACTTCAACATTCAGCTCCACCTGTTGGATATGAACTGGTAAAAAAAAAAAAAAAGAGAAGTGAGATGATACTTACTCAGCTTTGACAAATGGTTTGGGAAGTTTCATGGTCAAGAATACAAAAGGTAATTAAGAAGTCCTGGAGAATTAAAAGGATCCCTCTTCCAGTTTCTCACTTCCCACAAAATATCCCTAGTCCCATATATCAGCCAGAAGCAAGATTGAAATCTTAATTGTTCAGGAGTGCTGTGAAAAATACAAAATGGATAAAAAGATGGGCATCTTTTTCCAGAAGTCTCTCACCAGTGGTTTATTGTCCCAGCTTTGTGAAATGTTCTTAGATTGCTGCTTACTGTCTGGATAAATGCCAGGACTACAGGAGGTATCTGGATGAGAAAATCTCATTCCTCAAGATATGATTACTTTGGCAAGAGATTTATTTAATCACACATAACTGCAAGTTAAAAAAAAAACCCACAAAGAAACAGAACAAAATCCAAATCAGTGAGCTAACTATTACACAAAACCTCTTTCATGCACGCAGCTCTGTTGACAAAGGTCCCAAGGAGCATCCAATCCAAAATTCCAAGGCTGCTTTCAATTATGCTGAATACTATGAACAATATTAAGATAACCCATCCTGGGAGATTTAAAAGGGGGGAGGGAAGGCAAATGTGCATGTTCAGGACACAAAGCACTGGAAAGCATCCTTCCCCAAGGCAATGCCCGGGAGATAATGCCCAAATTTTTGTTCATGGTCAAGATGGCCAGTGATAAAATTACGGGAGCTGGTAACTGAAAGGAGTGAATTCACTTGTGACAATGGCAGACCTTCCAAAAGCCCTTCTTATTTTGGCTGCTAGCTAAAATAGAACTGCTTTGAGAGACACTGAGAAGAAAGGCTGCTAAAGAAAACTTAAAACTATGCTAACTTCTACCAAAGGCCCCGACAATTTTAATTGCATTGTGTTCCAGGGACAATCCTGAAGCTGTTTGGTGTCACTTTGAATACTAGTCTTTCTCCTTGCACTTGACGCCCCCAAATTCTTGAGTAGCTTCAGAGGCAGATTTTGGAAAATGCCACCAAGAGTCTATTTACATTCTCCTCACATTAGGGACTGGAATGAAAGAATGGGCCAAAAAAGTCAAGATGTCAGCCACACTTGTGTCACTGAAGCCCCATCCCATTTTACATTCATTAGGTTTTGTTTATTCCCCTCACCACACACACACACACACACACACACACACACACACATACACACACACTGCAGATATCCCTGAAAATGACTTTCCTCCTAAAACACAGTTTCAGATAACTGGTTTTAATCTAATGCAAGTGATTGGGAGACTAGGCATGGAGTTCCCTGGGCCCCAGGACCCAATTCTGGCAGGAGAGTTCAGGCACCAATATTCTCCAGTTTTAGAGATTGGGGGTGGCTAACATGATGGAAGGAGGGAGAGCACACAGCTGCTTCTTCTCTTCTTGCACTGAAACAACATTTGATGCATGTTTCATGGGAAGATGAGGGAGCAGTTACTGCTGGAAAACCTTCCTCAGTGTCTGAAGGCACTGCTTCCTCTTCAGGGTCCTGTTTGTTTGTTCATTTGTGTTTTGCTTATATGGTTCTTGATGTTCCTGTGGAACATGTATTGATAAGTTTTTCTGCTATTGAGATGCAAAATGCAGTCTTGTTCATCCTCAGGCTGGATATTTTGACCCAGTAATAATATGGGGTAGGTGACCATCTCTGGGATGTAAAATCTAGATGACTACTAACCAGCCCGTTTTAAAGAATAAGATTCTGATTTGAATTACCCACATAATAATGTTGATAAGGTTTTCTTTTTTCCACATTTTCCATCACCACAGGATTCTGAATAGTGCTGCTGCAATGGTAACAGCTTTTAATATATATTTTTTTCATTTCATCAGATGTCCTTAAATAGTCTGAAGCAGTTGAGATCAACTTGTGCAGTTCTTTACAGCATATGATGGTGATCATAGACAGGGATTAGACTGTTGAAATTGCATTGATTATTCTACTTCATCGAGTGGTAATCATACAACTATTAGCATGAATCTGAAAAAAGATATCTCAATTGGAATGGGAATATTTTTACACACACGCCACAATAAAATAGTTTTTTTTCAAGCTTTAATTGTGTGTGTGTAATTAAAACTTAATAAAAAATAAACCAACATCAGAGAAAAGGGGAATAAAACCTTAAGATGATCACTGTATATATTCTGATGAATAGATCAGTGAATTGTATGCAACTAGAGAAAGCAGCAAGCATAGAATATAGGCAAAAATACCAGTAAATGCATTTTTTAACATGTGGGCTCAATATCAGTGAAACCTGTTATTCCATTAAATGCTCAAGATCAAACTTTTTGCAATTTTCTCTCCACTGTGTTTCAATAGTCACGATTATATATGTATATGTTAATAGCATTAATTGTATGCTGATTGAATCGATAAAATGCAGAACTTAGAGGAGCAAGGGCTGATCTTTTGCACGTTGTTTTTGTTGGCAACACTGTCTCTGCATTAAGGGATTGGAGAGGAGGTGACTTCAGCTTAACCTGAGCTGGAAGAACAAGGCAAAGCATCCAAGTGGGGTCTTTGCAGAAAAGCTTATGCAGCTGCAGAGAAAAACCCTTTCTCTGGCCCCTTCCTATGAGGCTCCCGTTATTTTGCCTGCAAGTTAAAAAGCAGCAGGCCAACAGTAAGACAGTTTATAATATGTCCCAGACTTTCTTGAATTGGATGAGCATGTGTGTTCTTGAATGTATGTGTATCCATTTCAGAAATTAATTTAGTTTTCGTCCTTCTTTCCTTATTTGTCTTGCTGCCACCTACCCCCCTACCCCTATCGGATCATTACTGCCAAGGACTGCATGGGTTTCATTAAATCTTACTCAATGCCAATGCTAACGTTTTAGCACATGAATCTAGAAGAGAAAATATCAAGATTTAGCATAAAATTTAAATTTTCATCAAATTCCTGCTGATTGTTGCCTTAAACATAGTTAATTTCTACCTGAATATCAGGTGAAAGGCAATTTTCTTGAAGAGCAGATTTCTGGTGAAATTGTATGTGAATAGTTAGTCCTTCAGAAGACCAAGAAACAGATTTCAGCAGCTTGATGGCTGCTTAGATCCAGAATGGTCAGAATAGAACCTGAAATAGATTCTTGAAGACTACTAAAGGATGAATAAATAAATGAATGAATATAATTTTATGCTGCATTTCTTAAAATATTTAAAGTAATGCAAATCTGTGAAACAACAATATACCAAGTTAAATGCATTAATGACGTCAGGCGTTATAGCCTGCTAAACATTAAACGTATCCCTTCTTATTCAATAATGCATGTGGTGGTGGCTAGATCTAAGAGAAACCAGAGGTTCATAGCTTCTATGGCAACCTTAGATTTGTCCCCAGTAATTTGGACCTGACATGCAAAAATCTCTGTCCCAGTTAGAATTGAAGCTCTACCTGATGATGTATTAGACCTTGTAGTAGAAAACTGTTATGTGATCTGGCCCTTGGAGGGCATTGCTATTACCCCTTTATTGCAGTCAGATCATTTACTGGTCTAGATGTAGACATGATGGTTGGCCCCTACAAGATTCTTCATGGTTCCAGATGAATTCTGGTGTAGGCATGGGAACTTTTCCAACAAATTGACAGGCAAATCCATCAAGGCTCTACAGGAAGCCACCGGGACAATTCTTTCAGCAGTTCAGTGTTAGATATTATTGATATTTTGAAGATAATCCTACATCACCACTCCAGGCCCTGATGCTGATGCTTTTTCTTCATTTACTTATTTAGAAATTTTATACGGCCCACCATCTTACATGTGAACTCTAGGCAGCTAAGAATAATAACAAGAACAATATAATAAACCACTATAAATCAATCAGACAAATACACCAAATTAGAATAATGCTGAACTCTTATCCCAGTATATGGAAAGGTCAGAGAACAGGCTCAAACTGAATCTTAGTAAAACAGAGTCACTGTTGGTTTCTCTGGTATGTCCAGTGGTGTGCCTGGATAGGAAAACACTATTGGGGAAGAAGCAGTTTGATGACTTGGGATTTTCTTGTAGTTGCAATGTCTGCTTGAACAGAAAGGGTGAGATTTTACTCAACTTTGGCTAGAATGCCAGTTGCAGCTCTACCTGAGTGACAAGACCTTGCTGTTGTGACTCATGCCCTCATCGCCATTCTCTTGGATTACTGCAATGAATGGCACATGGGGCTTCAGTTGTCCAAAGTGCAGCCATGGTCTGGCACTCGTTGGTAGAAGCACACGCTATCTCTGCATCTATCTATCTATCTATCTATCTATCTATCTATCTATCTATCTATCTATCTATCTATCTATCTATCTATCATCTATCATCTATCATCTATCATCTATCATCTATCATCTATCTATCACCTATCTATCATCTATCGATCTCAATCTATCTCCATCTATCTCTCATCTATCTCTCATCTATCTATTGTGCAGCCATCTCCTACTGAGAGACACATCATAAAATCCTAACTTGTTTATATCAGAGGTGATTTTTCAGCTGACTTTTTCAAATACTCATGTACTTAGCAAGTCAGCAACAATAGAAGCCTTGTTGCATGATGAACATCTGAGATTACTGGCTATTCAATGTTTCCTTATGAAATTCAAGCCTTAGAGTCCTGAGTGGCACAGTGGTTAGAATGCAGTATTGCGGGCTACTTCTGCTGACTGCTGGCTGCAGTTTGGCAATTCAATTCCCATTGGCTCAAGGCTGACTCAGCCTTCCATCCTTCTAAGGTCAGTAAAATGAGGACCCAGATTGTTGGGGGCTGACTCTGTAAACTGTTTAGAGAGGGCTGTAAAGCACTGTGAAGCAGTATATAAGTCTAAGTGCTATAGCTATTGCTTGGAGTCTTTCTTCTACCACAGAATTGCTGAGGCTGGGTGAACATATGTTAAGTGAACATATGTTGTTGCTTATTATTATTCTCCCGTCTCCAGTTACTTCCTGCCCACAAAGATCACAATCTAGTTTAGCATCCGTCTGAAATAATCTTGCAAAATGATAATTGAAGCAGCAAAGCTGCCTGCACCTCCCTTTCACACATCCAGCTCATTCCACATGTATACACTTACCTTTGTTGAAGATAAGCCAAAGTACACAACACTTTTCAATAAAGTTGTGATTTTTTTTATTTTTGAGAGGTAGTTGCTGTTTGCTGGCAGACTGAAGGCTATATCATTTTATTGTTTTAACATTTTTTAAAAATAATAAATAAATAATACTGGTGCAGTCACTGTTGAGTTGAATGGTGGAAGGCAATCAAAAATGCTGAAGAATACATTCATGTATGTACGCATTATTTCTTTATAAGATTTATAAATCAGCCTACGTCAGAGGCTTTTGACATTTTACAAAAAGAAAACCCCAATACAAGGAAAACCATTAAAATCCTAAACTATGGTAAGCAATAACCATCAATAGATCGGATCATTTTCTACCTGCTTAATCACCTAGGAAAGCCAAAGCCATTAGAATGGAGGGTGATCTTGCCTTAGGCGAAAGATGATCCCAGGAAAGAAAGCAGCCACCAAAAATGCCGTTGTTGACTAATGACAGAAAACTGAGGGTTGGAGTAGAGAAGTGAGAAGATCAGGTGACTGAGAGTGGTATTGTCAGTTGAAGAGTAGCAAGTGGAGATCAGCTAAATTTCAAAAAAAGGAACCATATAGGGTGCAGAAAGCAATTAGTGGCATCCAGGACAGCCTGTAGGGTGAGGGTGAACTAGGCAATAGGGACCCATGAATTTTCTGAGCATTGGCAGTTTCCTTCCTTCCTTCCTTCCTTCCTTCCTTCCTTCCTTCCTTCCTTCCTTCCTTCCTTCCTTCCTTCCTTCCTTCCACCCACCCATCCATCCATCCATCCATCCATCCATCCATCCATCCAACCTACAAGCAACTTGAAGCAGCAGAACAACTGCTGCATTCAAAGCAACAAATATGAGCCAGGATTCACAAAGATCCCAATTATAGCCCTCAGCAAAACAGCACAAGGAAGAATGGGTGAATAGGACGTGTGGCAGAAATTAGGACTGGTGTAATGGAGGCCAAGGCTGATTTCTCCTCTATGATATAGTTGGCAGATTGGCAAGGACAGCTAAGTCCTTAATTAGAGCCCAATAGGTTGCTATGAGATCTGGATAGCTGGGAAAGAAAGAAAGGAAGGGGAGAAAAGGAATTGTCTAAAAATAAAACCAAAGAATAACGGTGGAGGAGAAATAAAATACAAGATCTACAAATCAAATAGGCCACTTCTCTCTTAAGTAGAAGTAAAAAAGTAGAAATAAGAGAAGACAATAGAAATAAGATATCTAAAAATAGAACCCTAGGAATTTAGGTGGTTAGTATGAAGGTAAGAACTACGTAAGAAATAATATGGTAGGAGAGAGAAAAATAATATATGCAATTAAGAAAGTGTATGTTGTTTCAATGTAAATAGAATATCGAAGTATTTGATCTGATAACTTTATTTTTTATAATAAAAGTAGTTTTCCCATCAAAAGTTGGCTGGTGTTTTTCTTTGGCTTATTCCATCCTTAAAACTGCAACAAATACAAATGAATTTTCTCATAGGCAGTTCTAAACATTACACCTGTATGGTGGTTATATTCAAATGAGTTAATTTTCCCCATAATATAAAATGTCTGCTTTTTGTTTGCTACAATGATACTTAATTTTTTTTAACAATGTAAACTTTTGAAAGCTGTTCTCTACTCTATTTTTTATTTTTGTTTTATTTATTTTGATTTGTCAATTGCTTACAAGATGATAGGTATAAGTATATACTGTATATAGTTATGAATACATGAAATGGGTACATATATATATATAAAAAAGAAACAATAGGACAGGGACAGTAGGCACATTGGTGTGCTTATGCACAGCCCCTACAGACCTCTTAGGAAAGGGATGAGGTCAATAGTAGACAGTCTAAGGTTAAAGTTTTGGGGGTTTGGGGAAGAAACCACAGAGTCAGGTAGAGTATTCCAGACATTGACCACTCTGTTGCTGAAGTCGTATTTCCTGCAATCAAGTTTGGTGAGGTATCTTGAGTTTGTATCTATTGTATGCTCTTGTGTTGTTATGGTTGAAGCTGAAGTATTCATTGACAGGTAAATCATTGCAATGTATGATTTTATATACCATACTTAGATCAGACCAAAGACAGCATAATTCAAGGTTTTCTAGGTCTAGAATTTCAAGTCTGGTGGCATAAGGTATTCTACAATGAGTAGAGGAGTAGAGAACTCTTCTTGTGAAAGTCCTTTCTGGACTTTCTCAACTGTGCTAATATCAGATACATAATGTGGGTTCCAGACTGATGAGCTGTATTCGAGTATTGGTCTAGCAAATGTTTTGTATGCTCTAGTTAGTAGTGTGATATTACCAGAGAAGAAGCTACATAGGATTAGGTTAACAACTCTTAATTGGATATTCTGTAGTGGAGTACCCTGGAAAAATGCTGGTTAGCTGAAACTCTTAAGCAGTAGCACTTTATAAACTATTGTAAAGAAATATACTGTATAATAGAACACAAAGGTGATTGAAACAACATTAGTTATTGTAATAATGTTTTAAAGCAATTTTATTTGTAATGTACTAGGTAAACAGAGGAATTATACTTAGTAAAATTAATCAGTGAAAAATATTCCTGATACTATGATTGTTCCTCTCTCCTTCTAACCTTGGGATTGTGTATTGTTTGCCAAGGTTGCCGTTATAATAAGAAATCACAGATAATCGCAATAGTTAAAATAATCATGTTATTCTGAAAACTGCCATGGTTTGGAGAATCTTCTTGAAGAAATATATTGATCAGTTAAATGCTATTTAGGTTCTCAGATAAAACATGAGATGGAGAAAATTCTGATGCATTCAGAGGCATTCAGTTAAAAATTCCTAACGTGTCTGGATCTTAAAAGAGCTATTATTCATTGCATTGCTTTGTTAATTCTACTCTGAAAAAAATTAGTTCAAACATGTCTGCAGTCTTGGGCTGAATCAGAGCAATTGGAGTACGCCAACAGAAGCTAGTTATCATTTTGTACATCAGGGTGGTGGCCTCTTGTTATTAATAAACCAGAAACTTTTAATATTATTTTTAAAAGTGTTATGCTCAGAAGAATTCTTTATTACTCATCCTTCATTTGACAGAGTTGAACAAAATAATAAGTTGGAGAAATCACTAAGCAATTTATTAAAATCTGAGAGCTAATTATCTTGTTCAAATGTCCTAGACTGTATGTCCGTTGAGGGAAACTTTAATTAATTGCAACTTATCAAAGCTAAGAATAGCTGCAGTGCATTCTGGATCTCATCTCATCTCATCTCATCTCATCTCATCTCATCTCATCTGATGTTGGTGTGTCTACCATTATAATTCATTATAGTCTTCCTATAGTCTCCACCCAAGACAAAGCTGGACAGGAATTTCAATAAATTATTTTGGTGACACCATGCAGTTAATTTCTCTTCTTCCTCAGAAAGGCTATAGCAGCAACAAATCCGAGAAAAACAAGAAGCCTGTGGTGGCTTCTAGATGACAACCCAGCTAAGCAAGTCATCTAAGCAAAGAAATATCAAGCAAAAGAACAAGAGAGATAAGTAGAATGTTTTTGCAAGTACAATTCACCAAAAATATTTCACACAAAGGCAAGAACATTTTGACCTCTGCAAAGTAAAGCATCCCCTTCCCATCAACTGTACTTTGCATTGCTGCTTTTCAGAAAACAAAAGACAGCATATATGGAGAAGCTATATTCACAACCTCCTCCCCCACCTGGCTTTCAGACTTTTAGTTGATGGCAGAATATTATTTACCAGCAGCTTTTTCCAGCAGATAACAACAACAACGAAGAAGAAGGGATTTGTTGCAACTTGATTTTATGGTTTACAGCAATGAACAAATTCTTCATATGTGAGGCACAAAAGCCACACTCCCAAATTCTTTTCTATGCTGTAATTTCACATCACCACCATAGAAAACAAACTTAGATTGGCCACCTGATACATCATAAATCCCATTCAGACATTGCTTTCATGTAAGCCTGGATTTAATTGTTTCAAGAGGTTTGCTTATCTGACTACTATATCACAATTACAATTTAAGTTTTATCAAATACAAAATGCCAAGGGGCACTTTGGCATCTCAAAGACCAGATAAATGTAGAATGCTTCTTTTGCTTAGCATGGAAGACATAAAATGAGACATTCCTTTCTTAGATATCATTGGAAGAGAGTTCTATGGTGGTGTGGAATCACAACTCTCAACTACCATTTGGGAGCAGTCTTATAAAATCAAACTCCTCTAAGCTTGATGCTATATTTGACAACACTGTACTTAAGGTGTCCATCTTATCATCTAATAATATATGTGAGCCAATTATAGTGTTTCTTAAGAAAATGAATAAGGTTTTCAGATCTGTATCTACTGCTTCTTGTACTGTATATCAGATCTTTCCTCAGCTTGACTAAGAAGAGCCTTTAAGGCTCTTGTCCTGCTAATTATTTCTCAGATGAATAAAAATACTTATCTTTTTGCTGAGTTTTTCCCCCCAGGGCTAAAGCGAGTGATGGCAAGACTATACTGAGCCATCTCAAAATCCACATATTTTTTAAGAAGTGTAAGCCGGTAGTTAACGTTTCAAATTTAGCAAACTTGTTTGAGAAAATTGTAATAATAGAGGAAATGGATTGTTTAGATCATTTGCAGTCTTGAACTAGGAAAGAAGTTGGTATAAAGGTGGATTGGTTCAACCTGATGGATGATCTGTATTAGGAGAGAAACAGAATGTGCAAGTCCCAGTTGATATTCCTGGATCTTTCAATGTCTTTTTATATCTTTGACCTTTAGGAGTATATAATTAGAATAGAGTAGAGTAGAACTGGAAGCGACCTTGGAGGGCTTCTAGTTCAGGGGTCGCCAACCTTTTGGACCTCAGGGATCACCAAGCTCATAATTTTAAATCCCAGGGACCACTAATATGAATTTTGACTGACGGGAGCTTGCTGACATTGGTGGGAGAGAGAGAGAGATCTGATCTAACCTCTCTTTCTCCCTCCTGCCCTTCCTCCCTCCTTCCCGCCCTCTTTCTCTCTCTTTCACACACACACACACACACACACACACACACACACACACACAAACACAAACACACAGAGGCAGAGTGGGATTCAAATTTTTAACAATTGGTTCTGTGGGCATGATCTAATTTGTGGCTGTAGCTTGGTGGTTATGTGACTGGCTGCGCAAGGCTTATATGTAAACATTATAAATATTTATATAAATATTGGGTTTTTTTATAAAAAAGAGCAACTTTTACCCCAAATCAGGCAAAGCAGGCAGGCAGATTGAGTTGCTCACAGAATCACAGAGTCATTCAGAGATCTGTGATATCAGCTACCTGAACCTGTCACATAAAATTTGCTTGCAAGCAGATCCATAAAATTTGCTAGCAAATTAACTCGCAACACACCATGTATGTAAATATTGAACTTTTTATAAAAAGAACAACTTTTACCCCAAATCAGGTAAAGCAGGCAGGCAGATTGAGTTGCTCACAAAATCACAGATTCATTCAGAGATCTGTGTTTCTGCCATCGGCTAGCTGAGTCTGCACCGCTTCACTCCTAAGGAAGGTTCGGCTCTGCTTAAAAGCAGAGCCGAAGATCTGAAGATTAGCTAGAAAGCAAGAAATCCAATGATTTCCTGCTTTCTAGCTAATCTAAATCTCCTGGCACAGCAGGACAGCTGATGGTCAGAAAAAGGAAAAATAGCAATTTAGCAGGCAAGTTTGCCAGGTAAGGAGTGAGTGGGCAGGCCATGTGGCCAGCACAGCCTTGTGTTTCTGTGCAGCCTGTATTAATTGCTTTGTGGGGGGGTGTTCTCTGGGGGGTGACATTTCTCTGTGGACCACCAAAATTTTCTTGCAGACCACCAGTGGGCCACGACCCACCGGTTGGTGACCATTGTTCTAGTCCAACCCCTTGCTCAAGCAGGAATTGCTGTCCAGTCTCTTCTTAAAAACCCTCAGTGATGAAGCATCCACAACCTCTGAAGGCAAGCTGTTCCACTGGTTAATTGTTCTTACTATTAGAAAGTCTCTCCCCAATTCCAGATTGCTTCTCTGCTTGATTAGTTTCCATCTGTTGTTTCTTGCACCTACCCTCTGGTGCTTTGGAAAATAAGTTGATCCCCTCTTCTTTGTGGCAGCCCCTCAAATACTGGAACACTGTATCATATCACCCTTAGTTCTTATTTTCTCTAGATGAGTGATGACTAATCTTTTCAGCACCAAGTGCCAAAGCGCGTGTGCCACATCCTCAAAATGCAACATGTGCATGCCCTCCATGCATTCTATTCTATTCTATTCTATTCTATTCTATTCTATTCTATTCTATTCTATTCTATTCTAGTCTAGTCTAGTCTAGTCTAGTCCAGTCCAGTCCATTCCATTCCATTCCATTCCATTCCATTCTATTCTATTCTATTCTATTCTATTCTATTCTATTCTATTCTATTCTATTCTATTCTATTCTATTCCTTGCTTAAAGATAACAATCTTTTACTTATTCTAGTGTATGTTTGATTTTATTTCAGTCATTTCCAAACAGCCAGTCTCTCAACCTTTCTGGATCCACTTGAAAATGCACCTGAAGTTCACCTTAGCTGTTTTGACTATTTCCTGATCTATTTGAACACAAAATGTCTTTGGGAACAGCATATTTACATGTTTGTGTATTCTTAGAATTGGAACAGAACTGTCAGCTAACCCATGTTTGCTCTTTCTGCCAGCAGCTAAGCACAAATAACTATCATCCAATCAATGCTCATTTGCTAGTCAATAACTAAGTGCATCCTCTTGTCCCCTCATATTTGTGTATAAACATACATCTCTACCCACTTCACAAAAATAAAAGAGAATAAATTACTCACAACTTCCCATCATTCTATGCTTGCTATGATGATTAATCCCCTTTGCCTTCAAAACTCTGAATGCTGACAATCCCATAACTCTGTTTTCAGACTCCACCTGCCTTATGAAATGGTGCAACCAAGCAAGAGGTACCTTGGGTAAGATTGCTTCTTGCTTGATTTAACTCTTGATCCAGGGATAATCTGTGGTTGTTTTTCATATCTGGGTGACTTCTTTTCCACACAAAGCTTTATTTAAGTATTTCTAGGACTCTTGAATCATGTTAGGCATGCCACACTCCATCCCATAATCTATCTCTGTCATAATAGGCAGCTATCACAATACAACTGAATGTATGCTATATTGGTTCACTTTGGATGGATGCTCATTTTGTTCATTATTAAGAAGGAAGTTCTTGTTCATTCCAGCATCCTTAAAATAGCATCATTCCTCTTTTTGTAAGCAGAAAAATCCAACCAGTGTCAACTCTGAAGCGAACCTGGCTGAAGCCATCTTTTGCTGCCTCATGGTTGCCATGAGCTGGGAGAGGGAGAAGGGAGGGAGGAAGTAGATAGACAAGCTAACCGCCAAAACAAAAAGTTTTCCAGTGGAAACCAAAGTCATCTTAACAGGTGTCTGTGAAAGGAGGAGGAGTGACCAAGCAGTCTGCCAGCTACTTTCATTGGACAATGTGACCTGTGACATCTGGGAGGGGGCTCTTTTAATTAGATGAAAACCGGGGGATCTTTTAATTAGATGAAAACCGGGAGATCTTTCAGAGTTGGTTTTCACTGGCTGTGCTGATATGATGTATCCAATAAGCACATTCCTTGAGGAATTTACCTGCCTTGGAGTTCTGCTTTCAATGAGTGCATTACTTGGAATGCGACAACCAGATTCATTTACAACTGATTTGAAGATTCAGAGACAAGGCATCAACATATTTGTTCCTGGATAGATGTTTAAAATAAATGTTTCATTTTCATGGAAAAGAGGCTAATGAACACATATTATTATGTGGAACAATGCTTTTATAAATTATATTCTACCCCCCAAAATGGGACTTTAATATATGCATAATGGTTTAATTAAACAATAGTGCCTAAATAATGGAGCGGCACATATTCATGCTTGCTTCAAGCAACAGTGGCTATGTTGGTGTTTCAGCTTTTGCAAAATTAATATATACTATTACTTTCCTCCTAATATAGACACTGAACATTGAAGGGATTTGTTTCTCCTTGGAAGAACCATAGATGTTCTTCAAAGTTTTTTGAAAATTGCTTTCCATTTTCAGTTCAGGCTTATAAAGATCCCTGCTCATAATAAATCCCAGAAATACTTTAGCTTTGCTGCACTGATTCTTCAAGTCCCAGTTTTAAGACCTCCAATGGCTGTGCAAGACATTCATTTATATCTCTACAACGTGCAATTCCACCTCCCTGCTGCTTTCATGTGATTTCCGGAAGACTCCTTGTCCAAAGTTGTGTCTGATCCACCAAGCATCTGATACGAAAGGAGAGGTTAAAGTGCTACCAAACCCTAGAGAGATGATTAAGTTTCAGCCCAGAGATATAGCACTTAACTAAGGAGCAGGTTCAGTCATGAGTAAATGTTTCCTTTCAAGGAGGATCCTACCTGCCAAGATAAATTTCTTCTAAATGACCTGACAACTTCATCTCTGGCCTAGATAGGGGTTTTTTTTGTTTGTTTTTGAACCTCTGGCTTTCTAAGCCTTTAGTTCCTAGCAGCCAGTGCTGGAACAAATTCTATCAAACATACTATCTTGTGAACTTGATTGCTCTTGGCTTGCTGAACTTTGCTTCCTGAGTCTTTTAATGACTCTGGCATTGCTTCTGAACTTTAATTCTCTATTTCTATTTCATATAGTAGCATATGAAGTTTTTTTAACTTGAGTAATATGAAATAATAATAGCATTTCTTTTACAGTGGACAAATAGCCAGAAAGGCCTATGTCAACGTTGCATTTTGGACGGGTGATGGCTCAATATATTCTCATCTGAGTATTTAAGAAGAGAAAACAATTATTATGAATTATTTCCATGCTCTCCTTCTGGAACATTCCTTTTGATATTAACTGTGTCACCTATAGTATTGTAATTGATGTATGGGCTGCCACCATCATCATAGAAATGAGTGGATGCAAACACTGTGATATATTTTCTCACCCTTTTTTACTGTTACATTCTATGTCTTTTTTCCTAATTGCTTTGGGATGGAATGTACAAGAATATGGCTATATTACCATTGTAACCATAGGAGCCTTAGACAGGAATATTTGTTTCAGCAAGATCAATGAATCTGACATAGGCAGCTTGTGTTATTACAATTTTTTTTTGGGGGGGGGGGCAGATAGAAATGGCACCTATATGCAAGCTTGGTTTGCAAAAGGTGGTTTTCTTTTGTAAGAATTTCCCATGTAAACTATGAGTAATTACCTCTCGAAAACTTGGCTATGTTTATTGCTTTTGTTCTAATTTCCTTTCCTATCTTTTCAGGACACTCTGGTGCCATTCAGCTCTTTCATCCTTCATTGCTTCATGAATACTGTCTTCCGTTGGGTAATGAGTGAATGGAAATCAATGAACTTTCAAATGTGTTCACTACAACTCATCTGACTAGTATTACCAGAGGCTTCTCTGAATTTGTCCTATGTGCTGCCACACCTTATTCCATATGAATACACCATCTGTGAACGTCAGAACACCCCTCATTCTTTGTGTTTATGTTTGTCCTCACGGGTAGGAGCCTGGGGGAAATTCTTCACAAGTTAAAACAAGCCATGGAACAAAACATGTCATCAATGAGATCATCAGAGCTTCGCTTTTTGTAGCCTCTTCTCTCCCTCTATGGTTGAGCAACACAGAAAAGAGATAGAGTGGATAGAAAAACCCTATCCATATATGACTAAAACTCTCATGTCATTTGATTGTTTGTAACCTTTGATGGGAGAAATGGGGCACCACAGGGCAGCAATTTTTGAATCAGCATAGCTCAAATGGGCTAACTTAGAGAATATGTCTGAAAACTGGGACTCATGGTTCCCGTGGGATTGAAATCTGGCAAAGTTATGGCTGCTTCAGTGCTTCTGCTATACTATTGTAGTCAATCATGGTCACATAACTGTAATATTGAATGCTCCTTCCAATTTCATACAAAGAGTGTCATTGGGATGCCAGCAGGAAATTGGAAGTCATCCCTGTTCCTATTACTTTTTTGCCCACCCATTGTCATCTGTTTCTCTGTTTAAGTAAAGAAAGATCTCTGAAGTGATGATCCAACACATCATAAGTTGTCTAATATTCTGTAAAGTGGGGTTTCCAACCTGGTGCCCTCTGAATGAACTGGACCACATCCTCAAGCTGGGGTGATGGGAGTTGTGGTCCAAAAGAGTCCATGCTTTAGGCCTATGGCCTAAAGTAATGGGAATTTGTGAAGGTTCTCTGTAATGAGTAGGTAACTTGACATTAACTTATGAATTGATGTTCTATTTATACTTAAGTTGCCTTATTCATTTTAATACTGTGCCTATATTCTGTTGTCCTATTCCCTGAATGCTGTGTCCCATTCTTAAGAAGATTTAAAATGTTCATTAAAAATCACTTTGGCAGTTTGTATTCCTGAGCTTATTGCATTGTTGCTTGGAGGTTGTTGCATCCTCATCATCTATTTTGTTGGTGTTGATATTGTTCTTCATCACTCTGTAGCTTTTCTTGCTGCCCAATGCTTCCTATTGGAAGAAGTCCAGTTGGAAGAGATTCCAGCCAATCTCTTCTGTTGGGATTAATTGAAGCCAACAGGAAGCCAAATAAACATCAGATCGTAGGATATTCTTCAGCAAAAAACAGGACACCCAACATTCCCTTAAGGAGCATGGCCAGGTATTTCCATTACATACTTTGAAACTATACACTAAAGGAATGTGAGATATTTTTTCCCTTTAAAAACATAAAATGGAATAGTGTGGAATAATCCAGTGCTGACAACCTTGAGAAAAAAAAAACATATCAGAAGCCTCTCTGGATTATGTTTGGGGTAAGGCACATGTGGCTGAAAGTATACTCTTGGGTCTGAGCATAACACAAGTAATTGGCAAGAAAATTCTCTTTTCACAAACAATTAAAATAAAAGAAGCCTCAAGGATTATGCATGAGTTATTTATTCAGTTTACAATTCAGATTTTCATTCATAACAATATCCTTAAGGTGGCAAACATCATCAAAAAATACAAAATGCAAAATACAAAAAATGGTAACAAAGAAAACATGAACAAGATGATTAAAACCACACACATGCCTTACTGAATCAATCAGTGAATCCAACAGAAAAATAAATGATATACATTTCACTTCCCTCTCTCAAAAATATCACGAGTTCAGATAGATATACAGGTAAAACTCGAAAAATTAGAATATCATGCAAAAGTTCATTTATTTCAGTAATGCAACTTAAAAGGTGAAACTAATATATGAGATAGACTCATTACATGCAAAGCAAGATAGTTCAAGCCGTGATTTGTCATAATTATGATGATTATGGCTTACAGCTCATGAAAACCCCAAATCCACAATCTCAGAAAATTAGAATATTACATGCAATCAATGAAACAAGGATTGTACATAGAACAATATCGGACCTCTGAAAAGTATAAGCATGCATATGTACTCAGTCCTTGGTTTGGGCCCCTTTTGCAGCAAGGTCCTTGGTTTCCAAATGAGATGCAAAAGTTGCTCTCATCAGAAAAGAGGACCTTGGACCACTGAGCAACAGACCAGTTCTGTTTTTCTTTAGCCCAGGTAAGATACTTTTGATGCTGTTTGTTGTTCAGCAGCGGCTTGACAAGAGGAATACGACATCTGAAGCCCATGTCCAGGATCCATCTGTGTGTGATGTTTCTTGATGCACTGACTCCAGCCTCAGTTCACTCCTTGTGAAAGTCCTCAACACTTTTGAATGACCTTTTCCTGACAATCCTCTCCAGGCTGTGGTCATCCCTGCTGCTTGTGCACCTTTTTCTTCCACCTTTTTCCCTTCCACATAACTTTCTATTAATGTGCTTTGATACAACACTTTGGGAACATCCAACTTCATTTGTAATTTCCTTTTGAGGCTTTCCCTCCTTATGGAGGGTGTCAATGATGGTTTTCTGCACAACTGTCAGGTCAGCAGTCTTTCCCATGATTGTGATTCCTACTGAACCTGACTGAGAGACCATTTAAAGGCTCAGGAATCCTTTGCAGGTGTTATGGCTTAATTGGCTGATTAGAGTGGGACACTTTGAGCCTAGAATATCAAACCTTTTCACAATATTCTAATTTTCTGAGATTGTGGATTTGGGGTTTTCATGAGCTGTAAGCCATAATCATCACAATTATGACAAATCATGGCTTGAACTATCTTGCTTTGCATATAATGAGTCCATCTCATATATTAAGTTCACCTTTTAAGTTGCATTAGTGAAATGAATGAACTTTTGCACGATATTCTAATTTTTCGAGTTTCACCTGTATGTTTTTGGTATCTTGGTTTTGAAATAGCATTAGTAGCATCTTAATACCTCCAAAGGAGACTTTCTCCTTCATAAAATTTATCATTCACATTTCACTCAAACTTGCCATTTAAATTTTTTTTTAAAAAAGAGCAGGTATTCCTAAACTGGCTGGGAATTCTGGAATTTACATTTGGAGGTTATCTAGTTTAAACATTTCTCACCTACCTGTTTTCATGTCAAATGGGCCAGATAACAGCCTCATCTTTAAAAGTGAAAGAATACCCTTCATTTGCACAAACGAACACAGTTGTCTCCTTTGGCTAACAGTTGTTCCCCAAAAGACCCTGGGCCGCTAATCCTAATGAAGAGACAATTCTGAAAATTGTTGCTTTCCTGACCATCCACATGGAAACCGATGTATGCTTCTATATAAACAAACATTTAATAAAAACATCTTATCCTCTTTTTCCTGTTTGGTTCAGCCTTCGGCTTTAGCTTATTTTTGTGGCTTTATGGCCAATATGATGGCAGTTAGTTGAAAACCTGCCTATGCTTCAGAACAGTATTAAAAGTATGGGAAACTCTAGTAGCTTCACATTTGAATTCCACATTTGAATTCTGTTTAGATAACTCTGATAGATTAAGAGCTGGTCACAGTAACATGGCACAGCATTATCATCTATTAGGTTGAGATATTGCTGTGTTATGAATCTCAGGAGCCCTTTTTTGCCATGAACATGCTTGCAAGGCGTGCTGGATATTGAGGCTCAGCACCATTTTGAGGGTGGCAGGTTCTCCACCCATGGGATAACTTTAAGCGAGAACTGTGCCTGCCTTTATATTGATTAAATTCTGGCCTGTTGTTTTTGGAGAAACTAATCTGAGGAGTAAAGGAGCCTTCCCTATAGTATCTGCCAACATTAGTAAGAATCTATATTCTGCTGTGACACAACATGAAATGATGACATTGACATGTTGCTGCTTGAATGCTGGATGTCTTCTCCCAGTTCTACTGAGCTAACACGTGAGAAAGTACTGCTGAATTATTTGGACACCAATGAGAAATGGTTGCAGGTAAATATAAAGTGCCCTCCAGATCGATAGACCCATACATCTGGTTTCTGGACAGAAATTGTAGTTGTGTGCAAGTTGCAAGGAGCTCCTGGCACCCAGGGGACAATTCTGATCCTTTGAGGCCAAGGTAGTTCTACTAGAATATGTAGGACAGACAGAGAGAAGACAGATGTTTTCAGAGACTTCATGGCACAGTCCTTGTTGCAGGGAGACAGATCCGTGGCTGTTGCAGAAAATGAGGTTCCTGGGGAAGGAGAATATCAGACTGAAGAAAAGAGAAGTTTTTCCTCAGAACTTCCTCTCACACTGAGGATTCTTATCCTGGGGAAGCAGGGCTTCTGGATATAAGTAAGTATAAATAATTAAGAATGCAGATATCTGAGTATCTGCTGGGCATGCTAATCGCATGGTGACTTGCCTATCTGTTGTGAAGCTTGTAGATGTCACACACTATTTTCATAAGGAATTGCAGTGGCTCACATGGTAAGACGCTGGGCCTGTGTACCACCGAGGTCGGAAGCTCAGCGGTTCTATTTCCCTGAGTGAATAAACCACATAGGGACAAGAAAGGAGCCTCCCCTGAATGCCTATTGGCATTCAGGCATCCCGGGGGTAAACACTACCTTAAAAAATTCCTTTCACAGAGGCAGCCAGCCACCTCAGTGATCCCTGGCTAACACGTGCCATACGCTAAATAAATAAATAAATGCTACCTTTCCATCCACATGGCCAGCTAGGCAGGCAGAGTTAAAATGTCTCAGTGTATGGGAGAAATATTGGTGCCAAGAGGAGAACATCCTGTTTATTAGGCATTGAAAACATTTTGCAAAAAGCTGGACCTGTACAAGAGGGGTGAGCTCTACCTGAACCAAAACAGAACCAAACTACCAGCACTTAAATTAAAAAGAAGGCAGAGCAGCTGTTAATCTGAAGGTGAAAGGAAGGCTGGCAGGAGCTGAGAAGCATCTGGTTTGGAAGTAATCACGGCTTAGAGAAGAAATAGAAAAGGATTATGTCTGTTCTAAATGGGAAGTGATTGTAATAAGAGAGGATAATGTAGGGAGATGTGATGACTCTTCAAATGTCCAGTGTAAAAGTCAAGAGAACAATTCTCTGTGAGTATGTTGTTTTGCTTCAGCTTAGAAAACAGAGATCCTATTTAATGATGTTGTTTTTTTCAATCTTGTTTTCAAGTACCTATTAGGATGAGACATAACAAGAATAGTAGAAACAAGACAATAGTAAGAAAGAACACATTCAAAATGAATATTTCAGAGCTGGTATTCAGCAAGTTCTGACCAGTTCTGGAAAACTGGTAGCGGAAATTTTGAGTAGTTCAGAGAACCAACCACCTCTGACTGGAGATTTTACAGTATCCTTCCCCTACCACACCCACCCAGCCACGCCACCAGAACCAGTAGTAAAAATTTTTGAATCCCATCACTGGAATATTTGGAGCAAACAGGGAAAAGACCAGTCTTTCCTACCACAAGCTAATGTTTTCTAGATTCTTATTGGCATGACTTCCATAATTCCTACAAATGAGACCTGGCTCGCTAGGAATGATGGAAGCAGAAGACCAACAGACGTGATGGCTAGGCTGTGATATGATATACCTGGAAATTACAAGCAGGGGCCCAGTTCAGATCACTAAGAAGATAGGAGGCAGCTCTTCTACAAGGCAAGCCACTTTACTATATCACCCCAAAGCTTAAACACATATGGTGGCACAGTGATTGGAATGCAGCATTGCAGTCTGACTTTGCTTACTGCCATGAGTTTGATCCTGACCAGCTCAAGGTTGACTCAGACTTCCATCTTTCTGAAGTCAGTAAAATGAGGACCCAGATTGGGGGCAATATGCTGATTCTTTAAACTGCATAGGAAGTGTTGTAAAGCATTATGTAGCATTATATAAATCTATGTGCTATTGCTAGTACCATATTCAACATTTCTTTGCTTCCCATGAACAACAACAAAAATATTGAAATCTATACCCTTATCTTCATACAGGCAACTACCCAATCTGAAACAGATAAGCTAGGAGGATGCCGCTCAGTTACTTTATAACAGGGCCCTTCAAACTTGGCAAGTTTAAGACTTGTGGACTTCAACTCCCAGAATTCCTCTTCCAGTCTTGTTAGCTCAGGAATTCTGGGAGTTGAAGTCCACAAGTCTCAAACTTGCCAAGTTTGAAGACCCTAGCTTTACAGAGGCTACAGATAACAGATAACAGATAATCAGAGTTGGAAGGGACCTTGTAGGTCATCTAGTCCAACCCCACATCCAAGCAGGAGATCCTACACCATTTCTGACAAATGGCAGTCAGAATCTCTTCTTGAAAGTCTCCCACAACTTCCGAGGGCAAGCTGTTCCATTGGTTGATTGTTCTTGTCAGAAAGTTTCTCCTTATTTCCAGGTTAAATCTCTCCTTGTTCAGTTTCCATCCATTATTCCTTGTCTGGCCAACAGGTGCTTTAGAAAATCGCTTGATCCCTTCCTCCCTGTGGCAGCCCCTCAAATATTGGAAGACTGCAATCATGTTTACCCTGGGCCTTCTCTTCACTAGACTAGCCAAGCCCAGTTCCTGCAACTGTTCATTGTATGTTTTAACCTCCAGTCCCCCAATCATCCTGATTGCTCTTCTCTGTACATTTTCTAGAATCTCAACATCTTTTTTATAATGTGGTGACCAAAACTGGATGCAGTACTCTAGGTGTGGTCTTACTAAGGCTTTATAGAGTGGTATTAGTACGTCTCTTGATCTTGATTGTATCCCTCTGTTAATACAACTTACGATTGCATTAGCTTTTTTGGCTGTGCCTGCACACTGCTGGCTCATATTTAACTAAGACTCCAAGATCCCTCTCACAGTTACTGCTATTGAGCCTGCTTTCACCCAGTCTATATGTGTACTTTTGGTTTTTCTTGCCTAAGTGTGGGACTTTACTTTTCTCTATATTGAATTTCATTTTGTTAGATACAGCCCAGTGTTCTAGTCTGTCAAGATCCATCTGGATCTTGAGCCTATCTTCTTGGCTATCTTAGCTATTCCTGCCAGCTTAGTATCATCTGCAAATTTGGTAAGTTCCCCTTCTATTCCCTCATCTAAGTCGTTAATGAAGATATGATACATGAACCTGATGGTTACTTCTGAAAACTTTTCTGAATGTGTAAATGTGAAGTCTCAGTACTGATGACTATTTCATACCAATTCTGGCTATGAGAGTTCTTACAAATTGTTTGCTTTATTAGCATTTGTGTAGTTTGAGGAGCATTGGAATGTACTTTGGCTGTTCTGCACAAACAAATCAAAATTAAAGTTATCCCTAAACCACCAGTAGACATTTGATTTTAACCCAGACCACAAATTGAGAATACACACATACACACACTGATCTACTATGCTGGTTGAATGCTATTAACTGTCTATAAACAAAACAGTTCAACCCAAATTTTTCAACAGATGTGTTGAACAATAATGGCTAGAAGTATGAGACTGGTGCTCTAATAAGCCATATTTAGGAATTGAATACAAATGAACTCAAGTGACTCGAATGCAAATAAAATGGAAAGGATAATGATTATCACACCAAGCAACTTGTTTCAGCAAGTTGATGAGAAGATAGTTATGGCAACATCCTTCCGTTTAAAATGAAGGAACAATAATTACACAAAAATATCAAAAATAAGCAGCATTCATTAATTTACTTTTGCCAGACTCAATGGAGTAGAAACCCAAGAAAAGGTAGAATTATAGCTTCACATAGAACAGAACAAATCAACCCAAAGTTCTCACTCAAGGCACAAACGACTCAGAGTATTCTACACATTAGGTGCATTAGGTGCAGCAACATTATGTGAAGACCCAACTCTCTGGAGAAGGTTCCAATGCTGGGAAAGGTGGGAGAAAATAGAAGAGGGCAACCAGTAGCAAGGTGCATAGACTCAGAATAGGGAAATTTTGTAGTATATGATAGCGCTTCCACCTCAGGTGATCTGAATAGCTGAAAGGCTTTAAGCCTGAGATACTTATTGACATAATCTTTCCTTGAATGGCAACGAAGGGGGAAATTGTCAATGGTTTACAGGGCTGGTATTTTTCAGCTTAGTTTGCACCCAGCATACTCTCAGTCAATCTTTACATACGCATCATAGCAAACACACACCACACTCAGTTCAGCTGGCAAAAATAGAGTTTGATGTTTATTTATTAAACATCAGCAAACACCAACACCTTAAACTGACAAAAATGGGATAAAAGGCAGGCAAGTGCAGGGAGAGGAAAGCACAAATAACAATTTACAAGATATACAGTAGCTATATCTTATTATATAACTATTTGCCTTGTCATAATCCATCCTGAAGATCAACCTTTCTCAAGCAGGGACGCTCTATCTATAGTAGATTAAAAAGTGTGGTCTCCCAAACTTGATAGAGAGGGTGTTTGTTACAGTCTACATCAAGTTAAGGAAGCTTGCCAAAAATGTCTTTGAATATTGCGAGTTGGTAGTTATGTTGTTGGTTTACGCTCTGAGCTTGTCCGGGTTTGACAATCCAAAGCACACTGAAGATGTCTCCTTGAATGAGGATGAAACGTTTGCAACCAAATCACCAAACCAACAACATAAGCTTTCCTTGGCCTGAGTCTTAAAGGCTTGTGACTTGTTTGATGTCAGGACTGTAACCTATTAGAAACATGCTTCCATGAACAATGTAACTTGTAGCCATGAGGATGGTCAAAAAGAACCCTAATGCTAAAAGAAAGATCTCCTAAATGACCTCTCTTAACATTATTTTGAAGGAGTTGGTTGACCTTTCATATCAATTTGCCTTTCTCTTCTTTAGAGATAAATTATATGTGTGTATTGTCCTGTTATTCCCAACATGCAAGACAGCTTCAGAAGGAGAGAAGGGATGAAACCCAAGTATCAATTACCATCTTTATAAACTCCCTAAGTAGACCCACAAAGTGATAAGAATATTTAGAAAGATGATAATAGTAGAATGAAGGTAATTCACAAAAGGGTAGAGTGAACACCTAAAAATTGTACTGGGATAATGGGAACTCATGAATTGAAAAAAATTTAGAATAGTGGAATTGGATCTGTTCTAAACTTCTGATTTGCACTTAATTTAGTTTTATAAATTTTGATAAAATTTGGGGCAAGGGTGAATTTAAATCAACAACAATTGAAGCATTTTCAGAACTATGGTTGTTTGCAATGTCATAGATGTTATTTTGTTTCTTTTAAAAAAAAACAATTATACTCAGCCTTTGAAAAATAAAGTCCAAAAAAAGTGTTAGCACAATTTGGCAGCTTCAGTGGCATTTTAGGTCCCTTTTCCTTCTCTTTTTCACTCTTGTAAGTTGAATGAATCTATTGTGGAAGAAGAACAATTACATCATGCTGAAAATCAGGAAGTATGGTTGATGGCTATGTTTTAAATTCTTCTCTCCAGCGATCCTACAACAGTATTTAAGAAAAGAGTTATCTGAATTCATCTTTTGTAAGCGGAATGCTACAGTGATTCATATGTGCAAGGTAATAGTGCCCCCTGCCCTCAAAACCCATTATTAATTCATATATGGCTCTTCTTGACCTCTTGGGTTCACTTTTCTGAGCTGTCAGTTTCTGGCACAATGAATGTGTGATCCAGTACTTCTGGGAAAGTGTCCCAAGATAGATTAATTCCCTGTTCCATGTTCAGAGAGAAACTATCAGGAGAGAAACTGTTTTCAAGCAACCCCTTTATCTCAACCATTCACCTCTAGGATCTATTTTCTAAACTTAGAAATTCTTATTTCAGAAAGGCTTCAAAGAGATGATGACAAATGTTGAGTAAACTGTTAACCTACATTACAGTTTCTAACTCCCAGACCTTCTAGCAAGCTTGGTTAATGACACCCACCACCACACACACACACACACTGGACCCAAGATGGGAAGTATAGTCCATCAACAGTTAAAGATAGGACAGTAGACCTTTCTCTCCATCGTGAGGATTTTATAACCTCAAAGCCATTTCTTCCTAGACTGATGTAAAACCCATCCTTTTTCTCTCCATGAAACTGACCAGTGTTTTTTTTTTCCACATGATACCTGAGCAATGAGCTATTTATAGCTACTGTGCCACAAAAATCACCAAGGCTAATACAAGCAAGTGTTTTTCTAGCTAACCAAAGAAGCATCTCTTCCTATTCCCTAGAACTTATTTCTCATCCCTGGACTAAGTGCTTGCAAGAGTCATAGAGTTGAAGGAGTTCACTTGAATTTACTGAATGAACTTCCCTACTTCCAACAGGAATCCAAGCAAAATCCATGACAGATTCCTGTTCATGTGTTCTATTTGAACACATCCAGACAAGGGGGACCCTTCTCTAGTTATTGGCCTAGTTGAGGAAGGAAATCAAAATTATGACTACTGGTACTGTCTTTACTGTAAGGTTTCAGTAACAGAATCTTGCAAGTCTGAAAACACTTGTAATGGTATGTGAGAATGACCTTGGGAAACAGGAAAAAAAAGTCAGAATAGGCAATAGTCAGACAAAGCAGCAGCTGAAGGAATGGGTGTGTGGCAAATCTCAGGAGGGACCCTCCCTAGATTCTTGGATTGTCAAAGTGAGGGGAAAAGGGATGAAATATTGTGTAAATGTAACCTCATAATAAAGTTGAAGCTAGTACTTCTGGGACTGCTGCTTCTCAGAATAACCCTTGAAAATCTGGCACCACACTTCTCCCTTTCCTTGCCTTTACTTTCCAGAGAAATAGGCTGGCTTCCTTTTGAGGTGATTTCTCCTTCCCCAATCTTTCTGTGGGTTGAGATATCTCTTGTCTGACCATTGTTCTGGCTTTGGATCTCCTTCCTGTTTTCTAGGCATATTCTTACAGCCTATTATGCTGATTAACTGAATCTATGGTTGAATTGCTTGTAGCGTAAGAAAAAAAATCCCTAACTTTCAATCAGAATTTGCCTTCCTTCCATCTGAATGCCTGATTTTTATCTGCCTTGGGAAAAGCGCAAAAAGGTCTTGGCCTTCTGTTACGTTATGTTACAATATTTAAACTACCATTATCTCCTTTCTTTGGAGACCTGCATTTTTTTTTTAAAAAAAACCTGTTTTTGGTGCCATGGAGGTTCTGTGAAAAGAAGAGTGGGACCTAACCTGAGTAAACAAGCAACAAATAACATAGAGAGGTTTCTATTCCTAATGCTCATCTAATTTTCCTTTGCAGCAGAGTGCTGAGTGGTAGGCTGAGCCTCTTCTTCCAATTAGAGCTTATGTACTCATAACTTGATAAGCCTTGCTGGCAAACTCCCAACCATGCACCAATATGATGGAAACAGAAGACAGAGGAAAAAAATGCCTCACACAAGTAAGAGAAGAATGGCACAGGCTTGGCAGTTGCCATTTCTTCCTAGAAGCTATCTGTTTTTTTTAGGAAAGTGTTGCTTAGATAGGACTCTGAGGCTGAGGGCTTGGATTTGGAAACAGGACCCAGGCCAGTTATGAATTCTGACATTCCAACCTCTCATCAATAGTCTGTGCTCACAGAAGAGAAACAAATGTGAGAGGAAACATATCAACACATTGCCTGGCATGAGGTTCAGATACTTCTTTTCTAAAGGAAGGCCTGCTGCTAAGGCCACACAGCTGCCGAGCTCCAATGGCTGCTTAAGTGCTCCACACTTTCCCTCCTTATTGATATAATCTAGAGAGGCCTATAGGGTGAGTTCTAGTGGTAGCCCATAAATCTTAGTGAACCTTAGTGAATAACTGTGCACCTGAAATATCACCAGCTTTTCTTTAATTTCAAAGCATCCTCAGCTCATTCTCTTTTTTACTTTTTTTTCCCAAATAAGTTTTTTACACAAAAGTAAAGAACTACATTTTCTGTGGGGAAAAACTAGAACCTTTGGAAATTGTTAGTCCAGAATAACTAAATTTCTTTTAAATTACACATTGATTTTTTCTATGGCCTTTAAGGAGTCCAAATACGTGTAAATTATTGTTTATTTCCAAAATATTGGTACTCAGCAACTTGAGTTTGTAATTTGAAGGAACAAATGGGAACTATAACAAAATGTCTTAAAGAAGAATGCTCCTGTACAATGAGGCAGTTAGCCAGTCATGCCCTCTTCCAGCAATTTTTCTTTTGCAACTATTTCCTGTTTCTCACCCAAAACAATCCTCAAAGAGATGCTTTTAAACTTTTGCTAAAGCTCCTTTTTGGGGAGAGAAACACTCTTCAAAATTACAGGCATGTGCTGATATCTCTTTTTTTCTGGCTTACTATAGCTACAATCTTGTAATCTTCACTGGCTCTGTTCTCACAAGACAAATAACTCACTCATCTCCTTTTCCAGTTTATACACTCCCGGTCAGGTACCAGCACTACTGATCAAGGATGGTTGGCTTGCCTTCCTTTTGATAGTCACTCAAATCAAATATTTATTACAATCATAGACCAACATAAGGTAAACCAGGTTTCTTAATCTTGACCATTTAAAGATATACGGCTTTCAACTTCCTGAATTGAGTCCAGCCAACAGATGGACAGACACTCAAATCATGGTGATTGAAGCATGGAGGCTGTTTCTCTTTTTCTGTCCCCACAACCCAAACATTAAGGAACAAACTATGGTAGAGAAATGTTTATCTGCCTCCCACCCATTTCTATTCCTCTCCCTCCTTCACAATAATTAAGGGTCCCTTTACAGTTTCTGTACAACTATGTAACTCTGCTATTCTTTTCAATCTTGAGTTAGATAAGTCCATGGCTGCTTGTTCCCACATGATCTAGCTGACCAGAAGATGTTAGTTTAATTCTGAACAGGTTTGGATTGGTTTAGGGATAAATCTAACTCCCTTGGGTTAGTTGCCTTTGATTTGTATAATAAGTCTCCCTCCCTGACTGATCCTGTTAAAGGTGAAGTGGGAATGGGCCTCTATGTGTTTGATGTTTCAGGATATACTAGTGATGCTGTTGCTGCTGAAATAACTTCCAAATGTCAAAAGAAGCTTCTTTGAGCAATTAACACGTTTATCCAACTAGCAGGATAATACAGGCAACTGTTCCCTGATCAGTGCCAGCCTTTCTTCAATTTCCTATATAAGTATTATCCATGACCAGAGGGAGAGGCCTGTAGGCAGGCAGTTGTCAGGTTTAAAGGATTGGTTGAATGAGCAGATTCACAGTCTAGTTCCAGAATTGTCACAAGAGACCAGCTGACTTCCGTGGCATTGAGTACCTTTGGCCAGCTATTTAGCAGCTACATCCATTTCTGGGCAAGAATAGTTCTTCCCTCTGCTTAAGTGAATTGTTGCCATGGGTTATGCATGGGGCAGCCTCAGGCAGAAACACAGCTTATTAAACATATAAGGAAAGGAGACAAATAAGCATCTCATTTACAGGGTAAGCAATTGTTATCAAGTTGCTTGGAAATCAAAGATACCGTAACTACCAGTATCAGGACAATATGTAGACTGTTATATTGAAACACCAACGCAGTTATTTGCCAAGAGGGAAATGTTTTGAAAGCCAATGGCTAGTTACAGAGAGAAAAAATGATTAGGATCGAATCCTTCTCCAGTTTAATTAAGAAAGGCTAAAAGAGAGTGCTCATTAAGTCTTCCTCAAATGAAGTGTTGATGCAAAGTAGCATAATGTGTCTGAAGAGCTGTGGGAGGGATTACAGGTGCCAGTTCTGCCTCTAATGATGCCAGATTTACTCTTTTGATCTCTATCTTTGTCACATTTACAGAGAAGGACAGGATGCTGCTGCCATAGACTGATATGTAGATATAGGTAGAAACCTCTTTGCAAAGAAAGTGCTGACTTTAGTATGTGCTGAAGGAAGACTGGGAACTTGCAGTGAAAAGGTTGCTGTGGTTGTTACTGTTGTTATTATTGAGATCCAGGATAATATACTGCTTATGGGATTGACCTACAACTAGGAAGGAACCCATTAAGTCCGTACTCAGTCATTGAAACTATTGAGCTGTCTATGGCCCTAGGGATGTGATCCTTTTTGTGGTCAACAAAAAGCTTCTTTAATTATAATTGCTGAAGACCAAAGGAAGACTTTCCACCATTTTGAAGTGGAAAATAGATGGAGATTATAGTTAAAAAAAGGTCTTCCAATACTTCAACAAAATTATTCTCCAAATTTTAATGGCTCCATAATTTTCTAAATATCATTCTTCCCAAAATATTCAGCAGAGCCCTTGGGCCCCCAGAATTTGCCTATTACCCAAAATTTTCCTATTGCCTATTACCCAAAAGAAAGCCAGCAAATTTAACAAATAAAAACATTTGTTAAGAATTTCTTTTGTGAGATTAGGTTTAGGATAGAGGCTTTCTTGTTTATGCACAAAAAGAAATTCAAAAGAATTTTCTCATCTTCTAGACATCTGCTTTATCATTGCTGGATCTGGGTATGGACCAGGTGGATCTTGTTGGGTCAACAGATCCAACAAATAATCTGTAGTTGTATTATTCTTGTCATCAATTTTTCTTAAGATGTAACAACTTAGTGGGTGGCTGAGAGATGCTGTATTTTGGGAATCCTAAATCCGAGTGAGGAAGTGTCGTAAAATCTGAGTTTTATGAAGGGAATTCTAGTATTTGTTTTGCTTTTAAAACATGTAGAATCTATTTTAGAACCTAAGATTGAAGATTTGGCATAACATTCACCACCAGCAATGGCATTTGGAGTTGGGAGTTCCTGGGCTACAGGTTATCTTCCCCACAATAAAAGTGCTGAAGCAGAATTGCTTTAGTGGGGAACTATTCCAGATCATTCAAACTTTGTAAAATTAATTTCTTTCATGAAAGTGTGGCCATAAGCTTCATAAGAAAAACCTCAGTGAGATTTCCAGCCAGCAGAATACACTAGCGAGTGTATTTAGAACTGGGACCACAGGCCCAACGGGATATGACTCATGTTGAATAAAGCATAGAAACAAAACAAAGCACAGATGATTAATAATGCAAAGAGCCATGTGGGATATTCTTGGTAGGAAGAAGAAAGCAAGTGATTACTGGAAGAGCTTGGAACAATAATGCCCTGTTTGGAGTTCAGCAGCCAAAGCCTATGGAATTTTTGTTGCATAAGGGCTGAAGATGACTGTGAGAACAGAGGTTTTATTGGGCCTCCTGCAGATGGCTGGAGCTCCTATAGACAGCATTCTTTAAAGCAGAGAATACAAGAGACAACTACCAGGAAAAGAATGTAGGAATTTGTTCCATGCCTAGCAGATTAGGGTACAATAGCAGTGGCCAGATCATTCTGGATTACAAGATAAAGACTCCCTAGAATGAGTTTAACCAAGTAAACTTCCGATTTTATATGGAAGCATCCATATAATTTTCTTGGAAATAATCTGTAAGTGATTTTTGCCATTATAACTTGAGTTTGTATTTCCAGCCCTGGAATTGCCCAGTGGCCTCCCATTGAAATACTACGCACGTCTAGATCCAGAAGGTACGGAACAAAACGAAGAATTTTGATACATTCTTGCAAGCATCAAGGCATTGATCATGAACTGATCACCCCTAAACTGCTCCTTATAAATCTATACTGAGCCTTAATGGGTATGGGCAATTCTGTGCATTTAATCTGGCTAAATTTCTTACTTGACCAGGCACAGATTACATCTGGATTCATGGTCTATGTATTCAGGAGAAATTGTCTCCAACAGTATTTCTACTTGTTTTCATGGCAAACCTAGAACACACAGTTTTCTACCCATGCTTTGAGAAAAGTCTCTTTTGCCCTTCACATTCGATCTCAAAGGATAAAGGAAAATGGTTTCCAAAGGGAGGATAATTAGTTAATCAATCCAATCACTTGGATTGTTAGTGGCTTTCTGTATTACACAAGCTACTTGTATTAGCATCCTGCCTTTTATTATGGGCTCATCTCTCTACCATTCTACACCTACCTAGTTGCAATTACATTAAAAAAGAAAGACATCATAGGAAAATTCTTTGACCTCATAAAAAGGGGCAGCCAGAGAGATTGCATAGTGATAGAGTGATGGAAAGAAATATAATAGTGGCATTTTCTCCACCTTAACTGCCACTGTCTGAATTTTAGCAGATTCTTGGTCCCAATAAAAATCATGCTCTGGTTATTTTCTGAGCCATGAAATGTCCTGAACACAGAGTCATTGGCTAATCCTGCTCCCCAGTATTTTGCAATAACAGTTGTACTGCAACAAAACATAGAGGTCCATTCTTAAAGTTAAAACAAAGCTTAAGCAAAGCCTCTTTTATTGCTTGCCAGTCTACATCTGTAAATGCAGGATCAGTACAGAGTACTGAAAATTTGATAAACTTTATCTGATTCAGATTAGAAAAACAAAATCTCACCAGTTCAAAGGATGAAAAAATGTCAGAAACCTCAAGAGTTTCAAACAGAAGAAATGTGTGAGACAGTATGTAGTAGAATATGTATTCGTTTGTAATAATTCAGTCCATACAAAAAGGCAACAGTGCTTTCATGATTTTTAATCTCCTAGTAATGTTGGTTAACAGCAACAACTAGGAATATTTTTCATGTGTGAGCAGCAGAGCTCACATATCTGTGACTTTGTGCTCTCACCATGTCTTAATATTACTTCCAGAATACTTTTGGAGGAATTTTGCAGAAGAGGCATGAAGCAGAAAATTCATCAACCTTTGAATTAATTCTTTTCTCCAATAAATATATACAAAGAAGATTTGAAAGTAATCTGGACAAATTTTCTGTCCATTTTATAGAAAAAAGTTTATATACACAAGTATATATTATATACATAGCTAATGTTTAATAAAATACTAGCAATAAGAGGAGTGAATTCTTTCCACGTTCAGCTTCTTGGCATTTTGTGTGTGTGTGTGTGTGTGTGTGTGTGTGTGTGTGTGTGTGTGTGTGTGGAGGGAGGGAGGGAGGGAGGAGGGAGGGAGGGAGGACTTATTCTTTCTTAACAAAGATTCCCAGGCAGGCACACCATCATAATTTTTCACATCATGTTTTTTTTAGGTTAGATTCACTTTCAGTATAACTGCCAACCCTCGAAATCCAGGCTGCCAAATATCTATAAATGATTTACCAGAAGATATCTTATCTCCTCTGGGCAAAACACATTGGAGAACAGCGAGCTGTGAATCATCGATAACTCTAGCAACACATCCTCTATAAATCTGTCCCAACTGTTTCCATGCCGAATTTATGATGGCAGGATGCAATCAAGCTGTTTTCAAGAAGAAGATTATGATAATGCAAAGTAAAAAAGATATAGATTTAAGGGAATAAGCCATGGAAACACCCAGAAAAGTGGTTCCCAATTAGATATTCCACCAAACATTTTGTGACTTTATCTGTAGTCTGAATTTATATTTTTAATAGTATTTTATTCGTATTATATATAGGCTTTGTACAGTTTTATCCTTTTTAACACTGTAGGCTTCCCCCAGATTAATCCTGTGGTAAGATGGGCAGCCAATAAATTTAAGAAAGAAAGAGAGAAAGAGAAAGAGAGAGAGAGAGAGAGAGAGAGTGAAAGAAGGAAGGAAAGAGAGAAAGAAAAAAAAGAAAGAAAGGGAAGAGAGAGAGAAAGAGAGAATGGCTGGGACATTCTAATGTATCTGGAAAGTGCCAGATATAAGGAAGTGGTTCAAGAAAGAGTGTATGAATAGTATCATGCCTGCTCATCTTTTAAGTGCCAAAGATTATTAATTAAAGTATAAGACCCAGTGAATAGAAACTCTACTGGGAGAGAGAGACAGAGACAAAGAGAATTATTAGAAACAGAATTGCAAACAAATATTTGAAAGAAAAAACAGGAGGCAGCAAAAGAAACCAGAATGACTACCCCCCAAAAATCTTAAGGAATATTTGAAACAAACAAAATATCACATATAGGAAATGGAAAGACAGGTAATTACAGGAAAAGAACAGAAACAGCCTGGATTCCTGCACTAAATAAGTGTTTGGATTTATTGGCTCAAACTGTCCTTTCTAATTTCCTAATTCTATTAATACAGTTCTGTTTGAGGCTGGGGTGAAACAAATAATCCAGGAATGATTGACATTCTCAGTGAGGTGCCTTACACGTGTGCTACACTACTATGTCACCCATATCAGCAATGAAAGGCACTAAATTGGGGGAAGACACTGGGATGTAGAAGGCCACATAGACAATTTTTAATGTCCCATAAATTATTAGCATCTAAATTCATTTCAGGATAAAAATGAAGTGTACTTAGAAACATGCATGCCTGGTTTTGTATAGGAGTGTAAACAACAGCAGAAGACAAAATACGGAAGGCGACAATAGCTATAGAATGCAACATGGATGAAATATATATAATTTACATTAAATTAATATATGTATGTTAATACAGAATAACCCTAGCTTTGTGCTTATGTTGTATAATGCTTCATCATATGTCTCTGGAAGAATGCCCAGAGAAATTGTTTCCTTTCGGGTAAGAAAAAGCTGGGAATGATATTGTGTTTTTGACCATGTCTGTTCATACATGCACAATCTGAGCAAATGGAAGAAGACAACCATCTGGACAGATCATTCTGATTGCTAGGCAACATCAATTTGCTGAAGGAAGAAGCCTATCCACGCTCTCTTGCAACCACCAGCAATACATCTGTGCAGGACCTTGTCACCATTTTGCCTGGTAGTTAGATTCCAGCAGCTTGGATTTTCCCTTGCGTAAAGACTAGCTGCTTAGGAAATATTCCCACTTTAACAAAAGATGAGAAGAATGCACCAACTGCTCATACAGTACCACAGAGCAACATTCCTGTTCAAATATGAATGCTATGTAAAAATTGACTGCCATTTCTCAAGGACCACCCTGCGATAAGATGCAAATAAGAGCTTGGAGATACAGTATGTACCAAAAACATCCCACTACGTGATAATGAGATTTTTTTTTTGCCATTCTGATTTAATATGGCTGCATTCTTCCTGCCACAGCATCAATATGTATATACTTAATTGGTTAGATGCAAGTTCAACTGGATTTATATTGGGAAGAGTGAACATTCACAAGAGACCTAAGGAATATCAGAAATTTTTCATGAAATATTACTGCTAAAATAGTTGCAAACCTATTCTTGTTGTCCTGTCTGAGGCTGTTTTGCCTTCTGAGGATAGCTTAATCACCACACTTCTAGCAACAATACAGTATTTACATTTCTGAATGGTATTTATTTTAGTGATTAGATGCTGTGACTATCACCATTTGCTACAAACTTAGGGTTATGTTCTTATAAAATGTCTAACCAAATGCATTTGTTCAATGCATTATGGTTAGCTGGTTAGTTAGTTAGTTTTTCATAGCTTATCATCTTGTGAAAATGCAGCTCAGTTGATTGATGTATGAATCTAGAACACTCTTTGCTGTGTGCTATGCAAATACTTGATGCCACAATCAACAACCTCCTTGCTAATGTTGCTTTCCTCTTCAACGTACATCTGAAATTAGGTTTATCAATATGTTATTTAAGTAATAAACGAAAATCAAACTCCTGCATAAGGACCATGACCTATTTTTTATTTATTCTATGCCAGTGAATCATTGGCATAGTTCCAATGTTATAGCAGCAAAAAAAGCAATTTGATGACAAACTCCTTCACTTATGTTCTTTTTTTGTTAAGATTTAGCAATCAGACACAACTTAGAAACAGAACATTGTGTCACTTGTGCAGGAACAAACTTGATAGAAAACTTGGCATGTTGATTCAGACATCATGAAAGCTTTACCCCTTGTTGCTGAAGTACTTATATTAAAATCTGTGCTGCCTTAACAAGTTCCTTTCTTTAACAAGACATTTATGCATCATACTATAAACACAAAGAATAACCATAGTAATTGTAAGCTGCCCAGAGCCTTGGTTGAGAATGGCAGCTATTGAAATTGAATGAATGAATGATAATCTTATTTTATTTTATTTTATTTTATTTTATATTTATTTACTTGCTTACCTACCTATCTCTATCTGTCTGTCTATCTGTCTGTCTATCTGTATCTCTCTCTCTCTCTCTCTCTCTCCTATTAAACCTCTTAATTGCCCATCTCCCTCGCAAAGGGGCTCTTGCAGTTAGTCCCATTCAGTCAGCTTTCAGTGACCCCCCAAGATTGATGACCTCTGTTTTTTATTTAAAAATAAAGATAATACTAACCCATAGATTGTTCTCAAGCCCAGCCAGCACTGACTTATCTTTTTTGGCAATGATAGGCAGCCCTTTCAATATACTTCAGCATCTCAGAATCCCTGTAGAACATTGCTCTGGAGATTTATGTAGTTATTACATTTCAATTAGTAACAAACATCCTAAAATATATATAGCTACTCCTCAACTTCCAGCAGTTTGTTTAGTGATCATTCAAAGTTACAGCGGCACTGAAAAAAGTGACTTATGACCATTTTTCACAGTTATGACATTTCCAGCATCCCCAGGATAATGTGATCTAAATTCAGATGCTTGGCAACTGGTTTATATTTATGATTGTTGCTGTGTCATAAAATGGGGCAAAATTCACTTAACAAATGTCTCACTTAACAACTTAAATGTTGGGCTCAATTATGGTCATAAGTCGATGACTACCTGTATTTCAGTTCATATATACAATGACATTTAAGCCACCAAAGGCTTTCTACAATCACCAATTTCCAAAAGACAATCAGCATGGGACCAACCTTTCTTTAAAACTTGCCAATGTAAAGAGTGTATATGGCCAACAGAGACTGTTTTTGAATGTCAGTTTCACAACAAAGAAACAACATTGCCTGGCCTTAATCCCAGATGCTTCTACCAAAATGAACCCACTGTGGTCCTGAACGTCTCTTGGTGCCAAGCCGAATGGGTTTCTTTAGGTTAAAAAAATCAGCATTTTGAACTATATTGAGAGGTCTCTGAGTAATCAAAATAGATAGAGGCCTCAGCAACAGTGTAAGAGGCTTCTGTCAGCAAGGAAGTTGCCATATCTTGTACCAACTGGATTTTTGGTAATTCTCTAAGTCACCCACATACAGCACATTACAGAAGTTCAGCAGGATGGTATTGTTATCTATGTTGCTACTGCATGATTCCAACACTCCCAAGAACATGAAGGCATCAATGGAAAGCACCCTGGGTGTGGCTTGCCAGAAGTTCCATTTACGCAGTATTTAATAACAGAGGCTGCCCTAGAAAATGGTCTCTGTGTTGGCAATCTCATGGCTACTCAGTGAGGAGCCATACTTAGTCACAGCACACTTATTTTCTATGTAGATCTTCGATTCAAGACCCGTTATCTAGTACTACAGGCTCCTTTGGGCTGAATGGGGCAAGGAGACTTTTGAGCCCCCTCCTGCTCCAATGGGCTTTAGCCGTGGAGACCTTCAAGCTCCCAAAGGTGTTTTTTCTACAGGCACTTGGACTTTCTGGGTTTTTTTTTTTTCCTTTAAAGACAGAGCTGAAGAAGCTTCTTGGATGAGAAGCAAAACTTCTTCAAAGAAAAACAACAACAAACAAACCAGAAACTCCAGTTGTCTCTTGAAAAAAGCACCTTGGGGACAACCATGACCTGGATGACTAAGAATCTGCATAGACGTAGAGCTTCAAACTAGTTAGTCTCCCTTTGCTTTCTTTTCATAAATTGTGTTACAGATTTCCAAGTCTTCCTTTCCTTAGCATACTGTTGGTTTTTCTGGCCAAGCAGCTTCATGCAATTTCTTTATGCCTTTTTGCATTTCACTGACCTTTATCATACAGCGATGAAAGTTTGGAAAGTGACTTGAACAAACAGCTCATTAAGGGAAAGAGGCAAAGTGCTGGTGGACATAAGCCAGCTGTATTGTGCCACCAAAGCACTCATCTGATAAGAGAGGACAATAATCCACGTATAAAGTTGCCACCTGACTAGACATACCCATATGCTTGATTTCCTTCCTTCCTTCCTTCCTTCCTTCCTTCCTTCCTTCCTTCCTTCCTTCCTTCCTTCCTTCCTTCCTTCCTTCCTTCCTTCCCATATGATCATTTTCACATGAATTGCATTTGCCTTCATGAAAGTATGTATATAAATGAACAACAGTGTTCAGATTATAATAACCACTCAATCCATTTATTTCTGAAAGTGATAGGCCAATTACAATACTGTTGTGATGTTTTACATTTAAATATATATACCATTACAACTTTGTTCCAAAATCAAATTATCTACTGATCTGGACTGATTCAACAAGAAGGAAGTGGGGATCCTCTGTCTTCAAGGCTACAGTGAACTTCAGCCAAATGCCATGTACTCCATAATGTTCTTTGGTTACTTTGTCCAGAGGTGGTATTCAGCAGGTTCTGACCAGTTCTGGAGAACTGGTAGCGGAAATTTTGAGTAGTTCAGAGAACCAGCAAATCCTACCTCTGATTGGCCCTGCCCGCATCTATTCTCTGCCTCCCGAGTCCCAGTTGATTGTCTGGGTCTTGTTTTTTTGCCCTGCACAGGAGAATGGAGCTGGAAAGTAGGTTAGTGGAGTGGGGTGGGAGTGGAGATTTTACAGTATCCTTCCCCTGCCATGCCCAACAAGCCACACCCACCAAGTCAAACCACGCCCAACAAGCCATGCCCACAGAACTGGTAGTAAACATTTTTGAATCCCACCACTGACTTTGTCCCATTCACTTTCTCCTTTACTTTGTATACATATATATTTCTGTAAAACTTGGTGAACAAGAGACAACAAAGGCCCAAGGAATATTCACTGGAATATTTAGGCGAATATTTTACAAACCAAACCTCAGGCTTCTGGCCTATGTAATACCAGTACTTACTCCAGAATGGTGTTATTATACCCCATCCCCTCTAAACAAAGCAAAGCAAAGCAAAAAAGAAAAGGTATATTTTTGTGATCTATGACTAATTAACAACACAATCCTATTCAGCACTAAGTTTGAATAGTCTGTTTGCTCACTGCACCTAGAATAATGGCAACTCACCTGCTGATCTTGTCTGGACTTGGAAGCGATGCAGAGTCAGCCATGAATAGTTCTTGGGTGGGAGTTGTGGGGAAATATGTAAAACACTTCCTTGAAGAAGATTCTGGCAAAACACTTCTGAATTATTGCCAAACTAATTATAGGGACATTCAATAAAGAAACCTGGAATTCCATTTTACTTGAAAGAGATTTTTATCTTTAAGAAAGAAAAGGGAAAAATTGAGATGATTTCAGACAGACCACTTCACCTGTATGTGAAGTAAGGATTTTTATATAAAAGCCATCCATGGAATTACACTGTATTACATTACATTGCTTTTAGTCCAATTTTACCATCAGGAAATGAAATTCTTCCTAATGCAATTAGGAATGCAATTGTCTTATTCAGGCTACTGATTCAAAGAGTATGATCTGGATTGCTTTGTACGTGGTGAAATTTGCTTTTTCTCTGAATAAAATAACTCTCTGACTTCAGATTGTCTTAAAGATCAGAGCGAAATAAGAAACTTTATTTAAGTGGTCTTCATTTTATCGCTGCAGAGATCATAGACTATATTCATATTCATGTATGATGGGCCATTTCAAGATAGAACTGAGATTAACCCCATGAAATTAGTGAGTTTACTTATAAAATGTTGTAACCAGATTTAATCCTTCAAGTTGCAAAAAAGATACAGTATAAAGTCTTGTCTTTTTTCTTATCAGCTTCCTCAATTGGAGTTCATTGCCTTTTCCCAACCATGTTTTGAATTAGGTAATGGAAAAGGTAAATGTTTATGAAGATTTGGTAACCATAGACTTTGTCACTGTGCGAAATGAATGATAGTCAAGCAGATAATCATGTCTTCTTATCACACTTTAGCTGATCACTTCCTGCCCTGTGCTGGCAATAACACAATTAGTTGATGCATGTGTATGTTGGCACTTTAGTTTTGTTGGATCAGCACAAGCAGGCCGACTACTTTATATAGAATTCAGGGTTGAAGTGATTCCTGTGTGTGTGTGTGTGTGTGTGTGTGTGTGTGTGTCTGTTTCTTTGAATTATACTTGACTTCTGGCAACTACTTGCACAAATCCTTGCAATTTCCTTTGCAGTATTTTCAAAAGTGGTTTACCTTGGCCTTTTTCCTATTGGGAGAAGGACAGGGGCTTTTAACCTAAAAATGTGCATTATACTTCTGGAATGTTGTCCTGTTTTGTCTGTAGAGACGTAAGGAACAACACTCTGGGTCTGAGCTGGTATTGTTATTTTTGTTGTGTGGAATCTTAAATCAGAGGTGATCTAAAGAATCCTGTGCCAGACGTGAACCCTACGATTCTCTCTAATGTTTTAAGGTGATTATTTATAGTACTTTCCTAAAGATAGGAAAGATAAATTATTACACACATGAAAAGTAGTGGATTTTATTAAACAATAATTAATGAAATTCATATTTATTATTAAATCCAAACTTTCATTTATTTGGAAGGCTGTCCTGGCCTAAGTTACTTTTTGACCTGGCCCTCCTTATGTTTGCAGGTCTGGTCTATGGCTCTTTATCCATTGGTGAAAAGTATTTAGCACCAAAATGTTGTGCATCCCTGATATACTGTATATAGTAAAGGGAATATTAAGACTGAGGTTTTGCTCTACCAATGCACAGGTTTTGGTACAGCTTTTTTTTGAATGCACCAACCACATGCCACACATCCCAATGGTATTGAATAAAATTGAGTTTCTCCCCCTATATATTTTTTATTTTCTGGTTTTAAAAAATCTAATTTTTAATCTGCTAAAGATTTCAGGATGGTCCATGAATTTGGATAGGAAAAAAACCTACAGTGTTGTTTTCACCAAACTCTACCTGAAATCTCATTCTCCTTCAATAATGAAAGTAGGCAACAAAGTAATGTATACTCTATATTACTCTCCAAAAACGTTTGTAAGCTGCAATAAATCTCAAATTATATATGTATTTTATTATATGCATTTAACTACATTTTTTTCTGTCATTGCTGATTGACAAAGAGATAATTGGGGAGGTTGGTGAGCTGTAGGTAGACTACTCAACTCTTTTGTGTGAACGTAGCACTTCTCTATTAGCAAAATCTGGTTGGTGATGCTTTATAAATATATCATCAGCTTTAATACTCTTCAGACTGAAAAGGCATTGAACTGGATGAAAGAGATATATTTGTACTGCAGCATCCATAACAAGCCCATGCAAGACCATCACAATTAGTCCTGATGAGACACTTTGAACAGTGAAGATGACACTTTGCTTTGTCAAGGCAAGCAATGATGCCATTTGCTCCACTGAGGAAATATGTGTAGTCCAGACAATCTTCTCTAGTGTTTCCAGTAGACATTTGTGTTTCTTGGGCTATAAGAAGAGTGGAAGGAGGCTGAAAAAGCAGCATGAACCAAAACAACATGGAAGCTTCATTTCACTTTTTAGAAAGTGGGGGCTAGGAGAGGGACCCTGTTGCTCCATCAAACAACTTCACAGCCTCAGTGAAGCAAAGCACATTTTCAAAGCTTTGCACATCCTTAGCACTCAGGAGGAGAAGTCCATATGGTTTAGTACTGCCACTCAGCCTTGAGCATCCATCCTAAAATTACTATTCTAATTGTAACTGGAAGACAGCCTGAGATTACTAGAGTCTTAGTGCCTAAATCCAACAGTTTAAGTATGGTCAATAAAATCCAAGTGAGAAAAACTCCTGTGATGATTGTTTTCTGGTCAATAATATCTCCCAGCACAGTGTTCTTCAACTGTAAAATAATTTATATTCCATAAATGGTATTGATTAGTATATGCAGGCTATGATCATATATTGCAATAAATAATTGGTAACTATTTCCTTACCAGCTTTTTTCTCCCTTTTGTTTCTTTACTGTTTTAAATGTAACTAATAAGAAACTCCTAACTCTGAAATAGCTGAAATCAGAGAATCATTTCTGCCTTTTATTACCAATGCAGCCATTCTATAAATGTATGGGACCATGGAATATTCTACTCTGGACTTTGAGAAAGATATCTAGAAGGGAGCTAAGCAATGTGCTTGTAGTGGAAAGCCTGTGGCCTCTTTTAGATATATAATGACCCTCTTTATATGCATAATGACCGTTTAATCCCTTTATTTGGGGTGGGGTCAGAGCGACTGAATGGAACTGAGTGTTTACTACCTGGGTGCCCTTCCTGACACCTATGCAGAGTTCACAGCAGATGTTTTCTTTTTGCACCCTGATAGAGAAATATCTGCAGCTGCCTAGGATTGAACTCTTAACCTTCCGAGTGGGAGGTAAATGTCTCCCCTCTAGGCCATTGCACTATTCATACACACATACACACACACACACACACACACACACACACGTATATACATTCATACATGCACATACACACTCACAGCACACGTCTCAGGGAAAGAGAGAAATCTTTATGTTAATGTCAGGTGCCAGATATCAAGAACAAAGGTTCAAAGGTAAAAAGTTTAATCCATGCTACCTCTAAACAAGAATTTTAATTACTAGTGGTCAAGATAAATTGTGTAAATAAGAGTTGAGAGAATTCAAGGTGGACTAGACTTAGATCTCTTGTGGGCAGAAAGGGACTCCAAACTGATGGTGCACTTGACCATTCCTTCAGGCACAGCCTGGTCATCTCGTACAGTTTCTTTGTCAGTGTTCTTATGTGATATACCCCATCAAGCAGTAGAGGAGTCCATGTTGAAAATGTGACATCAGGCCTTCTTATTACTCTTGGACAGCAATCATCTGTCTAAAATTACAGCAAAAAGTTTAGTTAACTAACAGACTATTTCTGGAGGCTGGCCAACCATGAGCTATGCTTTCTTAATCCTATTCAGAGTGCCCGTTGCATCAGAGTATCTGAAAGCTATGGCCTCTTTCCCTTTGGCTTGTTTACATCCAGCCAAACCAGTACAAACCTGTTCCTGAGCCACTCCTTGAAGCAGAGCTTCTGAAAAAAAAGGAAGAAACACCACCACCCCCTGAATTTGTTTAAATAGGATTATATAACCGATGTACTGTGAAGGAGCCAATCCAACTTAACTCAAGAGAGCTCTTTTAGGGAAGAATTTACAAGGGGTTCAAGAAAGGGATATACCTTTTCAAAAACACTTGAAATAACTGTGATAAATCTAATGCAGATTCCAGACCAGCCTCTCTGTTTGTACAGTATGAAGACAGACTCTGACCTTCTAAAGCTCACATGCATAAGCATATAAGCATAAGCATCATCTGCACCTATATAACTGTCTGGTTTGGTTCTGCAACCCAACAGGACAGACATAGACTTCAAAGGATAATTAGGACTGCAGAAAAAACAATTACTACCCACCTGCCTTCAACTGAGGACCTGTATACTGCATGAGTCAAAAAAAGGGCTGTGAAAATATTTACAGACCCCTCACATCCCAGACATAAACTGTTTCAACTCCTTCGCCCAAAATGACGCTATAGAGCACTGCACACCAGAACAACTAGACACAAGAATAGTTTTTTTCCCAAAAGCCATCACTCTGCTAAACAAATATTTCCCTCAACACTGTCCAACTATTTACAAAGTCTGCAGTACTATTGCTATTAATCTTCTCATCACTCCTTATCACCTATCCCCTCCCACTTGTGATTGTATGACTGTAACTTTGTCCCTTGTATCCTTACGATTTATGTTGACTGTTTCCTAGTATGATTTGATTGTTGATTGTACCCTAGGGCTATCATTAAGTGTTGTACGTTATGATTCTTGATTCTTAATGAATGTATCTTTTCTTTATGTATACTGAGACTATTTACACCAAGACAAATTCCTTGTGTGCCCAATCATACTTGGCCAATAAAGTATTCTATTCTATTCTATTCTATATTACAAAAGGGTTCTAAGACATTAGCTTATGTTTTTATGCATTTATTTAAGAACCACCCATCTCCTTCACAGAGAGTGGTGAACATATTAAAAGCATAAAAATGGTGTGTAAAATTTAAAAGTGAAAAGGAATGTTAAAAATTGACTAAGGCTCAGGGGTGAGGGCTTTCAGGGTGCTAGCCAGCCCCAAGGCCGTGTGCTCTGTGCACCCCAAGAAAGGGTACAGAACCATGTTTCAACCCCCTTTTGGAAAGTCAAGGGAAATGGGGATCTGCTCACTTCTGGAGGGAGATGTTCCACAGTGGGGAGTGGGGGTGGGAGGAACAGCAGAGAAAGCTCCCTTCCTGGACCCTGCCAATCATAATTCTGTGGATGACATGCCTTCCCTGCCTGATTGGTGGAATGGGCTGATATAATGGGATGAATATGGTTCCGTAGATAACCTGACCCAATGTTGTGTAGGGCTTTAAAGGTCACAACCAACACGTTGAATTGGACCCAGAAGAAGATGGGTGCCCAATGCAGCTTGCACAATAGAAGTGTTATATGTGACATTCTTTGGATGGCCAAGATTGAACGAAGAGCTTCCTTTTGTACCAGCTGAAATTTCTGGATATTTTTCTAAAGTAGCCCCATGTTGAGCGCATTGCAATAGCCCAGCTTGGAGATGACCAGGGCATGAATGACTGAGCAGTGAGCCTATGAAAGGTCATAACTGGCACATGACACAAAGGTGAGCAAAGGCCTCCTAGCCATGATTGCCACCTGCTCTTTAAGCAGGTGAGACTCCTGATTATACACTAGGTCTGTCTGGGTAGTGCAATCCCATCCAAAACCAAAGATGATAAACACTCAGGTGCAGAGGGGATGCCTACTTTTTGCCTAACTATTTTGCTATTGTCGATCTCCTATCTGTTGGCAGCTTTCTCATCAAGAGGAGATTTCTATTTTGTGCCATCAGACTATTTCAGCTGATGAATCTGAAGATTAGGTCTGGTCAGAAAGTGATTCCTCATTTTTTCTGCCCTTCTGTGAGATTCCAGATGAATTAAAAAAAAAAAACCACAGAAAAATATTGTCAAGTATTAAAAATAGACTGTGTTCACATATTGTATGACTTTATTTACTCATGTTATCTGATTTATTCTCCATTTTTCCAACCACAGCACCCTCACGCTAGTTAATAGTTAAAGAAATATTTTTTAAAAACAGCTAAAATTAGGGCAGTGCAGAGCTTTGGATTGAAAAAACAAAAAGGTGTTTCAGCAAGAACATGGGCGTTCACTTCCCAGGATCATGCAGTTGCAAGCCAGTCCTAGAAGAAGATGCTTTTGGTTTAAGGAACTGCAGTCAGAAGCTATGCATTTACATCTGTGTGTTCTGAAGCACCTTTTAGCCTTCAAATACAAGGCCCTCAGCAGCCTTAGTTAAAATCACAGTTAAACTAAAGGTGCTTTTTCAGGAGGTAACTGGACTTTCTTGTTTTTTCTTTCTAAAAGTCTCTATAGACTTTTAGCCATACAATTTGGGATGAACATCCTTTGAATGGTGTGGGAGTAGAAATGGATTTCCAGAGGAAAAAATGCAGACTATAAGAACTAGGAGCACTACTCAGGTGACCCCGAGGACATAGATAAAACCCCAAGTGGCTTCAATGTCTCTCTAAAAGGATGCAAATGTCCAGCTGTCTGAAAGGAATATAAATCCTTCCATTCCCCACCATCCAGTCAGAGTTGAATAAGCTTTCTGGATGAAAAGTGAAACGTCTTTAAAAGAAAAAACAAGAAGGTCCAGTAGCCTCCTGAAAAAGCACCTTTGGGACAACCAGGACCTGGATGACTGAAAATCTCTACAGACACAATTAAACTAGGTCATGCCAGATGGACTTAGCAAAGCCATACTATTTACATTGTTGTTTACTAAATAAATCCCAGAAAGATGGCTTTGCACAATTCACTCAGCCAATATCGCTTGGATTGATGAATGACCTCAGCCCCATTTGCACCAACTCCTATCCTTTTGCTTTCTCTGTTTCTCCTTAAATCCACTTTTCACTTTCATTTAAACTATTGATGCTTAAAAGAAAGAATAAGCACATCTTTCCTTGAATGCACTATGCAGCAAGAAGCTGGCCACAGGAAATGGCAGCTGCCAAGAGGAAAGAGAGTCATCCTACCCCTGCCCCACAAAAAACTTGTCTAAAACAAGAAAAGGAATGGGATGAATGAGACAGTTTCCAAAGAAGAGATGGATATTGCCTTGGCTTGGACTAATGAAAAATGCAGCAGGAATAATGTAGGGTGGTGACAACAACACAAAAACAAAATGTAGCCTAGGGGAGAAGAGCTATGAACCAGGAGATGCTGAGACTGATGTCCTGTCTGCTTAATTTCATTTGGCAAGTGACTAAGAGGGAACATACAACCTATAAGCATGAATCATTTGGATTTTAGTTTAAGTCAGCTCAAAACTACAAGGATGTTTGGCTCTGTTTTTAACTGGTCCACAAGTAAATTTCATCCTCTTCAAATGCAACCTTCCAGAAGTTCATTCAGTTATAACAGGGATGTCAAACTCACGGCCTGCGGGCCGGATTCTCACGTGCAGTTTAATGAAGGAGGGGAAGTCTTGATACATCATGTGACAGCAACCCTGAGCTGTACGATGGAAGGAAATGTTGCAAAATCTCCTGCAAAGAATACCAACGTTTTACTAAAAAATATTTCTTAAAATCAAGGTCCCATGTGCTACTTACTTTCCCCCTAGGAGTTGAATGCAATGCCAGGGGAGCCCTTCACTGTGTGCTTCAGAAAGCTTGGTAAATTTGGATGAGGAATATCAACTAAGCCCAAGGTTGACAGGGACTTGGCAGAGGCTTGAAGTTCAGCATTCTTGGATCCATTGCAAACAGAATTCTTCAATCTTTCTGACCTTTTGTAACTGGATTGTCCGTTAGTAATGGCTTCTTTAAATCTGTGTAAGCTCACATCAGTGTTGCCATCTAGCTATGAATTCTGTCAGCCTCTTTCTCACTTTCCTTTGATTTTTTTTAAACTTCAAAGACTTCCTCAATGACTCTTGCCTTCACATTGTGTGTCCAAAGGATCTTTGCTTCTCTGGTAACATTACAACGACCAGTCAAATCTAACTTTTTATAGCACTAAAAGATTTGTTCTTTTTGAAGTCCGGGATATTCTTAACAATTCTGCCTAGCACCACAATTCAAAGGCATCAATTTTTCTTCATTCAGCCTTTCACCCAGCCTTTTCATTCATTCAGCCTTTCATCCCGGCTTTGAGAGGATTCACCTTTCACAACTGGAAGAACTATAGCTGTGATGTCTCTTGCACTTTCATTTTGTGTAGACTTGCAACAATCTTTCTGCCAAACAGCATTTATCTCTTTCTGCCATAGCTTCAGCCAACACATTTCCCCTTCTATTCAATTGTACCATATATATTTTTCCCACTTAGAACTGGTCCCAGAAGGATATTTCTTCCAACAGTAGGAAATAAATACATTGAAATAAAAATCCATTGGAAATTTGAGTATCATTGAAAATGGGAGCAGATTCATCTCAACCACTGATTCCCTTTTATTGGTGTGAAGCCAAGTTTATGATGTAAAGGTAGTCATTGACTTACAAAAGTTCATTTACCGATGGTTCGAAGTTACAATGGCACTGAAACAAGTGACTTTATGACCACCTCTTATCACTTACGACTGTTGTAGCATCCCCATGGTCACGTGATCAAAATTCAGATGCTTGGCAATTGTCTCCTATTTATGATGGTTACAGTGTCCTGAGGTCACGTGCTCACTTTTTGTTACGTTCTGACAAACAATCAACGAGGAAGCCAGATTCACTTTACAACCATGTGACTAACTTAACAATTTACCTAACAACTGTGGCAAGAAAGGTCATAACATGGGGCAAAATTCACTTAGCAACAGAAATGTTGGCCTTAGTTGCAGCTGTAAGTAGAGGACTACCTATACTCAATATTTAACCATCAGAGAGGCATGGTAAAAATCTGCTATTATCCTCTTATCTATGCTTGTTGTTTTCTTAGGGGAAAGGGATACCCAACAACTTAAGCTTCACAAAAGGCTGGTCTTAACATGACCCTGGCAAAAAGATGGGACACTCAGCAAAAGCGACTTGATATCCTGAGAGATACCGATTGCACGTTGTTCTTGATTGACTGTATATGGCTTGGAAAAACATAGGGACTGCTGCTAGCAAGTTAATTTACAGAGATGCTAGTAACCTCCATAATTAAATCTGTGAAAGCTGAATGTATAACTACCATCTTAGTGGCAAGTAAAAGTAGTACAGCAGGCAATATTCTACCACTTACCTACTCTATAGCTTAATGACACTTCCCCATTTCTCCTTCTAGAAGTCACCAAGAGGTTAGCAACAGCCTGTCTAAGGATGGCTTTTCCATTATGAAACCCCACCATCAATGAAAAGACTTGGGCTCATATGAAAACCATGTGTTGAGAAAGATTTCTAACTGTAAGCAACCATTGAACCACAATATATTATCAGGTCAGCCGTGAGGGGTATGCATAAGGACACATGGGAATAAATGAAAAGGTATCCAGTAATGTGATGCATTATTGCTGTATTTCCCCCCCACCATATAAAAATGCCTGCTTCAGACCCCAGAATCGTGCCTTGGATAATATGTGATTTGACTGGAGTGCATGTGCCTGTGTTAAAGAATGCTCATCATTCACTCTGTGTCTCAGGAGCCAAACACATTTAGATATTTCTGCTTCTGGGGTTCCATTCTCCTTCTTATCCTGTCCATTTGTAAATATGATTGGCAGCCTTCCTTTCTGTTGATTCCAATGAAGAGGAGGAAGAGGAAGCATGAGACATCCACTCGCTATGGCATCCACTGCTTCAACATCCCATTCTCAAGGTGAATAACATCCGCTCTGGGTAAAACAATTGCATTAATATAAAAAGAGGATGTACAAGACATAACACAAGCAGAGCCTTTGGCAGAACTTATTTAGTAAATATTGGTGCTTGCCAGAAGCAACGTTTAGAAATGGCTTCTTATAATCCCTGGCAGAAAGTTAGCAAGTTAATAAAATAATCCTCACTTATGGGACGAATATTGTCTTGGGGGAAATGAGCAGCCTTTTATGTCTCAAGTCACATCCTGAAAGTGGTATGGCAGCATAGCGCAATGAATGCTGTCAGGCACCAAATGGCAGAGACAGTCTGGGTGCTAAGACATGCCACCCTGTCTGAAAGCATTTTGATTTCTCTGAAAGTGACTAGGGATGCAGTGATGGTTTGTATATGAACTCTGTTGGTATAAAAGGAAAGACAACAATTACTTTTCCACACAATTATTTTGTATCTATTTGCTAGTGTTTTATCACATTATTAACAACAGCAACAACTTCATCCTGTTAAGAAACCATTGGGGTCTTATATTTTTGGGAACCAATCCCAGAAGACTGATCCCTCATGCTAGAGAACCTGTCACAAATTCAAAGACAGGAGGAAGGACACAGCTGGATTTCAACCAATCATAAGGAAAAAAAATACTTATGTAGGCTGATTAAAGTGAGCAGATAACTATTTTTTTTTAAAAAAAAGAGTGGTACTAGGATATTCAGGACATTTTGAAATGCTATTATTCATTGATGTATACTTTAAAAAAATATATGACAGAACTCTTCTAGCCCATGTTCATTTTTTCTCTTTCACATTCACTTTCTCAAATAACGTGCCAACATTGTTAGAAGTAATTCTTTGAGGATTATATCAGAAGACTGTGAATATGGCACTTGCCCTGCAGTATTGCACAATGCAGAAAGAACTGCACTGCCAAGGAATTACAGATAGGTTCATATTTAAGACTTTATTGTTGCCACAAAAATCTTTAAAATGTTAAAAGTTGGGAGTGGAATAACTAGCAGTTTTCCTACTGATTTGCTAAGATTATCCAGGGGACTCATATTGCATCCTCTCCAAACTGTGTGTTTATATCTGGAAGGTACTTATGGACAGGCCTTCTTGAAAGTGGCACTTTCTGTCTGAAATGCTCTTCCCCCTTTTATATATTGGATTCCTATAACATGAACTATGGAAGACTCATCTTTGCACCCAGGGCTTACAGGCAGGAAGAGAGGTTTATCCAATACAGCCTTGAAAATACATCTGAATTTCAGTGAAATTTGATGAGCTTCCCCATAGGTTTCCAATTAATTCAGACCTGAAGGGTGGTTTATTTATTCAACTATTTCTTCTGTGATTATTTTACCCACAATATTTTTGGTAAGGTTCCAGTGGCAGATTGAAAACAATTTTGTTCTTTGGAACCACATTACAGGAACCAACATTGAGAACATGGGAATGGGTTTTTCAGAGAAGACTGAGTCTCATTCTCCACCTCTCCCAGAATCTTGTGTCATCTCATTTTTAAAGTTCCACTCTCACAGACAATTATTCCCTGTTGACTTGCCAGAGGTGGTTTAGCTATCCTTGAGAATCTTCACTTAAGCATTCTACAACTACTCAGTGTATGATATTATTAGAGAAGACTTGGTTTTGGGTGGAAAGCAGATATCTAAGTCAAAATTTGAGGCAATTTCCACCACCACAAAATGCCTTCCCACTCTTCATGTGTTTTAAATTAGGAAAACAGAACTGGGAATTGAACTTCCCAACCCTCTCCTCCCTGGCCTTCTCTGCTAATGTGGATGGAATAGTGGGAGGTAACTGCTTTTAATAAAAAAAAATATTGTGGGAAATTTTGAGCATAAATCTTCCATGTTCAATCCAATTTGACAATAAGTCTTCAGATTTATCAACTCACTTTTGATCATGTATAATTCCCCAAGAGATTTTGAATTGTCAGTAACCCATGAATGATGACAGTTAAATGCTGAGATCTCAGAATGAAGCTTGGTTCCATTACAGAAATATACATTTTTACATTTGCCTCTGTGCCTTTTGTAGCCAAGTAGTAAATTGAGTTGTGAAACAAAATTTCCCCCATCAGGCCAGAAAAAAGAAAAAAGAAAAGGATGTAACAACCTTGGGAGCGTTACTATGCTCTGAAGCACTTGATCTAAAGTGCTGATTCATTCATTTGCGCCCTTCGCTAGAATTCAGCTGTGAAAAGGTTAGTTCATTTGGTCATTTCCTTTCTTGCATCACAGATCAGACAAGGTCACTTCCTCAACCGGTCACTGATTAGACTTTATTTCTGCAACTTGTGGGCAATGATTACCTAAATAGTCAATCATTAGGTACTGTATACTGGCGTATACAGAAACTGGGTTCAGTTGAAATCAAGTCTATAAAAGAAATTATGGCAAGCTAATGAACTAAAAGCCACAATGAGGATTGAAAAAGGTCATGCTGTAAACATTCTTTATGTGGGGAAATAATCCATTTTCTGTAACCACTGAACAGACAGTTAGGAATTTCAAAAGGATGCTTGCTTTTGAGAAATCTTTGAGTGTAAGCATCCTACTTGAGTAAACAATTAACAGGGGAGAACAAGTTGCAATTGCCACAGGAGACAAAATACTTCAGTAGCTTTTGCCATACAAAGCATGCCAATAGGGAATATTTTAGTAAGCACTCTTTGTCTTTGAATGAGGTCAGCTGCTTCATCGTTGAGGTCATAAAGGAGCAAGATCTTTTTCTATCTCCATAGTAGAGTTTTCTGACATCTGATATAATATCTAGGTAGGAAAGAGTTCCATCAAGGATTTGCAGAAGCGGTGATGTAGATCAGTGAAGTTACACTTCGATTCCTGACGGGTGTTAAACTGGTGGCCCAGGGCCCAGATGTGTCACACACAGGCCATGCACACCCCAACTCTGTGAAGGCAAAAAAACATTGTGATACGTTATGTGACATCAGCATGATACCACAAGTTTGACACCGATGCTGTAGTCAGTTCAAATTCCTTTCAAAATGTCACCCAGATTCTGTCCAGGTGAATTGCAGTGGCTTTATTTAATGAGAGCAGCCTCTGCTCATGCCCAGAACTTAGTAGATCCATCAGTCTAGAGAACCTGGGCTGCACTTGACTCATTTAGATGGTGTGATATGCCTTCACTAGATACAGTAGTTTGCTATGGGAAAGCAATGTGGTGAAGCTCTGTCAGATCTCACAGATAGAGTGTAATCCATACACCTTTGTTGTTCAGCCTCTTCCTTCAATAGTCAATCCTTTTTTTGAACTTCTTACAGTTGTGTACAAACTGGGGAGACAAAGCTATGACCAGTATTATAACTTATGGAATGTTGTAAATATGCCTGTAGGGGTATATTAACCTAGCTATCAGATATTGGCTTTAAAAAAGAGACCAAAATAAAAGGCTAATGATACCTGGAAACTATTTGGGATGGAATTAAAAATAGACAAATTGCAAAAAAAAAAAAAAGGATATAAAGACAGAACAAACAGCAATTAGGCCTAAGTCCAAATATCTGTTACTTAGATGAAGGGTGGAGAAAACATAGCCTTAGAGTTGCATGCACTGTACCAGCATACTTTTGTGGTCTCAGGAGCAGCACAGAAAAAAATGAGCTCCAAATTTGTTCCCCCCTCCCATTTTGGGAGGCTAAGGAATTTTAATATGCAAATGAAAATGCTTAAGGTATTGTTTCATTCCATAAAAGTCATGAATCTTGTTTTAAAATGAAGTCCTGATTCTGAACACTTTGGAGAGCGTGGACCTCAACATGCAAATAAAACCTTGTTTAGTCCTCAATCTTAAGCCTGGATCATATTCTCCTCTAGGATCCTCTATTTGAGATTGGCTTTGTTGAGGTATTTCCCGTTAGGAGAATGAGGGCACTCAGGGAAACGTAGTGAGAGTGATGTTGAATAACACAGAACCAGCATTCAGATACACTGAATAGTAAAATGTAGGTTTTACTTCTAGTAAACGGGTAAACAAAGTCCAACTAACAGTCCAAATCATACACAGTTAAATCAGTTAGTATCAGTCCAGGGATAATCCAAAAATGAAGTCAAGTATCATAAACAGAGTTCAGTAAACGGAGTTTGCTAACAGTTGCAAGACTCACAACAATCCAAGCAGAGCAACTATCAGGCAATTCAGCAAACCAGGAAATGCAAGGAGAAAGAAACCAGGTTTCTGGCTCCATCTTATGGCCATTGGAGGAACCTCAGCCAATCACAATTACAGCATTCTCTTAAAGATACAGTATTAAATTACTATCCTGGTTTATATATTTCCAACCCAACTGTTAGGTGACTATCATTCCTAACAGCCTTCTTGTAACTGTGGTACTTCATTAAATTGTTGATTATTAGCCTTAATACAAGATTCTCAACCAATATGGTGGCACCCGACTAGGTTTGATGAAGGCTAAATTTGAAAAATAAGAGGATAGCCATTTAAGGGAAGTCGATAAGGCCTATGGAATGGAAGTTATTTGGATTAAACTCCTGGCTGCTGTTTCCTGTCTTCCTAATTCCTAATGGTTAATGGCTGATAGTGACATTGGCATGTTGTTCACTGTTTACTTACATGAGGAAATAAGTCCTTGAGTTAAGGCTAGGAAACATCCTGAATAAACTGGCTGAGTTATGTTAGCATATACTTATCTGATTGGGCCTGAGACAATTTCAAAACATCCATGACTTTCAGCCAGCATTGATTTGTCAGGCATCTTACAGGGACCTTGCTGCACACACACAAGCACACATTCACATTTCAGATTACATATATTTCTGGCACCATGAGGATTCTCTATAACAGAAGCAATTATTTAAAACTGAGTTGACTGGGGCAAGAGCTAGCTCTGCAAGTCTCTGTGCATAACATGGCTGGATGTGCTACACCAAGGACTTTTAAGGTATCCCTAGCAAATATTTTTAAATACACAATTACTGTTCCAAGCAACAAGGAATTTTAAACATTCCTGAGACAATTACAGCTCATACAAGTACAGTGTTGGAATGCTGTCATAAAATGTAATGCTTCAGTCTGTTCACTTCCTTTTAAACAGAAATTCTGCTATGATAATTACATTAAAAATATTTTAATGTAAATCCTGCCCTGAAAAATAACAGTCTGAAAACAGTATATAGGACATATTGTGTGCAGATAGGTACATATTCCCCCTCCTCTAAGAGGGGGTAAGAGGCACAGAAAACCTCATCTATGAGGGCGTGGCATAAAGTTACATATGTATTTCTTTCTCTTTTTGAGAGTGCTTAAGGGAAAGTGAATATACCATTATGATACTTTTAAGGGTAGCATCTTTATTTAAAAGAACTAGCTCTGTAATGCTATTTCCCAATGAGTCCGTTAACATATGTTTGCTTCATTAGCCTTATTCAGTATAAGGCAGTTTTTCATATCAGACTTTTTACTCACTACATATCCAAGAGAACACTGTATTTTTAGGTATTTTAAGAAGATGCTGTATTTATATAGCACCATCAGCAGAACAATGCTGATGCTTTTAAGTGTTAGAGGTTTGTGTACTTTAATTGAAACTATTAATTTGCTTTTAAAAAGAGTTACTGAATTAAATATTCAAAGTGGAATGAACATCCAGAAATGTGTGAGTCACATGTGATGCACAAAATGTATGGCTGAGCCAAATATTAATTTTCTTTTTAATAAAAACCATAATCAAGAAGCTAAATCTGTACTCTAATATCATTTCCAGGTAAAGCTGCAAAAAAAATATTTTGCAGAAACATGAACCAAAATATATGTAATATTTTATGTGAACATATTTGTAAAAATGAGAAACTAAGAAAAACCAACAGTTTTTCTTCCTGTGACTAGAACACATTGGGGTTTAAAATATGTTCGAAATTCAAACCATAAACAATGTCAATGAACAAACCCTTGGTGAATTTCTTGAGATCAAGAGTTCAATTCCAGAAATGGGCTCCATGTCAATTCACCAGATGTATGTCCAGTTGATTAAACACAGAAGAAGACAAGAGATCAGGAAGGCCCAGTAGAAGAATCTTCTCCCTTCCCTCCCAGTCACCTTCCAAAACTAAAAGGCATCACTGGAAAGGAGGAGGGAGAGTTCTTATCTTCTGATAAAAATAAGATGTCCCAAAGAGGAAAGGATTATCAGGAAAAAAGTATGAAAAAGGAAACATATCTGCATAAGATCAGTATACACTAATGTACTGTATATATATAGAGAGAGATGCATGTGAAATAATAGAAATACATTATGCTCAGTAGAGATTATGTCATAGAGCAACTGCAGGTATTGTATATGGATGGACAACTTCAAGGCTTCTTTTTTCTAAATTCTCTGGCCTGGAATCAGACTGACCTTCTGAGCATCCTCTATATAAAGTCAGGCAGATAGCTTGACATACTAGCTTGAAGTCAAACAAGCCAGGATTTGCTGAAGATGTCACAAAAAGTTGTCTTTCTGTGTCACTATTTATCCACCACCACGTCTGGAAACAAAGCACAGATTGGCTCCACATTTTTCAGATAGGATTAAAAACTAAATGGGTGCTTTGATTATCTTTGACTGGACTGTGAAAGTTAGTAGGCCTGCAATATTTGATTTAAAAAGAACATTCATTACCTTCCATTATGGGCATGTAAACACAACAAAGAGTTTTGTGGCAGCTAGCCTCTGATGAAATGGATTATGATCTGTTCAAATTTATGTGATAATAAACGTATGAGTCTTTCTGATACCACAAGTAATTTTACTGCTTTTATTGTCAAAGATCATTACAACTTCATCCCTCTGGTAATAGGAAATGAATGAATTCAACCAAGTGAATGTTCTTAATGCCTGATGTTCTGGAACAAATTCAGACCCTTCGGCCCTTTAAAGCGAGACATTTGATATCTCTTGGGTATAATTCAGAATAGCTTAAGCACACAAGTCTTTCTGAAATCAATAGGATGGAGGAGTTGTATACTGGAAGTTCTAAAAGGTTTTTTTTCCCATTCAGAATTAATGATGATTACCTGTGTCCCATCAGCATAGTAGCTATTTGGGAAATTAAATATCTTATTCTAATGCTCCATTTTTTTTAAAAAAAAGGTAAATCAATGTATATAAGAGCTTCATGGGATGAAATAATTAGTTTCTTTTAAATGTGCTTGTGCAGAAATCAGTTCACTTAACTTTATCTGAATTATTCCTTCCCAACAATTTCTTATATGAGAACTAAGCCAAGAATGGGACATTGAGAAGTGACTAGCTAGGGATTCTGGGAGTTACAATCCCAGCATATATAGGGATGCCAGATTGGGGCACTTGCATTAAAGACACTTGGAAACAATGGGTAAGAAGCTGAGAAATGAACCCCACAGCTTCTTCCAGTAGCAATTATTATGGCAGCAGGGCTATTCAGCTTCAAGCTGGACCTTCAGTGTTACACCTCAGGAGTTTATACAAGTCTTTTACCCCCTACCAATTTTTCCCCATATTGTGGATTATCCTCTATCTCTTCTCTGCCTGATGAGGCAAGGAGTGATGTGGTGCTGCCTCCAACAGGGAAAAGTCAGACAAGAGAGCTGCCAGAAGGCAGGCATATCCTAATGCTTCCACGGTATCATTTATAAAAATGAGGTGTCCTTTCTTAGAAAGTAAGAATCCTTTTTCCTAAAGATATTTTCCTACCAATGGGAAAATTTCCTCCTTCTCATGTCATATTCAAAAGAACAGTAAACCTAATCCGATTCAATGTAACTCTGCGGGATGATTTTCTCCACTCCAAAAATTGTTTGCCATGCACCACTGCAACGACCAGGAGGCTGTTACTACTGCCCTATTCCAACTAAAGCAAACCCTCCTGCTGCCTTATGGGCTGGGATGCCAGAAACAAGAAGCAGAGCAGAGGGATTAGTCAGCTGGATTGAGCAAGCAGACCCTAGTAGTCCATGGCAGTGAAACAGTTATGGCACTTTTAAACAATGATATGGGCACGTCTTACCTTGAATTGATTGTTAGGAAATCCCAAGGCTTTAAAGAAGAGATTGGACAACCATTTGTTTGAAATGGTATGAGGTTTTCTGCTTGAGCAGGAAATTGGACTAGGGGACCTCCAAGGGCCCTTCCAACTCTGTTACTCTATTATAAACCACTTCCATAATCTTGTCAAGAAAATACATAGGCATAACCATGAAGTCCCCAGGTGTGGAGCATGATTTAAAAGAGATTTTACTTACTGAAATATAAAATGTGATGATTTAATTAGGGTCATTAAGGCTTTTTTTTTAACTGTAAATTCAATGATATACATCTGTATTCGACAGAAAGGAACTGAAATGTTACATTATACACCAAGGTAATGAATTTTGAAACATGTGTTATTTTGATTTTAAATTTTAATTGAACTCGCTGAACCTTTTAACTCTGTGCTACTGTGTTCCATTTTGGGCTGATCACTTTTGTCATGCCTTTTACATATTATCCTAATTTCAGAATTGTGATTTAAATAATAAGTAAAATATTTTTAATTTTACATACGGACGCACACAAAATTTAAATTTTATTAAATAAAGTATAGAAAAGAGAGCTTTCTGGATATTAATGTGGACCCTTCTATTATGATTTATACTGAGTCATCCCATCAGAATTAATAGATAAATGTGGCTGAGTTTACACAACACATTCACACCAAATTAAACAGGTGATACATGAAAGTAGCTACATTCTTCAGTCACCTGCCAGGTAGTAGATTCCTAAGGACTGAGGGAAGATGTTGGAGTCCAGAGTTGACCGTACCATACAAACTGTGCATTTACTCAAGGAGCAGTTATACTTTCTGTCTACTGGCTTGTATTCAGCTGCCTGCCTGCTCAATGTTTCTGTATATGGTAGAAGGGCCAGCTGTACAGAGAACAATGATCCTGTGCTCTGTTGTGCAAAATTCATTTCAACAAGATTTAGCCCACATGCTAATGCCGAAAGAAGAATGCCAGCACTGTGTGCATAGGTCCACAATCATGCTACATTATGGCGAGTAGCACTGCAAGATTTCCAAGCAGGATATTGTTTTGATGATGCAAAGTCCAACTCATGCAAAACATCTTGAAAAAGGTGTTACCTTTGCAGTGGGAAGTACCTCACTGATGCAAACTGCAGCTGCCTTTCAGGAGCCTAATTATGTATGGATTTTCTGGGAATAAGCAACATCTTTTCAACTACGTCTTCTCCAGCTTCTGTTTCATTTGAAGAAAAGAGCCTGCACTTTGTTTCATCCTTCTGAGGAAGTCTTTTAGAAGATTTCCTCAGAAAAATGCAAAAAGAAAGATGTTGAAAGGAAGTTTGCAACATTTTCTGTACCGGAAAGGCTAGAAAATTACATTTTGTTCCCCTCTCAAACAAGAGCTACACAAAAACTAAAATATCCTGAAGACCAACATCACGTTCTGCCCTTTTACAAAATGATAGCCTTTGGTTGGGTTGCTCAGAATTGATGACAACTTTCTACGGTAGAGCACATATAAACAAACAAAGCAACTAGAGTGGAGTTTCCTGCCCTCTTCCCCCCCCCACCCCCCCAACTGCCAATTGAAGAGACTGAGAAATATGTAAACGTAGGAAGCATAAAAGGAGGGAGGTGGCAACCTTTCAAAGCTCCATGCTGTAAACAACCATCTGTTGCACAAATTTCTACGGCTTCTTTAATGCTATGATTGTTTACAAACAGCTCATTTTGAGACCTTGCCAGAGCTGCATATTGCTTTTGTGCAACTTGGTTAGGAAATGCTCTCCCACACAACTTTGAAGGGTCCAAATTGGTCCTTCAGCTGGTACTATAAATATTTCAGGCATGTAGCTTTAGTGTGAGTTTGTGTGTGTGTGTGTGTTTTGAAATCACACACAAAACACTGGCGCTCTCACATACTGTCACCCCCATTACTGCCAACAGCATTATCTTCAGAATAAATCTGGGAAACAAAGAAAAGACATAAATAAAATTCTACGTATGCATTTTTCCAATGTGTCACTTGGATTTTTCTGTGTGTCTGTCTGTCTCTCTCTTTTGTCTGCCTGTCTGTCTGCCTGCCTATCATCTATCAAATTTGCTCTCTACTTGGGCTGTTCATGAAAGAGGAAATAAACGTTTTAGGAATGGAGAAACAGGACATGCCACCACTGTCGCTGCTCAGCTTCCGTGAAGCTGAGTTAACTGCAAGTAACCTCATCACAGGAGGCCTTGAAACGATGATAAAGTCCCTTTGCTTCTTCAGGCCAACTAATCCCATACACCCCTGTGCTGTATTTCTAAAACAATAATTGTTTCTGAGCAGCCTGAGGAAGCACCGCAGCACCACTGCCTACACAGTACTCAGTACAACACAGATGTAACCAATGAACGTGTGAAGGCAAGAGCCACGGAGCAAAAGTTTCTACTGATTGGAAAACATCCCACTTTGAACTCTGTGTATAATGGATATATAGGGTCACAGGGTAGCCTGAAGCAGCACCAAAGCTTCATGGGGAAGTACCTTACTTTATTTCCACACAGACGTGCCCTAGTTTGCCCCCGGGTGCTGCTGAAGTAGTAATCATATAGGTTAAAATATAATTCCATCATTACTTGTCCCTCATCTCATGTGTTTCTGAAAGAAGAGATTATTTCAAATTACTGAGTGCTTATACAACTGTTGTCCCCACGCCCCCACCTCTCCCTGCTGTACTCTGTGATTTACTATGTCGCTTCTTGGTAGCTTATCTTAACTGTAAGGTGAAGCATGCATGCAATTATGACTCAGACCCAATTATGACCCACCATAAAACTTGATGATGTGTCCCCACTACTACTAACTGCCCCCAAAGACAAAAAAATAAAATAAAACAGCATAAACGTTGTACAGCTGGACAAAGGTACAAAAGGTAAAGTGAGATTAATTTACTATAGAAAATTTCCTTGGGAATATACAGGACGATAAAATATAAAAGCAGAATCGCATGTTCAAAGACTCGCTTTTGCAGTTAAGAGCCTTACTTTTGATTATTGCTCTGCAGATGGCTCTCAAAAGTGCACAGCTGGTTCATCCACTTGGATGGTCTCCATGGCACTTATTCTTATGCCGGTCCAAATCCTCCAGCTCAAGGACAAATGAGTTTCCTCACTTCATAGGCAAATAATCAAGCAGCCTGTGCTTGCTGTTTTCCTGGGATACAACCAAACCTTTGCTGGAGGCAAGCTGGATGCTTCCTCTCCTGCATGGAGTTCAGGCAGGAGGCCTTCTCAGAGGGTTCAACTCCTTCCAGCATTTATCATAAGAAGAATAGTGTCAGGGTTCCAAGTAATGGATCAGTTGCAAGCAAAAACTCCGAGGCAGGTGAATTCCTCAAAGAATAGCTTTATTGGAACTATCACATTGGCACATATCTGGTGAAAACCAACTCTGAGAGGCCCCTTGGTTTCCCCCTAATTAAAAGGGGAAGAACTTTTAAGTTTTTCCCCTCAATCCCAAACAATCAGTCACATGGCCCAATCAAGGCAGCATCCGCTGGTCTGATGACGTCACTCCTCCTTCCTCTAGGTGCGAGAATGTCCTTGGTTCCCAAGAGGAAGTACTTTATTTTGACTACAGAACCCCAGCTATCTCTAGTTCCCCCTCCTTATCCCTCATTCCAATTTGGCAGCACTGAAGCTCCATGATGACTTCGGCCAGGTTAGCTTCAGGGTTGACAAATAGATTCTGTGGAGATACTGGTGTTCAGAGGCATATGTGTAACAACAGTCAGTAACAATGATATATGGAATGAGAGGAGGAAGGAGTATATAGCCACTGCCTTGATCTACCTATAAAGTAATAAAGGTGGGATTAAAATCTAAATAAATAAATAAATACTTCTATAGGTTCCATCAGCTCAGGACAGATATATCTGATACACATCATCTTACTATTTTAAACAGTCTAAAAGCCATGTAAAATTTATCGTGGCTAAAAAAAATTATACTAACTTTATTCACATTTAGCTGATATTTGGAATTATGCAATCTTGTGGTTGTCTCTTGTTTACAGTAACACATGGCAAATCCTTACTTTCCCTGATTGCAGATCGTTTTTTAAAATTATAACCTCAGAATGAGTACAGATAAGGATACTAGTCTCTAAAGGTTAAAGTCAATCACTCATATGATGATTTGACCTGATGCCTGACACATCCTTTTTTATGAATACCCGGGATTAATAATTACCTTGACAGTATAGTGCTCATAGTTGTTAAATGATTTTTTACCATAGCCATTGTTTATACAAAGCATTCTCTTAAGCAATCAGATAAGTGATCAGAAATAAGCAAAAAACAATGTATTACTATGTACTGATTACTAATTACGAGTGAGCAAGAGATACAGAATTGTCCTAATGCATTCCCAGTATATATATGTGTATGTATGTGTGTGTATGTGTGTGTGTATCAATATCCACTATATCAATATATCTATATTTATATCTAATCTATATCTAATCTATATCCATATATCTATGTCTATATCTATCGATCTATCTATCTATATACACAAAAAACTGGAGGTATATAACCTTGTCTAGCAAAATGTATGTTGTGGAGGCATCATGTGTGTGTGTGTGTGTACACAATATATTTGTTGCTTGACAAAATTATATACCTCTAGTATTTTGCTTTGGAGAAGTGCCTGTTCTGTAGCAGCAGCATCTTTAATTAACTTCATTGGGACACTAATCACAGGTTTCTTCGTGTGGTTTATGATTACTTGCTTTCTGCCTGAAAAAAATAGGCATTACCACCAAACAAAATAAGCACCACCCCACGCTATTTGACCTGCACGATTTGTGACTCATCAGACTGAAAGCAGCTTACTGATTGGGATAGCTCTTGTCTTTCAAAATCAACCATCAGCAGTAAAGCAACAAACAGTCAAGATATATACCCCAAATTAGCACTTGGTAGAACATCCAAGAAGTTTTGTAAAAGATATTCAAATGATGTGATCAGAATCATCAAACTATGGTAATCTCTGTGAGGCAAAAATTGGACTTTGAAGAAGCAGCATTGGAGGAATATTGACACTTTTGAACTTTATGTTGGAGAAGACCCCTGAAAATGTCATGACAGCCAAGTAAAACAGATGGACTATCAATAAATCAACCCAGAATTCTTATAGAAGCACAAATGACTAAGCTCAAAATAACCTATTTGGATTCATTTTATGAAGACCTAGCTCCTTATAAAAGACTCTAACGTTGGGAAAGGTCGAAAGAAAGAAAAAAGGATGACCAACCTAATCAAGAAGAAACCAACCTAGACACAAGGAGAAATTTTCTAACAGTGAGAACAATTAACTAGTGGAACTGGTTGCCTTCAGAAGTTGTGAGTGCTTCATCACTGAATGTTTTTAAGAAGACATTAGACAACTTTTTATCTGAAATGGTGTAGGGTCTCCTGTTCAAGCTGGGGATTGGACTAGAAGACCTCTAAGGTTCCAACTCTGTTATTCTGCTATAAGGTAGATAGAATCAGTTACAGTAGTGAGAAGTGTATCATTGGAAGATTTTTACTACCAGGTTAGGACCAGATCATCATGGAGAAGACCTATCAATATTGTCACTAAGGGTTGACAGTGCCTTGATGACAATAGAGAACTGCAAACATTTCTTGTACTCAGGTGCACATTATCACCTGAACAAAACAATTTATTCAGTCATCCTGGCAAACTTTGGGAAGAGCCCTAGCTGTATCATAATATTGTTTTAGGTCTTATTAGAAGGTCTGCACTTCTTTTAAATACTGCTAAATGCAAATTGGATGGCTTCAGTGCCAGCATTTTTAAAGTTCCTGTTTCCATTCCTCTTCTACTTTGTTTGAAAACTTGCTAAACATTTTGTGATTGAGAGCATTAGTGCTAATAAACTATTAACCTACCTACTTACCTACCTACCTAAATAATTTGGAGAACTCAAAAGCTCTGTGAATGTCAATTCATGACACCTTGATAATTTTGGATAATCATGGAAGCTACGCAAGGTCAGCCCTGGGAGTGGTTGGATGAGGAACCAGGAATTTCATAGTTATTGGCTAGATTTTTAGGTTAGAAAAGCATTCTAGAAAAAGATAGTGCCAGACCGTTAGGATTCAAGTATGTCTTACGGGCATCTTTATCTGCTTACTAAGAATTGCAAAATACAAGATTCTTAACTTTGTGGAGAACTCAAACTCATGTCTGACGCATGACTTTAAGACTGATAGAGCATACAAATGTAGGCCTTCCCTTACTAGTTATTAGATGTCACTAAACAAACCTCCTTTTGAACTGAATAATTACTATTTGGAGCAGTTGAAAAGATGCAACCAGATTCTGGATACATACATACTCCAAGCACACATTTTAAGAATGAGTCATAAATTACTTATGGAACCTATGATATGAAAAAATTAAAGTAATTGTTGATTTCACAACCATTTTGTTAGACGTGCCATTTTTGAGAATTTGGAATAAATATAAAACAAGGTTTTCCACGAAGGTGCTCCTTTGGGTTTCCCCACAGGAAGTTTTTTTTAGAAAAGAAATGGTGATCTCCAACACTTAAAAACAAAACAGAAGCAGCCATATGAATCAGGAAAAAACATGCATGAATATTGGGTTGAATGTGAAGTGCTGATCCTTCACTTAGCCTTCACAAATTCATTCTCTCTCTCTGCCTCTTTTTTGCAATACATTATTTTTTTGTTGCCTTCACAAATTCATTCTCATCAGGCAGTCAGGATTTGCTTTTTAAGGCTCCCACCAACTTAATCCATTGTTTTTCCAATGTCCCTATTGTTGCTGTGGTTGTTATCGATGATTCTGTGGATAGTATTTCTACATGATTCAAAATCATAAATCTAAAGCCGGTGAAAAATATTTGGAGATGAGTAAGGAACCAAGTGATTCCCCAGCCTGAATTTTCTCAACATTAAAAAAACACTCATCTGAATAAGATATTTGCAAAGCTGTTTGGATACATGAGATTTGATGGGAAATAGCCCAATTACTAATGTATCTAATCTCTGACCCAGTGGCTGACTCTTGCTGAACAAGTACCAAAGTATTTTTTTATTCAAAAGATAGACTGTACTTTCTTCATGGAAATGTTCAAGAACAGTCCCATTTCTAGCAGAATCTTGGTCAAGCTAGAGTTGGAGCATGAATAAAACTATGGCCACGTGAAATGGTTAAATGCCATGACTTTACAAAATATCAGTGCCAAGCAGGTAAAGAGACTTGAAAAATGCCCGAATTTGCCTGTTATGTTCATTCTAGTAACAATAATTTGGCTGGCACAAACTGACGGTGCATATATTTTCTTTCCATGGAAAAATGGTTAAACCACTTTGATAGGAATCCTCCCTGCGGTCCAAAAACTTTTCAGGATCACTTATTTAAAAAGCCAAATAAATAACTTTAAAACCCCAGAGTTAAAGCCTAATCCATATTCTACTGCCCGATCAAATATTAACCTACCATTCTGAAAGTGGAAAGCTGAGGTGGCTGCCAAGAGAAGCTGGTTAATACAAGTTCCATGAATCATTCCACCAGCTCATCAGCTCATTATCCAAAGAAAGCCCTTGGCAAATTGACACAAAGAAGGATGGTGGAGATGAAGAAGGGTGGAAGAAGAACATGACTCATTTCTCCAGCAGTCACCTCCAGGTTATGGAAACTGTTGTCAAGGAAGGCTCAAGTAGGCCATAAAGCATTCACTGGAGCAAAGAGAACAGCGATGATGCTAGATTATAGGGTGTGTCATGTGAACAAATATATAGGGCCATTCCAGTCTGTTTTAACATCCAAACTCCCAATCTCAAAAAACCCAAAGAGGAAGTAGTGTGTGTATGTGTGTGTGTGTGTAGACTTGTTTCCAAGTTGAATTCTAGCCAACATTCAGTCATGCCATGTCAACTTGTGCCAAGGCTTGTTGGAGATGCAGGGATTGTGCATTTCAGAGGCAACTATAATAGCAACAACAGTTGGCTGAATGTATCTCAAGGATCATACTTTAGGTGTTTGGTTTTATTAGTGTTGAAGACTCTGGCATTCTGGGAAAATAAAGGAAAATTGTCAAAATAGCATCATCAGTTTGAATGTTCTTTTATATGGAATGGAGGAAAACAGGAAAAAGCCCACCATTGCTCATTTTTAACTTACAACTAAGTGCTGTTCATGCAGCAGAAGCTGAATGGCCACTAAGAGATTGTGTGTGTGTGTGTGTGTGTGTGTGTATGTATGCAATAAACATTTGTGTGTATTTTAAATTGCCTGGAGTACCTGATTTTCTTGCACTTGGCATCTAAAGTATATTATCAAACTGCCTAATAGAATTTGTTAATGGTACAAAAATAAGTAAGTAAAGAAGGAAGGAAGGAAGGAAGGAAGGAAGGAAGGAAGGAAGGAAGGAAGGAAGGAAGGAAGGAAGGAAGTCAGCAATCCTGCTGGGTATCATGCTGTAATTCAATCAGATTTTATATCAGAAAGTATCCAGAACATGGTTGTGTCCTGATTTTTTTAAAAAAATACGGCTGTGATTTCATCTCCCATCAGTTTCAGTCTATATAGAATATGCAGATGACAAGAGTTTGATCTTCAGGCTTTGGATGGCATAGGCTTGTGATACCAGATTCCTTATCAACTACCAGTGCCTAAGCATGGAAAATCTGAAATAAATGTATTTATATCCAGAACTCTCTTATTTTTAATTGGAGCACAACAACAAGCTCATGAATGTGTGAGGCTCTTGCCCTTGGCTTGGCTGGACAATGTGTGTGGTTTTCCTGGCTTTTTGGAGGGAATTCCTATCATTTTTTTTCTTTTTTCCTTTTTTCAGGAAAAGGGAGAACAGAGCAGGGCCCTCTTTCATCTCAAATAAACCCAAAAGAGTTTGAAATAATTACTAAAGCACTCTGAGAATTAGGTTGAGGGAAAAAGAATCTTCTTCCAAATGTAGCTGTGTGCTCTTCTGAGGATCAAATCAAGACTGTTAATAATGTCATCTGAGTTATTCAAAACTTTTTTTTTTTAAAAAAATAGGAATTTTGTGGAATTTTCATGAAACAAATAACTTCTGGACATGACTTCCAATAAACTCATCTGTGAAGGTTCCGGTATTTTCCAACCAACTCTTCAATTTCAGGCACACAATTGCTGAGAGCAACCAGGAGTCATTTTGCCAAATGAATAAATCCTATAAATAACAGTAATAAGAATTAGGATGACCGCATTGGCTTTGCCTGCACAAGCAAGCCACTGATCAGCCTCCTAATCACAATGATGGTAGAGAACAGTGCCCAAAGACAAGAAGGGTGTGCCTGCACCAGCTTCAAATCTGAGTTGGAGAGAGACAAAATAATACCATAAAGACATGGCATTTAATAGCAGTGGCCCATGTTCATACTAAGGCTAGAAAGCTGAGGATGAGCCCTTCAATCATTAGTAAAATCAGAATTGACAAAGTCCTTTGAAATAAACTCTCTTATGTTAAAGTAGCAAAAACAAACAAACCAATCAATGTATTTAACATGGTAGGTTAGGTTACAAAGATTTCTTTCAGGGTATTTTAGAGCTGATCTATTTATGCTTGCAGTTGCAACGTTCTTCTTTTTAGGTAGCAGAGACCGATGAAAAAAAGTGTTTTAAATTATTTAAAAATAATTGAATTTATTAATTAAAAATAATTCAATTACTTTTAAATTGTTTAATTATATTGTATAATTGGGAGTTTATTTTTGTTGTCCAGCCTGCTAGTCCCTTGGAAGTATCTGGATGGCTATATAGAGACAGAATATGTGGTGTATTTATGCATGCATTTTGTGTCTGTCTGCTTCTGCTTTTGCATGCCACATAAGACTGATCTTCAGCTCTGAAAAGCTAGGCCCATGCCTTATGTAGTAAAAAAAAAAAAGAGCTATGCAATGTTTTGTTCATATGTTTTGTCTCTATGGTCTATTCATATTCACGGGCACAAGAATTATGGGGCACGTAGCAACTATCATCTCTATAATATTACAGAGGGCTCACAGATCCTATATAAGTCATATTTTAGTCTTAGATCTAAAGCTGTGGTGCACTCTGGCCATATTTTTTTTTTCTCTCAATGGCACTTTCCCACATTTATGGAAAGCTCCTACGGACAAGCCAAGTCTTGCAACAACAATTCAGCCATTGCTGAATTGTAGCTTCAGGCGAACGTCTGTTTCATTCTAGCCGAATTTCTTCTCCTATGTTTTTTTTCCACATGCGTGGTGATTCACAGCCAGATAAATTGCAGCTGTGTGCACATTTGGGCTTGAAGAAGTTTTCTTTTAGTGGAAGAACTGTAGGATTCACTTCTGATGAGGAGAACAAATTTCAGCTTATTGGATCCTGATAGTCCCATTTCAAGTCTAGAGCTGCTTTTTTTTTTTTGAGTCATGCAAAGCATCTGAGCTCAATGGAGTCATTCACCTACAGTACCCACACCCCAAAGTGCTTTACAAAACAGTCTAATCATCCCTCCATATGAAAAGAGATGGAATGTGCAATAAAATTAGTAATATTTATGTTCATGTTTCCCAGGTCCAGCATTTCCTGATCTGTCCTCTGCTTATGAATACTCTGACAACGACCATCTGCTTTTCTTTAAATCCACCCAAAGAGAAGGAGGATCTGAACCTTCTAAAGTGGGCAGAGTTCATTTCGAAATGCGCCTGTGATCTGCCATGGGCCAAGTCATCTCTGAGTCATCTCTGTCCTGGTTAAGTAATGTCAATATCATCCAGCCTCATGCTTGTTCTACTTAGATTATCTTAGCTCAGTGATTTTGAATTTACTTTTGCTGTAATTTAAATTTGCTGTAGTGTATTAAGATTGTTGCAACCCACCAGAATGTATTTTTATTCCTAGGATAATACATTGCTAAGAAGAAACAGAGTGAAGCTGGGATCTCTAAATGATATGTTGCTCTTTATTTTCTTTGTATACCAAACTTCACCCATATAGGCACAGACTGAGCAACTCATTCAAAATATGGCACATTAATAAGTTTGCAGAGCAGTATATATATATATATATGCTGATTGCAAAGTCACTTCATGTTTTGTTAGGTTCAGTGAGACTTGTTCCATAAGTATATTTAACATTACATCCTTTGTCCTTTTGCAAAAGAACCAAAGGATGACAAATTCCCACTCTCAATTATATATGGATCCATGTAAAACCGGGGTGTCAAACAAGATTTCATTGAGGGCTGCATCAGGTTTGTGTTTGACCTTGGGAAGCAGGTTGGGAGTGGCCAGGGTGTGATATCATTCAGGTCAGGGGCATCTGTGGTGGCCCAGGCAGGGCTGGGAGATCCTCCTGCAGCCCTCTGCCTGTGAAAATGGAGCTTGGAGGGCCTCCCGAGCTCTGTTTTTGCTGGCAGAGGGCTGCAGGAGGCCATTCTGGCTTAAAATGGAGCCCTGGTGAGTTGTGCGCAGCCCTCCCAAGCTCCATTTTTGCTGGCAGAGGCACCACAGGTCGGTCCTTCACTGTTTCCAGGGCAGCCCCGCAGGTCAGAACTGGCCCATGGGCCTTGAGTTTGACATTCCTGATATAGAATATGTCATTTATAGTATATATGGATGAGAAAGCATGAGATTTACAGTATTTATGCATATTTCTACTGTTACTGGTGTGGTGGTTAAAGTGTTGGCCTAGAAAACCAGGAGAGGGTGAGTTCCAGGACTCCTTTAGGCATGAAAGCTGGATTGGTGACTTTCAGCCAGTCATTCTCAGTCCAACCCAACTCACAGGGTTGTTCTTATGGGAAAAATAGAAGGAGGAAGAAGTATTAAGTAGGTAGCAAACCTACTTAATACTTCTTCCTCCTTCTATTTTTTTTTTTTTTTGCTACCTTGAGTTGGCAAAAATATATACCGTAAAGGGCAGGATAAAAGAATACTACTAGTAGTACTACTAGGTAAAGGTTCCCCTTGCACATATGTGCTAGTCATTTCAGCTCTAGGAGCAGTGCTCATCTCTGTTACAAAGCCGAAGAGCCAGTGTTGTCTGAAGGCAACTCCGTAGTCATGTGGCCGGCATGACTAAATGCCAAAGGCGCACAGAATGCTGTTACCTTCCCACTAAAGTGGTCCCTATTTTTCCACTTACATTTTTACATGCCTTCAAATTGCTAAATTGACAGAAGCTAGGACAAGTAACAGGAGCTCACTCCATTTCATGGTGCTAGGGATTCGAACTGCTGAACTGCCGACCTTTCTGATCGACAAGCTCAGTCTTAGTCACTGAGCCACTGCATCCCCTCTAAAAGGATGCCAGAACCTTAAAGCAGAGATTGGAAATCTCCAGGCAGTCAAGACAAAAAGAAGGGATGCTCAGAGCCCCTCTTCTGTGGCATACCAAGGCCTATCTCTGATTTAAGAGAGGTACTGAGCAGAGCTTGGATAATATAAATAAAGATCAAATTTCTTTGGTGTTTAACCTGATTCCTGGTGACTCTGTGGACACTACACCAATGTTGCTTGCTCTTGCCACTTTAGGGCCATTTTCTAACTTCACAATCTACTCTGGCAGGTTTCCCAACAGTGGGTATTCCTAGCAGTCTCCCAACTAAGTACTAAGCCAGGCTCAACCCTGTTTAGTTCTCTGCTCTTCAATTAGAACAATACTTAATATTCAGCCTTCACAATGTGTGAGAGAGAAGTGAGGGAGGGAGGGAGCGGGAGAGGGAAAGGAAGGATATCCCTCTACCTTTGGAGTCATCAACTACCTTTGTGTTGAAATAAAGTAATAAGGACAGGCAATTGGCCTCAACAACCCATGGGTAATGTAAAAGAGGTTATAAATCACTGTTAGGGAATCTGCCAGAGGGAGAGATGAGATCTCATAACTTGTTGCACTTGTTGCTGGATTTAATCAAATTCCTGAAGGTCTGCATAAAAAACACACAATTGCAGAAAGGTGTAAATTCTCATCACAGTAGCAAAGGAAGTGAGATCACAACTCACCTTTGGCTTTACATTTTGGAGTAGGAATGCTGGAAATTACATTTCCAAAGCAATTGGGATGAGTTTGGTTTAACTAAAGCTATCCAGTATAACTCTATTCTAAAGGTCATAATGTGCTGAAATCCATCCTTAGTATGCTTTTTATCCAAAAGATGTTTTCTACTTTTTTGGAAGTTTGATTCTCCTGTAGAATCAGCTTTTGCTCTTTCATTTCATTCTAGGTTTTTCCTTTGAAATTGGTATAGTATTTTTTTCACAATTGCTAGTTGTCAGGAGCACTAGGATTGTCTCTTTTCAATTTTACATTTTCTCCATCACCCTGCAGGTCCATAATATTCTGTAAAAGCTCTCTATGGGCACCAGTAGATTTGACTTCTCTGAGGAATAGACTCTGACTGGATAAAGAATTGTTGTCTCAAAAGTTTTCCACAGGGAAAAACAAAAGAATCAAGCAGTAAACAATACTTTAATCAAGGAAAAAACAACTCCTCTACCAACTGGGAAAGTTAATGTACTGTATATAAGCAGAGAGCAAACTCCACTCTCTGCTATAACTGAAGAAGCTACCTAGATAGGCAATGAAATGTCTGCAAACAACCAACCAAGCTCAAAGAGTGCGAAGTACTCCACAAAACCCAAAGGGACAGGAGCTGACTTTTTAGAGGTTACATGTTCCAATTTTATTAAGTTTTCTTGGTGAGATACAGCCTAAACTGACTCATATCCCAGAACATATAAAACCAGGGTCAAATAGAGGCTCTAAAGGTCACCAAATAATTTTGATTCTAAAAGTTTGCCTACAAGGTTAACCAATGTTCATAAAATGCCCGGTTTTCTTTGAAGAATCATGGCTCTGACTTGGAGGCTGTACTAAAGATCCACGAGGAATGTGAGTGGCGATTCAGTAACATAATTAAGAGACCACAAATGAGAATTCTTCCAGCAGAATGTAAATAGACGACAGACCAGACAGAAAGTCATTGACTTTAAAAGGAAAGAAAATTTTCCCCTCCACCACAGCCAATCATTTGTGGTGGTTCATCAAGAAAAGTACATCATAGGTGGTTCATCAAGAAAAGTACATCCAGGTAGATCTATGAAAGTCCCTTTATACACATGGAACCCAGGCATGAGAATTAAACAAAAAACAGATGAATAATAAACAATTCCAAATGAATTCTTTTTACAATTCACATTGATCCCTTTCACTGTCTGCTCATCTTTCAAAATGTTATTTGTCTTGCCTTGTAGAACTCACTTATGTCCCCCAGTGGCATATTTCTTTTTCCCCTTACATGTTGAAAATTTCACCCAAACTTTTTACAATGTAAAGTCTAAATCTACATTTTTGTTTGTTTAAAACTATGGGAAGCTCTTTTCTTAATTAACAACCTAATATGCATGGCTTCTAGTGTTATAGGTACATTTTTTTATCTTGATTTTTCACTACCATTTTTCTATAGATTCCAAACTCTTTGATATCTTGTTTGTATCTGCTATGGATTTGTATATATAACCACTGGTCAATTTTAAATCCCTGTTCCTGTAAATCCTGTCGAGTTCTTAATTTTCCTAGAGGGTCTAATAAATTATTAAATAAGGATATTACATGGTCTGAGTTGAAATCTGCAATGGAGAACCAAAGTAATAATAAATCCCCTGGTCCAGATGGGATTCCAATAGAATTGTACAAAGCTACAATAGAGTTAGTAGGGCCACTGATGTTGGAAGTGTTTAATGAAGTACTTTTGGCAGCCAAAATGCCAGACTCATGGAGGGGGGCGTTGATTTCGTTAAATCCGAAGGAGGATGTAGATGCCAGATATATCAACAATTATAGACCAATTTCACTTTTAAACGCTGATTAAAAATTATTTACCTCAATTATAGCGAATAGAGTAAAACAAGTTTTAAATTTATACATTCGTGAAGATCAAAATGGTTTCCTTCCGTCCCGCCAAATCAAAAATAATCTAAGAACCGTTATTGACGTCTTAGAATATTATGAAGTTCATCCAGAGAAACAATTTGCACTCATGTTTTTAGATGCGGAGAAAGCATTTGATAATCTACATTGGCACTTTTTAATACAAAAAATCTATAACATGAGTCTGGGCACTAAATTCGAGAACATTATCACAACAATTTACAACACCCAACAGGCCAACATACTAATTAATGGTGAACAAACAGGCCCATTAAACACTGAAAAGGGCGTTAGACAGGGTTGCCCCCTCTCACCGCTCCTATTTATACTTGCTTTAGAATCACTGTTAACGCGGATAAGACAAAACTCTGAAATCCAAGGAGTACAGGTCAAAGCAGAGGAATATAAACTACAGGCATTCGCAGATGATATGGTTTTCTTCCTAGAGGAACCCATGGAAAAAGGACATAACCTAATAAAAGAACTAGAACAATTTGGAGTCAGTAGCAGGATTAAAGATCAATAGAAATAAGACAAAATTAATGACTAAAAATCTAACAGAGAATCAGAGGAAAGAATTAGAAAAAACCATAGGGATACAGGCAACAAAAAAGGTCAAATATTTAGGCATATGGTTAACACCACATAGTAAATCGCTCAAAGAGAATAATTACGATAAACTATTACAGCAAATTAAGAAAGACCTAGAATCCTGGAATAAGCTGCAGCTTTCTCTACTGGGCAGGATTGCCACGATCAAAATGAACATCCTAACATCCTCCTTTACTTATTCCAGACAATCCCAATTAAACTACCCAAACTTTTTTTTGAAGATATAAATAAGGTAACACTTAAAATTTATTTGGCAAGGGAAAAAAGCTAGAATCAATATTAAGGCTTTACAAGATGCAAAAAGTAGAGGGGGGCTAGCGCTCCCAAATTGGGAATTCTATTATTGGGCAGCCAACTTATTATGGTTAAAAGACTGGGTTAATTTACTCAATAAAAGAACCTTAGCCTTAGAAGGGTATGATCTTCAGAGAGGATGGCACGCATTTCTATGGGAAGTGGGGAAAACTAAACAGTCGTATTTTCATAGACACCTTATTAGAGATTCATTATTAACTAATTGGAAAAAAATATGCAAAAAACATTATTTAAAAATTCCAATTTGGCTTTCAACAATGGAGGCAATGGTTCATCCCAACAATTTGGATATAACAAAAATGACTAAATCACTATCATTTTTCATGGCACCATTCTCTATGTAGTTTCCCCACCTCCCATGACTTTGCCATATTGTGACTTTTCCTTCCTATTGTCCTTTGTATTTTATGTTACATTTCTCTATTACTATAATAGAACAACATATTATGAATATTAATATAGTAGAAGATGCAATATAAAATAAAAAGCAAAAAATCAAGTTTATACAGTACTATAGAAATATTAATAAGTAGCAGAATGTCAAGTATTTATAATTAGACTCTGGATTCTGGGAGTTGTCAACAAATATAACAAATGGCAGTGGGGACTATGTAAGGTGGGCTAAGACATATGATACAAGAGGCACAGAACCTGAGAGTTACCAGATAGTCAAGGACTAACTTTTAATTTAGCTTATAATTTAGCTCACATAATTCTAATTCAATTGTGCTGAATAAGTTAGGGTGAATAAGTAAGTGGTTTACTTATTTATTTAAAATCTAGAGACTAACATATACATAAATTTTATTAGACTTCCTCCGGTCATCTTATTCTTAGGTATGATTTGGTGGTTTATTTCAACAATGTTTAACTGTCTTTCATTATTTGACAAGAAGGCTATATATCTGTAAGTCATAAACAATTATTGTTTCTAAAGTAGTACTGAACTTCCCCCACTTTCCTTCCAGAATGGTTTTTGTGGTGTGCTTTGGGGGAAAGTAAAACATTTGTTTGTTCTTAATGTACCTTACATACATTAATTTAAAAAAAATATCTCGTAAGCTGATTTTGTAAACAACTGAAATCACCCACAATTCTTCATGGATTGTTTCACAAGCCGCTATCTTGCTGTAAACTATATTACAACTTCCTTTTTTCTCTATAAACATTGGCTTTCTTCTTTGTCTTTAAATTTAGGAGATTAACCCGGTTTACACTCCAGAGAACATGGCTTGGTTTATTTATTTAATTTATATATCATGATATCCACCCAGCAGTCCAGCTAATTATTGCCTACTGTTACAATTTGGCTTGCTGTTGGCAAGCAATTGACTGTATTCAAATTGAAGAAAGATATCAACTAATTATATCCATCACTGTCAGGAAAAAGAATTAAAGGAGTTCCTGTTGCTACAATTTGATTAAAGTTTAGCATTTGCTATAAATTTTTGAACAGATTTTATAGATGATTTCCCTTCCTCTTGCTGCTGTCACATGATCCCTTGTTTGCAGCAGTGACAAATCTTATTATGACTGGGCTTTTACTTTCTTTCCCTATTATCCATAGCCAGAATAAGCACAGCTGGTTTGGGTGGCTTGGGGTTGGTGTGTGTGTGTGTGAGGGGAGTTAATGACCCAAATGGACACATTATGTCTTGCAGAGATTTGAACAAAAGGTGGGGACGGGAGAGAGAATTGTGGCACTGAATGCAGGAATTTTTGCCATAACATTTTGATGAATGCAATCTGGGGATGTTTTCAGAAGAATCACAACATGGCCCCAACATGTGATGAACCTTCCTCTTCAGTGAGGTATTGAGTATTCAACAGAAAGAGCACTTGCCATTTCTATCTGCAGAAGCAAAATTTCTGCTGAAAACTGATTTTCAAGCCAGACCCTTATGGTGGATTATATGCCCCAACTACAGACAGGCTGCCGAGAATGGAGAGCATACAAGGTTGGCAAAAGGTAGATGAAGGAAGAGGTGTATGGAGAGAAAGGTTTTTGCTGAGTTACTAATGATACAACCCATGGAAGGACTCTGAAAAATTACAGACTAGGGACAAGGAGTTTAAGGAATAGTAGGGAGACCATGTGTGGGGTCTTTGTGCTTTTTTCAATTTTCGCAATTTAAACAACATTTTAGCAATTTAACAATGAGAAGGATTTTTTCCTCAGGTACATTATTGCATGTGGGCAACTGGGACACATGATTATATTGTCATCAAAATAAAAATGGTTAACTAAAGGCATGCAAAAAAAGTTGTTGGACATTTTTTAAAGAAACTTGAAGAGTGGGGCTGCTTCTGACTGCTTTTGATCATTTCATGATATCATAGGATTGTTTCTGAGTCCATTTCTTCACCCACCCACTTTTTTTGGTGGTGTTATTATTGGATATTGCTTTAAATGTATTCATGGTATTTGGATGCCTGGATATAATTATCCACATTTAACATTGTTCTTGGCAAACTAAGTTAAGTTAAAATGGATAAAGTTATGGGGAATGAATAAAATTCTTATGGATTCAATGAGAAATGAAAACATATATCATGGCATTCACATACATTAGGGACCCTCAAAGCCCCACATATAGTATCTGTACCTATAGAAAATTCATTGCTAAAGTATTTCTTTCTCTTAAAAAAAAGAAAGTAAAATGGATATGTTAAGTTTCTAGCTTTTTTTCTTTTCAAAATCTCCAATTTTTCTCTTCAAATGGTCAAAACATCCAGATTCTGTCTGTTATCATTTCTGAGCCCCTGCCATGCTCCCACAAAAAAAGGTTGCTTCCCAAATATGCTCTTCTCCTCAGAAATCCTTTCTTGCCTGAAGGATCATTTTTCTTCCATCTCATATCGTATGTGCTCTTCAGTTGTTATACACCAGCACAGCAATATAATCTAAGATGTGGTATAAGCAAAGAAATCAACATCACATTATTTCATATACTATAGCAACACATCCCTTTTATTGATTTGGAATAACTGTGTACTGAACATAAGATTATTGTTAAAAAACAGCTTTCCTGATCCAAATTCATCATTCTTTTAATAAAGCTAAAAGCTGCAGGAAGCCTACAAGTAGGGTATGAAAACAGCATTTCTCTTCAGGTTTTAATTCTAAGCAATTTGATATTCTGAAACATGCTGCTCTGATTTAGAGGTAGCAGTTAGAATTAGTAGTTGGTGACTACCTTATTTTTTCTAAATTTCTCTCTTGATGTTTTCCAAATTGCTGAATTTCTCAACCTTGTCATTGTGTGGAGACAGATTCAGTGGAGGACACTAAGATTCTGAGAGAAAAATACTCTGTCCATGTTTCCATATATCAACTTTGCATTTTGGATTAATTCACGGGTGTCAAACTCACCACCTCACATTAATGTATTGAGACATTTTTTTTTGCCTTCGCAGAACTGGTGTGGGTGACGCATCTGGCCTGCAGGCCGCCAGTTTCACACTCCTGGTTAGTTGCTTTAAAAAACCCACTATTGTTCACTTTAAACAGTCTTGCAGTCTTGCTGGGAATATAACAGAATAACAGAGTTGGAAGGGACCTTGGGGATCTTCTAATCAACCCTCTGCTTAAGCAGGAAACCCTATACCGTTTCAGACAAATAGTTGTCCAATCTGTTCCTAAAAACCTCCAATGAGGGACAACTCGCCATTAATCAATGGAACAAGGCAAGTTGTTCCACTGATTAATTGTTCTAACTGAAATTTCTCCTTGTTTCTAGCTTGGTTCCCTTCTTAATTGGTTTCCATCCATTGCTTCTTGTTCTGCCTTCAGGTGCTTTGGAGAATAGTGTGGCTCCTTCTTCTTTGTGGCAGCTCCTTAGATATTTGGAACACTGCTATTGTGTCACTCCTATTCCTTTTTTTCATTAAACTAGACCTATCCATTCCTGCAACTGTTCTTCATATGCTTTAGCCTCCATCCCCCTAATTTCTTTGTTGCTCTTCTCTGCACTCTTTCTAGAGTCTCAACATCTTTTTACATCGTGGAGACCAAAACTAGATGCCGTATTTCAAGTGTGGTCTTCCCAAGGCAGTATAAAGTGGTACTAACACTTCACAAGATCTCTTTTCTATCCCTTTGTTAATGCAGACTTGGATTGTGTTGGCTTTTTTTTTTTTTTTTGGCAACTATAGCACACAGTTGACTCATATTTAAATAATTGTCCACTAGGACTCCAAGATCCATCTCACAATTACAACTATTCAGCTGAGTACATCCTATTTTATACTGGTGTCAAGCATCCAGGAAGTATCCATGATATCAATCACTCCAAGATGTTATCTCTCCAATTGATTTATTAGGAACAGATCTGGCATGTCAAAAGCAATTTCCCAAGTGAAAGTTTTTTCACGCATTACACAGAACCCACTTTCTCTCCTCCCTTCTCTCCTCCCACTTCTATACTTCATAACTCCTGAGAATCAATTAACTGCAACTGGAAATTCTTAATACGAAATTCTTAATACGACACAGAATAACCTTGAACTTTTCAACTCCTCTAACTCTCTAAAAAAATGTGGCATTTGAATTTCAAAGCTGACAACCAGTGCATTTGGTTTTTCTTGCATAAGTGTAGAACCTTATGATTTATGTTGATTGATTATTTGGTATTCTATGACTATCACTGAGTGGTATCTTATGATTTATAATGATTGTATTTTATGATTATGATCATGATCATGATTTATCACCTGTTGTTTGTATATACACTGAGAGCTTATGCACCAGAGACAAATTCCTTGTATGTGTAATCATACTCGGCCAATAAAGAATTCTATTCTATTCTGTTCTGTTCTGTTCTGTTCATTCTATTCCATTCCATTCTCACCACTGAATTTCATTTTATTCAACTCTATCGAGATCCTTCCATATCTTGAGCCTATCTTCTGGATGGAATGTAGGCTGTCTGCCAGCTTGGTGTTGTCTGCATATTTGATGAGTTCCCTTTCCATACCTTAGTCTAAGTCAGTGGTGGGATTCAAAAATTTTTACTACCGGTTTTGTGGGCGTGGCTTGGTGGGCATGGCGGGGAAGGATAATGTAAAATCTCCAGTCAGAGGTGGTATTTGCCGGTTCTCTGAAGTACTCAAAATTTCCGCTACTGGTTCTCCAGAACTGGTCAGAACTTGCTGAATACTACCTCTGGTCTAAGTCATTTATGAAGATATTGAAGAGGCCTAAGAGCCTTGAAGTACCCCGTTGCATATAAATCAGAAAATGACAAAACTTATTATGCACTGCAGGATAATATAGAAATATTCTCTACTTTTTACAAGCTGCCTTGAGTTTTAGAACAAATAGTTTTATGTCCTGTGTTTGTTGATTGCCAAAATAACCTGGGGATGAAAAGGCTGGGTGCCTACTTGATATTTGGTGGATGTAGGCCACAAAATGAAAGAGGTTCCATCAGAAGAGATTCATCAAGGCTGAAAGCAATCTGGCAATGACTTGCAGACCAAGCAACATGCAGGACGGCCTGTTCCTATACAATCCAGTGCACACAATGAAATATTACCCCAGGCACCTTCTGCACACACACTTGACATGATTAATTCTGCTTTCTCTGTGGTAGGGCTCATATTTTGGAACAACCTATGAGTAAAAGGCAGACCATTCCTGATTATGGTTTTGGAAGGTATTTGAAATATACTTGTTAGAAATTGAATCATTTTAACTAAACTTTTAAATCATTTTACAATTATTGTTTTAATGAAGTTAAACAATAGTTTTTACTGTATTTTTGCCCTTACCATCATCATTATTTTATATATTCCTTTCCTCAGGAGTAAAATGCAATTTACTCAGAGGTTTCCTTGTAATTCCCACAATTTGGGAAGTAGATTGGGGCAGGGAAAAATTAATGGCCCAAGGTCACTCAGTGAATGTTCAAAGCTAAGGAAGTACCTGCAGCTATGCTTCCTTACTTCTAGGCAGTATCTTAACTACTACACAATACTGGCACTACCTAAGCCACCTTGAGCTATTAAGTGAGTAACCAGCAAACAAATACTCTAAATAAACTAATGCAGTGGTTCTCAACCTTTTCTTCACCACTGACCCCTTTAAATACCTTTTGTGACCATGGACCCCAAGACATAACTCAAGATTTAAATCTTAACATTTCTTCAAGCCTTCCCAGACCTCCTTTGATGACATCCCAGCCCCCCACAGGGATCCACATGGACCACAGGTTGAAAACCACTGAAGTAATGTTTAATAAATGTAAAAGCTAATATCTAACCTATGAAAATCTTAGATCGGTTTTTATACCCAACATCCTGCAGGTCCAGTTCAAGACCCAGAGTAAAACATGTACTTTGTTTCTCTGAGTGTGGGAAAGTTTTGTGAAGTCCTACACCATGGCACTATTTCCTGTCAGCTCCGTAAATACAGGTTTTTTTAGTCTATGATCAATGACCAGGGAATCTCCAGTTACAAAGATATGAGAGTCTACTTTGCCTTCTTACTTTCCAAATCTGGGCAAATTTTCACACCTCTGAGAGTGGATAATCAGAGGATGAGAATTCAGCTTTGAAACCCTTGCACATCAAATGTTGCTGGTCTCTTTTGTGGACCATTAGAAGCTATGATATAAGAAGTGTTCACCTCATCTCAAAAAGTATATGAAAATCATGCTTCTCACATGTATAGAACAATATGCTCTAGAAAGAAGACTGGGTTTCTGTTCAGCTAGATCTTACACTCTGCTATTTCCAAAAAAGCACAACACTTCTCACTTGGTGGCTGTTGTGCCATACTTCAAACAAAGGCTGGGTGAGTTCTGTTTACTTACTAATAATGACTCTCTTGAGCAACCCATCTCTGCTGTTTGTGCTGTAATGAAGTCACCAAGCCTTTCTCGCCTATGAAATGAATTTCTCAAATGCAGAAGCAAGTTTCTAAACAAACCGAGTCAAGTCCAGCCAGTAGAAAAACATCAATCCCTGTCTATCACAGCAGCTGCTCCACTTTGATCAAAGGGAGATGCCCTGCTAGAGCAGAGATGAAGAAGGCAATCAAAATCAGCACTGTAAGAGTTAACATTGGGGAGCTCCGTTGGCAATGCAAGTGGCACAGGCTTGGTCTCGCCTAGGCAATTCTGTGCTGTTCCAGGGCGTGCCCCAATGGATCTTGCTCTGCCAACATAGCACAACAAATCACCAAGCCAGGGGGAAAGAGCCTGTCTTCTGAGTTGGAGCTTCTGCAAACACACACACACACACACACACACACACACACACACACACACACACACAGAGGGATCTACACAGTCATTAATTTTCAAGAGATGGGATGTCTTATTCCTGGCAGGCCATCACTGTCTGCTTCCATGTGGGAAAATAGCCAACTGAGACAGGGAGCCAAAGTGCTCAGGCTCCTTGGTAAATATTGGGGCAGCACATCTTAATTGCTTCCTTCTCCCTCCCTCGAATCAACAAGGGCAACATGTGTAGATTTGCTCCAGGGAAAACAATGGCAAACCAGGGAAAATAAATTACCACCTGATACATCCATTCTCACTGCCTTGCACTTTCTTCATTTATCATTCACAAGTTTAACTATTGTTTGTATTACAGCAACTCCTACAGGCAGGCCCTTTGTGCTGGATTTATGGGGAGAAAGACAGCCAGTTTTCCTCCAGGACATTTATATGAGAAAACAGAATCAGATAAGAACAGGCATGGTGGCATGGTGAAAGATAGTTCAGCATATTTTTCAAAACATATCCATGCATACCCTCTTTTTTCCTTCCTTCCTTCCTTCCTTCCTTCCTTCCTTCCTTCCTTCCTTCCTTCCTTCCTTCCTTCCTTCCTTCCTTCCTTCAAAAGTAAACTTGGATATTCCACATAATTTTTGTCTTTATATCTTCTTCCATTTCTTGTTCACTTTTCTTTTTTTGGAGGAAATCATTTTAAATTTAGGATTGTCCTTCTAGAATTCATGTATGAGAAGCTTTCAAGGATAAAGTCATCTCCATCTAATTCTGAAAAGTTATTAATCGAACAAACTGGTGGAAAGAGCCATGGTGATGCAGTGGTTAAAATTCAGTATTGCAGGCTAACTTAGCATTCCCACTGCCAGGAGTTCAATCCTGACCAGTTCAAGGTTGACTCAGCCTTCCAGCCTTCCAAAGTCACTAAAATAAGGACCCAGATTGTTGTGGGCAATATGCTAACTCTGTAAACCACTTAGAGAGGGATATAAAGACTATAAAGCAGTATATAAGTCTAAGTGCTATTGCTAAGGAAGAAACTGATAACCACAAAATAAAACTTCTTAAATTTATTTATTTAATTATTAACCTTCTATGCCATCCATCTCATGAGTCAACTCTAGGCAAGCTACCTTGAGGCCTATCAAGGGAGTTTCTAATTTTAGTCATCCTCTCCCCCACCCCTTTTGAAAGTTTTTTTTTTTATTGGTTTTTAAAAGAAACATAAACAAACAAAACATAAAAACATCAGGCCATCTTCCATATATGTACATACAGTGTGCCAGTTGGTTTACAAATTGTTTTGTGCTTCCATTTCGTAGTCTTCAATTACAATTACATTGTATATTCTCTCGTATTTTCAATCCAATATTAAATACATTAGTATCATTATTAATCAATCATTTGACTATACTTTTATTCATTCATGCTTTAGGAAATAATCATATTTTACTTAATTTGCTTTGTGACAATTCATATTATCATCCCAAATCTATCCTAAAATCGTTTTGCAGATATAATAAGGAAAGAATACATCTTTATATATTTAGTATTTTCTAAAAGTCTACATATTTCATTACTATATTTTATTGTCTAACCATTGATAGAATAGATCCCAAACTTTATAAAATTGTTTATCATCCTGTTCTCTAATTTCAAATGACAATCTGCTCATTTCAGCACATTCCAATATTTTCTTAATAATTTCCTCCTGTGATGGTGTTTTCTCATTTTTCCAGTTTTTAGTAAATACAATCCTAGCCGCTGTTAATACATTTACAATCAGGTATTTCAAGTCTTTACAATATATTTCAGGTAAAATTCCCAATAAAAATATCTCTGGTTTCAAATCTACTGTGTTTCTCATAAAATAAGGCCGGGTCTTATATTTTTTTGAGCCCCGAAAAAACGGCTAGGCCGTCTTTTCGGGGGTGACTTAATTCCCCCCTTTGCATCCTCATCTAGAGTGCCCTGTGGACAGCCTCGCCACCAGCCGCTCCTAACAGGTGATCATGGCAAAGCGCAGAGAGCTCCCTACTCCCACCAAACACCTTTGCTGCAGACCCAAGACTTTTGGCACCTGCTGCTGTTGCTTTCCCTTCTGCCCATTTCACCGCCACGTTTGGAGCTGCCACTTCCGTGTTTGGAGTGCTGCTGCCATTTGGAGTGCCACCGCCATTTGGAGCACCGCCATCATGTTTGGAGCTACCACTTCTGCATTGGGAGCTGCCGCCATATTTGGAGTGACGGTGGTGCTCCAAATGGCGGTGGTGCTCCAAACAGCGGCAGTGCTCCAAACGCAGAAGCGGCAGCTCCAAACGTGGTGGCAGCTCCAAACGTGGCGGCAGCTCCAAATGCGGACATGGCAACTCCAAACAGGGGCAGTGCTCCAAACAGCGGTGGGGTTCCAAACGTGGAAGCGGAAGCGGCAGCTCCAAATGTGGAAGCGGCAGCTCCAAACAGCAGCAGTGCTCCAAACAGCGGCAGCACTCCAAACATGGAAGTGGCAGTTCCAAATGCAGAAGTGGCAGCTCCAAATGCAGTGGCAGCTCCAAATGCAGAAGAGACAGCTCCAAACGGCAGCGGTGCTCCAAACAGCAGTGGTCCTCCAAACATGGAAGTGGCAGCTCCAAATGCGGCGGCGGCATGGGCAGAAGGGAAATCAACACTGTGGGCACTGAAGGTCTTGGGTCTGCCACAAAGGTGCTTGGCAGGAGTAGGGAGCTCTCCGCGCTCTGCCATGATCACCCATTAGGAGCAGCTGGTGGAGAGGAATTGCTGCCGGCGGGGCGCTCCTAATGGCAAGTCTCCCCGCCCTTCCCCCCCCATTTTGCATGTTTTAAAATAGGCCTAAATTTGGGGTGAGGGGCTTAATTTGATTTTATGCCTAGAAAACATGCTGAGTCTTCCTATTGCGGGAGGTCGTATTGTTGGAGAAACACGGTATTTTTTTGTCATTTTTTCGAACCACGTGTGGATTTTAGTCTAGTATTTTTTAGCATCCGCACAAGTCCACCACATATGGTAATATGAATCATCAGGTGTCTGATGACATTTCCAACATTTTTCGGATTTATGCTTGAACATTCTTACTATTCTTGTCAGGGGAAAATGCCACCTGTAAAACATCTTATACAAATTTTCTTTATATGCTGTTGACATTGTCATTTTATAATTTTGAGACCACAATTTTTGCCATTTCTCTAGATCAATGACATATCCAAAATTCTTCCCCCAAGCAATCATAGTTTCTTTAACTTGTTCTTCTTCTAGTTTAATTTCTAATAAATATTCATACAATTTTTTAATCACCTTTTCATCAGTACCTGTCAAAATCTTATCTAAATCAGTCAGTTTATCATAGAAACCTTCTGTTTTAGAATCTTTATCATACCTTGAATGTATTTGTGCAAATGAAAACCAGTTCATCTTTATACCTTGTTCCTCTAGTTTTTGTACAGATTTAAGTTCACCCTTTTCATTCAATATTTCACCATATCTAACTGTTTGTTCCTTTTTGTATATTATAGGATAAGAAAATGCTTCAATAGTCGATAGCCAGACTGGAATTTTCAAATAACATTGTCTTTTAATCTTCTCCTAGTTTAACCACAGAGACTCCCGTATATAATGTCTTCTAAAGTATCCCTGTGTTTTAGTTCCTTTATACCATAAAAAAGCATGCCACCCCAACAACAGATCATGTTCTTCTAATTTCAACAATCTAGTATTTCTTAATGTTATCCATTCCTTAACCCACATCAAATTTGTAGCTTGGTAATACAACTCCCAATTAGGCAAACCAAATCCTCCTCTTATTCTAGCATCTTGCAAAAGTTTTAATTTTATTCTCACTTTCTTACCTTGCCATATATATTTCAACGCAATTTTATTTAAATCTTCAAAATAGCCTTTTCCAAGCCTAATTGGAATTGTTTGAAACAATTCAAACATTCATATCTGGGTAATATATTCATCTTGATTGTTGATATTCTCCCTATCAAGTTGTAAATTTTCCCATTTTGCCAAATCTAGTGCTATCTGATGTTTGATATAATTATTCTCTTTTAGTGTACTACATCTTGCTGTCAAGTATATCCCCAAGTACTTGATCTTATTCATGACCTGAATTTTCAATAGATCTGCCAGTTCTTCCTTTTGTCTTGATAGCATATTCTTTGTCAAGATCTTTGTCTTATCTTTATTTATTTTCAAACCAGCCACCTTTCCATATGTTTCTATCTTTTCTATCAATTTTAATGCTGTTTCTAAAGGGTCTTCTAAGATGAAAACCAGATCATCTGCAAATGCTTGCAGCTTAAATTCTTCCTTTTTGATTTTCATTCCTTTTATATTCTTTTCATTTCTAATATTTCTGTTTAGCACTTCCAAAGTTAACACAAACAACAAAGGTGATAGTGGGCACCCTTGTCTTGTTCCTTTTCTCATATCAATAGAGTCTGTCAGTTCTCCCTCTATCATTACCTTTGCTGTTTGCTTATGATATATAGCTTCTATTGCTTGAATAAATTTTCTAGCAAAGCCCATCTATTCCAGCAGTAATAACATGAATCGCCAATTCACATTATCAAATGCCTTTTGTGCATGTGAAAATATCAAAGCCATTTGTTTTTCAGGATGTGCCTTGTAGTATTCTAAAGTGTCCAAGATTACTCTCATATTGTCTTTAATTTGTCTCTTTGGCAGAAATCCATTTTGATCAGGATGGATAAAATTATTTAAGTATTTTTTAAGTCTTTCTGCCAATATTGAAGCAAAAATTTTATAATCTGCGTTTAGTAGGGAAATAGGTCTATAGTTCTTGATTTGTAATGGATCGGCCTCCTCTTTTGGAACAAGTGTAATATAAGCTTCTGACCATGATTTAGGTATCCTCTTCTTTAACATAACTTCATTCATAACTTCTAGCAATGGAAGATTCAATGATTCTTGTAATGTTTTGTAAAATTCTGCCAGAAGTCCATCTGGGCCTGGTGCCTTTCCATTATTTTGCTTCTTGAGTGCTTCAGTTAACTCCATCATCATTATATTGCTGTCTAACATTGTTTCAATCTCTTTAGGTATCTGGGATAACTTAGCATTCTGTAGGTACTGTTTGACTCTTTCCTCATCAATATTCTCTTGTGTGTATAGTTTCCCATAATAGTCTCGAATGATTTCCTTCTTCTCTTTACTGCCATAGCAAACTTGGCCTTGATCATCTATTAATTGCAATATTTTCCTTGATTCTTTCTCCTTTCTCAATTTATATACTAACCATCTACCTGGTTTATTTGCATCTTCAAAGTAGTTCTGTTTAGCACCTATAATTTTCTGTGCTAATTCTTCTTTTTCTATTAGACCCATTTGAAATTGTTTTAGTTTCCATTTCTGGTATGTGTACCTTTTTATGTTAGATCTTTGTTAATCCTTTGGCATAGGGTTCAAGCTTCCACTACCTTTGATGTTTCATACTGCAATTGTTGGCAAATGCATTTTGTAAAGAAAGCTTTACCTTGAGAGTTATTTGTTTTCTGTGGCAGAATAGAAATATCTTCATTAAGTAAGTAAATCAAGATCCCCTTTGCCTTCCAAAGTGCAGGACAGAAAATAATTTAAGTTATAGAAAGGCAGATTTAAAATGAATATTAGAGAAAACTAAGAACAGTTTGATTGTGGAACCGATTATACAGAGAGGTGATGGATTTTTTTTTCAGAGAATGTATTTACCCAAGGACTGCTAGTCTACCAACCTTCTGGGGTGCTTTAATTTGAATGGCTACATCAAATAAAGGGGTAGATTGGGTAGCCTAAATGCAGTGGTAGGATTCAATTTTTTTTACTACTGGTTCTGTAGGCGTGGCTTGGTGGGCATGATGTGGCCTCGTGGGCATGGCTTGGTGGGTGTGGCAGGGGAAGGATACTATAAAATCTCAATTCCCTCCCCACCCCACTAACCTGTTTTCCAACTCCGTTCTCCTGTGTAGGGCAACAAAAGGAGACCCAGCTGATCAGCTCAGACTTGGGAGGCAGAGAATAGATGGGGCTGGGGCCGGTCAGAGGTGAAGTTCTCTGAACTACTCAAATTTCCACGACCGGTTCTCCAGAACTGTTCAGAACCTGTTGAATACCACCTCTGCCTAAATGGCCTTTTCCATCTCTGTATGGTATGAAATCAGATTTTCATCTAGCAGAAACAAACATAATTAATTCATGAAAGAACGCTGTGGAAAGAACGCTAATGGATGTATTAGATGATAATAAATTAGATCATTTATAAAGTACCGTATGACTCCTTGCTCTGTTAGCAATCGAAGGTTAATGTGGCTACCACATTCTAATCAAATTAAGCCACTCTAATAACCCTGTGTGGTACAGTCACAAACTGCCTTGTTATAAACTTCAGAAAATCTGTTCAGCTCATCAAAATGCAACAATGATACAGTTCTCTCCTTTAGTTAATTTGCTTCACTTTGACAGTACATCTAGCAAATGGGCACATTCAGTTAATGGAAGGTGCTGTTGCGCATACACTGAAGCCTCTTTCAATGCTTTCAGAAGTGCTGAAGAAGGCTGGAGGAATAACACTAACTGAATCACACTGGTAGTTTTGTTTCATATTTTAGATCAGGGGACATGATGCTTGGCTTGGTGTAGACACTTCAAAAATGGTTCACAATGTTGCACTGATGATATTCCAGTTGGTGATTGAAGCATCATGCAAAGAAATCTATAAAGCTTGGCACAGCCCTGCTTCCTAATATTTCCTCCTTCTCATCTTAGAACATACAACATAGAATGTGTTCTGTGTTCTAATGTTCTATGTTCATCTTGAGACTTGCATCCAACACCACCCCTTAGACTGATACTTGGTGTTCAAAATCCTTTCTGGCAAAATTTCAGCCCAATCAACAAATATTTTGGATCAACCGTCACAAAAATATACTAAGTAAAAGCCTATGCCCCAGCTACTCAATTTCAGCAAATATTAATTTGAACATCTCGTATCTAAGGCACAAGAGTAAATTAAAATGAATGTTGCTCTTAATCTTAGCATCTGATTATTTCTATGGAGCAAATGGAATGAATTCCATTTAGTACTGCTAGTACATCAAGAGCACTCCTGGTTTTCCTTCTGTAGTTAGGGAAACTTAAAAATCTAATAAAGGAGATAGAAAGGTAGAGAGTTGATTTTTCATTTTAATGAGAAGGAAAAAACTTCTTTTAAAGCTGTATATGTGCAGGAGTGGACTGATCTGTACAAATGGACTAATCATTTTTCAAGAGGAGAAATGCAGCATATTTTATTTCACCAACCTACCAGCCCATCTGCATTTGGGTAGGAAAAAAATATGAGAAACAAGTACATGGCTTGGCTTGACAGTAATACCTGTGAAAGCAATCTGGGCATTCTTGTCAACAGAATGAACATAAACCCATGGTGTGATGCAGCTGCTAAAATAGGAAAATGAAGCATGGAGCTGAGATCAGAGGATGTAACTGTATCCCTGGGTTCTGCCTTAATCAGATCCATTTGGAGAATTGTTTATTTATTTTATTTTTATTTATTTATTTGATTTGACAATTGCTTACAAGATAATAGGTATAAGTATAAACATAGTTATGAATACATGAGATGGATACGTATAAGAAAAATAAAAAGAAACAATAGGACAGGGATGGTAGGCACGTTGGTGCACTTATGCACACCCCCTACAGGCCTCTTAGGAAAGGAGTGAGGTCAACAGTAGACAGTCTAAGGTTAAAGTTTTTGGGCTTTGGGGAAGAAACCACAGAGTCAGGTAGAGTATTTCAAACATTGACCACTCTGTTGCTGAAGTCGTATTTCCTGCAATCAAGTTTGGTGCGATTAACCTTGAATTTGTATCTATTTTGCTCTTGTATTGTTATGATTGAAGCTGAAGTATTCATTGACAGGTAGGACATTGTAATGTATGATTTTATATACTATACTTAGATCGGACCAAAGGTGGCATAGTTCTAGGTTTTCTAGGTCTAGAATTTCAAGTCTGGTGGCATAAAGTATTCTGCAATGAGTAGAGGAGTGGAGAACTCTTCTTGTGAAATATTTCTGGACTTGCTCAACTGTGTTAATATCAGATACGTAATGTGGGTTCCAGACAGATGAGCTGTATTCGAGTATTGGTCTAACAAATGTTGTGTATGCTCTAGTTAGTAGTGTGATATTATCAGAGAAAAAGCTACGTAGGATTAGGTTAACAACTCTTAATGCCTTTTTGATGATGTAGTTACAGTGAGCTCTAGCACTTAGATGATTAGAGATGAGTACTCCAAGGTCCTTGACAGGAACTGTGTCCAGTTCTAGTCATTACAAGGCAAAAAGGATCATAACAAATCGAAGTGATTTCAGAGAAGGGCCATCAAAAGGGTCTGTAAACTAAATTTTACAAAAAATTGTTCAAAGTTCTGGGTGCTTTTAGCCTACAGAAAAAAATATTGAAGATTGAAATGATTGCATCTTGAATACCTGAAAGGTTATCATACAGATGAGGAAGTAATTTGTTGTGCCTCAAATGAGAACTCTGGATTGATTTGCTCCATTTGTTTTCTTATTCATGGTGTTTTCAGGACTGTTCTCCAACAAAGCTCAAGAATGTCAATACTCTTTTATATCCTGATTCTTCAAAGTCCAATTTTCACTTCCATTGAGCGTCATATAGAAAACCATCTCATGAATAATTCTTATCTGTGTACCCAAATCAAGGAATCTGAATACCTATTCATTCATTGTTATCAGACAAAGGGCTATCATACAATATCAGTCTTGACTGTTGGCTCCCTTATGGTTTACAGTCAATCCTAAAAGGCAGAAGCTATCCATCATTTCAAATTGTCATTACCATTTTTGAGGCTGGTTGCTGTATCTGTTGTGATGGTTTTGGTCTTCTTTACATTTAATCTTAATCCCATTTTTTCCACTTTGCAACTTGACTTTCATTATGAAGTGTTCAGCTCTTTTGCATTTTCAGCTATGAGAGTAGTATTAGCATAGCATGGGTTATGTTTTTCCCCACTCAGCAATAGTTTTTATCATCCTTCACAGAGAAGGCCACAAAAAATATAAGCCATTACTGTTTTGATTAGATTTGGAAAAAGAATAGTTCTTATTTGAGAAAAAGCAATTTAGTGTATGTTGAAACTGAGCATGGAAAGAAAAGCATCGTTCATTTGGGTGCCTCTTATATTTAAGTGCACCTGTTGAGGTAAGCACAACTCCAGGACATTACTCAGCCTTTGGATCAAAGACAGAACATCTCTGCTATGCACTTGAAAAAAACAAATTTTGTCCCCATAATATTCCTCAGCTTCAGGTTTCATTGGTTGTTTTTACAACCCAAAGTACATGGAAACATTGCAACATTAAAAAAAAAACATGAAAGAATCACTTGTTCTTTTTTGACTTACATTACGAAAATATGTCCACACATGCCAGTTGTATATCATTACTACTAAATTCTGAAAGAATGTAAAAAGAGCCCCACTGGTTTCCTTTCAGTTCAGTATGAGCTTGTTCTTACTCAGTATAAAACCAAACAGACGCCAGAACACTGAGTATGGAGCCTCTAGATGATTAAGCTGGCAAACTGAAAATGCGGCATCTTGTGTTCAGTAAGATATAACAGGATAACAGAGTTGGAAGGAACCTTGGAAATCTTCTAGTTCAACCTCCTGCTCAGGCAGAAAACCCTATACCATTTCAGAAAAATTGTTGTCCAATCTTTTCTTAAAAACTTCCAGTGTTGGAGTACCCACACTTTCTGGAAGCAAGTTCTTTCACTGTTTAATTGCTCTAATTGTCAGAGAAAATACTTGAACAAAATTAGATGTGCATGTATCCCAAAGTACTTTACTTAAAAATTAAGTAAAATTATCATGTGATTTCAATAATACTTTAATACATTTAATATTGAAGGAGCCAATTGACCCAAGTCCCTAGTCTTATGCTCTTTTTCCTTAAACGATCCAAAGGTTTGCAGACCACGTGAAGTTTCAAAATGCTATCTTGAAAAAAGGTCTTTGTTAGGAGCTTTTAATAAGTATTAAAATTCACTTGAACCTTGATACATTATTAAAAATGGGCTCTTTTCAAATTATTCCAGTGAGAACGTTTTTAACAAATTTCAAGTATTTTTATTGGTTCTCTCTGCACTGCAGCATTTACTATTATTTTTCACTTCACTTTTAATTTCTTTTTAGCTGGTAATTAACTTCCAGGATTGAAATAGGATATAAATATAACAAACAAATAACAATCCCTAATTTCAAGATCCTATACCTATTTCAATACAGTACCTTATCTGTAGAATGCACAGTTCACACAATTCCTGATACACCTACAACTGTCCCAGTGTGAAACTACCTGTATATTTACCTCTGATTTTAGTAAAATCTATGGAAATACAGTAGATTAAATTCGATTATGAGATCAGAGAGGATTAATTGATAGTAAATCCAGGGAGGTGCTGTTAGTTAAGAGAAAACAAGATTCAGAAATCAGAATCAACTTCGGCAGGATAGGGCAACCCATAACTTGAAGAACTGTGTTCAAAGAATGTTCACTGACTGTCAGTTGCTATTAAGCAATAACAATAGCACTTAGACTTACAGTATATAAAAACACTTCATAGTGTTTTTACAGCCCTCTCCAATCAATTTACAGAGTCTGCATGTTGCCCCCAACAATCTGGGTCCTCATTTTACCAGGTTCCAAAGGATGGAAGACTGAGTTAACCTGAGCTGGTCAGAATTGAATTCCTGGAAATGAGCAGTGAGTTAGCCTGCAGTACTGCATTTTAACCACTGTACCACCACAGTTCATATAATACTAAGATTGCTAGTAGCATCTGTAACAAGCAGAAAGTCAATCAAATCTAGTGATTCAGATGAAACCACTTCTAAAACGGTAAGATTTTCAACCGTTAAGTCATCCCCGACATCCATTTTGAATACTACAATGGACCAATAGCGTAAGGACTTCTGTTAAAAAATATTCACAGGCTTCACTTGGTGCAAAATGTGGCCACTGGCAACTAACCAATACATGTTACCTATATTGAATATGATATCCATATTAATAGATACACAAGGGTTTCCAGCAGTTTCCCAGCTATAATTTTCTGTTGACCTGAAAAGACCTATATATGACTATCTGACTGACTACTTCCCCAATGTCAACCTATCCAGATGTTAAGATCTGAAGGAGATAATCTTTTGAAAATGCCCTCATGTTATTTCCCCATAGAATGGCATTGCACCAATGATACTGTGACTGATACAAGATCAGTAAGACAAGACATAAGGTAAGACCTACACACCATTTGTCTTCCTGGTTGGTATGAGCTGGAAAGTTTTGCGTGGGTTCCCTGAAATTTCATTTTTTTCCCCTTATTAAATCTATTTTCCTCAATTATTGCTTTTTAAATCATACTTTTATTTCAAGAAGGACACTGAAAATCAGGGTTGAGTGGATGAAAACCCTAAAATATTTTATGATATGAATCAATGTTACTGAACTGCAGAGGTGAAGGACCATTGGTGCTCACATAGTTTAATGGGCTTCATACAACACTTCAAAAGGAAGCTCAGATTACCCATTTAAGCTTGCAGAGGCTTTGAAAATCAGCATGCTAGAAGCTGGCCTCTGGAATGAGCACAATTGCTGCCATAGAGATTCCCCATATTTCTTGCTCTCTCGCATGTACATTATCAGTCAACAGCAATAGTGTATTAAAATACCCTGGCACAACTTCTATAACTGGGTGGAAGAATTAGTAAGGGAAATCTGGAATAAGGCCTTTACAATCACCCATTCAGGCTGAGGATTATGTGAGCCACATGACTGACTTTACACATAACAAAGAATCATAGGAACTTTTCAATGTTTTGGATTTCCTATTATCCTTTCAGGTATGGCCTTTTCCCATCTGCCTCTGGATAACATACGAAAAATCTCTGTACTTGGCAATATGAAGATATGATGCACTTTATAAGGGTGAAGACTGCATGGCCCATTGAACAATTGAACTCTGTTGTCACATGCAGAACTGCTCAAACCCAAATAGGACAGGCCAATTAATAATGCGTGACATGGGGTGACATGATAGCATTCTACCAATATTTAAGAGGCTGTCACAAAGAAACCTATTCACCAAAGCACCTGAAAGCAAGTAATGGATGGAAACTTATCCAGAGAGATCCCATCTAGAACTAAGAATAAATTTCCTGACAGCGAGAACAATTAATCGGTGCGACAGCTTGCCTTCAGAGGTTGTGGGTGACTCCATCACTGGTGGTTTTTAAGAAAAGATTGTACAGTCATTTGTCTGGAATGATGTAGGATCTTCTGCTTGAGCAAGAGGTTGGAGCAGAAGACCTCCAGAGTCCCTTCCACCTCTGTTTTTCTTTATCATTTTATTATATACTGTAGATTGACTCATCTACTATTTATTCATCTTTGTTACTTTTGTCTCTCAGCCTAATTATAGTTGAGTCATAGTTGAGTACTACTGTGGCAATATTGAAATATTTAATATGTATATTTTTGGGCTTCTGCTCCTTTAACAACTGACTTGCAAGAAGAAACTCAGCAGAAGAGTATAAGGTTGTTGCTCTTCTATGACAGGAAAGCTTCATAGGCTTGCACCTGTGGAAGACAATGAATTATGGGTACTTCTCTGCGGACCCAAGGCACTTCACAAAAATCTCTCCAGAAGCCATTCCAATACCTTTCCTTTGAGGGTCTCAAGAACTCAGCTTCCATAATTCCCATTGTACTGATTTAGCACAGTTATAACTTGACTTAACATAATCCTAATTTGCTTCTTGGTAACTTATTTTTTGTTTATTTTCTAAGGCCCATAATTCCAGACCTGCCCGTTAGCATCATTGGATTTCAGAATTATAGTTTGAAATTAATAGCCACGAACGGATCCAAATGTTTGCATTTGGCATAAAATACCAGCTAGTCTTCAATACTGCATATATTTTAGTCACTCTCCTTCTCTTCTCTTAGGCAAGTAGCCTCTATATTGTTTTACACAGCTTTCAGCATGCATATTTAATGAATTTCATATTACTGTTAAAATCTATGTGAAACAGTTTTCCAGAATTCTGCCTGAAAGAGAAGAGATACCCAGAGATTGCTGTGCTGTAATAAGATCCCAATTTCACTCTTCCAGGACTTGGATATCCTGCTGTTAAGAGCCAAAGAAACAGCTCATATGAAGGAAATGAAAACTGTTTTATTGGCTAGAGTTTCTGGATGTTGAAAGAAAAATGAATATTTCCTCACAGTGCAAGAAGTTCAATATTTGGCATTGTACCCCAGCAAAAATTCACACTAACAAAAATTAGTATCAGTGTTTTTATGAGAAAAACTTCATAATATCTAATGTTTCCACTTGCACCAATTCCAGGAAATATTAGTTTTATTCTTTATTCTTACTTTATAGAGAAAATCTGAGGAAAAATTTTGTTACATCATTTTTTTATGCAGATGGGTTGATTAATATAGGATTAGTCATTATTTGTTCTACCCTATGCTGAATATTTGCAACAGACTGAGTGCACTCTTTGCCTCATCAGATATCTTTGGCAAACTAAAGGAAGTGCAGGAAACTGTACATATCTTCCACTTAGGGTTCCCAGAATCCATTGTCAGGTGATTGTGCCAAATGGGAATTCTAGAAATCTCAAAATATCTGGAAAGTTTCAAGTTGAAATGGAAAAGGTTGCTATTTGTTACTCAATTTGCTTTGACCAGACTTTTCCGTTTCTAACAGCTGTGACATAATAGCACTAAAACCACTATGTTAGAATTAGAATTATTAAAATTAGAATTAGAATTTTTTATTGGACAAGGAATTTATCTCCATTGCATAAGCTCTTAGTGTACATATAAGCAACAGGTGATAAATCATGATCATAATCATTGTAAAATACATTCATCATAAGCCATAAGATAGAACACTCAGATAGTCATAGGATACTAAATAAGCAATCAACACAAATCATTCTAAGATACTAAATAAAACAATGTAAATTGTAAGATACAAGCAACAAAGTTATAGTTATAAGAAGATAAAGAAATAGGTAATACGAAAGATGAGAAGGTTAATAGTAATACAGCACTACTAGGTAGTTTGACAGTGAACCAGCTAATCCCACCTCTGGCTTGCCCCACACACCCTGCCCCCCACTCCCAGGAGCCCCCCGCATGCCCCATTTTGGCTTCCAGGGTACTGCAGGAGAACCCCAAACCCCTACTCTAGGATCAGTTGGGAATAGAAATTTTGCATGATCATTACTGTTGGGTGAGTTGGCAATGATTGCTCATAAGTAAGTAGGAACCAGTAAAAAAGGAATGGAAAAATCCCTACCTGTAGATCAGCGTTTTCCAGTCTTGGCAAGTTTAAGATGAGCAAACTTCATGCTGCCAGGGGAATTCTGGGAATTCATGCACCTTAAAGTAACCAAAGCTGAGAAGCATGGGTCTACACTAGTGATTAGGATTTTCCATTACTGTTCTATTTAAAGTTTGATGCAATTAAATAAATCAGTTGTGGTTTCATTAACAAACAGCTATTAAAGCGATATGAACCATTACTGGATTTTTTGTGAGAAACTGAAATTAAAAGTTGATCCGGGCTTTGATGATTAAATAATGGATTATGGAAATAACGTAGACAAATGTTAATCTTAGAGTAAGAGTTTGATATATTGTTTTACTTATATCTGTACCAAAGAAAGTTAGAAGTCATTCTTTTTCAGTTTTCCTTCTTTTCCTCTTTATTTTTTACACCTTCTCTCTTTTTCTTTCCTGAGCCTTTTCTTTTTTCAAATCTGTTTTTTATTTGTTTACCCCTTAGCTTTGTAATTTTTGATGTATTAAGGATCAAATATTCAGCCATTATAACTCTACATTCCTTATTTTCAGAAACCATATCAAAATTTAGAATGAAATCTACTGGGAGCCATGTCATATAAGGCAGTCTCTCTAACCAAAACATGTTTCTCAATAGAAGAGAATATATGTAGCTCAGGGTTGAACTGTGGGTGCCTTGGTGCTCTCTGAGCTTGATGGTTTTCTTGGAGAGGTTTCATTACCAAACAAGGTAACATCAGTACTAGAAAGGAGTGGAGTTTGCTCTTATTTTCATATACTAGTGGCTTACCCTGTCAGTGTTGATCAATTGCTTCACAAAAAGTAGGGTGCTGGCTCTCTACAGCCTCAGGCAGAGAAGGGCTATTCTGCACCCTTCCCTCAGATGTTCTTTAAAATACAGAGTTTCCCAGCATTCCTTTAAGAACCTCCAACATGCAAGCTGTGGTTACTCATCCTAAAATGAATCCTCTTTACCTAGAGCTTCAAAATTTTCTGTTTGCTGGGGAGGTGTGTAACTAAAAGTCATTTAGTGTACCTCTGACTTTGGAGATATCTCTTCATAACCAAACAAAAGTATATTTTCTGTGCAGTTCATACCCCTTGCTTGTTGGGTCTGGATGTCACAAAGCAAAGCTTAGATTTTGTAATTAACCCCGTGCCCCGTTTTGGCTGGCAGAGTGCTGCAGGAGGCTGAGTGCTGTCATGCCCCCCTGGCCACACCAACCCTGGCCATGCCCACCCAGCTACACCACCCAGCTGGTCATTAGGGAAGAGAAGCAGTTGTTAAATTGTTTGAATCTCACCACTATCTCAGAAAGTTATTGTGAGGAAAAATAGGAAGCTGTACCTTACCAATAAATGAAGCCAATAAATGAATTAAACTTTGGATGAACTTATTCTTCCTTTATGATCACATAACACTGAAGAGGTTGTGCCATTCTTCTCCAGTCTGTTTCTCTGTTGCATAATGCTCCCAACACTGTCTTCATTCTTATTCTTATTATTAATTTATACCTTCATTCTCTCTCAATTAGAGTGCCCTGCTTTTTCAAACATTTCCAACTTAATATACAAAAGCACATTGTATAGTAGCCAATTGTAATCTTTATCAAATACACATGGCTCAAAAGTATCCCCATTAAGGGTTCCCAATTTTGTCATCTGTTGTTGTGAAATAATATAAGAAAAACTCTCAAATAGATTTAGTTTAGGAGTTTCCTTCTCATGAAGATGAGATATGTTGACCTGAATAATTTATTAATTATATTCAGGATCCGTAAAAGGCATATGAAGTCAATGCCACCCTTTTTCAGCAAGGCTCAAGTAACCATAGGCTCAAGGTAAGAATATAATATATAAGCCTGGAACTACATTGCTCCCTAAAACTTTGAGCACCTCCCCCAGATTTCTTCAAAAGGTATCACTCAATTGTAAATGTGAATGAAATAAAGACATATGATTCTTAAGAGTCCCATAGCTTGAGATTTAGACTTCAAGCAAAAGGCATTCATGAAGACTAACAGCAGTTGTTTCAAGCATAGACAACAATGGACTCAAGAAATGCTCAAATTTTAAAAATCGGATTAAGATATATCTGTTCAAAAGAGCGCTTATTGTTTGACATTAGAATTAAATTGTGTAGATGTTCTATTGTATTCAGTTTCAGTTATACTTGATATAGAACCTGCATTCATTTATTACAATTATTTTTATAGATATGTATGTGTACATGAAAGCACAAAGTAAAAAAAAAAAACCTATTGAAGAACCCATGTTCCTTTTGGTTATAACCAGTGGTTATAATCATTTTTTTTTACTACCGGCTCTGTGGGCATGGCTTGGTGGGTGCGGCTTGGTGGGCATGGCATGGGAAGGATACTGCAAAATCTCCATTCTCTCCCCACTCCTGAGGGAAGGTTATTACAAAATCCCCATTCCCACCCCACTTACCTACTGTCCAGCTCCGTTATCCTCTGCAGGGCAACAAAAGAAGACCCAGCCCATCAGCTGGGATTCGGGAGGCAGAGAATAGATGGGGCAAGGCCAGTCAGAGGTGGTATTTGCCAGTTCTCCAAACTACTTAAAATTTCCGCTACCAGTTCTCCAGAACTGGTCAGAACCTGCTGAATACCACCTCTGGTTATAACCCACTAAGAGACCATGGGATATACTTTCAGAGAGGTTGAGAACTGGGCTAACCAGAGGTGGAATCTACCTGGTGTACAGATGTGAATGATCTCCATAGAAACTATTTCTAGAAGTTATCTGAAATAAATTATTTGTTAAGGAAGAATAAATAAACATCATGTGACATCAGAAAGGAAACAAAAATCCAGTGTGGTCCAATATGCAATCTCATAAAGAATATATACATTGGGGCTGCAAAAATATTGTATAGGGCCAACAGCCATAAGATTATTTTTAAGTTGCTTTGTTGTGCTACCCTTGAATAAGTAAAAAATGGTACTGTGATATCCATGCATATTTTTCAAGTTCTTTGAAGAGTAAACTCACAATCTGCTAAAGATCTTGCTGTACAGTTCAAGATTTAATGTGGCATCATTTTCAAACAGAAAAATCCCCTTTTGTTTTCTAGAGGTGAGAGAGTTCACCAAGTGCCTCAGATTCTGAACTTTATCATCAACAAGATCGTAAGTTGTTTACTTATCCATAAGTCAGATTCAATTTGATGAGGTGCTCACAAGAAATAATGCTCAAGTCACCAGTTGGCAATGATTTCCTCAGCTCTTGATACTTCTGAGCCACTGACACTTTAATTAACATTTCCTAAGTTTCTCCCCCATCCCTCCCAAGTTAGCTTAGGACTAAAGTTTTGACATATGTAAACAATGGAAATCAGCTATCTTGAACAAGTGAGTCCAGTTGTTTACAACTGCTTAGTATCAACCTTGCTATATTTTAAATTATTTTCATACAGTGTCCAGCTACCATATAAAAATACAAGCAAAGAGCATGAGACACAGAAGTATTTAGATGTGCAGAACAGAACTTTCTTTTTGTAAAAACAATATTCTACACATCAATAGAACAAATCATCCTGGTTCACTGGAGGCACAGAATTATGACTTTCTGTTTGCAATGGACAAGAGGCCACCTCTGCCATGAAGAATCATAGAATGTTGTCTTCAGAGTCCATAGAATGAGGGAATGAAATGAAGGCCACTATGAATATTGAGCAATGCAGTGGGATTATTTTTAAAATTCAGGGCTTTTCCTCAATAATGGACATTTCTCCCATCCTTGAGTTGACAGTAAAGTAAGTGCTGCAAAAATTAGTGCTGCCTGAATATCTGCACTCTCTTCTCCCTCACTGATGAGGCTGGAGATTGGGGCTCTTTCAGAGACAGTATAGGCCAGGGCAACAGTGGTTAGCTCTCCTCTTCCTCAAGCATTGCTTGCTACAGAAAAAAAAATAAGCACCATCTCTATGTGTCATGGGACTGGCTTGTGGGTCATTAGATGGATGGGCAGTGCCTCAGAGAGAGGCTTTGGTTACTTTCAAGTTGCCTGAACAAAGCATGGAAGTTGGTGGGTCAGGGAAAGCCACAGACCTGTTTGTTTAAAAATAGATCTACCAGGCTTTAAACAGACAGCTGCTTTAAAACTGCAAGAGTGAATGACAACTCTAAATTGCTTCTGCTGTGGGTAGCAGAGGATCTGCCTTCTCAAAATGTTTAGCAAGGTGCCTTCATGTTATGGTTAACAGAATGTAAGGATGAGCTTTTAGCAGCATCTGGGGTTTTTTTCCCCTTCTGTTTAATCATGGCATCCATCACAGGAGCATGCTAACTGGAATGCTAATTACTATCAAAATCTTAACACAATTCTGGATTCCCATTTGGCTACTTTCCTTTGAAAGAGAGACAGCCAGTAGCATTCTGCACCCTAGTGAAATCATTACTAATGTGGCCCAAAAGCAGTTTCTGCTAAAATTAAGAAGACTCAGAAGAAGCTGTAATGTGCTTGGAGGTACTTTTGACTAATTATGCAGAAACTTCATCTCTGTCTCTTCTCTGTCAACAGAGAGTACAATGCATCTTGAGGTGAAGCAGAAAAAGCCTCTCAGGATTACCTCCTCCCACTCTGAAATTCTAAAAGCAGGAAGAAAGTGGTCTGCAATTTGTTGTGTTTTTCAACAGAGGACTTCTGCTCTGGCAATTAAATTATATCTCTGGTAATGTCTTTCTGTTTGAAGCTTTGAAGAACGATGATGATGATAATAATTGTCTCAGATAATTTCATAGCAATCCTCACATCTTGAATTTAGAACGGGCATGAACTCATTGGCACACAAAAAAAATAATGACCCTGGAAAACTCCAATGGTTGTTAGTATTATGGATTATTAGTATGAAATTGCATCTGAAAGACCTCACTGTAACTGACAAAGCTACACAAAGATAAAAGGCCAACTTTTGACAGGGATCGAGCATTTACCTGTGCTCCAGGTTAGCTTGATTTGTTTGTGTTTGGTGCTGAATCTTGCTACCCTGGCCTTTGCGCTCTACTAGTTGTAAATATGTCAATCAACAGAGTCCATACAACAAATTTTTCAAAGAGCTTAATGCTGGTTTTAGAGATGTATCATTTTTTTCTGTAGGTTCCACATTTTCCTTTCATCAATAAGTGTTCTGTTGTGGGCGTTGTTCTTTCTTTAAAAAGAAAAATGCACACACATTTTTTACCGTAAGTAAAGCTCAACAAGTTATAAACCATATTATAAACCATATATTATAAACCATATATTATAAACCATCTCTCTCAAGTCACTGTAATTTCTTTTTCAGGAGTCAACAAGAATCAACAGGAACTATAAACAGGGCTTGGGTTTTTTCCCCTCTTGTCGCAGATAAAGGGATATAGGGAAATAAACTATTTGTAGCAGGCTGTCAAATGGAAATAATTTATACAATTGATTCTATATATTTTTTACTGTGTAAAAAAGAAATGTAGCAGACTATGTGGTCAATTCGTTATTTATATACAGCCTGCATTTTCCAGCAAACAGAATTATTTTCACAGTGACCAGAAAGTAAAGCAACCTTCTTTTGGTCAATCCGTGGATTCTACGTAATAAAATTTAGAGTTAAGCAGAACATTGAAGTCCATCGTTAAATTTTGGAAATTTTAGATTTGACTTTGAGAAAATTTTATGAGAATTTTAGGACCAATGTGAGTTCCAAAACAATATGTGCCATTGAAGATATCAAATATGATTAGTTTGAATATTCAATCTTTGAATCCATTATGAATTATTTGGAAAAAACTGAAAATTAATATGCCCATGGTCCAAGATGTGATAATATCTTGGATAATGAGGACAGTCTGAAAATTCTGTACAAACTCAGTTTTCCCAGTTAGCTTTTCCTTGTAATTGTTTGTGTAATGACTAACAGAAGTCTCATTGTCTAAGTTGGTATCCTGAGGACAGAAATGTTATGAGAGGGAGGCGAGGAATTGCCATCTAGTCCACAAAATGAAAATAATTGCACAATTGTTTCGAGAGAAATTTAATTCCAGGATATCATTTTCATGCAGAGATTTTTATACAAAGAAACTTTAGAGAAAAAGTAGTGTGCGCTAAAATAAGTTGTGGTACAGGCACATGATTCATAATATAGATCTATTTGTTTGAGATTATTTGAAGGCAGTCTGATTCATCTCCAAGACTCCGTTTGAAAAAAAAATATGAAAAGTTTTGTGGTTCCATTGACTATCAGTGAAAGTCCACAAAAGGTTATAAATTCTTAGACAAAATTGATTCACATTTTCAAGAAAAGTACGGAAGGGGACAACTCTCTGTGGCCAACTCACCACAACCAATTTGCCATGGGACAATTCTACAATGAGATAAATGTTATCCATGATTATTTCTGAGACAACATTTCCATTTTTGTGGAAATGGACATCTATGTACTTTTCTTAACAATAGTTCTCAGCTGTCAGATTTCCTAGAGAATGTAAACACTTTAAAAAAATATTCCCAAGCCTACATTTCTGGACAAGTATCCTGGCTGATTTTGCAACTAAGGTAATTGTTTAAAAGACAGATGCAGGGTGAGGAAAAGGAAATAAGCATTTGACTATGTTAATAAAACAGCTGGCAATAAATGGAACTGCTGTCTGTCACCAAAATATTTAATTCCCCCAAGGAATATAATTAAAATGTTACACTCCAGGATCTAAAGCCATATAAAACCCATGTTTCCAGATGGTGGCTGGAAAATACTGCGTGCAGAGGCTTAAATCTGGGTTGCATCTGACTCATTTTTTAAAAAGCAGATTTGAAACTTTAGCAGTGTTCTTTAGAACTCCTTACTTGGTTGGAGTAGAATTGCTTCTCTCTATTGCTAGGAGTAGGTGTTGCTAATGCTTTCGGCATTAGCTATATTTTGATCAAAACTGTCTACTGTGAAAGGGTATTCATATGGAATTGCTAAAAATGTGCCTTGTTTCATTTAATTAATCATACTCAGAAAGTTACTGTGTCCTCTTCTGGCTTATGACAATGCTCCCTGGCCTGTTGCTCACTAGTTTATTGGATTACAACTCCCAGAATTCCCAGCCACACTACACTTTTATTATATTTGCTTCTATGAAATTTAGACGTATTTTGTGCTTTTTGTTTAAACCAATGTCTGGAACACCAACATTTGGATAAAATTTAAACAGCCTGGATAAGAATAAGTAAGTGTAGGATACAGGTCTAAGTCCTGTTCCCTGCACACATACTTATTATTTCCTTTCCAAGTGTCTTGCCCATAAAATTACTTTTACTAACAGTCTAATAAAACTGTAGTAATATATTAATTACTCCCTGCAGTTCAAAGATGTCTATGTCCCACACATTCGGTTCTGTTTGTAGTCACCTTTTCAAAAATCCAGATTCTTTTCTATTCCTTCAGAACTGTGGTTTGTATGTGAAATGGGCTTTTCTCGGAACTATTAATCTGATGGGGTGTGCTATGATCCATGCAAGCTTGTTTGATAAGGAATGTGCTAGTCTTTAATTTGCCACAAAACTTTTAGGTGTATCTATAAATGGTTGCACCTCTGGAATCTTAGCCAAATGGAAGAGCAGTCCCTATAGCAATTCTGCTATGAAATGTATACGAGAGTTCTGTGTTTAGCATGTAATCTGGCATTTTAAGAATCTCAAACTTTAAAATAAAAAAATCCAGCTGTTACAGTTATCAGAAAAAAGGTTATAAAACAAATTTGAATCGTGGAATCATGGTCAGCTTTACTTTATGAAAGGTTTACTGCAGTGGTAGGATTCAAAAATTTTTACTACTGGTTCTATGGGCATGGCTTGGTGGGTGTGGCAGGGGAAGGATACTGTAAAATCCCCAGTCAGAGGTGGTATTTGCTGGTTCTCCAAACTACTCAAAATTTCCGCTACCGGTTCTCCAGAACTGGTCAGAACCTGCTAAATACCACCACTGGTTTACTGTATAGGTGGATCTCCTACCCAAAATGGATTCTACAAGAAATGTATTGCTAATTTGCTTCCAAATAATTAGCAATATAATTCTAGCCACGTGTCTGTAGGGTTTTGGTTAGGCTGGGAGTTCCACAAATGAAAATGACTGGAAGCCTTCTTCAGTCCTTGATGATCAGTGGAACTAGGCCAGGAACTAAGAGTTTGAGTTATGGGCTTGTAAACACACCTGTTTAGTCCGCATGTGTTTAAACTGAATTTTTCTATAGGCTTTGGCAAAATTCCAGGCTCCAACATAAAGCCCATTTTTGCAAAGCTAACATTCTAAGGAGATTTCTATCTCCACAGTTCTTTTTAGGTGTGGGAGCAGACCGTATGAGAAGCAGAGAACTGGATCCCCTCAAACACAACACCCACCCACCCCCAAATTACAGCTCGTCTTCATTTAGCTACCACAGTTGGGATCTGCAACACAGCCATTAAGCAAAGTGGTCATTATATGAAACAGCACAGTGTTACGATCTTATTTCAGCTTTGCTTTGCTTTACAGGTCAGCAAAGGTCATATACATAGTCCTCAATTTATAACTGTTCGTTTAATTACAGTTTAGTTATGATGATCTTGCAAAAAATAACTTAAGACCTGTACTTGCACTTGCAGCTGTTGTACCATCCCCAGAGTCACATGATCACAATTAGGGCATTTGGCAATTGGTTCACATTTATGTTTAAGTATATTTATTTTGTTTTATCATGAAAGGTAAAATACGAAACAGAAAAACGAACAAACAAAATAAGACAAAAATATATGTCCGGCACTAACATTGTACAAAAAGAGAGGAAAAAAGTGATCCAAATAACAAATAAATTTAACATATAGAATTTTTCACCGCTGGATGCTGGGGGAAAAAAAAGAAACAATTATATTATTATTCTTTTGACCTCCCCATCACCCTTTGAATATTCTGATATATACACCCTCAAGAGAGGCTGTCAACCATGTTAATCCTGTGAATTGCAGTCCAAATCCAACAATATGACAAATCCAGACTGTAAGAATTCAGTTGCTAACTTGGTTCTTCAGCATCAAAGTGATTGCATCCAGCCTTAAACACTCTTTGAAGTATCCAGTATGCATACAAGCTCATAGACACATACAGAAGAAACTGTTGTATTAGTTGCATTATATGATCAAAAATAATTAATTTGCCTTTCTGAAGTTACCTTCCATTGGTTCACATAAATAATGTCAGTTAAATTAATTTCTTGCAAAAATGTGTTACTGTCTTAGAAGCCTTTGTATAAATTATCTAAAAATAGGACCTTTTTTTCCTCATTTGTCTGATTTTTGGAGAAATAGATAAAATGAACTTTATGCCAATTAGATTTCGTTTTTAAAAAGTGTCATAAAACAGAAGTTCAATTTGGACAGTGAGGGTTTAGATATGAAAAAGAGTGGAATTATTTTTTGCACATTCCCACTGCATCTAATTCTGAGGTTTCCAGCCGAGGAAAAGCTGACCCATATTACCACTGTAATCAAGATGAAAAATGGTTAGACATGATTTTAAATGAATATTTATTAAATATAAAGTTCTTTGCTCCTTAAAGAAGGCATAGATATTTCTCTTGAGAAATTTTATCCTTTTATAACCCTGTAAGGGAGATTCATCAGAACACTAGTGACAATCTCAACTTGGAAAAGACATGCTTGACTGACAAATGACAGGCTATGGATATTAAGAAATCAGGAATTCTGTTAGATTGTTTTGTAGGCTTTCAGATGTTACTTTATTCCTTTCAAGGCAGCTCTATTGGCTGTCCATATCCTTAATGCTGTTATCTAAAGGAACCCTGTGACTCGTGGCTAGGAGACTGTTCTGACAATTGGCAAGCTCATGTCCGAGATGTGGTTGCTGCCCCAGGGCAGGATGAGCTGCCCATCACTCTCTCCAGTTCCTGCCAATCCAGCAGTTTGAAAGCAGGCAACTGCAAGTAGATAGATGGGTATCACCCCGATGGGCCACTTAACAGGGACATGAAAGGGCCCCCAACTGGGTATCCCCCAGGCAATGGTGACATCACCAATTGATACTTTCACCACAGAAGCACCGAAGTATAGTATGTTGTTATCTTAAATTATATTCCAAATTATAAAGAGGCTTTACTTTGGGATGCTCAATAAGAAATATAAATTCTTTATTACAAGGAAATCTATCATCACTTATCAGATTGCAGATTATTTAACATTAAAATAACAGAAAGCAAATCCTGGATTTTAAATTGTGATAGTGCATAAAGAACAGTATTTCTTCTTCTCTCCTCTCTCTCTCTCAAAAGAGAAAACTTCTAACCAATATTTCCAATATCGCCTTATATTTTTAAAAGTCCTTATGGCCAGAAAACATTGTGCCAAATTCAGTGATTTGCATATTTACTTCACTTGGGGGGGGGGGTGGCTTTATAATTGGCAATAGTTTGTTCTTCTAAACCAGGATTCTTTTCAACTTCTCAAAGATTATGGCTTATGGTGACCCTCTTTTGCATAAATAGCAGCCCAATGTTTAATTGTAATATGGCTGTCCCTGATCAAGATATGATGATCTCTTTGCAAAGGGGCCCCTTCATTTTATTCTTGTGATTTTTGCCAAGCCGTTTCCCCCTTCCCACACACACACAGAGTAGGTGACCTTCCATTGAGCTTATTATTTTAAACAGGAAGGAATTCCTCTTTCTATACTCAAAATAGATGACAGCAACCATAGAATGATAAGCAACATTTTTTCAGACAAGAAAAAAAAATGCTGACAAAAGCAAAGCACAGGAGAGCCTCCCCGCTTCTTATTCAAGCAAATGTCTAGTTATATGAATGAGAGGCAGTGCCTCATGAGGCAGAGGCAGACAATGGCAAATGGCTTCAGAGCAGCTCCAGAACCCTTCAGGGGGATTTAACTCCTTGTGACTCATCTGTACATGGCAGATACAGACACTGTTCTATTAAATGTTCAGGGACTAGAGAGTCTAGTTATTTTATTTTTGAAGAGTGTGAATGCTAGCAACAAAGACAGCAAGATCAACTCCAGCAAATGTAACTTTTTAAATTGTGGTCAGAGGCTGGCTAGAAAACTCCCTGATCCGTGAGCTGTAAAAAACAATACACACCACCTTTGATCATTTCCTCTTGTGGCTTGCAAAATGTGCTGAATGCTAAGCAGGTGAGGACCCCTTTTGATCTCAGTGAGCAGGAAGCAAACATGCTCAAACATTTACCAGAGATTGTTTCAGCTGCATTTTATTAGGCCTGCAGTGCAACTGCTGAATGTTCTATAGCACTAAGCTTATATATAAGACTAAGGGTGTGTGTTGAAATACCTTTAATGTTGCTTCTTTCATGTAGGTAGGACATTTTCACCTTAGCATCAGCTATAATGCAGGGTAACATGTAGTACAACTTCTATGCTTCTCTCTTGGCTAAGCTTCAACTGGTCCTTATTTTTAGAGTCTACCTGTCTCAGTTCTAGCAAAAGGACTCTGATCTGCTCCAGGCCTTTCCCATAACTTCTTGAAAAATGACAAAGATATGTGAAATCCTACAAAGAAGGAGAATGAGTTCTTCAAGGGGCCTGCCAGGTGGGATTGTTAATGCCCATAGCACGTGTCTGCTTGTAGAAATCCATATAATCTATTGTCATAATTATGTATACTCTCCAGCTTCCATTGAGTTCTCAAAGCTGTTATGTTATGTCCTCATATGTGAGGATTACATGGATTTCCAGCCCCATAGAGGAGACAAGTTTTTCTATTTTCACACAGTGCATGTCCTGCATGGTGTTTTTATTTTACACGGACTACCAGGAGTTAGACTGTGCCTGATTTCAACCTGTATTCGGACCCATCACATCAATACAGCCAGATCACTCTATGGCAGGGGTGTCAAATTTGTGGCCCACGGGCCAGATACGTCACATGCTGGCCTTGCCCCTACCTGGTTTAGCGAAGGGAAAAAAAATCCTGATATATCACATGATGCTGCCGTGATGATGTGAGTTTAGCACCCCTGCCCTATGGGGTCCAAACCAATGTTGCTGTCTGATATTCTGATCTCTCAGATTTACATAGGTCCATAGACTGCCCAGAACTGAACTAGCCCATTATAGTGCTAAGGACAAGTAGAGGTAAAGCTAAGTATTCAAAAGAGGTAACTGAAAGCAGGATAGCTATTTCAGATGAACATTTATTTTGGCTTTTAGAGCAAGGAAACCATTTTGACTTTGCAAAATATTCATCCAGTCTCAAAATCAACATAATTTCAGACCTTCCTGTTTTTCCTTCCCTTCTTTGTGGAGCCATGCTTCTTTAAATGTATGAATGGACTGCAAAGTGATCTTCAGCCTTGAAGTCTGTGTTTCCAAAATTGGCACCTGCACCTGAGCTTCCAGGAAAGGAATTTAGCTTTGGGGGCAAACTGTTTACATTTGTTGAGCCCATCGCTGAAATTGTGTCACTAAATACATTTTTGGGAGGGAAAGGGAGATAAGTTAGTTCACTTTCCACTTGTTCATTCTACCTGTTCATTCTCTTAGCCTCTACCTCACTTTTCCAGTTCTCTGGAGTTACACTTGGCCAAAGGAAAAAGAAAGGTGTTACAAGAAATAACTGTGACTAACCCTGACATGAAATTAGAATCTCCCAGTCTTTAGCCTCTATCTTACAGTCTAGGCCCATGTTTGTGAACCTATGCCATGCGTGCCGGAAGTGGCATGCGGAGCCATTTCCCCTGGCTCATGAGAAGTTGCCAGGAAAAAGCCCCACTGCACATGCGTGCACGCCACCACCTGACAGCTGATTGTCAGGTATCTGGTGTGCATGTGCAGGGGGTGGAAAGCAGTAGTGGGATTCAAATAATTTAACAACTGGTTCTCTGCCCTAATGATTTCTTCCAACAATCAGTTCACCAAACTGCTCAGGAACTTAACCTGAAGTGGTGTGAACTGGTGTAAAGGGGTGTGTGCGAGAGACATGCGCGCATGCGCAGAGATGCACAGCACACGAGGGAGAATCGCACATGCATACATAAAGACTTGTGGCGCACGAGGGGGGAATCGCGTGCACATGCATAAAGACGCATGGCACACAAGGGGGGAATTGTGCATGCATGTGCAGACACACGGTACACAAGGGAATCATGTGTGCATGTGCAGAGATGTGCGACGCTTGAGGGGGTGCACACGCATGTGCAGGGGGCGGGGGGGCAGCACGCATTGCCTTCTGGGATTGAGCATGCGTGCAATTATTGGCACAGGAGCCGAAATAGTTAGCCACCAGTGGTCTAGGCCATGTAGGACAGTCAATAAGCTATGTGTGGATGTTAAAAGATATCTTATTTGGGGGTGCAAGTGGGCAAGAGTTTGTTTTGAAAAAAGAGAGGGAGACCAGGGAGACAGATAATAGCTTCAACTAGACAATGGTTGCCTGAACCCCCGATTCCAATATCTCCAAGGACATTTACTATCTTTCATATTATTTTATGATTTTTTTAAAAAAGTGTATCAGGATGTGAATAAAGTTTTAAATGTAATTGTAATAATATGTATATATATTTTCTATTGTAACATCTATGTATTGTAACAAGTCAGATGCAAAACTGGAATCTCAGAGAAAATATGCTGAGAAGATAGGGGTAAAACTAGATATTTGGAAAAAGAGACAATGGAATTTAACAGAGAAGGGAGGAATGAGTAAGAGGAAAGGTAAAAAAATAGAAAATAGGAGAAGCTAGGAAGAGACGAATCAATGCTTTAATGAAAATAAGAGATGATGGTTGAAAAAGAAAAGATAAGGGTTTCACATGAATGTATGTATTATTATTTAAGATGTATAACTGTTAATTGTAATAAATATGAAATAAATACATTATTAGAGGATTAGCATTAAAGATATATAATTGAACTGCAATAAATATGAAAATTAATATTGTGAGGTAGGAAAAGAAATAACATGTGAAACCTGACAGATTTAAAAATAAGACAGTGAAATATGCTAATAGATAGGGGAGTATAGTATTATTCAAATGGTATAATATGTTAAATATTAACAGGATGAATATTGTTTATTTATTGTTTATTTATTACAATTGGGAATAGGAAGAATCTTTGTTGTAAGTGTAATGGTGACACAACCAAGAACTGAAAAGGGGATAATCAATAGAAAATACAAATTAACATGATTTTATGAATGGCTATTTGAATTATATAATATGTCAAATACTGCAAATAAGACTACTAATATAGAACCCAAATCACTTTCTCTGAAAGAGCAAATACAAAGAAATGCTCAAAGTTGTTTGGGGGCAGGAAGAGGTGAGGAAGTTTACTTCCAGGAATTGCCTCCCCCACTTTGTGGTACTGAATGTCAACTAAACTGGTGTTTTCATTTGCTATTTTACCCATTTCTACTAAAAAATAAAAAGAGCAAATGTCTTTCTGTACTCATAATCCTGCCCACCTGGTTGAAATGGGTTCAAGTTCATATTGACATTTTGCAATCCTGTAACTTAGGGCAGGGTAAATTACATAATTACTAGTATGTGGAAGGCAGAAGTAAATTTGGATCACAAATGAAGGATCATTAAGAGATGTGCTGTCAATGGTGATCTTCATTTTGGTGTATGTGGTAGACCTACACGATGGTTACATCTTCTAATTTTGGCTTTGAGACACCAAAGATGGGTTTCTCTTAGCTAAATAAATGAATCACTGCCACTTGGTTTCCTGTAGCTTCATGAGGAAGGCGGGGGGGATCTTTTTCTGTATTCTGATTTTTTTCTAGCTATTTCTCATCCTTAGTAGGTACTGAGCACAAAACCGTAGCTGTGTAATACAGATTTTGGGTTTTTTTTCTTCTTGTTTTTGGTGCAAAACCTTCAGATAGCTTTGCACGTTAGTTTGTGGTAGCTACAAATCAGAAGGACTCTCCTAGCAGTTTTCAGACTAATAAATATTATTAATATCCATAAGCTTTTGTGTGCTACAGCTCACTTCATCACATGAAATGGAGTGGCTAAACTGATGTAGGATTTAACCTGGGATAAGACCAAGAGGGAAGGAGAAATAAATAGATAGGTGAAGAATACACATAGATAGATTAATCACTACAAGTACCCTATCAATTTAAGATATTTGATGTGTCAAAAAACTTACTGTGTTTGTTGAGACAATGGGTTACTTAAATTCTACATTACTTTAGCCATTCCACTCAATCTGATTTTGTGAAAACAGATTTAACTGGGGTCCAAATATATGCAATATAATTTTTTACCTGAAATTTTTTTGCCTTATTAAAAAGCAAATGAAATATGAACCATTTGGGAACATTTGTTTGATGGGAAATCTGAACAGAATATGAAGTGCATAGTTTAAATCCATTTTTTAGGATTACATGGTAAACTCAGTGATTTGTTATTAGAGAAGTTTTAATATAAAGATTATTGTCAACAGAGCAGTGCCAGTACTTTCAATTAAAACATATTTCCTATCTTGAATTAAGCAAAGCGGTATTAAAATTATATTGGCAATATGAAAGAATAATTCATCATGAATCTCTGCCAGATGTCTGGCCTAAAAACACTTCTTAGGTTATGAGGGCTAAGCTAGTCCCTGTCAGGAAGTGTCCTTGTTATTAATAATACTCTTCACATTGAAGACAATTTTCTCTTCACTGTATAAGTTCACTGTGTAAAACTGGACCAAATCAAACATATGCACTTATTAAATATCAGAAATGTTGTGGCAGTTGGTGCAGACGGCAGAGATATCGGACAGTGAGGACGAAAGGGAACCAGTCAGGGAGTCTGGAGAGGACTTGGATGAGGGTCCTGCATCCCATGCAGGGATGGGGCCAGGACCATCTGGGAGTGGGGTGCTGCCTTCGGAGCCTTCAGAGTCTGGCTGCAGCGAAGCAGAGGACCCAGGGGAGCCTGTTCCCAATGCGTGTGTGCACACAGCTGTTAGAAGGCGAGAGCAGCTGAAGTGGAAGGGGCGACTCAGGAGTAAGGCTGGGAGGTGATTGCCCCTCCCATAAGGGATAAAAGTCAGACCTCAATGATGAAAAGCTCTGCAGGAAGCAAAGCAGTTCGGTAATTTTTGAGTTCTTCTTGAAGCTCTGTACTTGTTTTTTTCTGGGTTATTGGGTTGGTTTATGTTAGCCTTAATTGGATTTCTATTTTTTGGCAGCATTCTACAGCACTGAAAAGTGTGCTCTTATCTGGAGGAACTGTGTATAATTAGTTTTGACTGGGAATGCAAGTAATTCCCAGCATTGCATTAAAATAGGTTTTACTTTTAAAATCAGTTTGTGTTTTATTAAGTTTGACAAAGCCGGGGTCAGAACGAGAAAGCCACTTTTTCTAAACCTTCTATTGCAAAAAGAGATTGCATTTTGATGCCTTGGGACCACACATAATGTGGAAGAATTGAGGTCCCAATAAATGGGGCACTGAAGTTGTGTCATGTTTATGAATAAATATGGGATTTTCAGAGGTTTGGCTTGAGATTTTTGTTAAACTACATTAATCATACTTAGAACCACGTGTTTCATATATTTCCTGTCACAAAAAAAAGTCAGAAAGGCATACCACTATGTTTTTAGTAGTTGCACCACTGAAATTCTGCAGCACAATCAGAAGGAGTTTTAACAGCTATATTTATCACCTGTGATCTTCAATCATAGATTTGCCCTTCTCTATTCTATTAGATGAAGACTTCTTGTAAGTCAGGGGTGTCAAACTGGTGGCCCATAGGCTGGATATATCATGTACTGTGTTCTGGACTAGCAGGCTCGAAAGCCTGCAACTCTGATTGGCCCGCGAATAGCAGATCGTGATTGGTCACCGCAGACTGATCTGATTGGCTAGTAAACGGGCTGCCGCGATTGGCCCATCCAAGAGCGGCAAACTCAAATCGCCTTCATTGGTTGCCTAGCCACAGCCAGCCCTATATAAGGGGCTGCTGCGGCCAGGATAGCTCGCTCAGATCTGAAGTCACTAATAAAGAGCTGTTGTTATCTGAGTCTTGCCTCCGTTCTTGGACCATCCTCCCAGATCTAACATACTGGCCATGCCCATGCCCGGTTTAGCAAAAGGGGGGAAAGCTGCAATACGTCACATGATGATGCCGTGACGATGCGAGTTTGACACCCCTGTTATAAGTAAAGCAGTTGTTAGGTGTACTTGAACAATTTCAACATTTTATTTCATTTCATTCAAAGTCTTTTTGAGTTTTCCTTGAACAGATCAAAAACCACCCAATGCCAATAATTTTCATTTTTAGGTAGAACAATATTGCATAACCTAAAATGATTAAAATATGGTCACTGGGTTGATAATTTTAGAAGACTATATATAGGATATAAAGAAGGTTTCTTTATGCCCAATGACCTGTTGAATATAAATTGTGATGATTAACCATGGCAATTTAACTCCTAACCATTTAATCAAGAAGAATTACAATTATTTGTAATGAAATTATGCAGTTTCAGAAAAATAAGTTCTCTTCATCCAGTGCCGCCTCCTTCTTAGAATGAAATATCTTGGATATGTTTGTGAACACAACACAACCTAGTCTTGAAAAGATAATGTTGTCTTCTCAGTGCAATCAAGAAATCTTGTTATATTGCTTTCATGAATAATAGTTGGAGTAGTACCATTAAAAATAAAGAATATAAGAACTTTAAAAATGGATGAAATATATGTATGCAAGCTTAAGTCATTCCTCATTTGCCACGTGTGTCCTCTTTACAAGACAATTAATATGGGGAAGGTGGAGTATGTGCCAATGGAAAGCTTTTTTCTAATGTTTAAAGGCATGTGAATTAGGGACTTTCATAAAGATTTGTTTGAAGGTTCTCTGTGATTCTATTAATTGTATCAAAATACAGAAAGATAAGAGAATCAATATGATTTATGCAAAACGGAGTCTTACTCAGTGATGACAATATTGCACCTTCAGTTCTTGATAACCTCATCAAACAGTTTTGCATATTCCAGGTAAAATATTAGACTTCTCTTACTATGAAATATGATGGAATGAGGTGCTCTCCATAGCTACTTGCTTCCTTTAGAACAGCTTACCTCTTTATATAAGAATGGTCTTCACTCTTACACCTTCTGGAAAATAGTGAAAACCTAGCTTTATGGGAAAGGCCTTCAGTCATTGAGTAGCTGGAGGAAGAGCCATGTCATTGTCAAAGTTCATAGTTGTTGCTGTTTAAATTATATTATGCTTTGTATTGTTTGACTTTGTATACTACTTAGAGCTTCCAGAGTACATTAGTTTATAAATGTTATAAATAAGTAAACAAATATTTTATAATATGAGACAAAATAGGACTTCTTATTGCTTCATGAAATAAATGTAAAGGAGCATATCATAGTCTCTCAATAGCATCTTCTGGACTTGATAATTCATCTTCTCTAATGTTTTCCTTGAAACTTTATCTTGCTATTCCTCACTTGTTTTTATTTTATTATTTTCTTGATTTATAGAGCTGCCCATTTCACAGCAGTGTATATGTGGGTATGTAATTTCTATAGGTCTAAAATGATGTGTTTTAAATTTAGCCTGAAGTCAGAGCAGATTATAATGTGGAAATATAGGTTAGCACTGCATTAATAAGTAACTGATTACTCTGTTTTATTATCTAGGTAGCAGTGGGCTTATGTCACCTACTTTAGGCATGGATAAATCACCTTGTTGGAAGGAGAGTTCTTATCCAAAGAGATTAGCATGCTCTTATCTTTAGAGATACACTCCATTAATCATACATTTGTTCTGACCTGCCTCTACTTGCCCCTCCAGGCTGTCGTGGATGTTTGTACATGAAGGTGTGTTCTATTGAATGGTTTGGACTGTTGATAGTAGAAAGCTGGAAAAAAAAAGAATGGTAAGCTAATCAATCATAGTGTCACAAGGCAAAGGAAAGAGAGGTGTGATTCTTCACATTGTAAATCTAGTGAAAAGGGAAAGTGAGCAAAGACAATCTTTCAGTCAATAGCAGTGAATTGCATCTAAGCTATGAAACCGGAATAAAACATTTACAGGATCAAATGAAGAAACTGGACTTTCTGTCAGCACCTTTCCCAATATGGTAGCTTTGAGGTGTGTTGATAAAAACTTCCAGAATTCTCAGTCCCAAATTTTGTAAAAGTGGTAGCAGCAATGGTGCATTGGAATATCTGTAAGAAATACTACTTGCCTGCAAGCAAGAATTGGTGGGATCGTAAAATAAACAAAGTAAGAGAAAATGAAAAAGCTAAAGGGTCCTAGGACTTTAGAATTTAAATTATATGGCACCTGCTATATAACACTCTTGACTTAACCATTGTTGAAGAGAAAGAATAAAAGTCTGGATAATGGAGGCTGCAATATTTGGAAGCAGTAAAACAGAAGAGAAAGAGCTGGAGAAAATCATAAAATAAAAACAGAATAAGTATGGCAAAAGAAAACAAAGATAATGTCAGCAGTAATATGCCCTCAGATGCAAAGCTCAAACCACTGGAACACCATTGGCATTGGCAAAAATCACCATCTGTCAATTGCAAAAGACAACTTTTCTTAGAACAGCTTGCGACAATATCTTTAACACCATCAAACAGCAACATCTGCCTATCCCAGATCCTTGGGAAGGACACAACAGGTGGACAAAAATGTCAAATGCTGTCTAAACATCTGGTTGTGACCCACCATCATAACCATCCCAGATATTTGTACAAATGTGGAAAGATTTAATCTGGATTTCTCACACAAAATCCTAGAAGCCCTGGCAAGCTATAACAGACCTTTGCTGATTTATAGTGGATTAATTAACAGAGGCATGAATATTGACCCTAGAGGAAAAGAATGAAGAAACTTATTTCTGATGGTCCTGGAAGAGAAGGTGAAGGGTGAAACAATAATCCTTACAGTGAGGTCTGGAGCTGGTTACCAGCTGTACTTTGGCTCAGGCAGAAAATGTTTGGGTTAGCACTGACAGCATTTGTGGTTAAGCAGAGACTAACATCAAATAACTTTGAAAAAAGAGGGAAAGAGAACACATAACAAACCGAAATATTATAAAAAGCCCATAAGCAAATTGTTAAAATGGAAATAACTCTCTGAGACCTACACAGTTACATAATCTCTGTACCATTTTGTGTTATTTATAAATATATTTGTCATTTTTAGTAAATCAAATGTTTTAAAAAATTATATGTTGGAAACCAGCTAAATATGCAAAGAGTATAACTCTGACATTTTAAGATCTGGGTATCCTCATCTGGATAAGCATCCCACAACTGGATTTCTCCCACAATTTTTAAAAAAAATCACAATTCATTTTCATGATCTTTATGAATATTCATAAACTTATTAAATATTGAATAAGCTAAAGAAATCAACTTTCATCATTTGCCACTGAAAAATAATATTTAAAATTCCATATTATTTTCTTCAGAAATGTTTAAAATATGAACATACAGCTTGAACCTAACATTAAACACAGATATTCAAGAATTCTTTTGATAATTTTTCCTGTAGCCAAAGGAATTTAGTTGTTAACTTCAGAAACTATATTCACAGCATTATATTCTCAAAGAAGTATTATTGTTGCATTTTGGGAGTATGATTCCTACATACTTAGATAAGGAAAAATTTCTTGTAGATGTTATATAGTCTTTGCTTAAATGAAATATAGAGATGAGCCAGCTATTTGGGAAGAAGAAAAGTAATACGAGCAATGCATAAAAAAATAGGATCTTGAGAAAATATTCAGTGCTTCATAATTTTTTTGTCTATTGACATTTATTTTATATATAAAATTCTGGGGTGGTGCCGTGTGTATATGTGGAATATAGAACTCTGGGAACATCAGATATGTATCCCAACCATGAATTTGCCTTTTATGCAACAATATTTGATTAAAATCTCCTTTATTTTTGCACCATAGTTATTATCATCATAGCATTTGCATAGATGAAAAATTAGGTCTGATTGGCTGCAGCTCCCTTGGATTTCTAGCCATTGGCCATGCTAACTATAGAACAATGGGAGCTGTAATTCAAAAGATATGGAGATCACCAAAGTGTATCCAGAAAGAGGTAGAGCACAGACCACAACAAGCCTTTGGAGTAATTTGTTATTTCCTTTCTGGTTTCCACCTGGCCTAGCAAATGACTGACAAGTGAGCAGGCTGCAGTTTACTGTTACCTGTTTAAACAATGTCACGAGGTGGGGGAAATTAACTAACATCAAGAATTGGTGTCTACCTCCTTTGGTGAGAGTTTTATGAGCTTTCTTGGGAAGCTACTTGGGCCTTTCCATGTAGACTCTTAAAAGATATTGCCAGGGATTTTTAATGGCAATCTTGCTATCATAGAAAAATAGCCCACAAATAGCCCCAATTCTTGCATTGGTAAAAGTTCTAAGTTCAGTTGAAAGCAACAATGGCTAGTTAACGTGTGTTTTCTTTGTTACTGGATTCTTGCAGCAGATCCATTTCCCTAGACCTTGTCTTCTCTCCAATTGTCATAACTTGTCAACTCTTGTAGCCTGATCTAAGTATTTCTCACCTCCTGGCATTGACACACTGCCTGCATTGTCTCACAAATGCTGGATTTTCTGGCAATTTCCCCAGAGGAAATCTCCAGAGCTTGAAGCAGCTGATAGCCTTCTCCGACCCGCTTCCTCGTTTCTCTACCAAGCACTTCTAGGCTCTAAATTTGAAACTTCTTCCTGGAAAGCTGGACAGAGAGCAACTGAGTCAGGGCCAAAGCCCTGTTCTTCCAGCACCCACCAGCCTGAAGGCAGCAGCCATTACAATGCACAATTGACAACATGGTAGGAAGTTCTCTGTTTTATACTGCTTTGGGAACATTTCAGAGACAATTCTTTGAAAAGAGGGTTGCATGTGTTTGTGTTTCCATGTGAACTGGCAGAAGGGAATCTACAGACACCATATGTGGTTGAGAAATAGTAGGTGTTTTGTGTGTTTTTTTTTTAATCTCTGTGTCTGTATAATCTGTTGCTTCTGGTATGCGGTAAACATTCCACATGCTTAATAGAACCTCCTACGCAGCTCTAGGAAGGGCATTCTTAAAATGAAAGCTTCCTGCCAAAGCATTGGTCACTAGATTTACATGTAAATAAGCTGGTACTTTACTTCAGTTGCAGTTGGCACACGTGTGCACACGCACATGCAGGGAGAAAGTAGGGAGGAGGGGGGAGAGAGAGAGAGAGAGAGGATTTTTTTACAAAATTACATTTTTCTCCAACTCCCACACTGGTATTAGTGTTGAATGTGAGGGCAATGTCTCCAGGTGCTGTCTTTTGCCACTAAGGGTGGTGATAGGGGAGAATAACAGCAGCTACCTTAGAGGGATCCAGATTGCAGTTACAACACCTGGAAGTGCTTGAAAGTCAGGATAATAGAATTGGAAGGGACATTGGAGATCTTCTAGTCCAACCCCTATTTAAGCAGGGGTGTCAAACTGGTGGCCCATGGGCCAGATGCATCACACACAGGTCATACCCACCCCAACCTCATGAATAGGAAAAATGTCACAAAACATCACATGACGGAAACATGATGCGATGAGTTTGACACCCGTACCCTATACCACTCCAGACAAATGACTGTCCCGTCTCTTCTTACAACCCTCCAGTGATGAAGCACAACTTCTGGTGGCAAGCTGTTCCACTGGTTAATTGTCCTCACTGCTCGAAAGTTTCTCCTTAATTCCAGGTTGCTTCTCTCCTTGATTAGTTTCCATCCACTGTTTCTTGTCCTGCCTTTAGATGCTTTGGAAAACAGGTTGACCCTTCTACAATGTTCTTTTTTAAGTCCCACTGAGTCGACCTGCTAGAATAATGAACCCCATTTTGAAAGAGTTCCATTATATTGAATTCAGCAAATTACGGTGCTTTGTAATATAGGCATATTTTCATTTTGATGATCTTGAAAATTTAGTTAATAATTAAAATATTCAACAAGTTTGCTGGGGTGGGGGCAACTCTGATCCCGCTTTTCACAACAAGCCATAATCCCCCCCCCCAAGATACATAAACTTACACAGGAGAAGAAAAGATGAAAATGTAAATACATGGCATGTAACTCATCTCCAATAGCTCTGTCTTTTTTATTTTTCATGAAAAACAAGCTTCTGGGAGTGCACATTTTTACAAAGAACCAGGGAGAAGATGGTTGACGCTTCTCTTGCCAACTGATTTTGCTGCTCAAAATTGCCTCCAACCTGCACACACAGAGACACAAGCTGTTCTTTGCATGCAAAGAAACATCTGGATCCCCAAAGGAGGGGAAAACATCTTTTAAGCTAAGAGGTAATTTGGAACAAAGAACTAACAACAACAACAAAATTATCCAACATTCTCTTCACTGGAAATCACAGTCTTTCCATTTTTCTAAAAATAACTTTGTTCAATTAATTTATGCATAATGTATGCTTTCTTTTCAGGCATTTGTAGAGCTTTTTTCCTTCTGCCTCTAAACCTGGAACAAACTTTCGTTGGCAACATCCTTTATCTGCCGAATCCCCATGACATTCTCTGCATCTCATCTCCAACATATGTTAGTCAACCTTAGGTTGCCCTTCATATAGTGGTATTAAAATAGCAGTTTCCTCTTTAATCCAATTCCATAAGAGTGTAGCCCTAAAATGTATGAAACCAGTTACTCCTTGTTAACTCTTATCCAGGAGGAAATTCTAATAACTGGAAGGGACTAAGAGGCAGTAGAAATAGGGAATGTCAGTGGGAAACAGAGAAATCAAGCTATATACCCAGAGAAAACAGAGGTGCTCCTTGCAAGGAGAAAGGGATTAAGGTGATGTCTCTTGGATGAGGTTTCATTCCCCCAGAAAGAACAGGTTCACATCCTGGAAATACTTCTGTCACCAGATTTGCAGGTGGCCATTATGACAAGGATATATTTGCACTAATTTGATGGATTGAGCTTCTGCAACCCTGCCTGAGGTAAACAGACCTAGCAACCATTATCTACACCTTGGTTACTACTGCAGTATACTTTATATGGGTCCACTCTTGTAAACTCTTCTGAAATTCCAATTGATCTAAATTGTGCCAACTAGGCCTTTGGCTTGTATATTGGTATACAAGAGGCATGGATGATTGCTGCACTATTGAGATCTTTAAGCTTCTCTGCAGGACCCTCTGTTCAGTTATGAACTCTGATGGAAAAGTCACCCAGCAAAATGCCAATAACTGAAGAGGATTGTGTAAGCATTTTATTATTTCAAAGCTAGCAGGTTACAGCGACCTGTACTACAGTATGACCTCTTGCATTCAGTAGAGCCTAGATCAAAGTTTACAAGATTACATAGATGTGATATAGAATATTGATAAAATAAAGTTTAAGAATGGACTCCTTTTATAAAGATCCTAAATACAGGCAATAATTATATAAGATAACAAGAAGGGAGATACAGGTAAAGGGGTCATTAAAAGTACATACTGCTTGAAGACACCTCAGCAGCATAATGCAACGTCCAGATTAATTATTATTCTAACAAGTTGATTTTATACAGCATTTAACTGGGGAAGGAGGAGAGATAAGGAAGTATTCACTACACATCCTTGAACCTGCTACATTGCACTAAAGACATACGTTCTATATATACAGTATATATATATTTATGAGACATTGAAAGAACATTAGTACAATTATAACAAATCCTATCACTAAAATAAGCAACTAAAGAATACATGTCACTTTAGTTACAAAATATAAAATTAACTATTAAAACAAGTGTAATTATTTCCTATTGAATCTTATTTCATCTCTTTGTTGACCTTGCCCAGTTACATAGATGAGCAGGAATGGCCCTTCTAAAGATCCTGTTGTGTACAAGAATAATTATGGAGAATTTAGGAAGACATAGCTTGTACTCCCTAAGATGTTTCTGGGTCCCGTTCTTCCAATTTAGAAACAGGTTTAAAAAAACCATTTAATTTCCAAGTTTTAAAATGTTTATTATTTTTAAGAGTGATGTCAATGTTGACTTTACTTTTGTTATTAAATACATTTTTTGTGGGATATCATCTTATGTATAAACAGTAAGGAAGGATATAAATTCGGCTGCCTGTATTTTGTCCCATGTACACTCATATGCCAATATTCCATTTTCATCAGCAACCCTCTGCAAAATCTGTTTTGAGGGTGCAGCAAAACTGGGACATGGCCAACCTGGATTGTAAAGCCGTCACCAAGTTTCTGAATTCATAGAACATTTCATTATCTCAGGGACTGACCAGGTGCTCTGACCTGATATGCTTGAAAATCTCAAGAGCTTTCATTCTTCGTGTGCTGTGGAATGACAATAATGCACAAAGTGGGCTTGGGAGAATGTTTGTGCTCTGGGCATTGTATGAACAGCATTAATATGGCTGGAGCTTGTTCTGTCTATGGATTCTTTCTTAATTACAAACTGTTTCTGTGTTCATGCCCATGCACATGTGAGAGAACACAGTAAGTTAGATAGCCGTGTTTTATAACATGAATCAGAAAAAAAACACAGACCGGGGCTAGTGTTTAGAATAGAAGTATGTTTCAGCCTGCTTCTCTATGGGTAGGCACAATAGCCAGTTAATGCTTAATTGAGAGACTGTGAATGAGGGTCAAAGAGTCTTTGAGATCCTTCTTAGTTCTGAAGGGAAATCACTCCACTTGTAGAAAAGGAAGTGAAAGAGATTATATTCTGTGAGAAGAGTAACATTATGCTCCTTGGAGTTGAAAATAGATCAAATGAAACAGAGCATAAAGAAGCCTTTCCCATTCCATTGAGGCAGTATTTGACCCTGAAGCTCTGAGAGAATTGCTCTCAGCTCAAAAAACCAAAAAACCTTTACCTGTCTACAAGCAGAAGCCATGTATCATTCTCAGAGAGCCAACGAATCATGGGGTTGGAAAGTCTTTGGAGTTCTTCCAGTTCAATGTCCTGCCTAGAATGGGAGTCTTCAGAGCATCTCAGGCAAATGGTTATCCTACTTTTGCTTGAGAACTTCCCATGATGTAGCACCTACAGTACAACTACTCCAACTTTAATGGCTCTTGCAGTCAGGAAATTTCTCCTGGTTTGAATTTTCCTTTGTAAAATTCTGTCCATTGTCTCTTGTCCTATTCTAAGAAGCAATGGAAAATAAATCAATCTCTTCCTTGTGAGAGGTCTAAAAGTACTGAAGTTTTGTTGAAAAGTATTGCTGTTTCTTCTTCAATTTAAATGTACTCAGTTTCTTTAACTGTTCCTCATAGGATTTAATGTCTGAGCCCCTGGCCATCCTGGTTGCTCTTGTCTATACTCTTTCCATTCCTCAGCATCCTTCTTACATTGTGATGACCAGACCTGGATAAAGTATTCCAGGTGTGATCTGAACATCCCTAATATATAGCAGAACTATTATTTCCCATGAGTTCAACATGACACCTCTGTTGATGCAGCCCAAGATTGCATCAGCTCTTTCAGCAGCTGCAGTAAATTGTTGGTTCATGCTTCACATGTTGTCTTCTAGGATGCCCAGATGTTTGTTACAAACATTAGTGTGGAGGCACTTATTGTCTATTTGTATTTGTCATCCTATACCCATCATCTGGTTTTTCCTACTTAAATGTCGAACCTTACTTTTCTCAGCATTGAGAAATATTAAATAGAGCCAATGTTCCAGTCTATCAAATTCCTTTTGAAACTTGTGGTTGTCTTCAGAAATGCTAGCAATCTTCCAGATCTGTGTCATTTTCAGATCTGATGAAAATCCCTTCTCCTCACCCAAATCATTTATAAAATGTTAAAAAGCACTGGGTACAGAATAGAACCTTGAGGGTGCCCACTGCATACATTTCTCCTTGTCCATTAAGAACCTCACATTGGTTGGGCATTAATTGACTATTGTTAATTGTATATTGGAATATATTACCATGTTTCTGTAGAGTTGCTGGTTATTCAAGACTTATTAGTTATCCACTGTACTTTCTACATTCTTTTAAATCTATATTTCTATCAACATTGTTTCTTTTCTTTTTGTTTTTTTCTTTGAAATTATAAAAAAGGGGAGGGAAGGGAAGGGAGAATAACTAAAAACTGTTGGGTACAGTTGTTCCATTCACTATGAATCCACTTATTATGGGACCATTCATCCAACATTGTTCCCTTTCATTAAGAAAGTGACTCTGGTAAGCTATCTCAAATGCCTCATTGAAGTACGCTATACCTATAGCATTCTCTTTGTCTACCAATTGAATCACTTTGTACAAAGAAAGCAATAAGAGTTGTCTGGCACAACCTGTTTATAATAAACACTTGGTGGGTTGCAGTAAAGACCTGGCTGATTTCTAAGTACTTGCAAATTTATGAGTTGATTACCTTTGCTAGGGTTTTTTTTCCCAGATATTGAGGTTGAGCTGATTGGTCTCTACTTTTCTGGCCCATTTTTTATCTTTTTAAAAGATTGTAAAAATGTTAGCTCTTTTTCAATCTTCTGGTTTTTCCCTGCACTCAAACATGTGGGCCATGTGGTACCATAAACAATGCAACTCTGTCCTGTCTATTCAGAAACAAATCCTATTAAGCTCAATGAAAGTTAATGGTTGGCAAAGTCGTGAAACATTTCCAACAAAGATTGATGAAGTTGGAAGGAAAAATGCTATATACAGTTCAAAACTCCCTTTTTTTCCCCAGTGCGAATAATAAGACATTTTAGGTACAATAGCAGTTCAGAGTTGTATGTGATGAACAGCTACCCATTGCATTGTACCCACAGAAGTGCCATTCGCCCAAGGCAGTTGCATCGTTGTGTCCCAGCTATTGGTTCCAACAGAAACACCAGATGACAGGAGGGCAAAATGCAGACAATCAACATTCGCAACTTCAATCAAGGACCATTGTGTCATTGCCAGATGCAGTTGTCCAAAGAGCTGAAGTACAAGTCTTGGTTTGATAGGAGAAAAAAAGGATATTTCAAAGGCTATGGATTAGCTTCAAGCATTTTTCCCCTCAGACCTAATGTTACAATATTCATTCAGTCTTCTTCCCTGGGAAAATGTTCAAGGGCACTTTTAGGCTGCACCACAGCCTAATACAGACACTAATTTCTTCTATATTAGTAAAAACCACCTTGAGTACTGGTCCAGATCTGATATTACATTGTAAAGATGACACGAGTCTTATTTCTGAAGATCAACTGACTCCTATTGATAATATGGCAAATGATTATTAGAGTTGGATTCAGCTTCTCCTATGAATATCCATCATCATGTAATAATAAGCCCCACTCTTTGGATTGTCTCTAGACATATATGTGTTAGTGAAATTGGTGGACTAATATTCAGTTAAACTGGTGTCTGATATTTCAGTACAGTTCTACTAAGGATGAGAAATTCATCCATCTTCTAACACTTCTTTAAAATCAAAAATCCTAAAAATATCTATCACAGTTTGAATTTGGAATCAAGATGCAAATAATTATAAAGAATATCAGAAATTATGTCAACACTTGCTGTTATAAGGATCAAATAGCAATCAAATTTAAATGGGATATGAAAAATTAACACTCTCAAAAGATACCCAGATTCCAGGAATAAAGCAGAAATAAACAAGAACATCCTTTCCACTAAAAACATGATTTAAAATTTGATAAGGTTTTTTTTTTGTTTATTTCTAAAAAAACAGTTTTATAAAATTGTAGAGATTTTACATATTTTATATATATTCTAAAATATAGTTATCAAAAGTTTGTGGCATATATTCTTTCTTACTCAATCCTAAATCCAGTGACATCGTGTGTTTTGGTTCACCCAAGTTATTTTACCATTTTAGGGAGTTGTAGTATCACAAAATCTCAAAAGCTCCAAAGTCATTTGGACAGTACAAATGTTACAAAGTAAAGGACTATTAATGTAGTTAGAAAGGGCCAAGATGCAGATCATACAGGTAGCTTGCTTCTAAGCTCTTTTTGTGAAAGCCACTATTTTTCTATTTTTCTTTTTTTTCCCAATATGCTGTGGATTAATATTCTGTGTCTCCAGACAATTCAAAGTCAAAATGTGAGTGATTCCTTTGCTATGACTTGCCCAGCCAGGATAGACATTAGCTTAGTAGACTTACTTACATTTACATTATTTGAATCCACTGTACTACAACCAACAATCATGGTAATACCCAGTAGAATTATAACGTGCATTAGCTAGTAATTGACTGGTGGGATAATGGTCTTAGCAAAGACTCCAGAGTATCAGCAGCTATATCAAAACTGGAATAGCCTCTTCAACTGCAGCAGCAGAACTGAAGTGAGGTAATATATTGGACAGGACTGATCAAATACTTAGGTTATCTTCTTTCCTTATCACTCAGTCAATATTCCTAGTGAGCGGACTCCATTAACAGCACAGCCTTTAGGGAAAAAGAGTAGCTATATCTTCTTACCATGTTTTGGAGTGAAATACTATTGTATTTATATCAGCATATGAAGATTTCATAAATATAGGTATCTAATAATTGCAATTACTTGCATTAATTTAATGTACGTGTTGTAGATATATAATTTGCCACATGTACAAGAGAATATGGAAAATGTAGGGGTGGTGGTGGAAGGAGGCCTAAATCTTCTCATGTGCAGTGACCCTGATTAAAATTTTAGAACCGTTCTCTTACTAGTATCATTGCACACAGTATTTTTAATGTAAAGTGTTGCATGGCCCTTCCTGTAATCTTCCCCACATGTAAACACAATCTGGATGAGTAACCTCAAGGAAATATTCTTGCGGGAACAAATGACAGTGAAAATTCAAGCCAAGAGTAGCAGTCAAGAATGAGTCCTCAAATGGGCCTCCCAGCTTTTCTGGAAAGGGAGATGGAGCAGAGGTTGCTTGAGAAATTCAATGAAGGTTTGGCCAGGAGAATTTAATGTGGGAGGGCACCAGGAAGAATAGAAAATTAATGGACTCACTAGCACAAACAAGAAGCTTTCTTATCTGACTATGTACCTTTGGTAGAGGGTATATTGAGGGTGCTTGAAACCTCTTACTGGAATTATTTTGGATACTTTTTTGGTTAATTCATTGTTAGCTGCTCAATGTCACAGTAGTGAAATCAGTGACCATAAAACTTTTAGGTATGTATCTACAAATCTATATATATATATATGAAATTTGGCACATATGTTCCTCTTGGTTTCTAGGTTCTAAGAAAGGATTTTTTGAAATGACCATCAGAGCATTACTATTTCATACTACTTCATATTATTAACATGCTCTGATGCTGAGTTCTACTCCCCCTCCCCAACTGAAAATAAATCTGTTCCAAATGCAAAACACAAGCAGAAGAGAGGAGTTTCAGTTTCACAGCAGCAACCAGCTTTAGTACAGAACAGTTGAGCTAAGCCACGCCCAAGCTCCTTGCTGTCTTCGTCTTGCTCACACAACAAATACTGTTTATGTTATGTCCCTGGAACTTGCCAAAGTTCCCACCCAGGTCCGTTCATGCTGCGGGGGCGTTTGCTGCCCCTCATTGGTTGACTTCCCTCGACAGCCGGCTATAAAAGCCGGCTGCAGGGTTCGGTCAGCCGCTGTTCGCTGTGAGCCTGCTCCAGGCAGGGCTAACACGTTCAGTCCTTTATTTCCTAAATAAAGTCTTGTTGCATCCATGCCCTGGTCTAGCCTCTCATTGCTCAATCTACAACACTGGCGACGAGGATGGGATGGCTACCAGAGGCAATCTGCAACAGCTGAAGTCACTCAATTGCTGAGCCGCAGCCGCGCCGCCGGAGAGCTCGGTCAGCAAAAGCGAAAGGAAGAGCGTCTGTAGCCGCTCGGTTAGCAAGCTACAGGGAAAGTGAAGCACTGCGAGCCGCAGCCGCTCAGCTCAAAAGGGCGCGAAATTCAAACGGCTGTCATTTGAATTCGAGTCGGAATACAACGCGGTGTTGTCATTCCGGGAGTCTCTGACGCCAACGCAGGGCGCGAGATTCGAATCACTGTCAGAGGCGGTCAGCCATTACCGCCTACGCTCTCCAGGAGCGCGAAATTCAAATAACGCTGCCAACGACCGTTGCAGCCTGAGCCATAGCGTAACCCAGAGAGAACAGAGAGATTCAGTGGAACCTCTCAAGAGCTGAAGTCACTAGTCTGGCAAGAGCACAAGGGCCATTTTGTCGTCCCAGAGAGATTTCACAGCTGTGTAACCTGCAGAAATTCACAACATGAACTCCAACCCAGCCTTCCCACCATTCAAGCCTGATGAAGAAAAGTGGGAGTCATACAAAAATCGTTTTAACCACTACATCGATGCCATTGGTCTGGCTGATGCTGGGGAGCACAGAAAGAAGTCATTCTTCCTCAGTTATTGCGGAGCCATCGTTTTTGATACCGCCACAGCACTCGTTGCTCCACGTGAGTTAAAGAACGTTCCCTGGGCAGAACTGCTGGAGATCCTCACAAATCATTACTCCCCCAAGCCTTCACAAATTGCGAGACGTTTCGCCTTCCGAATGAGGAAGCAAGCTGAAGGGGAAACTATCAATCAGTACATGGCCGCCTTGAGAACCGCAGCTCTCCACTGCGAGTTCAAGAACTACTTAGATGACATGCTCCTCGACCAGCTCATCTGCGGGGTCAAGGACCTTCACCTCCAAAGGCGACTGCTTGCCAGGAAGGATCTCAACCTCTCCCAGGCCATCGAGGAAGCCTTGGCTGCAGAGCTGGCAACCCAGTCAGCCACCGAAATTCAAGGGTCTGTTCCCAAACAAAGTTGTGCCACCATCCACTCAGAGGAAGTGATCAACGAAGACGATCTCAACAATCAAACAGACATCCACCGTCTCACCCAGGCTAAGCAAACGCAGGTAGGAAACAGGCAAGATAGCAGCAGTGCACCCAAACATATCATCCTGTGCCTATCCTGTGGCGGACCACACTCGAGAGCTTCATGCAGATTCAAGGGTGCCACCTGCAACAATTGCCACAAAAAGAGCCACATCGCCAGAGTCTGCCAGGCTGCTCACAAATCCGCACAAAGGGTTCCTTCCTTTCCCCATTCTGGGCACCAAAGGCAAGTACTAAAGTGTCACACTTGCTACCATGCTAACCACACCTGTCATTCTATTAGTAAAATCACACTCTCCATTTTATTAGAAGGTAAACCTTGTCGTATGGAGGTTGACACGGGGTCAGCACTCTCAATCATCTCTTGGAGCACACTCAAGAAAATCCAGCCCAGACTATCCAGAAACCAGCTCCAGAAGTGCCAGCTCACCTTGAGGGACTATCAAGGAAAGGACATCCCAGTACTCGGCAAAGGCAAGTTCCTTGTTAATTTTAAAGCTTTCAAAGGCCACCTGCCTCTAGTGGTAGTTAACGGCAACCTCCCTAGTCTCCTGGGGCTTGATTGGTTCCCCTACCTCGGCCTAGGGTTAACAGGAGTCCATGCTGTCTCAGCTTCTGACACTGACTCCTTATTCACTGACTACTCAGACGTATTCAGCGATGAGTTGGGGTGTTATAACGGTACCCCCATCTCATTTGCAGTTGACACCCAAGCAGTTCCAGTCCGGCTGAAACCTCGTAGAGTTCCATTCGCCATTCGGCCTAAACTGGACGCGGAACTGGATAAATTATTAAAGCAAGGGGTCATTGAGCCGACAGACTTTGCCAAATGGGAGACGCCAATTGTCACACCCCTTAAAAAGGACGGCAGTCTGAGAATTTGTTCGGATTACAAAACAACAATTAACCGCTTTCTACAAGTTAGCGCTTACCCAGTCCCTGTCATTCAACATTTATTGCACACTTTTGAGCCTGGCACCATTTTTGCCAAATTGGACATGTCACAAGCGTATCAACAGTTCCCTGTTGACAACCAAACAGCCGAATTACAAACTATTGTGACCCACAGGGGTGCTTTCCGGTGCAGGCGTCTCCAATTTGGCGTAAGTGTTGCCCCTGGCATCTTCCAATCCCTCATGGAGCGAATACTTCAGGGCCTCCCTGGCGTAGTACCCTACTTCGACGACATATTGGTCTCGGCCAGGGACAGACCCCAACTCTTCCAGAGAGTCAGAGCAATGTTAGACAGGTTCAGACAGCATGGCCTCAAATTAAAAAGGGAGAAATGTGCCATTGCCACTAGACAGGTGGACTTTCTGGGCTATAGAATTGACGCCTCAGGCATTCACCCCCTAGAATCCAAAGTCAAGGCAATCCATGAGGCACCCACACCAACCACTAAAGCCGAGCTACAAGCCTTTTTGGGATTATTGAACTTCTATGCGTCATTCCTACCTCACAAAGCGTCAGTAGCAGAGCCTTTACACAGGCTCTTAGATAAAAAAATCACCTTGGCACTGGGGACACAAGGAAGACACCGCATTTCGCGCAGTCAAATCACTCCTCACATCAGACGCGGTCCTTATACAATTTGACCCACGTCTTCCATTAGTACTAGCAGCTGATGCATCCCCTTTTGGGATTGGAGCTGTCTTAAGCCAGAGACTACCCAACGGCTCCGAGGCACCAATCGCTTTCTTTTCCAGAACACTCTCAGCAACAGAGCGTAATTATAGTCAAATTGATAAGGAGGCTTTAGCCGCAGTGGCAGCGGTAAAGAAATTTCATGAATTCCTTTTTGGCCACAACTTCGACCTGATCACGGACCACAAACCCCTCCTGGGTCTTCTATCCGGAGACAAGCAGACTCCCCAAGTGTTGTCTCCCAGAATGACGAGGTGGACCTTGTTCCTGGCGGCATACTCGTACAAGCTCATCCACCGCCCAGGGAAAACGTTAAGCCACGCAGATGCCCTCAGCCGCTGCCCCCTGCCAGCTCCAGCTGAGGATCCGGCCCCGGTCCATGCCATCTTCGATGTCACCGAGCTCGACCTTCCTGTCACCGCCCTCGACATTGCCACCAAATCCAAGACGGACAAAACCATCGCCCAGGTACTGGACTGGGTGAGGAGGGGGTGGCCGGGCACTAACCTCGCAACTGAATTCACACCTTTTAAGACCCGTCAACAGGAACTATCTAGCTTGCAGGGCTGCCTGTTGTGGGGCACCAGAGTTGTCATCCCGACCTCACTTCGCACGCCAGTCTTAGAGGCACTACACGAGGGCCACCCGGGCATCGTCCGGATGAAGGCGTTGGCTCGGAGTTACGTCTGGTGGCCTGGCTTGGACGACGACATCGTCAAGTGGGTAAGCTCTTGCCAACCCTGTCAAGAATCCAGACCTTCCCCTCCAGTCACCACCCCCACAAAATGGGAGAGCGCCAATGCGCCTTGGTCAAGACTTCACATTGACTTAGCCGGTCCATTACACGGCAAAACCTTCCTGGTGGTCGTGGATTCATACTCTAAATGGATCGATGTGGCCCAACTATCCACGACCACCACGCAAGCGGTTACCAAGGCCTTGACCCGTCTATTCGTGACACACGGGCTACCAGATACCATAGTTTCGGATAACGGCCCCCAGTTCGCCTCGACAGAATTCAGCCGCTTTGCCACCAATCTGGGCATCCGACACATCTTCACGGCCCCCTTTCATCCTGCCAGCAACGGATTGGCAGAAAGAGCTGTTAGGTCCACAAAAGAAGCGCTAGCCAGATTCAGCAAAGAAGACTGGCATCACAGACTCTCCCGCTTCTTACTAAGCCAACACTCTACCCCATGCATGGTCACCAACAAATCCCCAGCCGAACTCCTGATGGGTAGACGTCTAAGAACTGTGTTGGATAGGCTTCACCCTCACTATTGCCCTGACACCCCTCTTGCTTCAATGACGGGGGTCAGAGATTTTGTCTTGCAGGAACATGTCTTTGCAAGGAACTACGCCGGAGACCCACTTTGGGTTCCAGGGGAGATTGTAGCCATCACCGGTCCCAGGTCGTACCGAGTCCAACTGGAAGACGGCCGCATCTGGAGAAGGCACCTGGACCAGCTAAGGAAGCGCCAGGGTACCCTCGCCAGTGCTGGGTCGTGGGCACAGGTCAACCCCCAGGTGCCACACCAAACTCTCATCGATGACCAGTCCAGAGGCTCTTCACCACCAGCACCCGAGCCGGGGGAGCAGGCAGTAGACCGGGACTGCCCGATGGATACGCCGCCTGAACCAGCTGACGGAGCCACGGCATCACCAGCCAGAAGCACTTCACCGGTACCAACTCAACCCTCCGAGCGGGGCTGCACCCCAGCACCAACCCTGCCTATTCCCCCGAACTCTGAGACACTTGGTAACTCGCCAGAGTTACGACGCTCGGGGCGCCAGCACAGACCACCCGCTTATTTAAATGACTATGCGTGTTCGCATCTGGGGGGAAGGGGTGTTATGTCCCTGGAACTTGCCAAAGTTCCCACCCAGGTCCGTTCATGCTGCGGGGGCGTTTGCTGCCCCTCATTGGTTGACTTCCCTTGACAGCCGGTTATAAAAGCCGGCTGCAGGGTTCGGTCAGCCGCTGTTCGCTGTGAGCCTGCTCCAGGCAGGGCTAACACGTTCAGTCCTTTATTTCCTAAATAAAGTCTTGTTGCATCCATGCCCTGGTCTAGCCTCTCATTGCTCAATCTACAACAGTTTCAGTTTCCAACAGCCCTCAACTCTCTCATACACTGACAGGATGAATACTGATGGATACTGGTAGGCAGAGGCACAATTTCCCCCCTTATTTTCCTCCCCAAAAACTAAGCCTGATCACATAGTTTTGTAGCAAAGCAATGGTAGAGCTAGTACTTATATAAATAGGGAACATCATATGGCCCTGTTTTGCAGAGCTATTCTACTACTGAGAAAACACATGGCAAGACCACAGGGATGTTCAAGTAAGTAACAGAGCATAAATAAATCCCCAATGTATATTTCCTTTGAGCCATGGAGATTCCAGAAGACAGATGTGTAATTCTAACTGCAGTATCTATTGTCTGCCTTATCTCTTTTTAAATTTTGAATGACTACTTTAAATATGTCTGTGACAAGTGGAGGTGGAGGAGTATCACATTTAGTAAGCTATTTGAAGCCAAGCACTTTAATTCATGTAAGATGAGCTGCCAACTGCACATTTTTTTTCAGTTTTGCAATTGGCTATTAAATGAAATAATAAAGGAAACCATACACAAAACATGCATTGATTAAGAACATGTTGTACAAAAAGGCCTACATTAAAAAAACCATCTGCTAAGGAAAGTTATCAGTGAAAATCAGTATCTTTTTTTCAAAGTAAAGAGCAACAAGGACTGATTTAGGAATTATAGGCACATAATTGATGAAGTTGATTCAAGGTAGATTCATCTCTAATATCTGTGTGAAATACTTTGGCATGATTAGCGTGACTTTATCTGGGCTACAAAAATCTGGGTACTTACAAAATGCCAGCAAAGAAATATTGAAACTGCTAATTCTTTGATGCCATCTAGAAAATATTTGGACAGTCCCCATATAATAGATTTAGGCACTATTAGCATAAAGTGCTGTCATGCTAACATTCAAGCTATACAAAGAAAGTGTAACCAGAAGGCAGGCTTCGAGGACAATTTAAAGGTGCAGAATAAGCTTGGGAGCAGTCTTGTTCCATTAGATAAGAAATGACAGCAGGCTTAATTCTGAGATGAATGGTATTGAGGCAAGATTCCAAGACCCTTATTGCTGTCATAAAGATAAAAAATAGAACAACAAGAAGATGAAATTCTATTTCTTTACTTTTCAGAATGAAAATTCTTCTGACGAGTTTCTCTTCATTAAGGCTATATTCTCGCAAAAATAAATGAGGCAGAGATAATATCCTATTTTTTCTTCTTTATCAGCCTAAAAACAGTGCTGAAGAATAGTCATCTATTTTCTGACACCAGTGCTGCTATGGGTTGTTTGTGGTATTTCCAAAATCAGGAGGCACAAAACTTCCAAATCTCATTCAATTTGATGAAGAAGATTAAAATATTTCAAAAGAGAAGACAATATGTTTTCATCAAGATAATCTTTTTAGAAAGTTTTTTAAAATAAATATCTTAACATGATACCCTATGTCCAGCCTTCTACATAATCTTTTAGCATCTGAAGCTAATAAAATTTGAATAAAATGTAATGCTGGAATTCAGTAAGACTAATTTAGATTTGGAATACAGTCTGGCTTAAAGGAGACTAGAAGGTCCATGAGTGCTTCTTAATCTGGATTTCTTCTACAAATATATTTATTATGATCTTTGTCCAGCCTTTACAATAAAAAGAGTAGAGTAAGAAAGGGAAATAGTTTAAAATAGCAATTTATTATCAAGAAAGGGAAAACAATAAGGTCAATATAACAACATACCTAATTAAAAATGTTGCAGTTGTATGACTTTGTGAAGATATATAGTCTGTCAGCTTTGGAAGCCATATTAGCACCAGAAGCTTCCATGCTGCCACATGCTTGAGCCTGGGAAAATGGGAGGGGGAAATTTCATAGAGCGTATGTGGTTAGACATAATAGCATTCTTCTTTAAAGTCAAGGTCATAGTTAAGTCTGGGCGGTGGGTCCCAAGGAGAGACGAGACTCGTGGTAGTGAACAAACAGCTCTTTATTAGCAATCAGATACTGAGACAAAAAACCCCTAGCCGAGGCTGCTCTTTTTATAGAGCTTGGCCCCGGCTAGGCAGCCAATGACAGGTTCTTGAGCTTGCCACGCTTGGTATTAGCCAATCGCAGCAAGCTCTGTATGAGCCGATCAGAGAGTACCATATCTTCCAATCAGGGCCCGGCTTTTCCGGACCAATAGGAACACAGGCTTTCAAGCCTGCTAGTACGGAACAGTCATGTTATTCCTGCACCTGGCTGAGGAGTAGTTGAGGGGACATCTCAAATTGGGACGGATGGTGATTGGGGCATGTGATGGAATGTTGGTGCAGGGGGTGGATTTTTAATTTTTACTTATTGGAGGGAAACCCGGAACTTTCAGATTCAGGATTTCCCAGATGTGCCAGTTTACTGCTCTAATAAAAGGAAACTTTGAGAACATGTCTGTCTCAGAGTTATTTATTGCAGTTAAGGTTAAGTCATCTGATACGTGAAGTGGCATTAGCATCCCTTAAAAAATAATAAACATAAAATTTATCTGTCCAGCCCTCATATTTGGAAACCGATTGGGGCAATCAGAGCATATATTGGAATATTATAAAAAGAAGACTGTATGAGCGAACATTTCTACTTCCCTGGATTTACAAGGACAAACATCTCTGTAAATGAAGAGTACCATGAAATCTTCCATCCAGTAGAGCTGATGAGAAGGCATCAAAGTGGGCTCTGGAAAAGCATCTATATTTGCTTAGGGTTAGATTAGGGGGGGTCAAACTTGATCCCATCGTGGGCCATATCAGGAGTTTGTTTTCCCTTGAGGGGGCTGGGAGGCATGGCATTGTCATCATGGCTGACTGGGTAGACAGGGCCGGGGTAGACAGTGGGTGGTGGAATATTCTTTCTTAGAAAATTCAGTTAGCTGCCTTTGTGTCACTGGTTAAAATTGGGGCAGAAATCAAGAGATTGTGAATTCTAGATCTGCCAATAAGATGACTTTGGGCCAGTTGCTCTTTCCCAATCCTAAGAAGAAAGTTTTGGCAAGTCACTTCCAAAAACGTTGCTGCAATTTCAACAAAATATATGGAAGACAAGAGTCAGCAGGCTATCAATAAAGCAGTAAAATAATTAAAGTTGGTATAATTATAACAGTCAAATAAATTGAGGTTGTCCACAATTTATGACCATAATTGAGCTCCCAAATTTTTGCTGCTAAATGAGCTATGCCCCCATTTTATGACCTTTCTTGTCAAGTGAATCACTGCAGTTATTAAGTTAATACATGGTTGTTAAGTGAATCTGGCTTCCCGATTGACTTTGCTTATCAGAAGGTCATAAAAGGTGTTCACATGACTCCAAGGCACTGAACTGTCATAAATAGCCAAATATCTGAATTTTTATCACATGACCATGAGATGATGCAATGTCATAAGTGTGAAAAATGATTATAAGTCAGTGGCTTTTTTCAGTGGCATTGTAACTTTGAACAATCACTAAGCGAACTGTTGTAAGTCAAGGATTCCCTGTAATAATGCAGTTGGGAAGGCCATTAGTGGTACTAACTCAGAATTTTGTGCTTTACCTGTCTTCTGGATAAACAAGATTTGAATTGGATCAGAAAGCAGTAACCACCTACCATTGTTGACTATCTTGAATCCAAGCAAAACATCTGTATAAGATACTCTTTCAAATTTATTTCAAAAATACCACCTCTCACTTCAAAAGAGCCTTTTTCCTAAGAATGGATACTATTTTCATTTCCATGAACAATCTCATAAAATTTATAAAATAATTCAGTATTTTGGCAGACAGACAAATTTGGGAGATAGCTTGAAAATATGAAGACACCTACTTACCTACTAAATTGCTGCAGTGTGAATAGTGATTATTTCTTTAGTACAGCAAGATTCAAGAATAAGAAACTCTGCCCGGAATAACTGGGGCACCATGACCTGACTGGAGTACAAAACGTGCTTTCCCTTTCTTTAGTAAAAAGAAAGAAACAATCCTGGTTAATGTAAATAACTACTTACCTAACATCTAAACTGATGTATAATAAAAACATTCTATAACATTTGACATTATAATAACAAGGATTGGGAAGAAACCCCATAAAATTTGAGAAATGCATTAAAACTAAACAATGATACAAAACAACATTAAACAGTATTAAAAGTCCGGTGGAACAGATCAGTACTTTCTAGTCTTTTACAATGAATGTAATGTAATGAAGGATTTAGTCTCATCTCTAATAAACAAGAAAAATTGAGCTGCAACTTCATAAAGAACTCTGTATCAAGTGCTCAGCTTATACTCCTATAGACTGCATTCCTATATAACCTAGATCAACAGTCGCCAACCGGTGGGCCACAAGAAAATTTTGGTGGGCCGCAAAGAAATCTCACCCCCAGAGCACCTCCCCCAAAGCAATTAATCCAGGCTGCTTAGAAAAACAAGCTGTGCCATCGATATGGCCTGCAGGAACTCTCCCAGTCATTCACTCCTTACTGGGCAAACTTGTCTGCTAAATTGCTATTTTTCTGACCATCAGCTGTTCTGCTGTGCCGGGAGATTTAGATTAGCTAGGAAGCAGGAAATGGTTGGATTTCTTGCTTTCTAGCTAGTCTTTAGGTCTTCGGCTCTGCTTTTAAGCACAGCCGAACCTCCCTTAGGGCTGAAGGTTCTATTATTCCGTGCAGATTCATGGCAAGCAAATTTTATGTGACAGACTGAGTTAACTGATGGCAGATAGATAGATCACTGAATGATTCTGTGAGCAACTCAATCTGCCTGCCTGCTTTGCCTGCTTTGGTGTAAAAATTGCTCTTTTTTATAAAAAGTTCAATATTTACATGCATGGTGTGTTGTGAATTAATTTTGTGAGTTTGCTTGCTAGCAAAGTTTATGAGTTTGCTTGCAAGCAAATGTTATGTGACAGACTGAGCTAGCCAATGGCAGATAGATAGATCTCTGAATGAATCTGTGATTCTGTGAGCAACTCAATCTGCCTACCTACTTTGCCTGATTTGGGGAAAAGTTGCTCTTTTTTAATAAAAAAATTAATATTTATATAAATATTTATAATATTTACATACAAGCCATGCCCAGCCAGTCACATGACCACCAAGCCACATCCACAAATTAGGCCATACCCACAGAACTGGTTAGTGGTCCCTGGGATTTAAAATTATGAGTTTGGTGGTCCGTGAGGTCCAAAAGTTTGGGGACCACTGACCTAGACCAGCCTTTCTCAGCTGAGGTTCTATAAGAGGTCACTAGAGATTCTGCAAGAGATTGTGGTTGAAAAAAAAAAAGAAACAAACACCATTTTTTGAACTTCATGTACCACATAATACTATTTTACACTGTGACTCGGCTGTCAGACTGCCCCTTGCTGCCTTTATAAATGTTAGAATAGAATAGAATAGAATAGAATAGAATAGAATAGAATAGAATAGATCTTGGATGTTTCTAGTCCAGTTCCCTGCTTAAGCAGGAGAACCTATACCATTTCAGATAAGTGACCATCTAGTCTCTTCTTAAAAACCTCCAGTGATGGAGCACCCACGATTTCTGAAGGCCAGCTGTTCCACTGGTTAATTGTCCGCACTGTTAGGAAGTTTCACCTTAATTTCAGGTTGCTTCTCTCTGATTTTTTTCCTTGTCCATTGTCCTTTGATGCTTTGGAGAATAAATTGACACCCTTTTCTTTGTGGCAGCCCCTCAAATATTGGAATACTGCTATTATGTCACCCCAATTCTTCATTTATTTAGACTAGCCAGACCCCAAATCCAAAAAGGATGAATAATATGGTTTAAAAGTGAATTGCAGTGTGAAGTTTTCATACCTTTCTGCCATTGTTATGCAGGAGTTCTCTGAGACCTGAAAAATGTTTCAAGAAAAAATAATCATCCAGATTAAAAAGATTGAAAGGGGCTGTTCTAGATTATGGAACATATAAAAGGCCTTTCAATGATTAGCCAGACTGGTAAAGAAGGAAACACTCCTCTAACACTAGTTTGGGTATTGAAATGTCTGCAGGAAAACAACCAAGGTCAGAGAGCACCAAGGACAAATATTCTCCTCTATTGGAAACATTCCTCCCTCAGATAGCTTTACTGCAAAACCTTTAGAGTTCTGTATATCAAAACCATCGGTCTGAATTGTATACAGAAATGAACAGGAAGGCAAAGAATAAGAAGTCCTCTAGGATGCTGGAAGCTAATAATGATTTAAAGGTCTTTCCTGTTACTTTGAAGAGGCAGCAACTGGCCCTTTATTATTCCTTCAATCAGCCAGCTCTGTTCTGGCAATTTTAGTGAGCCATAATGAACATATAGTGTGTGGTAGAAAATGCACACTACTATTCCTCAAAGCAGCACAAATGGCATTACACAATCAGAGTGGACAGTAAGGGATCTTGCAAACAGATCACAGTGAGATTTTTTGTAAAGGCTTCTCTTCTCCTCATTTCTACAGAGTATAGGAACTTTTATAATACATACAAAACAATTTCAACAATTTGCTGAGCCTGAAAAAAAAGTGCCACTGTTTTATGAGGTGTTAACTTTAATGAATACACATTTTTTTTACAGATAAACATGGAAGCCTGAAAGAAAGGGGGACTGCTGTAATAAACAGCATGAGTTCTCCCTGTCTTGGAATCATATAGTGATAGCAGAATTCTTTTAAATTCAATGGTTGTGTGACTTCTTAAATCCTTCAAAAACAGACAACATCCAGCCATATAGGAAAAGAGATAGACTCAGGGGTGGGATTCAAAATTTTTAACAACCAGTTCTGTGGGTGTAGCTTATGTGATGGGTGTGGCTTGGTGGTCATGTGACTGGGTGGACATGGCTTGGTGGTCATGTTATTAGCTGGGTGTGGCCAACTCAATATCACTCACATCAAGTCACGCATCTCCTCACCTGGCCTCTCATGAATGTGGGGATGCTACAGCAGTCATAAGTGTGAAAAATGGCCATAAGTCTCTTTTTTTCAGTGCCATTGTAACTTTAAATAGTCACTCTACACAAGCAAAGTACCAGCAAAGGAGGGGAAAAAAACTCCAGAGATGTTCCTGAGACAGGAAGTCTAGTCCTGCCAAGAATGTAATAAGGGTTAAGGAAGAGGCATTTCTGTAAGCAACACCAGAATGTTTCTTTCCTGCCTTCCTTACAGGATTAGGCCAGTAATTTCTTCTAACAACCTGTTCTCGGAACTGCTTAGAATGTTAACAACCAGTTCTAGCAAATAGGTGCAAATTGGTAGAATCCCACCCCTGGATAGACTGATAAACAATCAAGAGAATCTCTGTCTTTCATTGCCATAGCAGTTTACCTGGCTGAAACTTGGGTACTATTAAACAGAATGTTTGGAGAGGAAGGAAGGTTCACAATAGTTCACTGAAACTCATAGACATATATGCATGGGATAGGCAAATGACAATGCATTGGAGTATTGCTAGACAAACCATATATCTTAGAGTGGGTACTTGCATCCAATTTCAAGACACAAGTCTAGGAGGATGGAGTTTGCCCCATAATACATTTTCTTATTTTGCATCTTTGTGGTTTGTGCTGGATATTATGTTCAAGCTCCTCTTTATTTCTCATCCAATCTTATCTGCTACTATATTTGAAACTAACCAGGCGTTGTTAAGTCATACTGATCCCACCATCATAGTTCAACCAAATTTCTTCGCACTTTAGATCCTAAACAACTGTGTTCTTCCATGTCACACAGGCCTGGCACTGCACAGTAGTATCACCATTATAGTTATAGACAATACCTGGAGCAGCCAAGAATCTGTGGGTTGGAAGATCAACCAGAAAGAGAAATGGGCACAAGATCCTCCTCCTCCTCTTTGATGAACTATTTCTATTTTTATAGAATGGTAATACTCATTTCATGATTTTTTGGATTTTTAGACATTGTTTTCATATGGAACACAAAACCAAAATGTTGCTTTTAATATCAGTGGATTATTCATGGTAGAAGATCAGGTTTCAAATCTTACACTTCTGTCTGCATACTTCCTAAATTGTCTTGGCATGGTAACTGCCAACCTATAAGTAATCTACACTGCCTGAGACTCCTCCAATTTCTACTTTGCATCCTTGGTGCAATTCCCAAAAGCATAGTGTTGGCTTGGAACCTTTCCACTGAATTCTTTTGGCATTTGGCAAATAAAAATCTCATCCCAAACATGTCATTTCCATTTCAATTTCACACTGTGGACTTGGGCTTAAGCATACAACTACCAGATCTAGGCTGGGAAAAAGTATTGAAAACCAGAACATTCTACTTAACTCTTTGCTATCAGAGAACGTTGCACTTTGCAATTCTAGTCTAACTCCAGTTTATGATTGCATCTATTTATTTGGCTGATGAAATGGCATAAAAAATAGTGAAGGGAAAACCTAGGGCAGGAATCACAACAGTTTACACTACACAATCTGAGGAGGAGGAGGAAGAAAACATCTGTGGCCCAAATCTGTGTTTGATACAGGCACATTACCTTTAATATGATTGCAGCCCACCTTCCTATTTGCAAAGTTTCCTGGATATTCCTTACAGCTGGTCACATCTGGTTTAAATCATTTGTCTTAACATTCCAATCCTCCCTTTGGTGGAAGTAAGTTATCAGGTGACCATCTGTTTCCTCCATCTCCCATAATGTTGGCTTGCTTCTTGTATCCCCCTGCAATTGAATTAATTGGAAAAGAAGAATAGAATCATCCAGGATGGTAAGTTTACCCTCAAAGAAGTTGGCCCAGAATTGTAGTTTTAGATACAGGCTGCCTGGTCTAAGCAGGAAAAATAACTTGGGTCATGCTATGAATATTATACACAGAGATCACCATGGCAATCTTTATACACATATCTTTCCTGGTTTAATCATTGACATCCCCATCCAATATCGCAATGTGCTTTGTACTTCCAGAGCTTTGGAAATACAGGAAGAAAGAATAAAATCTAGTATTATCTCCCAACTGCCATTTGGGTGACCACATTGGTGGGCGTTTTAAAAAGTTTTAAGAGAAAGGTTAGGCGGAGGTTGCAAAGATCTGAAAATAGGCTGAAATGTGTTTGTCAAATGGCAATTGGAGGCCTTCTGAAGGGATGATATTTAAACTGTGGGAATGGCAGTGGGAGTCCTATGTCCATGCTTAATTTTGAAAGAAACAGTACCAGGCTTTGACAATTTTGCTACTGGGTTTTAAATATATATTTTGCTTTTGTTTTAAAGCTGGACTTGGTGGTCTCTGTTGCTTTAATCGGCCTTTTACAAAAAATACGTATCTGATGGAGATTTGCCAGGAGGCTCATTGGACTGCAATATTCAATCTGGTTTCTGCTACCAATTACCCCCAAAATCTCCTGGTATCAGTTGCTTTGTCCTCAGGAGCATCAATCAGGCATTCAGTGCTATACTAGTAGTCCTCAACTTATGACCACAATTGAGCCCCAAATTTCGGTGGCTAAGTAGGACATTTGTTAAGTGACTTTTGCCCGATTTTATGACCATTCTTGCCATAGTTGTTAAGTGAAATGCTGCAACTGATAAGTTAGCAACCCGGCTGTTAAGTGAATTTGGCTTCCCCTATTGACTTTGCTTATCAGAAGGTTGCAAAAAATAATCCGATAACCTCGGGACACAGCCATGGTCATAAATATCAACCAATTTGAATTTCGATCACATGATTATGGGGATGCTGCTAAGGTCATAGCTGTGAAAAACATCATAAGTCACTTTTTCCAATGCCATTGTAACTTTGAACGGTCATTAAATGAACTGTTGTAAGTCAAGGACTACCTGTATAGTGAATCGTACCTTCTTGTACTACTTGATCTCTCCATGACTTTTGATGTCATCAACTAGGGTATCATTTTGGATTAACTGGGAGTGGGATAAAGTGTTGCAATGAGTGTTCTGACCCAAACCTTGTTCCAAGGATCAAACACCAAACAGAGATAACAGCAAAACCTTTTAATGATTCTTTATGAATTCCATTCCTTCACGGTTAAAAGGCTGTTTCAAACGAATTGTCTCTGATAAGGACTGTCAAAAACACTAGATAAAGTTACTAAGAAATCTTTCAAACACGAAGAGTCTCCAAACACCAACCAAGATACTCCGAATGTCCACAAGGCTTGAGTGCAAAACACCTTTGCTTCCTACAAAGAGCTCCAGTTTCTCAGCTGGCTTTTATCTCTTAAGGGAGGGGCCGTTACCTTGCAGCCTTACTCCTTGAGTCACCCATGCTGCTGCTGCTGCTCTTTCCTTCGAGCAGCCCTGTGCACACACGCACTGAGCACAGGCTCTTCGGGGGCCTCTTCATCACTGCTGCCAGCCTCCACAATCTCCAAAGGCAATATTCCACTCCCTGATGGTCCTGGCCCCATCCCTGTATCACACGCAGGCCCCTCATCTGAGTCCTCGCTCTTCGAGACCACAGCCATCCACACCTGCTGCTGACAAACCACAACATTGGTCACCTCCTTCCTCAGTGGTTTTATATTCCTGTGGATTCTCTAGACATTACTGGAACTTTAGTTTTAGATAGTTTTGCAAGTGCCTTCAGACAATAATGCTTGCAAATTTCCTACTATACTGACTGTGGATAACCTAGGCATGTGAGGATATTCAAAGTGAAGATTTGAGCACGTTTTCTTGCCTCCTATACAAGTCAGCCTGTTCATGCAACTTAGTAGCTATAAGTCCACTAGACATCCTCTCTTTTCTGCATCTCAGTTATTCTACTACCAATAATACGGTGATAATAAAACTTCCCTACCATACACTGTAGGGCTGCTGAGAGCTAGCTAATGTGGAATCTACATTTACAACTCATTGTTTTCCCATGTTGGTATAATTGGGGGGGGGGGGCAAATGAACAGTAGCTACTGATACAGATTAACAGAGTTGGAAGGGACCTTGTAGGTCATCTAGTCCAAACTCCCCACCCAAGCAGACCTACACCATTTTTGAACAGATGGCAGTTCAGTCTCTTCTTGAAAGCTTCCAGTGATGAAGCTCCCACAACTTCTGAAGGCGAGCTGTTCCATTGGTTGATTGTTCTCACTGTCAGAAAATTTCTCCTTATTTCTAGGTTGAATCTCTCCTTGATCAGTTTCCATCCATTACTCCTTGTCTGGCCTATAGGTGCTTTGGAAAATAGCTTGACCCCGTCATCTCTGTGGCATGAGCCTTGTGCTGGAGATGGGAAATGTGGCAACAACCAACAAAAGAAAGAGACTTGTAAAATAAGCTCAGGAAATGCTATCTTTAAAGAACATCAAGCCTTTAAGTATTTTACCAGGTAGATAACAAAGGTCCCAATCAAAACTGAATGCCATTGTCCTATTTGTAACCCCTTATCTTTCTATTACTTTGCAAAAACTGCAATATTCAATTGAACCAAATGAGTACTCCAGCTCAATCCTTTGTCAAAAACAACCGTTCATACTTGATGTCTAAAAGCATTATATAACTGAGCAAACTTCACAGTTTAGGATTTAGCAGGTATTTTTTTCTACTGTTCGTGGCATGTTTTCAAACCTTCGCAGTTTTGCTTTAGAATTAAAAAGAAACAGAGTAGCTTAATTTAGCAAAGCAAGGGAATTCATCACATGGTACACTTCGGGTTCCAATGAAGTGGTTCCTTTGCTATTCTAATCTGATATTGGGGGAAAAATGGAGGAGGAGGAGGAGGAGGAGGAGGAGAAGTAGAAGAAAGAGGAGGAGAAGAAAGAGGAGGAGGAAGAGAAGAAGAAAAGCAGAGGAGGAGGAGAAGAAAGGAGGAGGAGAAAGAGAAAGAGAAAGAGGAGGAGGAGGAGGAGGAGGTCTGGTCTTTGCCAGACATTTATAAGAGTGAAAAAACAAAGCACAAGATGGCTTTGCCTCTGAGGTTAGTGTTTGTAAAACAATCAACTGAACACAAAATGTAAATATTTTAAGCTCCAATGACAAATGTTTCATCATGTTATCCTCATTTGGATCCTAGGCACTGTAATGGAAATAGTAATTACAGCTACCATTACTGGGTCTATCTCTGTGATCTATGCAGCAGTCTTTGATCTTGCGCAGCTGTGATTTCAATCCAGCCTAGGAAATCTGGAAGCCCTCAAAGGTTTGTCATTTATTCTTTTCTAGCAGCAGCTCTTCCAGTGCTACCAATATTATATTATAATGGAAATGGCTATGTTGTTGCAGCCAGGAACTGCACTTTTCAAGTTTTAATGGGCGGGGGAAGGGTGAGAGGGTGGCAGGAATGACTAAGGAAAATAACGGTAACAAACATAGTACAGTTTTACCCATCTATTTTTAGGCTTCCTTTAAAAAAAGCCAATACCATTTCAAATACATGTGGGGGAGGTAGGGAATTGCACCACTGAAATTGGCCCCTGAATTTCTCTCATCAGGTGGCCCCAGAAAATCTCATGTAGTTCATGGGTCATGGAATGATCATCCACCATGTGCCTTTACACAGAGTGATGGCTTGGTCCCCAAAGGCTGGATGCCATATACATGAACCATAGGCTCAGTGAAAGACAAGTAATGGAACAGGGCAATTCCAAGCATTAATAGTGGGATGAGGTCTCTGTACAGAAAAGGCCCAGGATTCTGAGTCTACTAATTGGGAGTTCTGTTAGCAAAGCTAAGAAGACTCTCGAGCCTTGAGAACCTATTCTTTTGTGAGTAGTACAAGAGAATATGTGGCTTTGGCTGATTCAGTAGAGGAAATTACACACCTACTATTGAAGGATGGACCTTTTCTGTTCATGATTGTAGATTTATAGGGATGGAATCAGAGGTGGTATTCAGCAGGTTCTGACCAGTTCTGGAGAACCGGTAGCGGAAATTTTGAGTAGTTCGGAGAACTGGCAAATACCACCTCCAACTGGAGATATTACAGTATCCTTCTCCTGCCACACCCAACAAGCCATACCCACATAACCGGTAGTAAAAAAAATTTGAATCCCACCACTGGATGGAATTCTTGGGAGGTAGAAAACCTGAAGACTATGGGCCTGAAAAAGCCATTTTTCTTGGCCCGAGCACCACTATTCATATTCACAATGGCCTACAAGATCCAGATCTCATTAAACTATAGAATTTTATAAGATTCCATCAAGCATACCTGAGTTGTTAGCATCTTTGTAAGGATTACATGACCTTTCTAATCACATAATTGTTGAATTGTTTTTTTGGGGGGGTGGTATCTTTTATCAATTAAAAGATGCTTGCTCCTGGGGAGGAAAGCTATGGCAAATCTAGACTGCTCACTAAAAATGTGTGTAGTCAAGGCTATGGTTTTCCCAGTTGCAATGTACGGCTGTGAAAGTTGGACCATAAGAAAGGTTGAGCACCAAAGAATTGAAGGCCTTTGAACTATGGTGCTGGAGAAGATTCCTGTTAGTCCCTTGGACTGCAAGGTGATCAAACCGGTCAGTCCTAGACAGTGGTGGGATTCAATTTTTTTTACTACCGGTTCTGTGGACATGGCTTGGTGGGCATGGCAGGGGAAGGATACTGTAAAATCTCCAGTCAGATGTGGTATTTACCAGTTCTCTGAACTACTCAGAATTTCCACTACTGGTTCTCCAGAACTGGTCAGAACCTGCTGAATACCACCTCTGGTCCTAGAGGAGATCAACCCTGACTGCTCTTTAGAAGGCCAGATGAAACAATAGAAAGGGCTTCTGCTGTAATAAAATAAAATAATGTATTTTGTACAGTATGTCATTTTATTGTCATGGAGATAGTCATACTATTCTAGATTAATCATGTATTTACCAGATTCCTCCAAGGACATGACAGTTATTCTTAATATGTAATGTTAACCACCATGCAAATTTCTGCTACTTCTTTTTAAATTGGTTTTCTTTTAAGTTGACAGTTGTGTTATGATGCGTAAAAAGCTAAACCATGAGCCTGTATCACTCGTGCTAGCCATCAAGGTTGGCTGTCTTCCTTCTCTGCCTCCGCCTCCGCCTCCACCTCCACCTCTGCATCCTCTTTAGGTCTCCATGTTGCAAGTGGAGAAATAACACAAGCAAATTCAGAGTTTGCTATTTTTGGCACTGCCTTCATCAAGAGAGAAAAGGAGGGAGGGAGAGACTAAACTATGGGGTATTCAAGCAAATTGGCAGGAAGGCCATATGGAAATTCCAAGACCATATGGTTTCAATGATGAGGCCTCATCATGCCGAGCAAAGAGTTGCAATTCCAGAAATCAGCTTGCTCCTACTACTGAGCCCAAGTACCCAAAAGATGGAATTTGTTCAATTGGACCTGAGGAGTAAAGCCATGGATGATAATACTGTCCTGTCGTGGATTTTCTTCAAAACACAGACTTGGATGTCTGTGGATGGCTATTTTGTTAAAAAGAACTGTACATTGTGAAAACCATTCTCCTAGTCCCATGTAAAGGCAGACTATTTGGATAAGAGAAAAATACCAGTTTTTCTAGCTGACCAGAAGAAGCTCTATCTATTAACAGCTCCCAGTCTGTCTCATTACGAATTACTTTTTAAGTTGTTGGTATATGGGAGGTTATCTTGACTCTTAAATACAAGAGAATATTAAAATAATTGAACCCAATTCTTCTGCATGCACAAAAACACTAATGCCTGAGAGTATCTTCCTCAAATGGAGGCTTGATAATACTGCTGCAAGAATATAAATTTCAATGAAAGGTGAAAGGCTTTTTTGATCCAAAGTAAAATAAAAATAGAAATGTGAAATGTGAAATGTAACCTGGACCAATCATCTTGATGCATATTGTAGCCCAGATAAGTTGCCTAAAGGTCTTAACATCACTGATGATAAGTATGCACCCTTAAACTGTTGGCATCTGCTGACAGCAAGATGCTGACAGCAAGAGCAGTCCAACTAAAAAGATGTATGTTCAGTTATGTCACTTTGAAAGTACTTGTCAACTACTATGAAAACAGGAAACTGAAGAGGAGCTAAAAGAACAATCTTGGGACTGGGGGCAGGGGAGTAGAACTAGTTGGACTGAATTTACCCATTTTGGTGCTGAAAATGCTAAGTACCATTGTGTATTGTGAACATGAATGTGATATGGCTGAGGTATCTGTCACCCATTGATAGATACCACTAGCCAGAAATGATTAGTAGGGCTCTCTTTCATCCCTCACAGTTCCATGTGTATCCCTCCTGTGGCTACATACTTAGGAGAAGGGTACCACCACTTCAGACAAGGGGTATATGAGAGATGTATCCTTCTGCTAGAATCTCCAAACAAGTTCATGGTCCATTGAACACCAGGGAAGCTGTCCTACCAAGTTTCTGATTAATAAAAGTCTGCAGGGCAGAGGATGACTCTTCTGAGGTACACAGTTCTTTCTTTGTACTTTTTCAAGGTAAGTATGGTTTCATATGAAATTATTAGATTTATACTTCCCTGACTAACACATTAACTGAAATATGAGCTTTTGCTTTTAAATTTCTTGAAGGCAGAATATTAATTAAGAGAGCTTCTCAAGAAGACTAAACCTCAAAAGATAGAGCGAGAAGTCTGTAGCTTTGGCCTAATTCCAAAATCCCCTTGCTTTATGTAGCTCAGGACAAATTTCTCTTTTAGATGAAGGAAGGGAGAGGGAAGACATTTCAAAATTTAAAAAGGACATCTTTCAATTGAATATGATGGTGGTGTGTCAAAAAAAACCCAAGATGGTAGAAACAGCTATGCAATGCAATCCCAATCACTTTTGTACATGAGTTAGTAAACATGTAAAAAAGTGTTTGAGCTTGGATCACAATGCGACTTCTTGCCTTTCTCTAAAAGTTCTCTGAGGTAATAGATCATGGTTCACAAACAGAGGTGGTATTCAGCAGGTTCTGACCAGTTCTGGAGAACTGGTAGCGGAAATTTTTAGTAGTTGAGAAACCCAGCAAATCCCACCTCTGACTAGAGATTTTACAGTACCCTTCCCCTGCCATGCCCACCAAGCCACGCCCACAGAACCAGCAGTAAAAAAATTTGAATCCCACCACTGGTTCACATGTTGCTTCTGGAAGAGTGGTGTGCTGTCCATGTTGATGTACCTGCGAGCCAAAGAGCCAACAGAGCAACTCCATCCAATTTTACCTCTGGACCTCTGCTGCTTTCACATCTATCAGCAAAAACTTGGGTTATTGATGTATTTTGTAAATAATATCACCCAAGCATACATGTTCCAGAGTTATTCATCCGTGACTTTGGGTTTGTACCTCAACACAGTTTTTTAGTCTGACTTTTACTTCTGAAAGCCAAGTCCTTGACAATGCCATCACCTTTGCCTTGTAACCATTTTGAGCATGAATCCTATCTTGCATGCCAAATTTGCATTTCAACTTTTCCCCCCTCTTTATTGGTTTGATACCAGCCTTTGATTTATGTTATACCAGCTGGCTTCCAGTTCCTGTGTCATTTACCGTAGTCAGTTGCTCACTGTCCAACTCTAAGAAGAAGTCACTCACAGAAAATTATGATTTTCTGTTGCTTCACTTTGGAGTTGATAATCTCCATATGGTTGTCTTGCTCTCATAATTGCATAACTCATTACCGGTGCACACTAAGTTGGGATATTTCTCTATCTAGCTCTTTCATTTAAATTAATATGATATTTAGTTGAAATTAAAGTAACAATAGGCAGATAATATTTATATTTGAAAAATAATTCATCTAGTACAGGGCTGTCAGACTCCTGACCTGCACTGGCCAGACCCACGCCCGGTTTAGCAAAGGGGAAAAAAGTCCCAATACGTCATGTTGATGCCGCCGTAACCCCAGGTGTCTGACACCCCTCATCTAGTAGTATATGTCCATTGGGATAGGCTTCTTTTTACATATTTAAATGTATATTCAGACCCATTTCTGTATAAATCAGCATTAGCTGATGTGGAAAAAAAGAACATTGATTCAACTATTTTCTCTTTTAACCTTACACTCTGTCATGAAGTGGTTTAAAGTGATGAACGGTTATTTTGTGGAAAAGCAAAACTGTTTGCCAAATTTTAACTTGGCACCAGTGGGAAAATTTTACAGCTATATTTTAAAATATAGAAGTGTGTAAGATCTCTTTGGAACAGTTTGAAAGATAATTTTCAGTTTTCATTTGTTACAGCATTTGTTATTAAATTTGTTGTATTTTAGGATATAAGCCATTGGGACACTGATTTCTTGGATTTCTTAAAAAAATAACCAATTCTGTTTTGCTGACAAACATACTATACTTGCTCAATAAATTGCTTTAATTTTTGCTCATTTGGGGGTATCAAATCAATGGGTGCATGACAATTTGCCATGGCCAACTCACCACGACCAACTTTATTTTATTTTATTTATTTATATTTGTCATTTGCTTACAAGATAATAGGTATAAGTAAAAACATAGTTTACATGGATACATATAAGAAAAATAAAAAAATATAAAAGAAACAATAGGACAGGGACTGTAGGCACGTTGGTGCACTTGCACCAACATGCCACAGGACAACACAGTGTGGGACAAGAGTTACACCAATATCAAAGAAATAGTAGAATAGAATCCTTAAAGAAAGGATGCAAAAGGAGGGATAGAATGAAATGTGAATGACAAAAATTAAAGTATTTTTTATTTATTTTAAATAATCAAATTTAACTGTTAAATTATCCAACAGGGAATTGTCCCTGGTGAGTTGGCTGCAGCGAGTTGGGCTATTCTACAAACAAACACTGTTTTTGAAAATATTTATTTATCTTAAAACCATCAAGAAATAGTGTATTAGTATTTAATGAAAAATCCTGCATTTGCTCTTTAAATCAAAGCATGGCATTTCTACATTAGTCTTCTATCATCATTTAAAAACTGAGTGCCCTAGAAAAGTCTGTGATTTGATGATAAAATCAAATATATCTTGCAAAATGCCAAGTTACTGGCAACCATTGTGTGAGCATGGGTGTGTTTGTGTGTGTGTATATGTGTATATGTGTGCTTTCAAGTTAGTATTGACTCCTGGGAATAGTACCGAAAGCAAAATTATACAGAAGAGAAATATTAAAACAATTTTAATAGCTCAATAGATGCTTCTTGTTAGCTCTGAACGAAATAAATAATAACTAAGGAATGTTTAGAGCTATTATTTTCAACAGAATAAACATCATTTATGTAAAAGTATAGGATCTGATGAACTAAAAGCTTTATCCTGTATTATTTCACTTTTTTGTGTTGTTGTTTATAAACCAGTGTGATTGATTGAAAACTCTTTATGGACTTTTTGCTGAAAACGGGTAAAAATCAATATAGGATTTGGGGATTTATTGATTAAAGAGCTATATTTGGGGGGAAGAAGGGAACAATGACATGTAATTTGAGAGGGTGGTGATTGTGATATCTGTTCAAAGAATATCAGAAGATGCTTTGGATTTCTTTCTTCTTTCCCCAATTTCTGTTGCATTTGTCAATTTTTACCTTTCTTTAATTCCTTTTATAGTTCCTTCTTTTTTTCAATTTACCTGCAATTTGGTAGATCGAATCTCACCAGGCTCAAGGTTGACTCAACTTCCATCCTTCCAAGGTGGGTAAAATGAGGACCCAAATTGTTAGGGGCAATATGCTGACTGTAAACCGCTTTGAGAGGGCTGTAAAGCACTATAAAGTGGTATATAAGTCTAAGTGCTATTGCTAATGTAAAATATTTTTTAATAAAAAAATACATTTAAAAAAGAAGGTGTGATTATTACTGGCTACTTAGTGGATTTAATCCTCCTTTGTATGATCATGGCAAGTATGTATTATTTCAAGTAGTAAAAAAAGACAGTGCTTTAAAGAAACTGGCACAAATGAAGCAAATGCCCTGGATCTGGATTTTAGGGTTGCAACACTTGAAACCTGAAACCTTTTCTTTGGCACCTGTTACCATTTTGGACTGGGAATCCATGGTGCTTTTAAGCTGTCTTTTATGGCTGAAGAGCTAAAGGCATTCAGTCTTGCCTTGTTCAATACATATGGAAAGAATCAGTTGGGGAAGATGAGATAAACGTCTTCTGCTAATATAAAACAGTTTCTGAAAAACAGATATGAATTAAATAATGTCAGTGCTTGAAATTGAGAAGTCCAACTTCCATGTTTTTTACTGACAATGTTTAAGGAACAATTCAGAATGTTGAGCTCAAGTTTTAAATGTTTACCTTGTTGATATTTCTCACTTGTCACTGCGCTTTAACTATAGCAAATAAAGTTAGCTAAATATGGAGTAATTGGATAACATCACTGTTTGCTGGTGTATAGGAACTATAAACTTGAAATAGGGATCACCTCTCATGTACTGAACATAGTTCCATCTTGTGTATATGATCATGAAAAACAATCTCTATTTGAGAGCTGAAATCTGTATCTTCAAGATTATGCCAGGACCTACACTGAGGTTTTCATCAAGTCATCAAGCAGCTCCTATATGCAGCTGTCATTTTATATAACTTCCAGCTGGAAGAGAAGTTGTACAAAACTAAGGTATGTAAACAAACAAAAAAGGCACTCAAGGAAATTGTGAAAGTTTAGCTAAGCAGAACAAAGTCTAGGTAATTACTTTCAAGAGATCATGACCAACAGGGAAGAATCTCTGCCTCTATCAAATGACAAATTAATCCCAGGGTACTAGATGTTGGGCTAGGATTGCAACTCTGAATTGTTTTACCCAGAGAGGAATTAAGAGATAGCCATGCTAGATTAAAGAAATGCTAACTGCACTTCTAAATCTTGTTCTTCCTAGGCAAGAATGAAGGCCAGGGCATCTATCTGCTATAGAATTGTGAGGAGGAGACAGGTGGGGTAGGGAATGCTTCTTTTTGTGGCAGTTACTGGCAGCAGGAGAGCCACAGGTCCAGTGGTGGGATTCAAATTTTTTTACTGTCGGTTCTGTGGGCGTGGCTTGGTGGGCGTGGTAAGGGAAGGATACTGTAAAATCTCCAGTCAGAGGTGATATTTGCTGGTTCTCCGAACTACCCAAAATTTCTGCTACAGGTTCTCCAGCACTGGTCAGAACCTGCTGAATGCCACCTCTGCAAAGGTCTTCTTGGCAGCAAAGGAAACTGTTTTCACCTGCATTAGTCCCCCATTTTATTCCTGCCACTGATGAGTTGAGAGGTAGCTGATTACAAAGGTGCCACTTCTACCATAGTACAGCTACCCTTCACTGAGAGCATTCTAATCCTATATCTGACAGTCTAGACAGAAGACATTTTGAATAAGATTGCTGGGCAGGCGCACATATAAAATGTCCATCCCCTTCCCTAGAAGGCAGGGGGAAATAAGGAAAATGTTCCAAAGGGGAACATTTCCAAAGTTTCTAAAGGTGTCACCGTCACTCCTTCAGTTAAGTGGACCTTCCACATGAGGAAACTGGTCTGGAGAATTGAGTCCAAAAATACTCGTTTCCCTCTTTGTCTTTTTGTGGGGTCTCTTTTGGTTGGGAATGCTGGCACTTCCAAAATCCGCTTCTTGCCCTTCTTTCTCCATTTCTGCCCACCTGACTGCCATTCATAGGTCGACAAGAAGAATGGGAGGGATGGTCTTTTGGAGCAATGGGGAAACCTGACTCTTCCATGCCAAAGGCAGAGGACCCCCTTCAGCAGGTTCTGATCAGTTCTGGAGAACCAGTAGCAGAAATTTTTGAGTAGTTCAGAGTACCGGTGGTAACCTTCCCCCTGGAGTGAGATGGGAATGGAGATTTTACAGTATCCTTCCCCTGCCACACTCACTAAGCCATGCCCACCAAGCCTTGCCACACCCACCAAGCCACGCCCACAGAAACAGTGGTAAAAAAAAATGAATCCCACCACTGGCCAAAGGCCCTGAAAATTAGGGGCCAGAGAACTATATCCACTGTAGACTCAAAGGCCAATAAGGGAAGATTGGTCCCTAGGCTTGGCTTGTGTCAGCAGAAGTAAAAAAACATTATTTTTGAAAAAAAAATACAAGATGTAGGGGACCTTTGCAGTGGGTTGAGAATGGTTTTGTCCATTCATATCCTTTATAAATGGTTAGCAGGACGTATTTGTGCTGGGGCAAATAAGATGTGTGTCTATCCCTTAAAAAGCACCCCTTCACCCCACTTTCCCCATCTTGGCTGCCTGAAGATAAATTTAATAAGGGAAAAAACTATAGGGAAATTGAGAATTGAAGAGAGTTAAACACAAAGTATTTCGAGTTATCAAGAATTCTCTAAAAGAAAAGCCATGGAAGAATGTGGCTATTTCAGATCTATCAAATATTATGGGTTTCCTATTTACTAAGTAGCAGTGAGTATTGTTATACCTTTCTAGATGAGAAATGTTGACTAAGGCCAGTCCAGTGACTGCATTGCTACTCCTTATAAAGGGTGAATTAGTTTAACAGCATGTGAGCCCCATCATCGGAGTAATTTACACTGAATAAGTTAATAAATTTGTGACATGGTGTGGTTCCAAAGAGCAAGCATTCCTGTCCTGATTTAAAATTCTTGTTTTGAGCACCTGGAAAGAAGAATGGGATCAGCTAAACAACACTTTTAGTGATAGAATGAAAAGATGAAAATTATCAACTAGCCACTAACCTCTCTGACTTTTCATCCGCTGGATCCATTTCCACTTGCATTTGGGATCCAAACACTTTCCAGAAGCTCCTCCTCCTGCTGAAAGAAGGAATATATCTTAGGATTCCCCCCACCCCACCCCCATTTGGTACAGTATTACCAAATTCCAGAAAGCACTTTGGTGCTTTGAAATATGGTCTCATTCACTATAAACCTCAAACTAGAGTTTGCAGGCCTGGTTCAACCCTAGCTCCTCATCAAGGATTTTTCTCATTCAAATTCTATATTGAAGAAACAGCTTTGCATGGTAAAAAATGCAAAATAAATCCTGCCAGTGTCTATATATTACACCTTGTGAACTTTTTAAAAGTAATATACTGCATATCATGATTAGCAGATAATTTCATGATAAGCATCTTTTCAACAGAAGAAAAGCATAAAACTATTTTTTTTAAAAAAAATCACATTGTAATCCTTCCCCCAGGTAGTACATCCCTTTTGTTGTGTTCTTTTTTTTTTTGCTAATTATTACAAACACAGACCAAAATTATGTAAAGTGATTGATGGTTGAATTATTTTAAGGCTATTATTTCACACAAAGTATCAGGGCAGCACCTGTAGGAAACTTCATTTCCTGGATGCACATGCACTAGAGCAGGGCTGTCAAACTCCCGGACTGCAGGCTGGATGCGTCACATGTTAGCCACGCCCACACCCAGTTTAGCGAAGAGGGGAAAAGTCCTGATATGTCACATGACGCTGCTGTGACCACTTGAGTTTGATACCTGTTAAGTTTGAGCAATGAGAGGCTGAACCAGAGCATGAGTGCAACAGTACTTTATTTTACAAATAAAGGGCTGACCGTGCTTGCCAAGCCTGGAACTGGCTCACAGCAATCAGCAGCCAGTTGGACCCCGCAGCCTGCTTTTATAGCTGGCTGCTGGGGAGAACCAACCAATGGGGAATGGGGAAATGACGCCCACACAAAGTGAGTGGACCTGAGTGAGAACTCCTTGAGTCCTCAGGACATAACACCCCTTCCCCCCAGATGCGAACACGCATAGTCCTTGAGGTAGATGGGGGGTTTGTGTTGGCGCCCGGAGCGGCGCAACTCGGGAACATTGTCTGACTGTTCGGTATCAGTCTGTGACGGTTGAGCTGGCATAGTGTCGCCAACACTCTCTCTGGACTGGGCATCCTCGGAAACCACCGGGTTGGTTTCTGGGGTCAAGCTCTGGGCACTGTCGTCCGAGTTTGGGCTGACCGGAACGACCGCTGGCGCAGACTGGTCACTGGGTGCGGTGTGGCTGGGTGGCGGATGAGACGGTTCCCCTTCGACTGGAGACTCTGGATTCTTGTTTGCGAGGTTGCTGAGGCGCCTTCTGAGTTGGTCTATGTGTCTCCTCCAGACGCGACCATCCTCCAGCCTTACTCTATACGATCTCGGCCCGGTGACGGCGATGACCTCGCCCAGAATCCAAAGTGGGTCCCCAGCGAAATTCCTTGCGAATATCGGCTCCTGTAACATAAAATGTCTAACCCCCGAAGTGGAAGCGAGGGGAGAGTCAGGGCAGTATTGTGGGTGCAGTCTATCTAATACAGTCCTCAGGCGCCGGCCCATCAGAAGTTCCGCTGGGGACTTATTGGTGACTGTACAGGGGGTTGAGTGTTGGCTCATCAGGAACCGTGAGAGTTTGTGGTGCCAGTCATCTCTGCCAAACCTAGCGAGGGCCTCTTTGGTGGTCCTGATGGCCCTTTCAGCCAACCCATTACTCGCAGGGTGAAATGGGGCTGTGAAAATGTGGCGAATGCCTAGGTTGGCTGCAAAACGGCTGAATTCTACTGATGCGAACTGTGGGCCATTATCGGAGACCAAGGAGTCGGGTAGTCCATGTGTAATGAACAGGCGCGTTAACACGTTGGTGATTGCTAGTGTGGTGGTCGTGGATAGCTGCGCCACGTCTATCCACTTGGAATAAGCATCCACGACCACTAGGAACATCTTTCCATGCACGGGGCCGGCCAGATCGATATGGATTCTAGACCAAGGGGCGCTGGCGCTCTCCCATCTGGTAGGGGTGGCGATGGGGGGAGCAGGACGGGATTCCTGGCAAATGCTGCAGGAACTTACCCAATTGACAATGTCCTCGTCTAGACCCGGCCACCACACGTAGCTGCGTGCCAACGCCTTCATTCTCACAATGCCGGGGTGTCCCTCGTGCAACGCTTCCAGGACTCGGGTACGCAGCGAGGTCGGAATGACCACTCGAGTGCCCCACAGAAGACAACCCTGCAAACTGGACAGCTCCTGCATGCGAGTCTTAAAGGGTGCGAATTTGTTATCAACATTGCCTCCCGGCCACCCCCTCCTCACCCAGTCGAGCACCTGGGCGAGCGTTTGGTCTGCCTTGGTTTTGGCGGCGATGTCAAGGGCGGTGATGGGCAGGTCCAACTGGGTGATTTCAAAAATGGCATTGACAGGAGCTGGGTCTTCAGCCGGAGCGGGTAAGGGGCAGCGACTGAGCGCGTCAGCGTGGGATAGGGTTTTGCCCGGGCGGTGGATAAGTTTGTATGAGTAGGCCGCTAGGAAAAGTGTCCATCTTGTCATCCGAGGGGAGAGGACTTGAGGTGTCTGTTTGTCGCCGGCCAGTAGGCCCAGGAGGGGCTTATGGTCGGTGACCAGTTTGAAGAAGTGGCCAAAAAGGAATTCGTGAAACTTTTTCACGGCTGCAACAGCTGCTAGGGCTTCCTTGTCTATTTGGCTGTAATTTCGCTCCATGGCCGAGAGCGTCCTGGAGAAAAAGGCGATGGGGGCCTCGGCGCCATTGGCGAGTCGGTGACTAAGGACCGCCCCAATTCCAAAAGGGGATGCGTCTGCTGCCAGTACTAAAGGAAGGTTGGGGTCGAATTGTATGAGCACTGCCTCTGACGTAAGTAGTGATTTGACGGCGTTAAACGCCTGGTCTTCTTTGTGCCCCCAGTGCCATGGTGACTTTTTGTCTAGTAATCTGTGTAGGGGTTCGCTACTGAGGCTTTATGGGGCAAAAAGGATGCATAAAAGTTTAGGAGCCCCAAGAAAGCTTGTAGCTCCGTTTTGGAGGTCGGTGTGGGAGCTTCGTGGATCGCCCTGACCTTGGACTCCAGGGGGTGAATGCCAGAGGCGTCAATTTTATAACCCAGAAAGTCCACCTGTCTAGTGGCAATGGCGCATTTTTCTTTTTTTAACTTGAGGCCATGCTGTCTGAACCTCTCTAACACTGCTCGCACTCTCTGGAAGAGTTGGGGTCTGTCCCTGGCCGAGACCAAGATGTCGTCAAGTAGGGTACTACACCAGGGAGGCCCTGTAAAATCCGCTCCATGAGGGATTGAAAAATACCCGGGGCAACACTTACGCCAAATTGGAGACGCTTGCATCGGAAGGCACCCCTGTGAGTGACGATGGTCTGCAGTTCCGCTGTTTGGTTATCAACAGGGAACTGTTGATATGCTTGAGACATGTCCAATTTAGCAAAAATACTGCCCGGTTCGAATGTGTGCAATAAGTGCTGAATGACGGGCACGGGTAGGCGCTAACTTGTAAATATTTATTGATTGTTGTCTTGTAGTCCGAGCAGATTCTCAGGCTACCATCTTTTTGAGGGTGTGACAATGGGCGTCTCCCACTTGGCGAAATCTGTTGGCTCAATGACCCCTTGTTTTAGTAGTTTATCCAATTCAGCGTCTAGTTTTGGTCGAATAGCAAATGGAACTCTACGTGGTTTTAATCTGATTGGGACTGCCTGGGGGTCAACGGTGAACGAGATGGGGGTTCCATTATAACACCCCAGCTCCTCGCTGAACACATCTGCGTAGTCAGCGAATAAGGAGTCAGTGTCTGAGGGTGAGACAGCATGGACTCCTGTTAACCCTAGGCCGAGGTGGGGAAACCAATCGAGCCCCAATAAGGTGGGTAGATTGCCGTTAACTACCACTAGAGGTAGGTGGCCTTTAAAAGCTCTAAAACTGACAAAGAACTTGCCTCTGCCGATCACGGGAATGGCCTTCCCTGGTAGTCCTTCAGACCGAACTGGCATCTCTGAAGCCGGGTAGTAGATAGGCTGGGGTGGAGTCTCTTGAGGGTGTTCCATGAGATTATTGAGAGCGCTGACCCTGTGTCAACCTCCATGTGGCACGGTTTACCTTCTAGGGAAACGGAGAGAGAAATTTTACTAACAGAGTGGCAAGTACGCCTGGCAAGGCGGTGCGTGCGACAGTTTAATACTTGCCTCTGTGGTCCCGAGTGCGAGGACGGGGTCTTTGTGCAGCGCTTTGGGGGCTTGGCAGACTCTCGCAATGTGCCCCTCTTATGGCAGTTGTTGCAAACGGCTCCTTTAAACTTGCAGGTGGCCCTTTGATGTGATCCCCACAGGCTAGGCACAGGGTGATGTGCTTGGGTGGACGGTGTATTCTTGTTTGGCCCCTACCTGCGACCATCTGTCATTGGTGAGGCGATGGACATCGTTCTCATCGTTGTGGCCTTCCTCCGCTTCCACCTCTTCGGAATGGACTGGGAACGCTGCTAGCTTGGCGCTTGGGCCCTGAATTTCGGTGGCTGAGTTCGTTGCTAGCTCGGCTGCTAGGGCCTCCTCTACCGCTTGTGCGAGGTTGAGGTCTTTTTAGCTAGCAGTCGCCTCTGTAGGTTGAGATCCTTGACCCCACAAACTAATTGATCGAGGAGCATGTCCTCCAGGTATGTTCCAAACCCGCAGTGCAGGGCTGCTGTTCTGAGGGCGGCCATATATTGGTTGATGGTCTCCTTACTTGATTGCTTCCTCATTCGGAACGTGAACCTCCTGGCGATTTGTGAAGGCCTGGGAGCGTAGTGGTTTGTGAGGATCTCAAGCAACTCGGACCACGGAACGTTTTTCAATTCTCTCGGCGCCACGAGTGCTGCAGCGGTATCGTAAACGGTGGCTCCGCAGTAGATTAGGAAATAGGATTTTTCCGATGCTCTCCCGCATCCGACAGGCCGACCGCATCGATGTAATGATTGAAACGGTTCTTATACGATTCCCACTTCTCTTCGTCTGGTTTAAACGCCGGGAATACTGGATTGGAACTCATGGTGCTGGAACGGCTGGGCTACCTGCGGAAAAAATCTCTCTGGGACTACGAACACTCGTGAGTTACTAGTGATATCAGCTCTGGAGAGGTTTTTTGCTACCCTCTCTTTCTCTCTCTCTGGGTTACCACGTTGGCTGCTAGCCGTTGGAGGTGTCTTGATTCACGCCAAAAAAGTGGGCGTTAGTGACTCTCTACAGCGCTGTGCTGTGATTCCTACTGGCTCGAAATTCAAATGACACCCGTTTGAATTTCGCGCCAAGTGCAGAGCGGCTGCGGCTCGCAGCGCTTCACTTTCCCCGTAGCGGGGCTAACAAGCGGCTACAGACGCTTCTAACTATTTGACTCAGACCGCTTTCTCTGGCTGCGGATCTGCGTTTGCTCTTTTTGATCGCTCGTTTCGCTAGCTGACCGCTCTCTCTGGCTGCGGATCAGCGTTTCCCTTGTCGCCAGCCGATCGCTCTCTCTGGGCTGTAGATCGGTGGCTAGTGACTCAGCGGTTGCAAGGTGCTTCTGGTAGCCATCCCATCCTCGTCGCCAGTGTTAAGTTTGAGCAATGAGAGGCTGAACCAGAGCATGAGTGCAACAGTACTTTATTTTACAAATAAAGGGCTGACCGTGCTTGCCAAGCCTGGAACTGGCTCACAGCAATCAGCAGCCAGTTGGACCCCGCAGCCTGCTTTTATAGCTGGCTGCTGGGGAGAACCAACCAATGGGGAATGGGGAAATGACGCCCACACAAAGTGAGTGGACCTGAGTGAGAACTCCTTGAGTCCTCAGGACATAACAATACCCTTGCACTAAAGACAGCTAGAGATAGTTTCAGAAGCGTCTATGTCAGGCTTTCAGAGGATACTTTTTTTTAAAAAAATGATAAGAGTAGTTAGTTTTCTTTTAAAGAAAAACGTTTTGCAGGAATCCAGTCTGAATGGGAATATTTTAAAAAGATGCTTTTCAAAAAAATATTAGTGGAAGCAAAGCATCCCTTCTCAAAGCATTAAAATGTTAAATTCTCTAAAATTCTTACAGGCCTGTTTTTCTGAGACTATCCTGGACTATCTGCAAAGACATCTGGGAAATTAACTTTCAGATTTTGACTTAATCCAACATTTATAAGGTTGTTCCAGAAGATCAGTAATGCCGCCATAAAGGCTACTTTATATGATCCTCAGCTTTTGTAAGCAAGCTGTGCTTCACTGAATATGTATGTGATATAAGCTATATAGTTTCTAGTATTTCCAGCCATATGGCTACTGGTTATACTATCTGAGAGATATGACACCTATATCCACCACATTCCTCTCAAGGATGTCAAGTTGATAGGGCTTGATGTCTGTGGCACTGTGTTCAACTCCACTTCTGCATAGTCCTGCTGAATCATGCCTTTGCCCCAATAAAGATAGTAGGGGCAGGGAGTCTATTGTTTTAGATACGATGAGATGTGTAAGTGAGTATATCCTTCAGATACGTTAACAGTTTAATAGAGTTGGAAGGGACCTTGTAAGTCATGTATCCAAACCTCTGCCCAAGCAGGAGATCCTACACTATTTCTGCCAGATGACAGTCCAGTCTCTTCTTTTTTTAAAAAAACAATTTTATTGGTTTTTTAACAAACAAACAAACAAACAAACAAAAACATAAAAACATCTGCTCTCTTCGATACTTATATACAGTGTGTCGGTTGGTTCATCAGTTTTGTGCATTCATTTCGTAGTCACAATTACAATTACATTACATAATAACTCTTATTATCAATTCAAACTTATATATCCACATATCATTATTGAAAAAAAAAAAGATTTGACTATAAGTATAGTCCAGTCTCTTCTTGAAAGCTTCCAGTGATGGTGCTTCCACAACTTCCGAGGGCAACTTCTGTTCCATTGGTTGGTTGTTCTCACTGTCAGAAAATTTCTCCTGATTTCCAGGTTGAATCTCTCCTTGTTCAGTTTCCATCCATTATTCCTTGTCTGCCAGAAAGATTCATGCAGATAACAGAAAAGGTCCAAATGTCTTGAAAATATTTGCCCTCTGCTATTCTTTGCACTCCCCAAACCCCCAGAAGCCATTTATTTGTAATTCTCTTCCCTTCTGCTAAGTAGAATGGCTGACTGTAAGTCGCTTTGGTGAGATGGGCAGTATAGAAAACAACAAACAAACCTCATCCTGTTCTGGCTCACATGTTTCAGCAACAGAAAGATCCATAGTTTCACTCTAGGCACACACAAAAACAACTAACAAGAGGAAAAGAGTCTACAGCTTGTCAAACAGGCAAGCTAGCCTTCTACAGAAGAGAAGGGGTAGCTGACAAGACTCTTTTTAATTTTAGTCTGGCTACTGAATATGAACTGGCCAAGCTAACATTTCTTTCACAGGGCCTGAAGCACAGAAATGGGGAGGAGAAACATGGTAAGAGTTCCCTCCAGCTGGGAAAGGGAGCTACGGTGACTGAAAAAAAGAAAAGGAAAAAAAAAAAGATTTTGCAGCAGTTTCAATTAGACCACAGCTAAGCTAGAAATAAATATCTTGGCTAACTACCCCTGCTGATGTCATGGGAATACAGAGATCCAGAACTCCTTTCATTCTGCCTTCAGTGCCAATTTGGTTTCCAAATATAAATATTTAAAGAGGAGAGTGGTGATGCCATTTTCTTGACTGCTCAGAGTGCTCATCCAAACATGCTTCAAAAGGAGCTTTCTGTACAAACTCAAGGAGCTAGAGGTGACTTAACTGATCCATAGTTAGTCCTTTATTTAAAAAAAAAAACATTTGTTTCAATCTACCACTGTTAGAGTTCACAAGTTTATTCACAGATCCCTAAATCCTTGGGAGTAAGCTCCTTTGATGAAATCTGAATGTTTTCTTTAAAATGGATAGAGTTTTCCTGTTCATAAGTTTGTTTATTGTCAGACTTTAACTTTTCTGCACTGGCTAGCCCAAAGTCTTTGTCGAATGAGAAACCATTTCAGCTTTACAGTGTACCAAATAGGCATTAGTAACTGAGGGAACTATCTCTTGGATGAACATTAAGAACTTCTTGTTAGGGTTTAAGGCTGGCTTATATAAATTCTAAAAAGAATTGTATATAGTAAAAACATTGGAAGAGCAGAGCTATAGAGAAAGCACAGAGATATATTAAAAAACTGAAGTGCAATTGATGTGTTTCAGCTATTCGGTTTTGACTAGGGAACAGCTGCTGCCAATAGCAATATTATTTCATTTTCTTTCCTACTAGAAAGGCTATATAAAAACAATGGTTTATTATAAGTGTACATAGATGGCTTTGGGACCCATAGTTGGCCTGTGTGAGGCAGCGCTGATTTGCCTCAAAGAGGCATTATAGGCTACAAAAAGGATGAGGTTCATCTCACTGAGGCAATTTGCTTTGATAGAGCACTTTATACTGCCACGCAGCCTCAACTGGCACTGATAGAGGCTGGAAGAGGGTTCTGACACAGTGTTTCATAAGCACTGAAGTCACTTCTGGTTCCTTCAAGTGCCAGAGGCAACAGCTGGAGGTGAAGCAAAGCAAGAGGCCCTGTTGCTTTTGGCTTCATGAGACAGCTTTGAGGGAATGTTCCAGTTGAGCTTTGACAAAGGGAACCATCTCTTGAAGTCCTGCACCAAGGTTTTCTGATCATTTTTGGTTAGAACAATTGTGGCCCTCTCGGGCTTCATCTTAGGCAGGGCAATAAATCTTTGGCTGTCCACAAATTCATTAACAGCTAATACCAGAAGCTTTACAGACTTGACATGGATACATAAATTGTTTTACCAAAGATAAGAAAGAAGTAATACACCTCCAGAAGACAGGAGTTTGTCTGTCCATCGATCTGTCTAAAGCCTTTCCTCTATCCTTTTAGCCAATTGACTTCTTTCTGCTGTCTTTGATGTTGAAGCATCTTTTGCATGTTTATATTTCTATCCACCCTCATATTAATTAGCTCATACATCACCAGCTGCAGCTACACTGAACAAGGTTATTTATTTAATTATTTGCAGATAGGGCAGGAACTTGGTATCAGAGGATTGCTGACAGTGCCCAATATTGGAGCCACATTCGTGGCATATTCTGCCTCATTTGCTGGATGAACTGGTCCGTTTGTCTCACAGCTTGGTACTGATATTGAAGCAAAGCATTGACAAACTGGGTTCATGACCAGCAGGGTTGAGATACATATAATATACTATAGATATATACACTGTGTGTACCTACATGTACAGAAACACACGCTTAGCAGCCTAAACTTTTCCCTTAATGGTTTTGTCTGATCAAGACCTTGTTAATTTCCACTGATCAGCTTCAGGCCCCAACCCAGTGATGGGATTCAAAAAAATTTACTATTGGTTCTGTGGGTGTGGCTTGGTGGGCATGGCAGGAGAAGGATACTGTAAAATCTCCATTCCCACACCACACCAGGGGAAGGATACTGTAAAATCCCCATTCACTCCCCACCGCACTAACCTGATTTCCAGCTCCATTCTCCTGCGCAGGGAAACAAAAGAAGACCCAGCCGATCAACTGGGACTTGGAAGGTAGAGAATAGATGGGGGCAGAGCCAGTCAGAGGTGGTATTTGCTGGTTCTCTGAACTACTCAAAATTTTGATTATCCGTTCTCCAGAACTGGTCAGAATCTGCTGAATATCACCTCTGCCTCAACCATTTATTGATGGAAGGAAAGAAATAGAATGATTGCTGAGGCCCTTGAGGAGTGGGTGTGGAAGAAGGCAGCCTGGAAGATGTTCAGCATGTGACAAGAGGACTTTCAAGAGTACCATTCTGAAGATCCCCTTCAGAATGCCAAAATGTTTCTGGGTTGGTGACTGATATGCTAAAAAGCTCCAGACTGCACAAAGCCCTGTCCCCATCATTCCTCCTGACCAAAACTCTTGTCTCAATCACAACTCTCCTCCGCAGTACCCACTGACCAAGTCTCTTGCCAAACAAGTCCAAGAGAGGCAAGCCAACAGTATTGCCTTACCACATGCCTCCCCTGGCCTAAGCTCTTGACAAATGAATCCCCCGAAACCTACCAAAGCTGAGGAACCAAACCTTGAACCTTTTTCCAGTTGGCCTGCAGTTTAATGGGTATTGTTGGTAATCCTGCCTTGCTCAACAAAGCTGTCATCCTGGAAAATCTCCAGCACATTCTAAAAGAGTTCCAAGGTGGGCGGCTTCAGGGACCACAGTGAGGCTACTCACCCAAGAATCTCCTCTGAGGTGCTGAAGGTTTTTTAGACTGAGTAGCTTCAATGCTCACTAGTACAGTCTTGAAACCACTCAGCTTGAAAGCATTTTGGCCAATGCTGGGGCAATAAAGTAAAAAATCCCTTTTCCCCCCCATCACTGAAATAATTTGAGGCTTCTTAAACTGCTTTGTTGAGACTAAGTGGGAGTGGAGTGGGCTTATTTGCTTCAGCAAAGGAAATCATATTGCTTCCATAGCATACATTTGTTTATCAAAGTGAATCTTGGTGGCCTCACTTAAGCATATAATAAGAACTACCTGGAGATCTATCTGACACTGAGGCTGGCCATGAAGTTTGGTAAATAGAAGGTCAATGGTTTTACCCTTCCTCAATGCTGAATTTAATCTGATACATACCAGATGAGGCCTGGGATCACAATAAAAGAGAATCTTGGTTGCATAATTTAAATTACATTTTAAATGTTTTCATTTGCTCTAAAAGGATTAAGAATCCAAGAGTAGAAGCATCCAGTCTCTTATGGTTATTATTTAACCAATATTATTTTAAAAACCTGAAATTCATAAGATTTTCTCATAAATGAACCAATCCACTGTTCTTTGAAGGGGTTAAGGAGAAAAAGAAAATAAAGAAAAGGGAGAGGGGAAGAGTTAAAAGAATATTTTTTTTCCTTCCCCATCTGCTAAAATATAGATCTGTGGCAGGAAATAGGGTTTTGCACTGTTACATGAGCCAAGATATTCACAGTAAAATATGTAGTCTCCAGACTCTGCACAACTTGGAATCAGCCAAGTAAAAATGGAAAAAACATTATGCAACCTTAGTATAAATTTAACCCTAATGTCTAGGAATTCTTACCAAAAGGAGTATCGATTTTTCCTTTTGTGAAGGGTACCCTGGACATTCACTCAGGGAATAACTTCTGCTATGTTATAGCTAAGAACCAGTTTAGTATAGTGGTTAAGGCACCAGTCTAGAAATCAGGAGAAAGTTTTGAGACTAGTCTAAAGCTGCCATACTAAAGGTGATGCAGGCAGGGTGCACAAAACCAAGGAATCTTGTCTAAAGATTCCTGTCCTGAAGCAGACAAAGGAAATTAGGCCTGAGCACATGGGAAACTTCTTCTCAAGGTCCATCAACAGCTGCTAGACTTAAGAATCAACAAAGGAGGTCTATGTTGGGGGAATAGAGCAGTCCGGAAGCCCACCCACTCTTCGAGTTGTATTTAGTTCCAGATGTGGCAACTTCTGTCCCTCTGGGTGGTTGAGAAGGATATGGGTAAGCGTGGATGAGCTTGTGGATGAGAGAGAGAGAGAGAGTTTCTAAAAATCCAAGACCAATGATATTAACATGCCAAACCCTGACAGGCATACAGTAGTATCCACTTACTTTTGTCAGCACTGAATTAAAGCCTGTAAATACATTGACAGATTCACTTGTGTACCTTGTGGTTGAGACTTTCAAGAAGAGATTGGACTGCCATTTGTCAGAAACGGTGTAGGGTCTCCAACTTGGGTGGGGGGTTTGACTAGATGACCTATAGGGTCCCTTCCAACTCTTGATTATCTGAGATGTAAACCTAGTGTCATCAGCCTGGCTTCACCAAACATCATCAACAAACATGATAATGCTGACTCTTTATTATACCCTGGTTTTTAAACCAGACTGAAATGGATCCAGATAATCTGTTTCTTCCAAAATCTCTTGTAGCTGTCTGCCAAGCACCTTTCCCATGACTTTCCCTGCAAAGAGAAGATTGAAAGTGACTGGTAATGATCCAACTGGGAGTGGTTCGGTGATGTCCTCTTGAGGAGGAGGCATGCCCTTTAATAACCCATGAGCAGCCAGGCTTAACAACAGGCAACTGAACTGCTCAAAGGATCTTGTTATTCTTTGGGTGTGCAGAATTAAATTCAGTCCAGTAACACCACGAGACTGTGCCCCAGGCAAGTTCCACTCCAAGCAAATGTGAGCGACTTTGTCTACCAGACAGCATGAACATTTCTCACCAGAGAAATGGTCTATTGGCCCAGCATTCTCAATAGGGCAAAGGTCTCCCTAAACAGGGCTACTATCAGCAGATGCAATAATGGCAGAGAAATATCTATTCTTCACCATTACATTTCTTAATACAATGGCTTGATTCAAGCTGATTAAGTGCCATCAAATCAGTGTTGACTATTAGCAACTGCATAGACAAACCTTCTCCAGGATCTGTCCCCTACCTAGCTTTTCAGGGCTCCTACCTGCCCCTTCAGATCTTCTAAAAGTATAGCATCCACCTCTGTGTAATCAACTGATTTCATCTTTCAATGGGTTGAGCTTTTATGTGCTCGTGCTTCTTCCGTTCCATGTTCCCGCTGTGTTTCCATCTTTTCAGCTTCAGCTTTTTTCTTCCTAAATGGTGACATCAGCAGTTAGATATCCCAAAGGTTTTGATCGAATTACATCAGAAACCCCATTAGTACTCCAAAGGGTTCTCAGCTCTTCTACAATAACGTGTTGAGTGGCAACCAATCTGAAAAACCCATCATCCAGTATTGCATTATCAATTCTCTTATCTTGTTTATCCATGTGGATTCCTCAATGAAATACAGGAATGGTTTGGCATTCCTTCTTTGGCATAGTGAGGCCTTTGCCATTCTCACCAAAATTGCCATCCACCTTCAGCATCTTCCTATAATGCTGATGCCTTCTATGGGCAACTTCTTGCTTTTGGTGGGCTGCTGAGATGAATTTGGATGACTGCAGAGAGCGTATGATCTTGACGTACCCTCTCAGTATTCATTGCTTCATTGTTCCACTGTGATAAGGCAGCATAGAAAGATTTAAGGGGTGATGATGTTTCAGACAACAGGCTAAACCAAGGATCACCAACCTTTTGGACTTCAGGGACCACCAAACTCATAATTTTAAATCCTGTGGACCACTAATATGAATTTTGACTGATGATGGCTTGCTGATGTTGGTGGGAAAGTCGGTCCCATATCCCAGAGCTGCAGTAGTCACAGGACTGGCCCTTTGGTCATCCGGGAGCAGCTGCTCCTCCACCTGGGTGTACCGGCCTGCCATGGACTGGAGGAGCTGCTCCGGGATGACCAAAGGGCCAGTCCTATGACTACTGCAGCTCTGGAATATGGGACTGACTTTCCCACCAACATCAGCAAGCCACCCCGGGGCGGATTTCCCTCCCCCGCTGTTGGTCTTATCTTCCAGTTCCAGCTCGCATGGCTCTACTCAAGGTAAAATTTGCACTCGGCCGATGGGTTGGCGGGCCATGTGGGCAGTGCAGCCTTGTGTTCCTGCATAGCCTGGATTAACTGTTTGTGGGGAGTGCTTACAGGGAGCCATTTCTCTGCAGACCACCAAAATTTTCTTGTGGACCACCAGTGGTCCCCGGCCCACTGGTTGGCAACCACTGAGCTAAACCGTGGCTACATTTCCCCCACAGTCAAGTGCGCTGTGAGTACAATCAGAAACAGTACAATTTGCTTCCGATTAAGTAATATAGAAAGATCTTGATTGTGGGAACTGCCACTGCAGGCTAAGAGTTTAATATAATAAAGTCTATGAATTGCCATTGAGTTAACTCAGCTTTCATCTGATGATGGAAAACCAGGACTGTGGTCTGGAGGTAACCTGTTTATAATTAGTGATGCCTCTTTATGGTTTTTTTTTATTGCCTAGGCAGACTGAAGGAAACATTTTTCTATCAGAAGTCCCTTTTAAAATGTATTCATTTTTGCTTCACACACTGAAATAATCCACTTTGATCTCTTTGCAGGTATGGGGCAACTTTTATCACGGAACTCTTTTGGCAGCTACTGCCAAAGACAATTTTGTCTTTGAGCTCAAACTTTATTTTCTGTGCAGACCAGACACACCACAAGCCAGATTTTAAAATAACAGTGATAATGAAGCATGAAAGTGCAGCCACAAAGATGTGAGTTGCATAGAAGCCGGGACAGTTGCCTGTTCTGCTCAAAATGGCATATTCAAGGGCACCTAATCAGCATCTAATTGTAAAACATCTTCCAAATTATCTGCTCTTGAGAAGTGAGTGACAAGCAGGAAAAATAATTGTTTCTTCTTTCCTGGAAACATTTTCCGTCATCCATGCCATCCACACAAGTCTACATTGATTGGTCCACTTAATGTTCAGCCAACATATTGTTAGTAGGCGTCAGCCAATGCGTCAAAGAGAACTAAGTGTTTCCCTTTCCATCCACATCTTCAAGAAAGTCTGTCAGTTTTGATGAACCCTTTTATTTTGCTCACTCAGAGAACACAAAAACAATGACATGGGTGACACACACCCCCCACTAGAAAGGGGTTCTGACTGATAGGAAAGAGCTTTCTGTGCCAGCTGTCTGCCCTGGGAAAGGTATGCTGGCTTAATCAGAGCCCTTGGCTAAGAATGCACCAACTGTAACAAGATGGAAAATCTCATATGCCATTCAAGAAGTATCATTGAATGAATAATCTGGACTCTTGTTCTTTCAGAATTGCTTAGGCAGACTTTCAGAACAAGAATGCATTTAAAATATTGTAGTCACCCAAAAACTTTTAAACAAACAAAAGCATGAAATGCTTGTGGCTGCTTGAAAGACTTGCTAATCTTATGTATTCCAAAGCACCGTTTTACAATCAAATCTAAAATGCTGTGGTCAGTGGTAGGATTCAAATATTTTTGCCACCGGTTTGGTGGGCGTGGCTTGGTGAGTGCGCTTTTTGCATGTGCGCACACTTTACGTGCATGCGTGCACCAAATGCACACTTTGCGGAGGCATTTGCGCAGGCACATAGGCATTCTAACTCGCCTCCTGCAAGCCTGCATGATCCCAGTCACTTCAGCAGCTGCCGCATGGTGCTATTCTGCAAAGCAGCTGCACTTCAAATTCAGCAGATAAAAGTGAGTATGGGAGCCCGGGCAGGCAGGTGGGCCCAACAGCAGAGTGGTGGAGAAAATCGGTTCTGTCTCCGCTGCTCATCTCTGCCATCGGCTCGCTAGAACCGGGCCAAACCAGTCGAATACCACCACTGGCTCTGGTCCACATGCCTAAGAGATTGTGTGCTAAAGCACACAAGTTCTATATTTAAAACCACTCCTTTCCTAATAACATCTTGTATAAAACTCTTTGACCACTTCTGCCCAATGTGCTAATGTTGACAGCAGCTAGACTTACCATGCTAACTGTACCCAGATCTTTGGGATAGTTTATAGTCTGTAACCATGACTTATTAACAGCATGTCTTAATCATTGTTCAATATATGTCCAAACCCATATTAATGGCTAATTTACAACTGAGCAATCATTGGTCTTTTTTTAAAAAAAAACACAGGTTATTTAAATGAGGAGTAACTTAAAATAGGAAGTATCCTTTCTTATTCCTCACACCATGTCTTTGATTTGGCCGTTGTAGATTTCTTTTTTTGTTAGTTACAAACAATGATGATTAACATAAAAAAATACAGAAAGCCTAGTACAAAAGTAGCTGGGATATCTGGCTTTAGCAGCAGAGAATGCAAGAATTACTGCCAATATAGTTAACTTGATTACCTTGAGATGACATATTAATCCATGATTAATGGTCAGTATAATTTAGGAAGTCATGAATGGGATCATGATGTAACATCAACATCTTTGAAAAAGTTCTCTCTTCCCACTGAAGCATTAGCCGATAAAAGGGTGAAAAGGATTGTTCAAAGTTCTGATTCAGGGGTGGGATTCTACCAGTTTGCACCTATTCGCTAGAACCAATTGTTGACATTCTAAGCAGTTCAGAGAACCGGTTGTTAGAAGAAATTACTGGCCTAATCCTGTAAGGAAGGCAGGAAGGAAACATTCTGGTGTTGCTTACAGAAACTGCCTCTCCATTAACCCTTATTACATTCTTGGCAGGACTAGAGTTCCTGTCTCTGGAACTTCTCTGGAGTTTTTTCCCTCCTTTGCTAGTACTTTGCTTGTGTGGAGTGACCATTCAAAGTTACAGTGGCACTGAAAAAAGTGACTTATGACTATTTTTCATGCTTACGACTGTTGCAGCATCCCCACAGTCATGAGAGGCCAGGCAAGGAGATGCGTGCCTTGATATGAGTGATATTAAGTTGGCCACGCCCAGCCAACAACATGACCACCAAGCCACACCCACCCAGTCACATGATAACCACCAAGCCACTCCTATCACCTAAGCCACACCCACAGAACCAGTTGTTAAAAAATTTGAATCCCACCCTTGTTCTGATTCCATATGAAATCATTAAGTTTACCAGAAGCTGGAGCAGAGAAGAGGTGAGGTCAAATTGCTACTTTCGACATAATCTTCAAAACATCAAAATTTGTGTTTTAAAATGTTACCTAAGGATCAATCAAAGGAATGATTCTTGTGCAAACAATTCTACACACACACACACACACACACACACACACACACAATTTTCTCTTTGTTCAAAAATATTTTTGTTAGTGTTTGGGGATAAACCCCCTAGCTGAGTGCACAGCAGCAGTCAAGCCAGGCAGCCAAATGAGAGAGAGGCTGGGCCCTAGAGTATACACACACTTGAGACAAAAACACTGTTTGTGGTTTTAAATAGGTATTTAATTCATACAGACATTAAGAATAGTCATTCAGTCCATATGTCAGTTTCCAGTTTATCTATCCAGTTATCAAGTCCTTTAAACAGTAAATACAATGTCTTTATCTGCTTGTATATCTTCTTCTTAAGATACCTTTCTCTCAAATACAATGCTGAATCCTCAGCTCACCAGTTAACAGTCCTTGTGTTCAGTTGAAATGGTATCTGGCACAGTAGCCTCCAAAAGTAAGCAGATAGACGTTCCAGCACACAGCAGGCAGCAGACCTGGAACAGTAACCAGGTGCATGCAGAAGGCGGGACTCATGCAGTTGCATCCAGAAGCCGGGCTCATACAGTTGCATCCAGAAGCCGGGGCTATTACGTTTCCCCTCTACCTATATGGCTGCCTGCAACCGCACCCACAATGACATTGCAGTTTCTTGTGCTTAAAGCTACATAGCACTTAATCCTAGGTTCATATATTTATTCACCCAAACCAGTTGGAGTATCCATATACCCAACAATTTTCTTTCCTCCTTTTTACAATAATCATTTCTCTCTCATGCTTTTTTCTTCTGTTAGGAACTGATTCTCAAACCTTCACTTCTTTAGATGTCCCATGGGAAATTTATAATAATAATTCTTTAAGATCTTTTCTGTCTTGAATGACTAGTTAACTGCCATTTTTCCCATGGAATCACTGTCATTACTTTTCAATAATTTGAGAATACAGATGAAAGAGAGAATACAATTGTTATACAATTTTAAATTAAGGAAAGCAGATCGCAGGGCCATAATTTGAATCATTGTCTTCTTTCTTCTTCTTTCTTTTTTCAACACATGAAAAATCTTCAAACAACCCAATTGGGTACTCCCTGATCTATGCAAAGCTTGCTGGGGGTTGTTTTATGAACCAATAGGTTTCAAATGTTGCTTGTCTTCAATTGTCTATACAGATTCTCAGCCATCTACAGTAGGTCATGGTTGTACCAATGGTACTTCTGTAAAACAAAGTTTTTCCTGAACACGTTTCGCTTCACATCCAAGAAACTTCTTCGGTTGTTTATTGTCTTCAGTTACAATAAAATTACAAACTGAAAATTATTTATGTGCTTGAGGTGAGTTATGTAAATGTACTTGTTCAATGTCAGGAAACAACAGGGGGGAGGGGAGAGAAATGTACTGTATATATTTAAAATCTAATGAGAACTAGCCAATCAAATTCCTCCCTGCAAAGCATATTTTGGAATCTGATTTCAAAATAATCTTCTCCAACTCTCCTGGGATTACAGTTTTATTTTTAGATTTTACATACCTGCACAAATAGAAACAAAGTTGTGGTGATTTCAAAAATGAGAAAGTTAAATTGCACCTATTTTATTAACCTATGTTTCTAATTAAAAAATTTCCGGTAGCTACCTGTTATGTCTGGTGGATTGGTTCTGGGTAGATTGGGTCACATTGAGAGGCGAGACTCAAGTGCACATTCAGCTCTTTTTTTAATAAACGGAACAGTTCAAGACCTGTGAGCCACTTGGCTTTATTCAGCCGGCCGGCGGCTCAGCGGCCAATGGCAGCGCTTTGAATCTCCCGCAATCGGCTCGGCCAATCGCGGTAGACTCTTAGCGCACCAATCACGGGAGTTTGGTTAGCCAATCAAGTTGCGGTCCGTGTGGACCAATCAGAATGCGGGGTTTCAAGAATGTTAATATAGAACACTACTTATACCTGTAGCATGGTTTTATCAACATTACACACTGTATTTTAGGTCCTAAATCAGCAAAATTGAATGAATGGATTGATGCTGTAGGCATCCATGTGCAGGTTAAAAAATGTCTCTGTGGGACCAACCCTTTTCACTTGTGTCATACATCAACATATATTAAAAGGGTTGGGGCTTTGAGCCCACTTTTGGAGACCCAGAATAGCTCCCAAAATGAATAATCCAAGGATACAAGGATAACAGAAACACACTATGTTTTATTTAAATGCTTCTTTTCTAATCCTAGGCAACACAGTTCATTTTTCCCCTTTTTACCCAGAAATAATTTCCATGCTGGAAGAAAAATGATGCCCATTTTATGCATGCAACACAGCTACCCGTCAGCTAATACTAATACATGAAAAAGACTGTGCAGCACTTACATTGTTCTTATCAAAGATAGCAGCTCCATTGAAAATAGAAAAGTGCTGTTATTTTTAGCACCAGTCAGCAAATGAATCAAACACCTTCATTTGAAGGGCAGCTGCAGAATAGGCAGCATAAAGTTGAGAGACTGTGCAGAATGTTAAAATGAAATTGCCAGTGTATTTAATTTCAATAACAAATTAGTATGTGTCCTAGTTGCTGGACATTTGGACAATATTAAACTTTACAATAATGGAACATAAAAATACAAATGTTGGAAAAAGGATATCATTCTCCACTACCATCTACCATTGAAGATCACCCATTCCAAAAAGTAAAAGTAAAGGGGGCCCTGCAAATTTTACTCTGTTAGTTGCTCCTGACTGTAGGGTACTCAACTCCATTTCAAGGCCATTGAGCCAGCACTGTCCGAAGACGTTTCCACCAGCATGACATCACAGAGCACTGTTATTCCATTCCAAAGACCTATGAAAAGGGAGTGTTTTTGCTCCTTTCCTAAATGACAAAAGGATGGGGGCAATCCTGATTCTGGGGATAGGATCCCACAGGGAGAGGCTACTTCTGAAAAAGCCATCTTACGGGTTCCTGGTATCTTCATCTCTTGACGGGTGGATCACAATTCCACCAGGAACAGGCAGTCCTGAAGGTAACAACAGTCTAAGCCAGGAATCTCCAAACTTGACAACTTTAAAACCTGTGGACTTCAGCTCCCAGAATTCTGGGAATGGAAGCCCACAAGTCTTAAATTTGCCAAGTTTGGAGATCCCTGGTCTAAGCTATAAAAAGTTTTGCAAGCACCTTGAAGTGTATTAACCACCTTGATTTTTACCCACCCTAGGACACCCTTATTTAGTTGTGTTTTTCCACAGTTGTGGAAAAATAACTGACAGTTGTTTCCAACCACAAATTATGCATAATGATTTCAAACTATTATTTTAAAGGTACATATTTTTAAAAATATACGACAGTAAAATAAAATACAGTCCATTTTCAACTCATCATCATGGAATCACTGGCAATGCAATGATTCTAATTGTCAGGTGAAAAGATTAGGGGAGAAACACAAATGTGCATTCCCCAAGATGGCAAATGAACTATTTTCTTAGGAAATTTAATTAAACTCCATATGATTGGCTGCTGTTATATAAATATGAAATAATTCTACATTTGGGTTATCTCCTTTTGTCTTCAACTACTATCATACATTTGCTTCCTGTTTTCTTTTCAAGCCCAAACCTAGCCTGCATTTTTCTGTTTTAGTGCATGAGCACAAGTTTTCCTCCTTGCTTAACCAAATTAAATACCTACCTTCGATTTTAAATCTTTCCATCATTTTCAGCAAGCTTATATATCTACAGCTGTGAAAACAATGCTAAGCTGCATGTTAACCCAACCAAGAAGCAAGGGCAAGAAGGAAAACTTAACATGTGCAATTCTCTCCCTTAAGAGTGCCAATGGGGAAGGAAACACACCAATAGAGAAAACAAGGAAGCAAACCAGAGGTGGTATTCAGCAGGTTCTGGCCAGTTCTGGTAGTGGAAATTTTGAGTAGTTCGGAGAACTGGCAAATACCATGTCTGACTGGCCCCACCCCCATCTCTTCTCTGTCTCCCGTTGAGTCCCAGCTGATCAGCTGGGTCTTCTTTTGTTCCCCTGCACAGGAGAATGAAGCTGGAAAGCAGATTATTGGGGTGGGGAGGGAATGGGAGTTTTACAATATCCTTCCCCTGCCATGCCCACCAAGCCACGCCCATGAAGGCACACCACACCTACCAAGCCACGCCCACAGAACTGGTAGTTAAAAAAATTGAATCCCATCACTGAAGCAAACGTCCAGCAAACATTTGTTAGGATTTGATTGCTGGGTTTAATCTAGCAGCAGGAGAATGAACTTTACTATGGAATTGTCAGAGATGTTCTTTCACCTTCCAAAGGTGGAACTGATGAAAGGTTGTCTTCTTTGACTTCAAATTTAAAGAGATAACATCTGATTTTGCCATTTATAAAAAGAATAGGAAACTGAAGGCACCACCTGCCTAGGACTGCAGGAACTTGATGAATTGCACACACCATTGTGTCATTAGTCTCAATGCTTTCTTCTTGTGGTGCGAAAGAATAATCTGGGGATGGGTATCAGTGGTGGGATTCAATTTTTTTTTACTACCGGTTCTGTGGGTGTGGCTTTGTGGGCATGGCAGGGGAAGGATACTGTAAAATCTCCAGTCAGAAGTGGTATTTTCTGGTTCTCCAAACTACTCAAAATTTCCACTACCGGTTCTCCAGGACTGGTCAGAACCTGCTGAATACCACCTCTGACAGGTATGAAATGAATACATTCAGTATAAAGATAAGCTTGGACACCCAAAAGCATCCTATGACATACAGAGTGAGAAATGGCGACCATTTTAGCATCTGGTAGCTTGGAAAACTCACTATTATTGAAAAGCTTTGTACTCAAACCCTTGGAGGCAATAATGGTACCCCAGAATGCAGCTGTTCTCTTTATAATCAGAAACTTCCCTCCTTGAATCAGAAAAATCCCAAGGACAGAGCCATTCATGGTTGGTGGGCAAGCACTGAAAAGGTTGGGAATCAAAATGGAGGTCAGAAGCAAGAGCCCACTCACAACTGTTCCAGATTTGGGACAAGAAGACTCTTTTCAACAGCAGGAATAAGGGAGGCTTGCAGGATATAAAAATAGGTTGGTTCAGTGGCACAACTGAAGCAAAAAGGGCAATGCACAAAAAGTCTTGATTCTCATAATTATTTCCTGCTTTATTAGGTTCATTTGAAGCTGCTTTTAGGAGCCAGTTTAGTTTGAAAGGGTCAGTGGTCTCCAAACTTGGCAGCTTTAAGACTTGTGGACTTCATCTCCCAGAATTCTCATAGCTGGCTAGACAGTTATGGAATTTGAAGTCCACAAGTCTTAAAGTTGCCAAGTTTGGGGTCTTCTGCATCAGTGGAATTAAAAGAATTCCTGATTTACTGTTTACTGTTTGCCATGCATTATTTCCTAACTTCATTTTTTTTAAAAGTCATTAATGTAAAGATGTTATTTAATCATAGTCATTATCCTGACTAAGCTAGAGCAGCATGCACCATATTTTATCCAGGAGGCCAATTTTTGCCAGATGGATAGAATTACCATCTGACACAGACATCTGAGTAAAGTCCAGTTTTATTTCTTTTCCCTTGGCCCCTGTTTTACCTCACACCTCCCCCATTGCATTATACAGGAGATGAAGACACAAGGGAAAGAGCAACAGCTTCAAGAGGGAGCACAGCAGTGAATAAGGGGGCACTTCCTATTGGACTAGCTAGTTAGCTGCTGCAAGAAGCTCACGCAGACTGACAACAAACAACAGTGTGAGAATAGCAACAACGGTACATCTGCAAACAAGAACTGATGGCACCACAAACGAGACAAAGTAATAGGAAACAAAGAAGCTAAAATGCTTTGGGACTTTAAAATTCAAACAAACAAGCAGCCACCTCATAAAGACCTCAGACTTGATTGTCAATAAGAAAGTCTATAAAGTTCAGGCAGCGCATATGATAGTACCTGGAGAAGGTAGAACTGAAGAGAAAGAATGGGAGGGGGAATCACTAAATACAGCACTTTCTATTATCGCCCTATAGTTTGACCCCAGGTGTAAATGTGTTAAAATATGATTCGAGTTGATTAATATTTCATTTCCCAAAGCAGAAATGTATCGGGTTATACAATGGCTAGGAAGCCTACTCACCCCACGGGAATTATCTGAGGAAGTAATTGACTCTGAGAAAGTGGGTTTGGAAGGATCTGGGTGTGCTGCCTGTTTTGCAATACCCCCCTCCCCTCGCAACATGCATGCTGAAACTATTTCTAATAACTAAATTAATTAAAAATAATGTAATAATAACCAAGATTACAAGAACATTGGCAATATGGTTGCCTCACATGGAAACAGAAGTTCATAAGATTGCCGCTAGAACTTCTTGCTGATCAGGGAAGCAGTAGAACAGGAAGTGTGACTGAGTCACCGGTACTTCCAGTTCTTTGTGCAAAGTGTTGTGACATTTGTGGCATGGTCATGATTAAGGTTACCTAGAATGCCTAGTGGCACTTCTATTTTTTAGCACCGGTACATATATAAACTTGTACAAACAGGAACAAGAGAGTAATGGGTGCGGAATAATTAACTAGTCGATCTGGCAATTCATAGTTTTCAGGTCCCACAAATTAACTGGACAGAAAAAGACCCTCTTTCCTGAGTGATTCCCATCCCAGAAGTGGGCTCCATTCTGTGAAGACACACAACAGAGTTGCTGTAGCTTTCGGATTGCTTCCTTTGCTTGCTCAAGAAAAGTCACAGAGAACATGAATGAATTCCAAGGGCCTGTTTGTTTATATGCTGTTCTCAGAAGCTGAATACTGCCAGCTTACAGAATTGTGTTGCTCCGAGGTAGCATGTTTTGAGTGGCTCTTAAGTCATCTCAGTCTGAGTGATTTTGGAGCCTGTGGTTTTTCTCCTGTTCCATTCCAGTCATGTAACAGGGAAGTGTGGGAAAACCTAATCCTTGCCATTACTTTCTTTTATGGTTCTGGCTAGAGATCACATACGAGTCCATGATCCATGCATGTCTGCTTTTTCCCATATAAACTTATTCAAACAGCAATCATCTGTTTTTCAATGGGGTGTTGCTTTCAAATATACATTAGGATTTATTTTCCAGTAAAAAATGGTTGCAATTCTGGCTTTGCTTCTCCACTCCTGGCCAAATGTTCCTTGGCTACACATCTTCTATCAATTAAAGACAAATCCTTCTCTTTCTAAGCCATGATCTGTTTCTTCCTCTTGCTTTATGCACACAGGTAGTCCCTGACTTGACAGCCTGCCCATTACAGTCATAAGTCGTAACAATCGTAAAGTGAAACATTGCATGACCAATCTGATTTTATGACCTTCTTTGCGGCAATCGTAAATGGGTTCACTTAACAACCGTGGACTCACATGTTTGCTATGGGGTGTTTGTCAGGTTTGGAAGCCATATTGATACTTGATGCTCCCACGCTGCCACAACTGAGCCTGAGAAAGTGGCAGGGGGGAATTCATTTGAGTATATCTATTTAGACAAAATAAAATTCTTTTGCTGGTTCAAGGTCATGGGGTGTTGCGCATAATGAAATGGGAATCTTACTTTAGGACAGATGGTGATTAGACCATGTGATGTGATGATGGCTAAGGGCAATGGATTTGTAGTTTTGACTTTTGCAAGGAAGCCCGAAACTTTCAGATTCGGGATTCCACAGATGTGCCAGTTACTATCCAAATAAGGGAACCTTTGAGAGACATCTTTCTCAGAGTTATTGGCTGGAATGGAGGCTTGCTCGAACACTGACATTATTATTTTTGTTTTCACCAAAAACCAAAAGTAAATGCCACATTTTGGCAAAAATGTCATAAAACATGGTCATGTGATTGCGGGGCACTGCAAAGAGCCATAAATGCTGAGCGGTGTACCCAAAATGCATTCATGTGACTGGGTTGGAATTTCAGAACCAGGTCATAAATATCTTATAGGAAATCCATCATAATGTCTAACGGTCACTAAGCAACCAGTCATAAATCAAGGACTACCTGTCACAGCAATTGTTTATTGCTGACTATTTCTTCACAATGTTTGTGATCATTCTATCTTTTATGTAGTGTTTATAACTGTTATTGAAGTGAATTTTTTAAAAAAAACATTTTACAGACATTTTCAGTCAGATCTTTTCACTGTTCTAGAATTTGCTTAGGTTTTCTGTGTTCTTCTCTTATCTTTGCAGATGATCACCCGTTGAGCTGATTTGTTTCTGTGTCAGTTACAATCTGTCCTAAATCACTGTAGACAAAAACTTGTGGACTGTTCTCCCATTTTAATGATAGACTTTCGTGTCTCTTCTTGCTTCCCTATTCCTGGACTTCACCTAATAGCCTGTAGAGAGGCTATTTTTCTACTCATTTTGCATCTAGCCAGGCAAATGCCCACCTTCTTCCACATTATATAGCAGTAAGCCTTGAATTGATTGTTTTGATGGCTTGCTGATCCTTGTCACTTTCCCCACATGCATCATGGCCCCGGCAAAGGGAACTGGGAGAAATTGGTAACTATTCAGGCTGTTTCCCCCTTCTTTTGGCAGGAATCAACTGGCTAGAGGTTTGCTATTTTGTTCCAGTGCATGTCTGCTGGACAATGTGTTCCTGCAATTTGCTTTCTTTCTCTTTCATGCACATGGGGGAATGTGAGGATTCTGGCTTTTTCGTCATCCATCTCAACAAGCAATTTCAGCATCCTGTCCCTATCTTTAGACATTATTTAGAATGTCTCTTCCCCTCTTTTTCACTTCAGTCACTGTAGCAACATGCAACCATAGTTACAGATGGGAAAGTGGAGGGAGGCTTGCAAAACTGCTAGTGTGATGCCCTTTCGCCATCATAGCTTAAAAGTTTTAAATACAAAAATTAAATTGGAACTAAGCTTCTTTCATAGCAATCTCTTAATAGCAACAGCTCCAATTTTGCCACAACCATATAAATTCACACAATATGTTCTGAAACATAGATGGGGTAAGGTGGAGTTGCAATACATTTTATTTCCTTTTTGTAGCTTGGTTAATGTTAGCTGGTTGAATGATTGGAGGGGATGTGTTCTCTGCATTTTCAACCCCAGAAAAAACTTAAAGTTGCCTCAAACTGGTCAGTGAGGGATTGGGGATTGGAAATGATGTAATGTTAGTTTTCTACACTATTAACAATAATTACATCTCCAATATTTATTTAGCTTAGATTCTATACCTGGATAATTTTAGGTTGTTAAATAAGCCCTTGTCAATGATGGTACGGTACCTATTTCCAGATTGACTGAAGAATATATGGAAATGGCTTTTCCCAGAACATATGAGGCAGATCTTCATTTGTTCCAGAATCTCTGCCTGTGGCTCTACCAATTGGCAAACTCCAATGAACATCTTGTCTGTTTGTGGAGATGTGTCAGATATCTTCCATCCTTCTGTTTCATCATTATTGTTCATAATGTAACTTTTTAGTTCTTTGTTGTTTCTATTCTATCTTAAGCAAATATCTTAAGACTACCTAGATAACATCACAGACTATCCTGGCCCAGCATTTTGTTTCTCATTATGGCCAAGCAGATGCTTCTGGGGTGCTCACAAGTAAAAGATGAAGACAGGACGTTGTCCCAACAACATTCCCATGCAGCTCTTATTTGGAGGCCTCCTGGCCTCAACCAAAAGATAATGAAGAGAGCCAGTTTGCTCTAGCTTTTAAAGCAACCAGTTAAAACCAGGAGACTATGAGTTGTAGTCCTTCCTTGGGTATGAAAGCCGGCAGGGTGACTTTGAGCCAGTCACTCCCTCTCTCAGTTTAATCTATTCTCACAGAGTAATTGTTGTGAGGAAAACAGGAGCAGAAAGGAGTATTAGGAAAGTTTGCTGCCTTGAGTTATTTACAAAAATAAGAAAGGCAGGATAAAAATTCTAAAATAAAATTTAAAAATAACATCAAACTTTCAAGATCAATAGCTCTTGATAGTCCTCTTCTTCATGGATTTTTTCAGTCACTTTTATTTATTGGAAATGCTCTGAACACTATATTTTAAACTCAGAAGTGGTATTCACCAGTTTCTGATCGATTCTCGAGAACCAGTAGCAGAAATTTTGAGTAGTTCAGAGAACCAGCAAATACCACCTCTGACTGGAGATTTTACAATATCCTTCCCCTGCCACGCCCACTAAGCCATACCCACATATTTATATTTAATGTAAGATTTATACCACAGTTTTCCATTGCAGAAACTCCAAGGTGCATTGTCAGTTAAAACTTCTGACTCAGATATTAGAATGGAATTAAAGATCTCAACACATACAAATAACATATTAATACTGTACATAATAACAGGAAATCATGTTGACATGAGAAACAGCCATACCAATCATGCTTCCTCCTATTTGCCACATTATTGTGTTCCATATATTTTTAAAACAGTATGCAAATATCTATGATACAATGTTTCTATTACTTCACGTTTCTAGTGAATCAGACCAAAATCTGAAGCAATTATATTTCCTCCAACTTAGAACTGCGCACTTTTTGACCTCTAAGGCTAATTGCAGGGCATTCACCATTTACTGTAAATACCAGATGCTTATCAACTTCCTTGTTTTTACATCCCAGGTAGGCAGTAGTTATAAATTTATTGCAACCTATGGGGCTGCATTCACAACTTTGGTGATTCACAATCTTCTGGGCATCCATTCAATTGACGCATTTAGCTGGTCTTTCTGTGCTCCACACCTCATTGGCAGGACTCCATCAATCACAGGCATTCAGGTGTTGGTAATGTTCCAGTGACTATGTTCCATAGTTGGAGAATAAGAGGCAAAAAACAACAACCTTGCATCTTGGAAAAACAAGGATGGCTCAGAGGAGAGGTGACAGGAAAAGACTGTGTAAGGCATAGCACACTGACCAAACTATCTCATTTCTGGAGCAGAAACTGGTCAAAGATTTTGGCCACACAGATGCGAAGGTATTCTTAGCACTTTGGCTTTGCAAAGGTGAAACATAATAAGTAAATGAAATGATTTAAGGGAAAAGAAAACTTGCCATTTTACTTACCTGAAAACTGATGTAACAAGCAACTTAGAAAGCAGTTGACAGACCTGTTTATTGTAAGAGAAAATTCTACCTGGTAATAATTTGGTTTTGTCCTCCAGTAAGTCTTTCTTGTACCTTGTTAATCTGCACACATGTAATAAAGTTCAAAAGGACTTGAAAGGCTGGGTTGAAATGGTTCACTAAAAAGAGAGACTACAAGTCAGACTGTAGCCAAATCCTAATTATTTTAAACAAACATGAACCAAGATGAAGTATCAAAGGAATTGTAATAATATTTCCATTCAGTGCAATTTTGCTACCTTGGTTCTCTGCACCACAAGATATCCACAATGACAAAAGTGTCATTCTCTATATGAGAAAAATATAGATATTAATTCAGTCTCCTCTGTTTCAATGATATGTCACTCCCACACATATCTATTAAATATCCACCAAGAATTTTCTTCACTCTGCATTTTTTTTCATGTGCAGTACAGAATAATGCATTAATGAAACATGTTGAATAATAAGGCAGGAATGTAACAAAACTTAGTACTTTAATCAAGTAAACCTCTCTGATGACCAATGCAGAGAAATGATACAAAGTTGGACTTTAGAAAGAAACAGCTGGCCCAAAAAATCACAGTTTAACAAATGCTTGTGGGCTAATAGTTGCTACAAGGCAGAAATTTATCTAAGAAATAGTCCTATATTGTTTTTGATTTGTCTCCGATCCTTGCAAAGAGCCAGCTGAGTTCTTCAGAACTACAATAGTATCTCCTATACTTAATGAAATCACATCCCATATCTTTTATTATGGGAGAATTTCTTCCATGTACTACAATGCCAAAACAAGCCCCACCCCCAAAAAGAAAGAAATTAAAACAATAGAGCTGGAAGGGACCTTGGAAGTCTTCTAGTCCAACCCCCTGCTTAGACAGGAAACCCTATGTTACCATTTCAGACGGATGGTTATCCAATCTCTTCTTAAAAACTTCTAGTGTTGGAACCTTCACACCTTCTGGAGGCAAGTTGTTCCACTGGTTAATTGTTCTGTCAGGAAATTTCTCCTTAGTTCTAGGTTGCTTCTCTCCTTGATTAGTTTCCACCCATTGTGTCTTGTCTTGCCCTCAGGTGCTTTGGAGAATAGCTTGACTCCCTCTTCTTTGTGGCAACCCCTGAGATATTAGAACACTGCTATCATGTCACCCCTGGTCCTTCTTTTCATTAAACTAGACATACCCAATTCCAGCAACTGCTCTTTGTATGTTTTAGCCTCCAGTCCCCTAATCATCTTTGTTGCTCTTTTTAGCACTCTTTCTAGAGCAGGGGTGTCAAACTGGCAGCCCACGGGCCAGATGTGTCACATGCAGGCCATGCCCACCCCAGCTCCATGAAGGGAAAAAAATGTCATGAAATGTCACATGACAGCAACATGACACTGCAAGTTTGACAACGTGTTCTAGAGTCTCAATGTCTTTTTTACATCCTGTCGACCAAAACTGGATGCAATATTCCAAGTGTGGCCTTACCAAGGCCTTATAAAGTGCTATAAACACTTCACGTGATCTTGATTCTAATCCTTGTTTATGCAGCCTAGAATTGTCTTGGCTTTTTTGACTGACCAAATTCATAGGATTAGTTCATAAATTGCTTGACATGTCTTGATAATATGGATGCTATAGATCACCTTTCTCATTCTGGCAACCTTCGCATATTGTTAGCATCCATCTTTCTAAACTGGTAGACATGCTGGCTAGGGAATGATAAGTGTTCTAGTTAACATATCTGGGGAAAAAGCACTATAAATGAATGGGTACAACATTTGCAGTTATTATAACAATTACTTCTCTGCACTGGGATCCAAGAATATTATTGATACTACATAGCTTTACGTGTGATTTTTTCTCTCTCTAACACTGGATTGATCTCAAAGGAGATTCTCACTCAAAGAATTATTCTCTTAAATAGGTTTCAAAATTATAGTTTTCATTTGAGCCTACAGCAACACAAACTGCACTGATATACTTAGTAGAATAAACTTGTCATTATTAGCATCATCTCCAGATTCCAGGCTAGGAGGCTAGGGGACAACAAGAATTCCCCTCTATTGTATCCTGTTGTGTTATCTATAAAGGCAAAAGCTAGCAAATTTTGAAGAAATAAGTGTACTGTAACACAGTGATTAATCACAACAACTGAGTGGTGTGAAGATACAATGGGAGGAGCTTCTGTAGAAAAGCAAGAATATAACTGCAATAATAAAGTGTTGTTTATGCATTGCATAAGGTGAAATAAAGGCAGGCCTTTTTTAAACTTTGTAACAAATAGGGGAATGTTTTTCTTACAATTCACAGAACTCCTGAAAGATGTGTTGGTTGTATTGGTAATATACAATACAGCAAACTGCCATTTGACTGCATTTTTTTTGAATCATTAATAAATCTCTTGATCAGGCTTTCAAAACAGGGGTGGGATTCTACCAGTTTGCATCTATTCCCTAGACTGGTTGTTAACATTCTAAGCAGTTTGGAGAACCAGTTGTTAGAAGAAATTACTGGCCTAATCCTGTAAGGAAGGCAGGAAGGAAACATTCTGGTGTTGCTTACAGAAACTGCCTCTCCGTTAACTCTTATTACATTCTTGGCAAGACTAGACTTCCTGTCTCAGGAATGTCTCTGGAGTTTTTTTCCCCCTCCTTTGCTAGTACTTTGCTTGTATGGAGTGACCATTCAAAGTTACAGTGGCACTGAAAAAAAGTGAATTATGACCATTTTTCACACTTATGACTATTGCAGCATCCCCACAGTCATGAGAGGCCAGGCAAGGAGATGCATACCTCAATGTAAGTGATATTGAGTTGGTCACACCAGCCAATAACATGACCAACAAGCCACACCCACCCAGTCACACGATGACCACCAAGCCATGCCCACCACCTAAGCCACACCCACAGAACCGGTTGTTAAAAAATTTGAATCCCACCCCTGCTTTCAAACCTCACAATAATAATTGTTTTGCACTCAGCCATTAACTGCTCTTTGATTTAATTCTTAGTCAAAAGTAGGACAAGTTTCCTTTCCTGATGTGTTCTGTGTTAGAATTACAGAACCCCAAATGGTCTATGCTGGCTGGGAATACTGGGAGTTGTAATCCAACACAAGGGAAGTTGCCTAGTTGGGGAAAACTGACAGAGATCATCTCTTGTTAGTCAGAGAACTGCAGCCAAAAATCTCCTGCCTGTCAGAATGATTGATATTAGCCCACCCTCTTCTGTACATATGTAAAAGAAGATGTACCAGAGAGGCCATGCAACATTAACCTCCACATATGGCTTGAACTGTCTATAAGGTGACTTTGACCAGGAGTAATTCCCATGCACTCAAAGGTTGTTGATCTGCTTTGTAACGGATAATATCTGTCTCTCTAGGCAGTGATGATTGAAATATAGTCTTTAGATGGAAGGAATCTATGACAGAGTTCCTTCACAGTGTGAGAAGCAGGAAGAAGCCCAAAGCATTTATTGATGTTCCCACAAAGTCACATTATCAGTGAATAGCAGTGTTTCATGAATAACATGAAAGACAAACTGCTTTCTCTCACTTATATCTGTGAGTGCACACATCTTTAGAGTAATATTTTGATGGCTAAGTCTTACAGTGGAGAAACTGACTGGGTCTAATCCTTTCATCCTTACAGGTCAGTCAAGGAGTCAGCAAGCAGCGTCTCTGCCCTCATGACAAGCTTCCTATCCCCCCCCCCCCATTTCTCTGCTTTAAATGGCCTTGTTTCCTTTTTCTCATGAAAATCTTGGCCTGGATTTCCCTACTGGAAAAGTTGACCCCTCTGCAGTGTCATCTGGTGACACTCATTTTCCCTGATGTTTACTTTCAGGATTGCCATCTGAATCAGTCAATTCTTCCTGAAATGAGTTTCAGTTGTGAGCTTTCATAGCAGGAACTAAGGGATACTTCAAACCTCAGAAACTCCACACTTCTAAATACAGCCTGGGGAGAGAGAAAAATAGAAAACAGAAATAACTTCTCTGTTTGTTTGTTTTTAGAGGATGCATTTGTTGTAAATAGTGAAAATAACACCTGGGGAGAAAAACAATGAAGTTAGAAATATAAGTTTTAGAAGACAATATTCTTGAAGGTGGTGTTTGCAAGAAAGAAAAGAAATGCATCTTTATTTAGAAAATAACTGAAAGTAACATTGGAAACCAATATTACTATATCTTTCGGTTCTTGTAATAGGCTCTTCTCCATTACTGAGAAAGAGTTGGTCAGGAAAGAGCCTAAACTTGACAAATCAGAATCAAAAGAGGATGAGAACTGGACTAAGAGAAGAAGGAAGTGGTAAAAGTCCTGATCTAACCAATAGAGAGTGTCACATAGACATACGCAAAGTCCTTTACACAATTTACTGAACTGCTTTAACATCTATTGCCTCAGGACTCGGGAAGGTTATATGGGTGGCATAAAGCTAGCGATGCAAAGTTGAATTCCAATACTACAAACACTTGACGTTCCTACTGAGAGCTAGGGCTGATTGCCCTTCATTTTTTGCCTGCTCCAGCCGATTATTCACCACTTGTAACCCTCTGTCCAAATAAAATGGATTCCAGAAGTTATTCTCTACACAGATTTTGCTAAGATAATGAATCTGCATTCACTTCAATCTCCCCAAATCCTTATTTCTCTTTCAGCAAATAAAATGGGGAAGATATAGAATAGAATAGAATAGAATAGAATAGAATAGAATAGAATAGAATAGAATAGAATAGAATAGAATTCTTTATTGGCCAAGTATGATTGGACACACAAGGAATTAGTCTTGGTGCATATGCTCTCAGTGTACATAAAAGAAAAGATTATGAGTTTGCATTAACTTCAATCTCCCCAAACCGCATCCTTATTTCTCCCTCAGCAAATAAAATGGGGAAGATAATTTGCAGACATTAAGCCAAGTGAGTATAAGATATGAATTCATGGTTCCATTTCACAGGTAGGGGAAAATAATGAAGTCACAGAAAGAAAATGAAATTGGAATACATGTTAGAATCAATGCTGGATTCCCCAAGGCACTGAGGTGGGCCCAAAGTTCAACTGTTCTTGAGTAAGCAATTGATGAACAGCGCAGTACAATGTCTAAATAACTATGAGAGAAATAAAATATTGTAATAAATTGCGTTAAATTAATTGGCACCAATTAATGAAATAAAGGGTTAATCCAGTTCTCTATCTGCTATAGGGAGGGGTCCAAAGCAAGTGTTTTGGTTTCCACCCATTTGGTATAGATACTGTAGGAGGAGTGTTGTGTTAGTCTATGATGGTGAAACAATGCATGTTTTGAAGAGTTGCAGGACACAAAAGCACAGTGCCTTTTAATAAAATGTGTTAGAAAAGGTGTTACTAAACTTTTTAATTCCTTGCCATTTGATGATCTTTTTAGAATAATCTAGCTTTCTTCTTTTGGGGAAGCAGAACTTATTTCCATAAGCCTGTTTACACTTCATGGGTTCTCTAGAAAATTTCTCCACACAGTACAATCTATTTTAGTCAATTTCATAATCCATTCTGTCAGTTTCACAGTGCCTTCTGAGAACTCCTGGGACTGATTCTCTTTGGATTGTGTAAATAGTATATATATTTTCCCCTGCTGGTATTTCATAGGTCAAGTTGAGGGCATTGCAGCTTTCCCAACATCATGGTTAGCAGTGCATAGGAGCCACAGAAGACCTTATGATAGGGGAAAGAACAGATTTTTTGAGGGAAAATGTTTCAAAGATGGATTAAATCATATCATCTATGATGTATTGAGATAATTGTTATAATGATGGGACATAATGCCACTAATTGGTTTCCTTTCTATATCATGCTTTTATTATGGTTTTATAATATTTATTTATATTTATAATTATTGTCAATTGTGTGTGGGTTTCTTTAAATTTCCTCTCCTTGTGTTGGCCTAGTCCCAGTTCCTTTTTATATGCAGCGATTAACACTTGTACAAAGAATTCTAGCTTTTTTTAAAAAAAGCATTTCACTGAAATGTCAAGAGCAGCATTACAATCTGAGTACCTCTTAGGTTGTTTACTCTTCCAAGTTTTCTCCCTTATTTATAACTATATCTACCTATATCATGCACTACCTTTCAAAATGCATTGTAGTCTAGCTGCTTCTTCAAAGAGGCTTGAAAGCATTTAAATGCCAGCCTACTTTTCCATGCACTCTTGTTATCTATGAGAGACAACACATGCACAGCTTTCCAGAAAGAAATTCTAAAGGATATGAAAGAAGAACCTTATGCCTGTAGTTTTTGTTTTGTTTTTTAGAAAAAAAATATCATTAACAGTGTTCTGGCTGTCAGCCTCCAGGTAAACAAAAATGCATTCAGCCAGGCATGACTCCTAAGAGCAGATGGACACAACAAGGCAGTTTCCCTGGCAGGGTTACTGAAGAAGTTTTCCACTGCCTGCCTAGGAATAATTTTGACTTCATGTTCTTACCTGGTAGACCTTTCTGCTTTTCCCCGAACCTGCTTAGCTTGCAAGACCAGGAAGATGCAAGGTCAGTTAAATCCTGCCATGTGTTGGGACTGAGTTTCCAGGGGATATCAAAAGGACTGGCATTTGGGGTTATTGGAAGTTACAGGTTATTGCAAGATCTCTTAATTTGCAGTAACAAGAGTCAAATTTGGTCTAATGGTCTAGGTCTAGGTTTAAGGCACTGGGCTAGAAAGTGGCAAACCATAATTTCAAGTCCTACCTTAGCCATAAAAGCCTGAGTGACTTTGGACCAGTCACTCTGTCTTTGCCCAACCCAGGTTGGGGTTGTTATGGGGAAAATAGGAGGAGGAAAGTGTGTTGGATATATTCACAACCTTGAATTATTTGTAAAAATAATAAAGGCCAGAAACAAACAAACAAACATAAAAGTTTAGTTTCACCTCATTGTGTTTTCAGTTTGCTAGTGTGGTGTTGTGGTTTGGATGCTGAATCACAAGTGAGAGTACCAGACTCAGGTCCAGCCTACTAATGGAAATTTCATGGGGGACTTTGATTCAGTCATTCTCTCTCAATCTAACTTTTCTCCCAGTGTTGTTGTGGGTGGGGGAAATAGAATTAGGTGTGTCTCCCTGATCTCCTGAAGTAGGATGGGAATCTAACTTGCTGACCAACACATCAAGTGCTGATTTAGTGCTCTCTTGACGCTATTTGCACTATTTGTGTCTCTCAAACCAAATCCAGGATTTTCCATGGTGCCACTTATAAAGCAGATTAAAACCAAAGAGAAGCCCAGAGGTACATGATGAGATTCTTGTTAATTGCCCAATAAAACCTCCATAGGTTCAGGCCCAGATACTCCTTAGTGAAGTGGGATTGCTCTGGGTTGCATGCCTGTTTGTTTGATTACTTACTTAATTTAGAGCTGTGGTGGTGAAGTGCTTAGAATGCAGTATTGAGTTACACTACTCACTCCAGGAGTTCTGAATGGCTCAAGGTTGACTCATCCTTCCAAGGTTGGTAAAATGAGGACCCAAGATTGTTGGAGGCAAGGTGCTGACTCTGCAAACTGCTCAAAGAAGGCTGTAAATCACTGTGAAGTGATATATAAGTCTAAGTGCTATTGCTATTGCTAATTTGTATGCTATTCTTCTCACCATCAAGTAACCCTGGGACTGCTTACTTTTAGACTGAAGGCCTGGAGTTCCAGGGAATCAACAACTGGGAAATTAGTACTGCTGTGGGAATCTGCCAGGTGATTGCAGGAAAAGAGGTGGCTGCTTTAAGAAGCAGCAGATAGTGTGATTTGTATTTCAAATTACCTTTTGGCCTTCAAATCTAAATCATAGCACATTCTATGAATTAATAGCCCTATTTCCAGGATTTAAATTTTCAGAGAGAATGACTTCGTTTATATTAGGATGTAGGGCACTTTCAGCTATGAATTGTCTATTTGTTTTCAGTGTTATATGGGAACTGTATAACAAAATCAGTATTCTCTATTTCTATTATTAATAATAATGTCACACAATGCATATCCAGTTCTTATTTCCTGACAGGCAAATATAGATGTAGAATGTGTGCACATTCATAAATATTTGGATGCATACCAACATGTACAGATGGTTCTTTTTAAAATTATTTCTATTCCTATAATATTACAGGAACAAAATTATAAGATACAACACACACACACACATACACACACACACAAACATATATCTGGTTCTTTGAATAGCTTAATACATTGTTTATGTCAGATGTCCAGCACCTTTGCAAAAGGGAAGAATGCCGAATGAGATTTTGGTTCAAGTTTAAAATGTGTCATTAGCATTTTGCCCAATTTTGTTTTAGTTTTTTCAGAGATGAAAAAAAATTGAGACATATTTTTCCCATAAACTTAAATGGTACCTGAGCTTCCTGCAGACACTAACATCTCTCTTAATTTTCCTTTCGCTCAGGATGTGTATAAGTTTGTAACTGTGGGAATGCAGCCATTTAAAAAAAGTACATTCCAGCATGCTGTCCTTAGCAGCTACTTCATAGGTCATGTGCTATTCTACATTTCCACAGTTATCCTCTGCACAGGGTATTACAATATTTATTAGAAATCTCCAGAAGCTTCAGAAAAGTTCTTCTAGATGTGTTAGTCCCCAATATAGAAGCTCTGGGCAACTACTAGAACCATTTGACCCCTTTTGGAGGAAAAAATGAATAACTTAAAAAAAGAAATCAGAATGCTAAAAAATGAGAACCAATATACTTAGATTTTTGTTTCCTATGATGCGTTTGGATACTTCATAGGCCCCAAAAATTTGATTCAGAAATAAAAATGATGGGTGACTGAAACTGAACCTTGTTTTAATGAGAGTCCACCTGCCAGAGAAAAAGTCTACAGGTTTTTTCTTCAGGGAAGAATTGACATGTTCTCCAACCACCCTTGAGCTAGATACCTGCTAAAATACCTGCTAAGATAACAGAGTGAATTGATTTTATACTGTTAAGGTTGCTATTGTGAACATTAATCTGGGGTGAGATTCAAATTTCTTAACAACCGGTTCTGTGGCCAAGGCCTAATTTGTGGGTGTGGCTTGGTGGTCATGCAACTGGGTGGGTGTGGCTTGCTGACTTGTTGTGGCTTGGTGGTCATGTGATTGGCTGGGTGTGGCTTGTATGTAAATATTGTAAATATTTATGTAAATATTGAATTTTTGATTAAAAAAAGAGCAACTTTTATCCAAAATCAGTAAAAGCTGCAGGCAGATTGAATTGCTCACAGAATCACAGATTCATTCAGAAATCTATCTATTTGCCATTGGCTATCCCAGTCTGTCACATAAAACTTGCTTGCAAGCAAACTCATAAAATTTGCTAGCGTGCAATCTCAGAAAACTAACTCACAACACACCATGTATGTAAATATTGCATTTTTTTATTAAAAAAGAGCAACTTTTACCCTAAAGCAGGCAAAGCAGGCAGGCAGATTGAGTTGCTCACAGAATCACAGATTCACTCAGAGATCTATCTATCTCCCATCTGCTACCTGAGTCTGCACTGAAAAGTAGAAGCTTCAGTCCTAAGGAAGGTTCAGCACTGCTTTTAGATTAGCTAGAAAGCAAGAAATCCAATGATTTCCTACTTTCTAGCTAATCTAAATCTCCTGGCTGGGGGAAGCGGGGGGGAGGAAAAGTAGCAAGTTAGCAGGCAAGTTTGATGGCACACCTGCCAGGTAAGGAGTGAGTGCGTGGGGAGGGGAAGGGAGGGGCCAGCCAGTGGTGCAATGTGCTGGTTCTCCGAACTGGGCAGAATCATAACAACCAGTTCTATAGAACTGGTCTGACCAAGTAGAATCCACCCCTGCATTAATCCCAGTATGGTAAGGATAACTTAACCCTATCTCACTGGTGAATTGGGAGTGAGATAAAGGCAATGGCATGCAGACAAGGCAGGCGGGGAGTGGCTATCGAGGTATATTTGTTACTCATTTGCAAATGACCATCCTTCATTTTGCCTTTAACCATCAAGCCAAAGGCAAAATAGAGAACACAAATAGAGCTATAATCAATGTATGTGCGCAAGTGCCTTCAAAAGGTCATGGAAGCAGCCATATTCATCAAGCTTTGGGAGGAAGCAGATGAATCAGTTGCTTTGAGGATTGGTATTACTAATGGCTGAAAAACCCTTTTGTCAAAGAAGTATGACAAGAAGCAATCTTGTTAGTTTGCCTTCTGAAAATGTGCTACATCCTTCATGGTAACTGTTTTATGAGAGCTTTCATGAAATGCTTTCATATCAAATATGCCCAGCTAAAAAGACTGGGAATTGCTATTCTAGTTCATTAGGATGGAATTGTAGATTAGCAAAATAAAAATACTGCCCCCCCCCCCCCCGCCCCAGTGAATAAGGGTTGAGTAACCAAAGCAAAACTACAGTGGTGTTAAGAAGGAATCCAAGGAAATCATAATCAAAATACAATATCACATATAAAATACAGGGGATTTCTGATGGAAATCACAAATTCCATGTTCCTTGTGAGAAAACCTCCCTCTTTTCCCCAATGTAATAACCATTCAACCATATTGGAATGAAATTTTCCAGAATTCTAAGCCATTTTATAAAGCCTCAGTAAGCAATATACCACTTCATAAAGTAAGACCACACTTGGAATACTGCCTCCAGCTTTGGTCACCATATTATAAAAAAGATGTTGATACCCCAGAAGCACCAGAAGGCAAGGTAAGAAACAATAGATGGAAACTAATCAAGGAGAGTAGCAGAATTCCTGAGAAATTTCCTGAGAGTGAGAACAACGTAACAGTGGAACAACTTGCCTTCAGAGGTTGTGGGTGCTCCATCACTGGAGGCTTTTAAGAAGAGACTGGACAGCCACTTAACTTAACTGGAATGCTATAAGGTCTCCTGCTTTAGTAGGGGCTTGGACTAAAAGACCTCCAAGGTCCCTTTCAACTCTGTTATTCTGTTATCTAAGTCAACAGTTTCCTAGTTTCCTAGTTTTGTTAATTTATGAGGAGGCCATGATATAAATAATGAATTGACAGTGTTTATTAAGGTCAACATGGGCTTGACATTGCCCTGAAACATACAGAAATGTAATGTATGGCAAGAAGAAGTTCATTACTCTCCATAATGTTGATAAGTTCAATTTTTGGTAAAAGACAACTTTCTCATAGCCAGTATTCATAACAGAAAGGCACCAATGTTGATTGAAAGCTACACTGCTGGATTTGAAGATTATGCAGAATATTTTTGAAATCTGAGAGGCTAAACAAAATGAGCAGAGTTCATTATTTCCATGCTCAGTATTATTTTTCCAAGATTTGAAATTTCTACTTCTGCTGAAGTAGTCTGAAATTGTATTTACATTATCTCTTTTTCCTACGCTGCTAACACATACTCAGTGAAACGATAAATGGCATCATTCTAATGTTTTTTTTCAAAAGTATTAATACCAAACTCAGTATTCCATAACCTATCTGTGCATTTGATTACATTAATAAATTTACATTTCTTTTATCATTGCTTATGAATAATATTATGCATTACTTTTCAATCTGTTCTTCAGCCTATAAAAATCATTTGTTTTAATTTTCCATAGAGATAAACACTTGTAATGTAAGCTGATTTATAGTTAACACTAAGAGAGTTCAAATATTCCAAAAAGAAACAGCATTTGTCCTACTTAGAAAGCTTAAGTATTCCCTTGAAGTAGACTCTGGTGAGGAAGAGATTGTAGGACAGAAAGCTAGTCAACAGTTTGTCACATTAAGGGTAAATTAATGTTTAGACTGATGGCCTTAATTGGGAGCAACAAAGCCTAAGAAATCAGTATGTAGTTGGCTGAAAAGGATTAGCAAATTTAGACTTCCAGTCACTCCTCTAGGAAGAAAACAATTAGGTTCTCATAGGTTGGACTGTCACTCTTGTTCTGTGTGCTTTGAATATATTTATTTGTTTAGTGATTTATTCTTAAACTGTGTAACCTGCCACATGGCTTAATGGACTCTTGGGGTGCAGTTTAGCACTGAAAGAGATGTAACAATTCAGCAAATGTGAATCAACAAACGGAGACTGAATGCAGAAGAACAACATCACCAATCAAAATCCCACAATAGCAATAACAATAACAACAACAATAATAAAACTACCTGATATGTGTGATTTTGCAAAATGAAATGGGATTTTATTGGGATTTTAGAGAATCTAAAAGAAAGCGCAGTATGTCAACAAAAATGCATAATTAAAAAAGTAGTATACATCACAATAATATATACACACTAACTCCTTGACTCCTGATGGACAACCTTTTAGAGTGCTTACAGTATTTTGAAAGAAATGAACTATTTACCGGTTGGAGAGACAGGTGGTAGGTATTTTTGGCTGTAAATTTGCATTGACCTTTTCTCTAGGGAAGAAAAAAAAACCTATTTCCAACAACACAAATATGCTAAGATCTTTTTGATGGAGCCAAATGGCTTCATCTCCCAAGCAACAGGCTGAAATTAATCAAAAACATGTGGCCTTTAGACAGATGCTGCAACAGTACTTTGCTCCTGTAACTTTGTTAGTTCATCACCAGTAGAGTGCAGTGCAGTGTGGTGTGTTTTTTTGTGCCTGCTTGAAGTTGTATAATAAATTATTTTATCCTGGCAGATTTTTGTTTTCTTTTGCTTTGTTTTGAAATTTTTGTTCGTTTTGCTTTTTTGCATACAAGTAATCGCTGTTTAATGACAGTACAAAATTATAGCAATGATGTAAATGCCACTTTATGACCAATTTTCATATGTATCACCGTTGTACATCTGTACAGCAAAGGAAAGCTGATGTAAGATTATAAGCACAATCATGGTTTCACTTAGTGGCCATTTTTCTAAGAGGGTTTCAGTCGTGGTTGCCAAACAAGGGCTGTCTAATTCCAAGCTGTTGAATGTATTCCAATGCATGCGATCATAGCCATCATTCAATTCCCTTTTGGGATAAACAATGTTATGAAAAGGCTATAAAAGAAATAAGAAATACCCAATTAAAAAGAAAAGGAAACATAGTTAAATATTCTTTACACCAACACAATGGGTTGACCAAGAGTGTATCACAGGTTCCCTTCCTAGGACATGCAGACAGGTTCCGTCCTGTGGGTCAGCCAAAGACAGGCTGCTGAGAATCAGTTCATCTACTCCCCTAGGTTAAGTAAGGTTTTATTCTTACAGCAGTTTGAGTTGCTCCAAGAGTAAACATGGGGTGCATGGATGTGCATGAAGGAGGCATCTTGTCCTGATGTGTTTAGCATCACCAGCAATCTGGTGGCTCTTATTTGCTCTGCTGCTGCCCTAGATTTCAACTTTCCTACACACCCACAGGAGAGAAATCGGTGAATTATTCAGACACAATAATCCCATCAGCAGTGGATTAGTTTTAATGAAACTCTGAGGTTAGCTTTAATTCCAAAATGCCCTAGATTTGTTTGGATTAAATTACCCTAACCCAGTGAAACATACTGTGTGAATACCTTCATTTAATCGCTTCTAGATAGTTTCCAAATCCTGCCTCTTATCATCTGTTCTATAAGGGAAAGAGCAAGCAATGGAGAATGGCTGAAGAAGCAAGGCTGACCATTGCAGAATACACAAAGCAGAACATATTTGTCCCTAGTATTGTCCGCCTGCAGTATCCAAGCCCCTGTCCCGTTTGGCAGGGCCAAAAGAACTATTTTGCTGGTGCAACAGTAGCAAGCATTCCCTTAAGGAAAACTGGATAAGTAGTTCTGATCCAATTTGTATGACTGAGTATAGCCAGAATCATTGGACAGAATTAGTGGCTATCAGAGTATCAGGCTAATATGCCTTGGTATGTATATATGGGTGGAGGGGGGTGAGGAGAGAGACAGAGAAAGAGAGAGAGAAATGCAATCCACATTATGAGAGATACTACTGCATATAATCATTGCTATGTGATATTAATTGCTAATTAGTGAGACTCTTCATAAAGGCCTATCATTTATTGTAATTATTGTAATTATAATTAATTATTAGCACAAACTGAATTAGTTACATACAGTCACTGTTTAAATACTAAAGCTGATTGAATTGGAATTGTGGTTAGGACACCAGGCTAGAAACCAGGAGTATGTACAGTAAGTTCCTGTCTTAGCCATGAAAGCCAGCTGGGTGACTTTGGGCCAGATCCTCTCTTTCTGCCCAACTCCCTTCATAGGGATTATTGTGGGGAAAATAGGAGGCAGAAGACATATTGGATTTATTTGCCATATTTGTACAAATAATAAAGGTGGGATACAAATAAATAACTAAAATTGAAAGCAACTACAAATCTACCATACTGACACCTCCCTAATGGTTTATCACACACACACACACACACACATAGGTATACATATTTCAGTTTCCAGTTTCTTATTTAAATCATCAATTTAATAAAATCCATTCAGAGCATTTAGGGTTATCTACTAGTTCCCATTAACCCTATTCATGTGTCTTTCTTACATAGTTATTGTTAGGAATGATAGTCAACTAATAGTTGGGTTGGCAATATATAAATCAGGATAGTTATTTAATACTGTTGTATCTTTAAGAGAGTGCTGTAATTGTGATTGGCTGAGGTTCCCCCAACAGCCATAAGATGAAGCCAGAAACCTGGTTTGCTCTCTTCTTTCATTTCCCTATTGCCTTTTGCCTGATCGTCGTTCTGCTTGGAATCCTGTGAGTCTTGAAAACTGTTAGCAAACTCCGTTTACTGAACTTTGTTTATGATACTGGACTTCATTTTTCATCCCTGGACTGATTGTATTGAATACTACCTGCTTTAATCGTGTATGATTTGGACTGTTTGTTGGACTTTGTTTACCCGTTTACTGGAAGTAAAACCTACATTTTACTATTCACTGTATATGTCTGCTGGTTGTGTGTTATTCCTCACCACTCTCACTATGTTTCCCTGAGTGCACTCATTCTCCTAACAGGGAATACCTTAACACTGGTTATGGGCCCAGTTCATACCAGATTCAGATAACACTGAGAGTTAGCGTGAATACACAGTACCCTATACAGGCAGCTGTTTGTTGTTTAATTGTGAGTTACTGTCCTGCTAAAGATGGCACAAGACCTGTCAACAAGTCTATCACTGATAACCCGGTTGGATGGAACAAACTATGTTTCCTGGTCTATGAAGTGCAGTCTAATTCGGTGCAGGGAAGTGTTATGGGCTGCAGTTCAGGATCCACTGGATGTAAATGCTTGGGATCCAAATAATGAGGATGATGCCAAAAAGTTAGCTGACTTTAAACAGAACAATGAACGAGCTCTTTGTATAATTGGACTAACACTGAGTGACCAGCAGCTAGTCCATATTCATGGAGAATAGTCTGTTGCTAGGTATTGGGAGAATTTGAAGAGGATTTATGTTCGTGACAGTGTAGGTGCACACATACATCTTACACGTAAACTGTTTAGAGCACGTCTTCTGAAAGGTGGAAATATGTTAGCTCATTTGAACTTCATGAAAAGAACTTTTCAAGAGCTACATGAAAAGGAACTGATTTTTTCAGAGCTACATCAGGTTTACATCATTCATTCCTCATTGGATGAAAGTTATGATGATTACGTATCTTCACTGGAAGTCCTGACCAGAAATGAACTGACATTGACTGACATAACTGGATGATTGTTAGAAGAGGCAAGACGAAGGCAGGATAGAGACCAACTGAGAGAGAAACAACCACAAGAATAGGATTTGTTTTCAACTGCCTATACTTCATGAAAAGAACTTTTCAAGAGCTACATGAAAAGGAACTGATTTTTTCAGAGCTACATCAGGTTTACATCATTCATTCCTCATTGGATGAAAGTTATGATGATTACGTATCTTCACTGGAAGTCCTGACCAGAAATGAACTGACATTGACTGACATAACTGGATGATTGTTAGAAGAGGCAAGACGAAGGCAGGATAGAGACCAACTGAGAGAGAAACAACCACAAGAATAGGATTTGTTTTCAACTGCCTATACTGTTTGGAAATGTTATTCTTGTGGGGCTAGGGGCCTTCTCTGTAAGAAGGACAAACGACAGAATACTGGTAATCACCAGAAGGCTAAGAAGTATGTTAATTTAGCTATGTATAGCAATTCAACTGTAAACCATGATTTGTGGGTAGTTGATAATGGAGCATCGCAGTGCTTTACTAGAAATAGAGAGAGGTTTGTAAAGATGTCCAAAAGTAAGCAACATGTATCATTGGCAAATGGATGGAAGATGAAAGCATCTGGTGAAGGTACTGCATATTGTTCATGTGTAAATGAGCATTTACCTATGTTATATATTTACCTATGTTAAATTTAATTTGTTATCAGTAAGGGCTTTAGTTAATATTGGTTTTGTAGTAACCTTTAGGGGAGATAACTGTATAATAGAGCAAGAGGGTAAAAGTGTTACTGCTACTTTAGAGAATGATTTATATATGATACATGATGACCAGTTGGAGATGGCTAACTCAGTTTATAACAATGTTAAGCCACATGATGAATGTTATACATTTACTACATAGACGTCTGGGGCACATTAATTTCAAAATGCTGAAACAAACTGTTGAATTGTCAGAGGGAGTAAAATTAAAACCCTGTAGCAAGTACTTAAACTGTAATGCCTGTAATCAGGAAAAAAGCAAGGTTACTCTAGTAAATGGACTGAATGGGTTTAAGACCAAAGAACCTTTAGAGGTTGTTTTTACTGACATAATTGGTCCTAAGAAACCCAGTTTGGGAGGTGCCTGCTATGTTTTGAGTATAATGGAACATTTCTCACGGTACAGTTTCTGCTATCTGATGAAAAACAAAACAGAAACATTCCAACATTTCTTTAATTGGCTAAGATTTGCAGAAAGGAAAATGAGACATAAGGTAATTACTTCAGTTACAGATAACAGGGCTGAATTTATTAATAATAGATTCCAAACAATGTTGAGCATAAGCGTATCGTATCGATCGTATCGAGCATAAGTGTTCTGCCCCTTACAGGCCACAACATAATTTGGTTATAGAACGAAGAGGGCAAACGTTACAAACCATGGCTTGCACTATGTTATCTGATTCAGATTTGCCTGAAACACTGTGGGGTGAAGCCATAATGTGTAGCAACCATGTATTAAACAATGTGGTGAACACAACAACTGGTAAATCGCCATTCACTCATTGGCATGACAGAAAACCAAATTTAAGCTATCTACACACATTTGGAGCTCTAGCATGGGTGCATATTCCCTCACAAGTAAGACTGAAAGGGCAACATAGAGCTAGGAAATTATTTTTTGTAGGTTACAAGTCCAACCATAGATCATTTAGATTTTGGGATCCAGGTACAGCTAATATTTACTGTAGCACTAGTGCTAAATTTCTTGAGCATGTTGAGTGGAATAAACTAGAACAGGAATCCAACAATGATGTTGTTATCAACACCCAAGTAGTCCCTAATGATGAGATAGTTAAACCATCAATAGCCATTAAAGAGGAAGAACAGGCACAGGAGGAGGTAGAAAAACAGGAGCAGGTGGAACAAGAGAGCCCACCAGTAAGCCCTGAGTTGCCTAGACATTCAACCCATGTAACATGACCACCAGATAGATATCAGGTTAGTATAGTATGCCAAGTAAATATAGTTCCTTCTAACTATAATGAGCTAAAACTGTATCCTGCTAAGGATCAGGCTGCTTGGCAGGAAGCAATGGATAAGGAACTGAAATCCTTACAAAGGTTGGAGGTATATGAAAATGTCTGGTTACCATCAGGTGAGCATGCCGTAGGGTGTAAGTGCATATATAAAATTAAGACAGGTGTGGATGGGACTATTACCCATAAAGCTAGGTTAGTAGCACAAGTGTTCGATCAGTCAGCCAATGACTACGACTACACAATAAACCATTTAGATGTAGAGATGGCATATCTACGTGCACCGTTGCAACATACTATATTCTGATAACAAAACTGATTGCTGGAGATTAAAAAAGAGTCTATATGGCTTGAAGCAATCGGGCTATGAATGGAACCAATGCATAGTGAAGGAATTAACAAAGATAGGTTTTGTAGCTGGCATGGCTAATCCATGTTTATTCAAAAAGGAAAGTGATGGTGTAATTTCATTGTTGCTATTGTTCACTGATGACATAGCATTAATCATTAAGACTGAGAAGGAAGCTACTGAGATTATCTCACTGTTAGAGAAGAAATTTAAAATAAAACATTTAGGTGAGATTAAACAGTATCTTGGTTTGAAAATAGAGAAAACTAAGGGAGGCTACAAAATCTCACAGGCAGACTGAAAAACTTTAAAATGGAACTTTGTAAGCCAGCTAAAACACCAATGACCCCAGGAGTTTAGCCACAGTGATGTGCAAAGTCCTGTTTTTGATAAAGTCATTTATCAGTCATTCATTGGTAGCTTATCCTATCTTAGTAATTGGTCTAGGCCAGACATAGTATATTGTGTCAACCAATTAGCCAGGTTTCATGCTGAGACTACTCAAAGGCACTAGCAAGCTGCTAAGTGTGTGTTAAGATATCTTAAACAAACGATGCATTATGCATTATATTTGGAGCCTAAGGATGAACTAACTGCATATGCCGATGCAAGTTTCTCTACAGACGTACCCACATGTAAATCAAGATCGGGTACTGTAGTGTTATTAGGAAAGATGTTAATTGGATGGCGGTCTATTCAACAAAAACATCTAAGCTTATCAACATTGGAGGCTGAATTCTCATGTTTGTCTCTATTATGTACAGACTTATTATGTTATAAACAACTAATGATAGACATGGGAATTGATGTAAATGAACCTACAGTTGTATATGAAGACAACCAATCAGCAATTCAGATGGCTTCCAATCTTGCTGTAAAGACAAGATCAAAACACACCGATCTATGATATCTAAATGTGAGACTATGTGTTCAAAGTAAAATGATTATACTGGAGTACTGCATGTTAGAGAATAACATTGCAGATCATTTTACAAAAGCCCAAGGCATTGTAAAACATAAGGTTCACTGTGAGGAATATGGACTTAAACTGTAAGGTTTTATATATTGTCCTACCCAAAGGGGAGAATGTTAGGAATGATAGTCACCTAACAGTTGGGTTGGCAATATATAAACCAGGATAGTTATTTAATACTGTTGTATCTTTAAGAGAGTGCTGTAATTGTGATTGGCTGAGGTTCCCCCAACGGCCATAAGATGGAGCCAGAAACCTGGTTTGCTCTCTTCTTTCATTTCCCTATTGCCTTTTGCCTGATCATCGTTGTGCTTGGATTTCTGTGAGTCTTGAAAACTGTTAGCAAATTCCGTTTACTGAACTTTGTTTATGATACTGGACTTCATTTTTCATCCCTGGACTGATTGTATTGAGTACTACCTGCTTTAATTGTGTATGATTTGGACTGTTTGTTGGACTTTGTTTACCCTTTTACTGGAAGTAAAACCTACATTTTACTATTCAGTGTATATGTCTGCTGGTTGTGTGTTATTCCTCACCACTCTCACTATGTTTTCCTGAGTGCACTCATTCTCCTAATGGGAAATACCTTAACAGTTACCAATTAAGGGAAGGGAGAAGAGACTCTGCACATTGACTGATAAGCTCAGTCAATGAAAAGGTCAAGAACAAAACCCCAAAGCAAGCTGAAGTGACTCTTAGAGTCCAACCAGAGCATCTTTAGACTGGGCGAGGCCAGGTTTTTGGCTTTCTCATATGTGATCTAAGATATTAAATAAATGTTCTAAATTACATTTAAAAGCATCTTTTTTGTTTCTTTAACACCCCATATTTATGTTGATTGTTCCTAGATTTTGCACAGGGAGAGGAAGTGAGCACAAAAGGGATGTATTAAGTTTGTACCAGGCTTTGGTTTCCCAAATTCCAAGCAATATTTTAACTTCCCCAGCCACCGCTCCTGCAGCCTTCTGATGCTGAAAACATTTTAAAAGTGACCCTGGTCTGCCTTCCAAGATGAAGAGCACAGAGAATAGACTACCAATGGCTACTGTTCACATGGGGAAGAATATCTATTTTATGATTTATTTTATTGTTATCATTCTACATAGGAACTGATGCTTTGTTATTTTTCCATGGTATGTAATAAAAAGTTTCATGTCTCTTGGTGCTTTGGTGAATGCTGATCCAAGGAAAGCAATTACATTCCCCTATTTATTTCAAGGGAAAGAAAGGGGAATCACATTTAAGGTCTCAAGTGGATTGAATAAATATACAGCAAACAAAATAGCATCTATGGCCCCTTCAAGACATATTGCAAAACATCAGCTGTTCAGATTTCACTCTCCTCTCTTTTAATCTTCACAAGAATCATAAAAGATGGATAAAGAACATCAACTGGTGGAAACATTGTTTTCTCGGTGAGGAATATGGACTACATTTCACTGAGGCTTTCTGAAATTCAAAATCAAGAGGCTGAAAAAAAGAACCCTCTGACAGAGTGGAAGATCTGCCAAAGGCCATAGGTTGTCCTTAAGTTATTAGGAGAATTATACAGAACTGTTGCCGTTAATTAAAATTAGTGGTAAACAAAGCAAAGTTTCAGCAACTAGGCTTCAGGCCAAAAACTGGTGTGAAGATCAGGAAATGAGTTTACAAAGTCTTGGATTGCCTCCAAACTGGATGCTTAATTGCCAATTCAAAAATTACCACCACCACCCCATCCTCTCTAATTTATTCAGCCTTGTTGGTCCTGGTGCCTGGTATTTATGAATTTCAGGAGATGAAGTCCCAAGATAGTCAGAGGACATGAGAATGGGAAGCCTGAATGAATGCCATCTGCATTCAAGGAGGGAATTGATTAGGATTATATAATTTGAGAAGAACACTTCCAAATATCAGTCTGTTTTTGCCTCTTATTTTCTAGTTTACAGAAATGTCTCCTTCAGATTCGTTAAAAAGGCATGTCTGATCGTATAGGTCTTTGGATGGAGCCTTTTCAATCACAGCTTCTATTATTTAAAAGCAAGACTCTATGGCAGTCTTTCTGTCTCTTGTTTGTAAATTATTGAAGTATTTTTATTTAGCGATAGCTAGATTTGTTTTAATTCATAATTCTGCCTTTTAATGACTATGTTAATGTCTCTGTTCTCTCCCTCTGGAGAAAAGTGTAGAGAAATTACTTCTGGTCACAACAGATATATTTGGCTTCATTTGTAAAATAAATAAAATAACAACAGCAACATATTTCATATTTAATACAACATATTTAATCTATAGTGAACCCCTCACCTTCCTGAGTTTTCCTGAATATTCCTGAGAAATAATATTCCTTTTTTTTCCCAAATATTCTACATTCTCCCCTGGAACTGAGAAATTATATTAAGTAAACTGATGAAGATTCTCAGTCATCCAGGTAGAATTATGGAAGTTAAGTCATGGCAACTGGACTTCTTTTCTTCTTTGGTTTGCAATGTTTAACAGCTTATTCCTGAATAAAAATACGTATTATTAAAGAAATAATGGGCCAAGCCCCACTGCTGACTTGAAGAGACATGAAACTGACTAGTCCCAATGCTAACCCCTTTGTGACTATAATATCCATTTCAAGTCATCTACTGCCACTTATTTCCTTTTAAGGAAATGTAACAAAGTCTAAGAAATTTTATACATCCCAAGGCTGGACTTGTACTTTATTTGAATAAGGAGGCAAAGATCATTTTAACAATGGAACAGTTGAGAACAATTTATTTTTATTCTTACACAGAGGTTGAGAACAAGATGAAGGACCCATCGTAAGAACCCCAGACACCACAAAGGGGGAAAAGCATTGCTAGGAAATGCTTTTACACCAGGTAGAGTCAAGGTGTCTAGGTTAGTGAGGTTGCCCATTCTAGGACTCTTCCACACATCTTGCAACTACAGGCAAACAACACCTCAACAACCGCATGAGAGGGCAGAACAGAAAACACCCCAGAGTAGATGCAGCCTGCAGTCCTCTCCTGCTTTATTTAAAAAGCGATGTTTTCTGACTCTGAGAGTTCTTTGCTGTGCTTTAATTTGATCTTGGCTATGTCTATGGTTTTATTGGGCACTGTATGGAGTTGCTGACATTCCACTTCTCTTCTGTTCATGCGCTTCTTCTTTTTAGGGCAATTTGGGAGATGTCTGAGTCCAAAAAAAAGGATCACACCACTGTAGTTTCCAAAACAGGATGCAAACATATGGGTTCCTTTTATATCTCCAAGAGGCAGTGTCCTGAAGCACTGTTTCACTAATTCCCTTAAATGTGCATGACTGCATTCCCACTCATACTAGTAATACTATTACTAAATTTGCAGAAGATACAACAGTGGTGGAATTCATCTCCGGGGGGATGAGTCTGCCTACCGAGAAGAAGTAGACTGGTTGCTTTCGTGGTGTGGAGATAATAACTTGGTCCTCAACACCAATAAGACCAAGAAGCTTATAGTGGACTATAGGTGGAACAGATCAGACATCCAGCCCTTGCTTATCAATGGAGACCGAGTGGAGCAAATGGCCAGTGTTAAGTTTCTGGATGTTACCATAAAAGAGGACCTGACCTGGGGTGCTCACATTGCAGCCCTGGTCAAAAGGGCCCAGCAGAGATTATACTACCTGAGACTTCTCAGAAAACAACAACTGAATGAAAAACTGTTGGTGACCTTCTACCACTGCACCATAGAGAGCATCATAACTTACTGCACCTCTGTATGGTTGCACAGTGACAGATAGGAAAAAACTCCAGAGGATTAACGTCATTGGCCAGGAGATCATTGTCGGGCTTCAACAACACTGCCAATGGAATAAAGCCCAACACCTTATCATGGCTGGGGGCAAGTTGTCTATCCTGACGATCCCGGGTCAATGACAGCTGACAATGCCAAGCTAACCTCCTATCCCCATGTCGGGCTTCAACAACGCTGCCTACAGAATGAAGCCCGACACGTCATCATGGTTGGAGCTACCGGCTGAGAGACTGCCTTGTCAGCTGTTTGGCGTGTTGCGACTCTCTAAGCATAACGCTTCTCCCTCTTCTCAGCACGACCAGCTGGGAAACATTTCGGGATATAGTATCGGCTGGTCAGCATTTCATATGAGGGATACCGGTTGGATCAGGGGTAGAAAGGGGGACGTGTTATCTGGGGGTTTGCACCATGGTTAGAATTCAGGTTAGGTGGAGGCGCGGGAGAGTGCTGAAGACAGATGTTGGGTATTTGCTAAGGGCGGGTGTTACCTAATGATTGGGGGTGGAAAGGGATTATAGAAAGCGCTGAGAGGCAGACGCTCTCAGCGCTGGCTTTGCTCGGACTTACCATTTGTTACTGCTGTTGGAGAAAACAAGCAATAATAAACACGCCTTGCCACACCAGGACTATGAGTAGAGTGTTTTATTGAACAAGTTTCAGCAAACTCCAGCAGAAGCTGACAATCATTGATTGCCCTCTCCCCTCTTTGGAAGAGCTTTATAGCTCCCGCTGCCTTAAGAAAGTTCAAAATATTCTCAAAGACCCATATCATCCTGGGCACCCTTTTTTGAACTATTACCATCTGGTAGATGGCACAGAATATTAAAAATAAGCACAAATAGGATGAAAAACAGCTTCTATCCCAGGGCAGTAGCTCTTTTGAATTCTACTGTATAGTGCAATGTTGGTGCGATGTTGCAGGTTTTCAGTTCAATGCGTGAAGTGTGAAGGATGTGTGTTTATGTTCATTTTCATGGTGATGATGTGTACTGAAGATGGTGTTTGATTTCGTTGTACGAGGTGGAACGACAATAAAGTAAACTAAACTAAAACTAAAAGCATGCAACCAGAATACCAATGACCAGTAAAGTAAAAGCCAGCTTAATGGACCACAGGACATTTTTTATTCCAACTTGAAGGCTAGTGAAATCTTAGATTCCGCTTTCTTTAATCACATTAAAACAATAAGAATTCTGTCAGTTTCCTTTTTTAGCCAAATGGACAGAAAGAAAGGTTAAATTGAGTTTTCTTCCCTTCATCCATTAATGAATGCAACAGTGATAGGAAGCTGTCAGGAAGGAAAACGAATGGTGACTGATCTCCTGGATAGAATTGGTAAAGAAACAGGCTAAGGAGCCATAGTAACCACCATCTGAAGAACATCTGAACAGCATTATTGCCAAAGCTGAAGAATGACTTAAAATCTGGAGAGGAATTGCTTTGACCAGCTTCATTTCCTGTTGCTTTAAGCACAAGGGACAAGTAGCTTAAGACTGCTGTCAGAAGAGACTTTTTGCTCACATAACTGTACATTCAAAAAGAGATTACTTCTTTAAGAACATATCAGGAGCAGCTCAGCAAATCAGTTTTGTTAAAGCAGTAACAATTTTGCTTGAATACAGTGCCTGTGTTAATGTAGGGTAAATAGCTCTGCAAAGCATCAGAAGTGAGAATGTGCCCAATGCACTGACAAAATAATGGATTTAGACCTCAGGCAATCAGGATAGGCAGCCTAAATTCCCAGTCCAATATTGCTATGAAGTTCACCGAATATTTAAATTTTAATGCATATGCGGGATTTTTATTTTGTTAAAACTGTCCTGTAAGTATTTTCTTAGCTATTCTAATATTGGCTGCCCTAATTTTTTTTTAAAAAAAAATATTACTTGTTTTTTTACAAGGAGGAGGAAAAAGAGGAAGAGAAGGAGAAGAACTGAATAGGTATGAATTACATAACCTGATTGATTATAGGAGAAACATAAATAAATGCAATAGGGATGTTTTTCCCAAAGAGAGGAGAGAGTGAAAGGAAGGCATGAAAAACAATAAAGATTCAGGAGAGCAATGTGAATCTCCAATTTAATTTCTTCTAGTATGCAGCATACAAAGGTATTTCCTTGCTTCCAAGTGTGGCAAGAAAGCCTTAGATAAGATTCTTTTGCCTTCTTCATTTATCTGGCTGCATATATCAAGGTTTCATATCCTTTCAGTCTCTTTTCTCCCTTCCTTCCTTACTTCACATCTAGACATGGAGTGGTGTCACATGAACACAGCCAGCTGTTGGGGAGCTACAAGTCCATGCTAAATTGAGAGAACTGGCTTTCTTCTGTGCTTCACCACCAGCTCAGGAGTCATTTGAATGAGAGTCCATTCCTGCAGGACTTTAATTTTGTTCTGGATATATCTGAATCATAAATCATCCCATTCTTATTTCAACAAGACCAATATCAATGAATCATGGCCAGAACACCAAAAAGCCCCAAAGAGGTCAGTGTGAGCAAAAACACTAGTGCTTTCTTCATTAGTCTGGCAATGTTTCTAAGTAATGCAATGCAAAGGACAAATAACTATGGATACTTTTGGTGTAACTTTCCCTTTCAACTCCCAGAAGAGACTGAGCATTTGTCTCTTACTTCTTAAGTAAAACATTTGTGTAGCTCTTTGCATTTATTAGAAGGACAGAAGAACAGCATAAGAAGAAAAGCAGGGATGAATATAAAATAAGACTTTTAGTTCCACCCAAATAAAAGGCACATTGATTTGCTGTAGGCTGCAGAAAAATAAGATCACAGGACAAATGCTATTGGAGGGGAAACAAAGGGAAAGGAAATAATAACAATAAAGGAAAACATTGCCAAGTGAAACACTATCAGAGGCAACATGGCGTTCAAATTATATATTACAAAAAAATAATTCTCATTTTCCATTCTTGAAATAGTATGATACCGCTCACACAAAATAATTTTTTTCTGCAATGAACTGACCCTCCCTTTTTGGTATGCAAATCAGCACTAACTTTATTGATACTACACTAACTGAATTTTAAACTGTACTTCATCTGACATCATTCTTCCTTATTTTCACAATGATTTATAGAAATATCATTGTTAAGTTTGGGTAATGAGAGGCTGAACCAGAGCATGAGTGCAACAAATACTTTATTATAACAATAAAGGACTGACCGTGCTTGCCAAGCCTGGAACTGGCTTGCAGCGATCAGCAGCTGGTTGGACCCCGCAGCCTGCTTTTATAGCTGGCTGCTGGGGAGAACCAACCAATGAGCGAGGGGGAAAACCACCCCCGCAATGTGAACGGACCTGAGTGGGAACTCCTAGAGTTCCAGGGACATAACACCCCTTCCCCCCAGATGCGAACACGCATAGTCTTTGAGGTAGGCAGGAGGTTTATGCTGGCGCCCAGAACGGCGCAGCTCTGGTGGGTTGTCTGACAGTTCAGAGTCTGTAGGGGAAGGCAGAATCGTTTGGGAGTCACTAACGCGCCCCTCGGTTCGGGTTGGCTCGGGACTCGTAGGGCTGGTCACTGGGGACGTGCTCCCGTTGATTGGTTCGGACTGGTCAGCCATCTGGACGTCACTGTCCGTGTTCGGATTCCCTGGAACGGCTGCTGGTGTAAGCAGGTCACTGGGATTGGTGCTGATGTGGGGTTGATGCTGAGGCCTCGCCCCGGTTTGTAATTCTGAGTCACTGCTGACGGGGGTGCTGTGACGCCTTCGCAGCTGGTCCAGGTGCCTTCTCCATATTCGGCCGTCCTCCAGTCTGACTCGATATGACCTGGGTCCGGTGATGGCCATGATCTCGCCCGGAATCCACAGAGGGTCTCCAGCGAAGTTCCTCGCGAATACGGGTTCCTGTAAGATAAAATGTCTAACCCCCGATGTGGAAGCGAGGGGAGAGTCAGGGCAGTAATGTGGGTGAAGTCTGTCCAATACAGTCCTCAGGCGCCTGCCCTTCAGGAGCTCAGCTGGGGACTTATTGGTGACTGAGCACGGAGTTGAGTGCTGGCTCATCAGGAAACGTGAGAGTTTGTGGTGCCAGTCATCCTTGCTGAACCTAGCTAGGGCTTCTTTAGTGGTCCTAATGGCTCTTTCAGCCAATCCGTTACTGGCAGGATGAAATGGGGCTGTGAAGATGTGGCGGATGCCCAGGTTGGCAGCGAAACGGCTGAACTCGGCTGATGCGAACTGTGGGCCATTGTCGGAAACAATGGAGTCAGGCAGCCCGTGTGTTACAAACAGGCGAGTTAATACCTTGGTAATCGCTAGTGTGGTGGTCGTGGATAGTTGTGCCACGTCAATCCATTTAGAGTAGGAGTCCACGACCACTAGGAACATTTTCCCGTGCAATGGGCCGGCTAGGTCGATGTGAATCCTGGACCACGGAGCGCTGGCGCTTTCCCACTTAGTAGGGGTGGCAATAGGAGGAGCTGGACGGGATTCCTGGCAGGGATTGCAGGAGCTTACCCATCCGATGATGTCCTCGTCGAGGCCCGGCCACCATACGTAGCTGCGTGCTAATGCCTTCATTCTCACGATGCCAGGGTGCCCCTCGTGCAACGCCTCCAGAACTCGGGTACGCAGTGAGGTCGGGATGACCACTCGAGTGCCCCACAGCAGACAGCCCTGCAAACTGGATAATTCCTGCAGGCGGGTCTTGAAAGGTGTAAATTTGTTTTCAACATCACCGCCCGGCCACCCCCTCCTCACCCAGTCCAGTACCTGGGCGATTGTTTTGTCTGCCTTGGTTTTGGCAGCAATGTCAAGGGCAGTGATGGGGAGGTCCAATTGGGTGACCTCAAAGATAGCGTGGACCGGAGCAGGGTCTTCAGCTGGAGCCGGCAAGGGGCAGCGGCTGAGAGCGTCTGCGTGGGACAATGTTTTACCTGTGCGGTGTATGAGTCTATACGAGTATGCCGCTAGGAAAAGGGTCCATCTCGTCATTCTAGGAGAGAGACTTGAGGGGTCTGTTTGTCCCCAGCTAGTAGACCCAGGAGAGGCTTATGATCCGTGACCAGCTCGAAAAAGTGGCCAAAGAGAAATTCGTGAAATTTCTTCACTGCTGCAACAGCTGCTAGAGCTTCCTTATCGATCTGGCTATAATTGCGCTCTGTTGCAGAGAGCGTCCTGGAGAAAAAGCGATGGGAGCCTCGGAGCCATTGGGGAGCCTGTGGCTTAATACTGCCCCAATTCCAAAGGGGATGCGTCTGCTGCTAGCACTAATGGAAGGTTGGGGTCGAACTGAATAAGGACCGCCTCTGGCGTGAGTAGTGATTTGACGGCGCAGCGCGGAGTCTTCTTTGTGACCCCAGTGCCAAGGCGATTTTTATCCAACAGTCTGTGCAGGGGTTCTGCCACTGATGCTTTATGGGGCAGGAAGGACGCGTAAAAGTTCAATAGCCCCAAGAAGGCCTGCAGTTCAGTTTTGGAGGTTGGAGTGGGTGCCTCGTGAATTGCCTTAACCTTGGACTCCAGGGGGTGAATGCCTGAGGCGTCAATTTTATAACCCAGAAAGTCCACCTGTCTAGTGGCAATGGCACATTTTTCTTTTTTTAATTTGAGGCCATGCTGTCTGAACCTCTCTAACACTGCTCGAACTCTCTGGAAGAGTTGGGGTCTGTCCCTGGCCGAGACTAAGATGTCGTCGAAGTAGGGTACTACACCAGGGAGGCCCTGCAAAATCCGTTCCATGAGGGATTGAAAAATGCCTGGGGCAACACTTATGCCAAATTGGAGACGCTTGCACCAAAAAGCACCCCTGTGGATGACAATGGTCTGGAGTTCCGCTGTTTGGCTGTCAACAGGGAACTGTTGATACGCTTGAGACATGTCCAATTTGGCAAAAATGCTGCCAGGTTCAAAAGTGTGTAATAAATGCTGAATGACGGGCACTGGGTAAGCACTAACTTGTAAAAACTTATTAATTGTGGTCTTGTAGTCCGAGCAAATTCTCAGGCTACCGTCTTTTTTGAGGGGTGTGACAATGGGCGTCTCCCATTTGGCGAAATCTGTTGGCTCAATGACCCCTTGTTTTAATAATTTATCCAATTCTGCATCTAGTTTTGGCCGAATAGCTAATGGGACTCTACGCGGTTTTAGCCTGATTGGGACTGCCTGGGGGTCGACTGAGAATGAGATAGGGGTACCATTATAACACCCCAGCTCATTGCTGAATACATCTGAGTAATCAGCGAATAAGGAGTCAGTGTCAGAGGTTGAGACAGCATGGACTCCTGTTAGCCCTAGGCCGAGATGGGGAAACCAATCGAGCCCCAAGAGTGTGGGGAGATTGCCGTTAACTACCACTAGAGGTAGGTGACCTTTGAAAGCTTTAAAATTGACAAGGAACTTGCCTCTGCCGATTACAGGAATGACCTTCCCCTGGTAGTCCTTCAGGCTAAACTGGCACTTCTGGAGCCGGCTTGTTGATAGACTGGGCTGTAGCCTCTTGAGGGTGCTCCATGAGATAATTGAGAGCGCTGACCCTGTGTCAACCTCCATGCGACACGGTTTACCTTCTAACAAAACGGAGAGAGAGATTTTACTTATGGTATGGCAAGTGTGCTTGGCATGGTGGTGAGTGCAACAGTTCAATACTTGCCTCTGAGGTCCAGAATGTGAGAAGGGAGGGTGCCTTTGTGCCGAGTTTTGAGAGGCTTGACAGACTCTCGCGATGTGCCCCCTTTTGTGGCAGATGTTGCAGGTGGCTCCTTTGAATTTGCAGGCGGCCCTCGGATGAGATCCACCACAGGATAGGCACAGGGTGATGTGCTTGGGTGGACTGATGTTTTCTTGCTTGGCTCCTACCTGCGGATGCCTGGCGTTGGTGAGGCGGTGGATGTCGGTTTCATCACTAGGGGCTTCCTCTACTACCACCTCCTCGGAGTGGACTGGAACTGTTGTTAGCTTGGAAGTTGGACCATGGATTTCAGTGGCTGAGTGTGCTGCCAGTTCTGCTGCCAGGGCCTCCTCGACGGCTTGTGCGAGGTTGAGGTCCTTCTTAGCGAGTAGGCGCCTTTGGAGGTGGAGATCCTTGATCCCGCAGACTAGTTGATCGAGGAGCATGTCCTCCAGGTAGGTTCCAAACCCACAATGGAGTGCTGCGGTCCTGAGGGCGGCCATGTACTGGTTGATGGTCTCTTTGTCTGATTGCTTCCTCATACGGAAGGTGAATCGCCTGGCAATCTGTGAAGGTCTGGGAGAATAGTGGTTAGTAAGGATTTCTAACAGTTCAGACCATGGAACGTTTTTTTAACTCACGTGGAGCCACGAGTGCTGTGGCAGTGTCAAAGACGATGGCTCCACAGTAGATCAGGAAATATGATTTTTTCCGGTGCTCCCCTGCATCAGCCAGCCCAATTGCGTCGATGTAATGGTTAAAGCGGTTCTTGTATGACTCCCACTTCTCCTCATCCGGTTTGAACGCTGGGAAGACTGGATTGGAATTCATAGTGAGGAAATCGGTTGTACAATCTGTGGAAAAAATCTCTCTGGGGCAGCAGCAGAAGGTTTCTAGTGCCTGTGGCAGGCAAGTGATTTCAGCTCTGGAGAGGCTTTTTCACAATCCTCTCTCTCTCTGGGCTAAACACGAGGTTAGGCTGCCAGCCGTTGGCAGCGTTTTGAAATTCGCGCCTGCGTGGGCGTCAGTGACTTGACTTACAGCACCGCGCTGTACTTTTTAGGTTTGAAATTCAAATGACAGCCGTTTGAATTTCGCGCCTAAAGAAATGAGCGGCTGCGGCTCGCAGTGCTTCACTTTTCCTGTAGCTAGGCTAACAAGCGGCTACAGACGCTTCTCACTTTCGTTGCTGGCTGACCGCTTTCTCTGGCTGCGGATCAGCGTTCGCTTCTCGTTGCTTGCTGACCGCTTTCTCTGGCGGCGGATCAGCGTTCGCTCTTGTTGCTTGCTGACCGCTCTCTCTGGCTGAGGATCAGCGTTGCTCTTATCGCCGGCCGATCGTTCTCTCTGGCTGCGGATCGGCGGCTAGTGACTCAGCGGTTGCATTGTGCTTCTGGTAGCCATCCCACCCTCGTTGCCAGTGTTAAGTTTGGGTAATGAGAGGCTGAACCAGAGCATGAGTGCAACAAATACTTTATTATAACAATAAAGGACTGACCGTGCTTGCCAAGCCTGGAACTGGCTCGCAGCGATCAGCAGCTGGTTGGACCCCGCAGCCTGCTTTTATAGCTGGCTGCTGGGGAGAACCAACCAATGAGCGAGGGGGAAAACCGCCCCCGCAATGTGAACGGACCTGAGTGGGAACTCCTAGAGTTCCAGGGACATAACAATCATGTCATTGACATGGAGACTCAAAACAAAGAGAACCTCTCCTGAACTCAGGGAAGATTCTCATAAGATTGTAATTAGAGTTTTTCTGTTAAATGTTCTTTATTCCCCATATACCAGCAGAATCATTTTATCTTCCTTCCTTTGAACTCGTTATCTCTTTTCATGTGATTGCATACTGTATCTAATCTTTGAATGACAAAAAAGGATCCTTCCTTATTTTATGCATTCATGTTGGCCATAAAATTCTTTTCAGTAATCACTAATAATTTTCTTTCCTTTAAAAGGCCTTTAAGAAAAAAAATCCATATTACTTTTGTGCTCTGAAACCATATTTCACACAGACACACACACACACACACACACACACACACACGCACGCACACACTCCTAACTGTAAAGAATGTCACAGAGAAAGAGAGCAGCTTATTTTGTAGTCAAAGAACAATGTGTTTGGTTCACCCCTCTGGCCACAGTTCTGAGGACAGCTAACAAAATTATCACTAGAAAACCAAAATATGAAAATGTTAAAACAAATCAAATTACAGGCAGTTTAAAATCATAAAATATAATGCAATGTAAGCTGCCTTACTTTGGATTCATATATCACATGAAGCTACAATTTATTTAACTGGCTTGGTTTAGCAATGCTATTATGAAAGCATTGTGTATAAGAATACAGTAGTTCACAAAATGTCCTAAACCAAAACTTAATAATTTTCTATGATAGTTTCTTACATTTATATACATTTGAACCTGGATCTGTCTGGTGCTCGTCCAATACTGTAGCAGCTGTGCTATTGTGTCTCTGGTCTAAATTGTGGAGCTCTTCTGTTTGTCAGAGCAGATTCTATTGTGCAAGACCATGTCATAGTTAATTCTTTTTTATTAGTAGTATAATTTTTATTGAAGAAATTTTAGGAAGATTAAAAACAATTCAAATATTACAAAGAAACAAAAAATGAAGAATACTGAATACGTAAGAAAAAAAATAGAAGTAGAAATAGAAAACAAGCAAAGTAAAAATTACAAATAAGCAGTTTCCAAACTTTTTGACAGTGCTTATAAATGGATTTATATGTTACCCTTTCCCTCTTAAGGTTAGATTATATTTTCCTTCTTTCTATAAGCTACCCTTTCTAATCTTCAAAATCATAAATCACAAGTTCATGTTTCTCTTTTTGCAACAAAATGACCATGAGGGTTTCCAGTCACTGATAATGTGATTGTTATTTCTTACTGGTTTAGTACAATGCAATGAAGTCAAAATCAAAGAAGCCCCTGAATCCCAAAATGGCCACATCTAACCCATCACAATGTGCTCTGACAGTAGCATTCTGTATCTTAGATCAGAGGTTCTCAAGCAAGCATGGGACCCTGAAGAGTGAGCCACAGGGTACCTTCTTCAAATTGTAATTGAGATGGAAGAGAGCAACTTCACTCAACCATGTCTCAGTCAGGTTATATTATCTCCAGCTATGTTGTTGCTTTTATTCCTTTTTTTTGTCCCTTCCTACTCTTCTTCAGCCTCCAGGATTGAAAAGTAGATGGGTGTGTGTGCCTACCTGCTGTTAGTCAGAGCTTGATAAGTTGCAGCTGATGATGTGCGCTAGCACAGCAGAGCTTTTGTTTCCCATACAATCCCCCAACACAACAACTGCCACCCCAAGAGGTTAATGATGCAATGATGGCTCAGCAAGCTAGCAAAACTGCTTCATGGCTCTTGCCTAATGTGCTCATTCACGTTTAAGCCTTATGGAGGGCAGACTCGGTCCTAGTCTGATCATGATCACAATCACAACTCCACCCAGTGATCGGAAAGATCAAGCAAGATGCCTTCCCTTTCTTTAGTTGAAAGAAAATTATTCATATTGAATGCGAGATAGTTTATAGATACCAAAAAAATACTTCGGAAAAGTAGTTGAGAAAATTTCTCTCTTATTCATTTTATTCTTGCTTATTTGATATGTACTTCTGATTCTATATGTTTAAAATAGCTGTGTCAATTTTGATGGCATTAAAGCGGGTGCTGACTGTATCTATATAAATTTGATGAATTAATAAATAAACAATTGCATGTCAGTTTTCAAATAGTTGCTCAATAGTAGTTACCATTACATTCTTACAGCAATTACAACATTAATGAGTATTCAATGCCGTGACTCTTTAAACACTTAAGAGATTTTCCTAGAATACTTTCCATCAGCATTATCTCAAATAAAATTTGGTGATAACCTGTAAAATAATATTAATATTTATCTATTTATTGATTTTTTCCTTCCTTTATTACTTAGAGAAAAACAGAGTTAGAAGGGATCTTGGGAGTCTTCTAGCCCAATCCCCTGCTTAGGCAGGAAACCCTATACCATTTCAGGCAAATGGTTATTCAATCTTTTCTTTAAAACTTCCAGTGTTGGAGCACCCACAACTTCTGGAGCAGAGGTGGTATTCAGCAGGTTCTGACCAGTTCTGGAGAACCGATAGCAGAAATTTTGATTAGTTCAGAGAACCAGCAAATATCACCTCTGACTGGAGATTTTACAGTATCCCACCCCTGCCATGCCCCCCAAGCCACGCCCACAAGAAGCGGTAAAGTAAAAAAAAAAATGAATCCCACCACTGTTCTGGAGGCAGTGATTAATTATTCTCACTGTCAGGAAATTTCTCCTCCATTCTACATCTCTCCTTGATGAGTTTCCATCCATTGCTTCTTGTCCTGCTTTCAGGTGCTTTGGATAATAAATTGCCCCCCTCTTCTTTGTGGCAGCCCCTGAGATACTTTGAAATACATTGTAGGTAACTCAAAGCAGTGAACATTCCTAATGCTCCTCCCTCCGGATTCCCTTCCTGTGTCAGAAAGAGATTCATGCCTTCTCCACAACCTTACCCCTCTCTATGTCGGCCTTTCATTAAACGAGTAGGCAATCCAGCACGTCAAAGAACGCTGCTCTACACTTTTTACAGCACTCAACTCTCTTCCAAGCCTAGATACATGTGATAACAATTATTATTATTATAAAAAAGACTCTGTGGCAGAGCAGAATATCAGTGAATACTGAAAATACAATCAAATCAAATTAAAATGGGCTGGCATTCTATTGCTGTTCTTCGGGAGCCTGGTATTCACACAGTGGAGGAAGAAAAATGGAACCTTCTGGGAAAAGTCAAGATAAAACATTCCCCCTTCCAGTAATCCAACCAAGAAGCAATAATTGTGACCAGGCTTGTTCTTGGATCTAATAAACCATGCTTAAGCTCATAGCTTCATTACTGCTATTGCTCAGATGATGGTGATTAGTTGGGCAGAAGAGAAATGTAACTGGAATTTCTGGAGTGAGTGAGAACCTCAGGTGGCCCATGGGATGCTCGTATGAGTTTTAGAAAGTAAGTATGGCAAGTGACCGGGACATGAAACATTTGGAGATGAATGTCCAGAAATACAAATCTTTTGCACATATTATTAGATTATGTCAATTCTAAAAGTGTTTGTAGTAAGTAAATCAGGTCATAATGCAATTTGACCTGATATCAGCTGGAAAACAATCCTGTTGAACTCAATAATCTTTTTTTCTTAGTATATAGATTTATATACATACACATACAGGGAGGGAGAGGGAGGGACGGAGGGAGAGAGAGAGTATGCACAGTCTATGTCTTTCCACTGTAGCAGCTCAGCTGTCAGAATAATGAGTTATTTGTTGCTTTAGTCCCTCCTAATGGCCATTAAACTCTTCCTTGCTGCCCTGCTCCAGTAATCAACAGAACCTCATCAATGCAATGCAAAAGAGCAAATGCTAGAGGATAATGAAGTGTTCCCTGGAATACCCACACGATCACTGCAATCAACAAATCCCAAATTAAGTTATCCTTCACCAAAAGACAGAGAAAGAAGTGGTAATATTCCCAAGGAACAACATTACCATTACAATCTTAATTAGGCAAGGAGATGTGATTAAAACAAAGGCAGGCCTATGTATGCAAGGGACTAAGTAGTTTACTGTGAAATCTGTGCAAGAATCATGGTGAAATACCACGGCATAATTATTTTATATCTATCCTATGAAAGTTTAGTTATATGCTTCTCAATTTGTATTTCCAGATAGTTCTGAGGACTACTATTACTGAAAGCAGTTTTCATTCATCTACCATTTTTATTCCCAGGTTATGTTTCACTAGCTTCTTGACTGTCAGTACTGAGCTGTTCCCATTAGCTCTGCTTTCACATTTTTCAAAAAAGCAGATTGGTATATTGTCAACAGGACCTATAGTCTATTATTTCCTGTTTTGCAAAATAAATACTTCTCTTAGATCCAGTAAATTCCACTTCCCTTAAAATTTGGGAATAGCTTGGACTGTATATTTATATCACTATATCCAAAGCACTTTAAAAAATTAACTGTGCACTGATTTGTATTCCCAACTCAAATGCTCACAGTGTTTTCGCTCACAGAATTGCCATTGTCGGCAAAACAGTCCACAAGTGTAGTAAATGTTCTGTCATGTCAGTTGAAGATAATGAGTTTGTGCAAACAAACTGTAGATAAATATGACTATCTAGAAAATTAAATGGAATTTTCAAAGTATCTATCAAAGAATGGTTTATTCACCCATTACTAAAAACAGAAATAATCAAGAACTGCTTCTTAGGCAAAGCCCTAAATGAGCACAAATGAAAACAAATCCATCTGATATTCGAGCAGTTCAGACAAACTGTCGATTTATTTTGTGGGGGCACAAAGAGGAAATAAATATGCATGATTTACCATTATCTGGAATCCCCTCTTGAATATATATATCTCTCTCTGCTTTCATAGGACACTGTGGGCTTTCCTCATTTCCCTTGAACTGTAACACAAAGATGCCTCAGTAGCCATTTTTAAGAGGCATATCCTCACGACATCCCCTCGGATTCATCTCAATGCACTACAGAGATAGTCTATAGCAGTATTTCACAATCTCATCAACTTTAAGAGGTGTGCACTTCAATTCTCAGAATCCCTCAGACAGTATTCTGGGAGTTGAAGCCTGCTCAGATTAAAAGTTGATGAGGTTGGAAAACGCTGCTGTAGACTAACTGCTGTTGATTGCTGTAGAGTCATATGTAGTTGGTTCCCACCCAGATGCCTAAATATGACTCTAGGCTATCTCTGCAATGCATTGGGATGAATCAGAGGAGGCTAGTGTTTTCTTTCTTCTCTCATCACTAAACATATAATACAGGCTATTTATGATGCCTCAGGCATCAGCCTAGGATTGGCAATGGTCAAGAACAGCAATTTGCTCAGCTTCCATGAGCCATGTAAATCAATTGTGGGCATTGTCCCTTTTCCAACTAAACACTGGGCAATCTTATTAGCCATAAGAAGTCACTCACCCAGCTTCCATAGTTTGCTTTTTGTTCTTCCAACAGGATTATCAAAAAGGGAGGGGGGATTTCTTTCTCAGAATAGAATATAGATTTACTCATTAAAACTTCTAATGGTTTTGCACACATTAAATTCTGTTTTAAAAAGTCTGTGAGTCTTCTATTAGATTATTATATTTTACATTTAAATTGCCAGTTCTAAGCGGATATGCTGTTTTAGTACTGTTTTCATATATTCTGTAAACTACTTCCCAGTGCTCTGAAACATCAAGATGTTTTTTTATTACAGTTTTACTTCTGGATTTTTCCTCCAATTTTTAAAAACTTTAAACACTGGCTTATCCACCTAATGTCTGTTCCTTGTGTTTAAATTGTAAAAGTACTCCTAGTTTTGTGAACAGAGGTAGACTGACCTGTAATGTTTTGGGGACAGTTTTCCATTCTATTGAGTTGAATGGTGAGAGACAAGGCAGCATTTTATAGCAATAGCACTTAGACTTATATATGGCTTTACTGTGTTTTATAGCCCTCTCTGAGGGGTTTACAGAGTCAGCCTATTGCCCCCAACAATCTGGCTCCTCATTTTACCCACCTCGGAAGGATGGAAGGCTGAGTCAACCTTGAGCCTGGTGAGATTTGAACTGCCAAATTGCAGTCAGCTAGCAGTCAGCAGATGTAGCTTGCAGTACTACACTCTAACCACTGCGCCATCATGGCTCATTTTATGTTCCATTTCCTGGCCCTAAGAATCATGAAGTAATTTACAGGCCACTTATTCCATCCCCTTTCAGTTGCTATGGTTCCCTAGTGCTGTGGCGTGTGTATCCCTGAAAATGGCATAGATGGGCACCTTGGACTTCTATGGTATTTGGTCAGAAAGTGACTTCTCGAATATCAGCATCTGCATTCAGCTGGGATTCAAATTAGAAACTACTGGACAATTCTGCTCCTTAAACTGGCAGCTAAACAATGCATAATAAATAACTAGAGCTATATGTTTTGGCAAGCCAAGCACCACGTATAGAACCCATACTTTCAAAATGTCAGCAAGGCCAAATTACATTTGATTTCATTTCAGCTCAGTTAAAAATCAACCAATGCAGTTAATGCAATCAGTTCCCAGGCATTTAATTATTTTCCTCTTGTTACACATATAGCCTCCTTGTCAGCAGATCAGCTCAGAAGAAGGAGCACACATCTTTACAAGTTGTCTCTGCCAAGTAGGCACAGGGAGATATCTCCAAACTCTCCCTTGGCTAAAGATAGAAAACTAATATGCTTTTTAAAAAACAAAGAACAGATAAAGGGCAGAGGTTGCTGAAAAACAAGTGGATAATCTCTCCAAACAGCCTCAGACATATAGATGAAATCTGCCTGAAACCTCCAGGTACAATGCAAAGCACAGGGTACATCTGTTGTAACAAGTCTTCCCGAGCAAATTTGAAAAAAGCCTAACTAGTATCCCAGATCTAAACAGCCAAGAAGTGGCATTATATAAATCATTTCACTTGTTGTTTTTTGTCCTGTTTTATGGTCAGAAAGGCAATAGGCCGTGAGAGCAAGACTCTAACTTAAGGAAAAATTAATGAAGCAGGTTTTATGACTGTCATGAAGCTTTATTTACAGGAAATATATTACAGGGATAAGCAAAGCTGATGATGATATTATCCTTTCAGTTGTGTCCGGTCCATGCTATGAATCTATGGATCAGGGTCTCTCCTTACACTTCTTGAACTACTTCTTTGAGTTGTTCTATGCTTTAGGGCTGGTGTCAACTTTGATAGTGTCTGGCCATTGTGTTCTTTGGTGGCCTGGTTTCCTTTTACCACTAAGTCTTCCAAACATAATTGCTTTCTCCAGTGAATTCTCCTGCATGACATGGCCAAAATAAGTGAGACACAGTTTTGTGATTTTTTTTTTCCTTCTAGTGACATGCCTTGCACATTGGTCATCTTTCCTGTCCAAGGAATATACAGAAGCCTTCTCAAGCACCGCAGCTCAAATGAGTCGATTTTCTTCCTGTTTTGTTTGTGTAAGGTTCAACTTTCACAATCATAGGTGGTGACAGGGAGGAAACACAACAGAACGGAATAACCTACATTTGATTGTCAGGCTTGCTTTTTCATATTCAGCTCACGTTCAATGGCTGTGTGACCTAATACAATCTGATGCAGACCTAAAAATTTAATTTTAAAATCAGGTGTAGGGTATCATCTATTAACTACCACCACTCTGCCACCAACAGTCCCAAATTAAAATGTCAACAAAGATTTTCAACTGATAGCACTAGAGGATATCACATCAAAGGTACATATGCTGAGGGAAGAAAAAAGTTAATCCACTAGTGTGATGCTCTGGCAATGACTCCCACATTATACAGGTAGTCCTCGACTTACGACCACAATTGAGCCCAGAATTTATGTTGTTAAGTGAGACATTTGTTTAAGTGAGTTTTGCCCCATTTTAGGATCTTTCTTGCTACAATTGTTAAATAAATCACTGTAGTTGGTAAGTTACCAGTTGTCATAACCCGGTTGTTAAATGAATCTGGCTTCCCTACTGACTTTGCTTGTCAAAAGGTCGCAAAAGATGATCACATGACCTTAGGACACAGCAACAGTCATAAATATGAACCAGTTGCCAAGCGTCTGAATTTTGATCACGTGATCGTGGGGATGCTGCAAAGGCCATAACTGTGAAAAACAATCATAAGTCACATTTTTCAGTACCCTAGTAACTTTGAATGGTCACAAAACAAATTGTTGTAAGTTGAGGGCTACCTGCACTGCACTTGGAATTCTCCGAGACTTATAGCCCAAATCTTTCTAGATAGTCTAGACTGAGCAAGGCAACCTTTATGGTCAAGACAAATATGTCTGCTCATATACAAGTTGTTAATAGTAAACAATAAAAACAACTGAATACAATCATGTGATTCTGTTTATCTTTCAGTGGTCTAAAACATCACAATACCAGTTTTTTAACAGATAATCTAAGCTGTGTCCAAACGAATCCCATGGAGCAACTCTGATTATGACTAATCTAAGTTCATCGCCTCAACTATTTTTGCATGTTTATCTATTTAGAAGAAGGCAGTGACTCAAACATTTCATGTGACAGTTTTAAAAATCACTCTCTGCATTTCCAGTAAATGGCTTCTGAAGAAAGAAAGTGTTAAATCCCTGACATCAGTGGGACAGGCTAAGTCATAATATTTCACTCTTGAGCAGATTGTTTGTTTGCTTGTGTCTAAAAATGTATGTAATTCTGTTTTTGAAAGTACTCCAATTCAACTTGAAAGTGACCTCCTGCTCCTGAGGTAACAGCTCATCTAATTCTGAGCAGTGTACACTCTCCAAAAGTCTTACAATTTGGCCTGTAAACATTATAGTGATTGTCTCAATTCCCTCCTGCCAGCATGACTAGAATACATGGCCTGCTGCTCCTTTCTTTGCTCACTTAAAGAGTGGCAAGTTTATTCTGATAACTACAAGGAAGGCTTTCAAAAGAAAGCTAAACAGCCTTTTTTCCCTATCACAATACCTATTTTCATCTTCGTAAGATGTTCTTAAAATTTTCCATTGTTAACGCATTTTGTCTTGGAAGGATCATTGGGGAACCCCCTCATTATGGTTCAAATAAAATTTCTCTTGTTATCTTTGTGAAAGATTGCTGGAGATTTATGTGACATTGCAAGAAGACAGTTCGTTTTTTATTCTATGGACACCAAGAAAGAGAATCTGGTAGCAACTGTTCAGTCTAGCAATATTTATTTTTAAAAGGTGTGTTCACTTTCACTTGAGCCTTTTAATGCAGGGGTCCCCAACCCCCAGGCTGCAGCCCACTATTAGGCCATGGCCTTTTCAGAACCAGTGGCCTTTTCAGAACCAGGCCCCGTGAGCGGTGGGTTGGTGTGCACACACAGCTGAACTTCTGCAAGTTGACCCACCACTTGTGTGGCCTGGTTCCCTTCCCCCCTGCTGGGCCACCAAGCCACAAATTTGATGACCACTGTTTTAATGCAAATGTATTAGCCTGGAAAGATGGCTAATAAGAATCCTCCTGAATTTTAATTTCAGATTTAGTTATTATTAGTTCTGGCATATAATATTATATGTCTATGGAGATTCTCAGTCATCCAGGTCATGTCCCAAAGGTGCTTTTTTCAAGAGGCAACTGGACTTTCAGAAAGGGACATGTATATATTATACTTCTTTCAAATTACTGATAGTCCCCATTTAGTGACTGCAATTGAGAAAAGCAACTTGGATGTCAAAAGAAGGATTTTAACCCATTGTGCCATGGTTCTTGTGGAAGTAATTTTTGAGATTTTACTGCAGTGCCTTCCAGATGGGATGAAATTTATCTTGGAATGAAATCTAGACAGTTTCTCCTTCTTGAAAGGGGAGAGTGGGAATAGAGACAACAGCTATCAGAATACTCAGGAGTTGCACTGATTTTTCCAAATTGTACAAGTTGACCAAGTATCTCTTCTTATTTTACCTTTTTAAAAAGAGGCACTTAAACCAATATTTAGCTTGCTGAAGAGATAGGATCTCTCTACAGTGAAACCCTAAAGTATGTTACTACAGCAAGTCTTTGAAAACACAGTCAAGAAAATAGATAAAATCTCCAAAACCATTTTGTAAAGCTGATGAAATAATATGGGTCTGATTTGGCCAGTTTTCCTCAGGCTTTTTCATAAAAGACAGAGAAGACATTTGCCAGTTTGGGAACTTTTTTCATAAAAGTACTAATCAATCGGAAAAGGTCTCCCAAACTCTGCTTCAAGGTTCTTTTAAAACGCACTCTTCATTTGGATTTGGGCAAGTGCTGACTCCTTTCGTGCTGTTGTTGTTGTGGCATACAGCACAGTATGTTCAAGAGCTCTCTTGGGGGTGCTTGCCAACTGCCAAATGTGATGTCAGGCCTTCTGCCATGTAATCAGAACTGAAGGAACCTGATGACTCCATTAAGTTCTGCTTCTACCATTACTGGCAATTTTAAAACTGATGTTTCTTTGATGGATTATTGTTTTCCTGTTTTCCTTATTGCAAACTGCCTTGGGAGTCTGGGTTTTGGTATAAATGAAGAACAGCAAATGGAGTTGTTACTAAATTAGCTAAGGCAGCAAAGCAGACAATATGGGTTTGGAAATTGGCTAGAGCTAAATTTAAAAGACAGCAGGTTATTTAAAAGTTCAAAATTAGGTACTGCAAAAAAATTGGCTAGCTGTTTTTTTCTATGCATGTTGTATATAATTTCTCTTTTTGAAGGGAATAGAAATTTTCAGTTTCATAGTATATTCTTTACATCCAATTCACTAACTATAATTTTTCATTGCATCGGGACAATTTATATAAATCAGCATTTCATAATATTATTTGAAAAAATACTCTAGAGGAGAATATTTGTAACTCAGGGCTGAAATGCAGAGTTCTTACATTGATGATGGTACTTAGTTTGGTAATGCTCAGAGAGCACCAAGGACCCTGCAAAAAATACTCTTCAGTTCTATCGAGACACAAGTAATCCTCATTTAGTGACTGTCTCGTTTAGCAACTATTGCAGTTACAACAATGATGAAAAAGTAACTTTGTGACCAATCCTTACATTTGCAACTTACACAGCTCTGTAAAGCAAATGAAAGCTGAAGTAAGGTCATAAGTAAAGTGATAGTTTTACTTATTGACGATTTCACTTAATGACCAAGTTGCCAATCCTAATTTAGGAAATTCCAGGAATTACATGGTGCTGCCACCAGAAAATTGTATTGCTAAGCAAGGACTATGCGTATTGATTGGTAAATAGTTCCAACAACCATCAATTTATGGTGAAAACTCTAAAACTAATTTCTGTGCATTTTTCTTTTTGTTTGACTTAGGGTCATGAATTCTCCCTACAAGGCAGGAATCGCTTGAATCCAGGCTAGAGAGAATTCTTGGATCAGGTGGCTTCCAAATGCATTAAGAGAGTATTTGTTGACCTGGAAAGATGGTTTTTGACTGGGTTCCAGTTTGTCAGGCTTCAGCAGTGTCAGGAATTCATGATTGTGCGCGATCCCTGCTGCGCTCGCTGCTGGAGTGCCTCCGATCCAGCTGGATTTGGAAGCTATAGTTATCCCATAGGGATAACTGAAGACAGGGGAGATCCGGGCAGGGGTCTGGGGGCATCACAACCCCCCTTCTCAGCCGGCTTAACTCCCTTTTCCAAAGGCGGTGGAGCGGTGGTCAGCAATGGCCGCCACAAAGAACCTCTCAGCCAGACAAGTTTGTGCAGGAGGAAGTGGGGAAAATGAAAGTTTTTGGCTGAACCGGGACAATAAGTAACATCTGAAAACCCTGGAAAACTAGCTCTTTAAAGGATACATTGTTTCCCAAGAAGATCATAAAAAGCTGCAGATGAAAGTGAAAAGGGAAAGTGTTTTTTTTTCTTCACTCTCCTTCCCTACGGAGATAGCAGATGGAAATCAGAAATACCCACTTTGGCAACAGAAGGTAACTAATCTTGAAAATTAAAGCCAAGGGGACATTAAAGATTTCTGAACATTGATATTTAAAAATCAAAATATTTTTGCTGTAAGTGGGAAGGGAGAGGTAAATGATTTATACCAAGATTCTGCTGGAGGAGACTGCTTGGAGCTTATAAGATCAGAGACTAAATTGCAATAAGACTTCTAAAAAATCATTTTGGAATTGTGTAATTGAACTCTACCCCAGGAAGAGAAAGTATTAAAAGAAGAAAGTGCTAAATGAAACAGTTTGTGTTGATTTTGATTGCTTGATGATTGCCTCTTTGGGACTTTTGCAAATTATCTTTTGAAAGACTAAAAACATTTGGATTGTATGTATGTATGTATGTATGTATATATATATATATATATATATATATATATATATATATATATATATATATATATATATATATATATATATATAGGATCTTTGGTTGTTCAGGTTTTCTCCGCGTAAGATTCAAAGTATCTAGGCAACGTTTGATGAAGTCTCATTCATCATCTTCAGGCTTCTGTCTCCGGCTCTGTGCTTCTCAGAGTAATGTGAGATTGCAGCTGCTTCTTCCTTTTAACTGCCAGTGGGGGTGGGACTTGATTGGGTGGGGGCTTGGCTGTGTTCTGATTGGGTGGGGGTGTGTTCTCATTGGTAGGGGGTTTGGCTGTGTTCTGATTGGTTGGGGGGTTAGCCGTGTTCTGATTGGTTGGAGGCGTGTTCTGTTCAGGTGGGGGCTTGGTTGTGCTCAGGTTAGTCTTAGTTGCTGGGGGATTTGAGCTGATGAGTTGTGATCTTGCTGTTTGGCTTCTAGTACGTGGTCCTGCTGCATCTTCATAGTGGGTGTCGGTTTGCTTCATGTATGGCTCAGAGGGGTTTGAAGTGGGTAGTGATGCAGCTGCAGTGCAGCTTCTGGTCCATGGTCGTGTCTCATTTTCTGAATGGGTGGGAGTCTGTTTTCTATATGGAAGTGTGGTGGTGGCATCTTGTGTGGCTCTCATGGGTGTGGGTCTGGTGTCCTTCTTCATGTTAGGTACTCGTCTGTTCATGAGGGCGGGTTTCCAAATGGCTGGAAGGCGGGAGGTGTCATCTCGTTTGTTCATGCTGTGTGGGCGTTTTTCTATCTCTATGGCTTCTCTGATTATTCTGCTGTTGAAGTGTTCGGTTTTGGCGATAGTTCTGGTATTTTTAAAATCAATTTCATGTCCTGTGGCTTTGAGGTGTTGGACCAGGGAAGAGGTCGTTTCTTCTTTTTTGATTGAGTTCTTATGTTCTTCAATGCGTGCACTTATTCTTCTGTTAGTTTGTCCAATGTATGTGGTAGGGCAGGCAGTGCAGGGGATTTCGTATACTCCTTGGTTTTCTAATTCGATTTTGTCTTTGGGGTTTCTTAGGATGGTGGATATTTTTCTGTTTGTGCAGAATGCTGTTTTGATGTTGTGTTTTTGGAGGATCTTGCTAATTTTGTCTGTAGTGCCTTTTATATATGGGAGGAGGGCTTTGCCGTTTTCTTGTTCTCTGTCTTGGATTTTGGTTGGGGCTTCTTTTTGGATTAGGTGGGTAATCTTCTTTCTTTGGAATCCATTGGCTGTAAGTACGTTGGTGAGAGTGTGTAGTTCGGTTTTTTGGTGTTGTTCATCGGCTAAGCATTTTGTTCTGGAGATGAGTGTCTTGGCTACGGAATTGATCTGTGCTGGGTGGTGGTGTGAGAGTGCATGTAGATAGCGGTTAGTATGTGTTTTCTTCTGGTAGATGGTGTGTCCTAGGGAGCCATTGGATCTTTTGTATACCAAGACATCTAGGAAGGGAAGTTGATTGTTGGCTTCTGTTTCCATGGTGAATTGTATTTTGGGGTGTAGGCTGTTGAGGTATGTGAGGAAGTTGTTCAGTTTTTCTTTCCCATGTGGCCAGATTATGAAGGTGTCATCTACGTATCTGAGCCAGAGTTTGGGTTTGTGGTCATATTTTTCTAGAGCTTGTGTTTCAAAGTGTTCCATGTAGAGGTTTGCGATGACAGGTGAGAGGGGTGATCCCATGGGTGCTCCTTCTATTTGTTTGTATTTTTGTCCATTGTAGGTGAAGTATGTATTGGATAGGCAGTGGTTGGTTAGATCTAGGATGTGCTTGGGGGTTGTATTTGTTTTGGATGGCTGTCAAGGCTTCTTTTATTGGCACTTGGGTGAAGAGGGATATGACATCGAAGCTTACTAGTAGGTCGCTAGGTTGTAAGTTTTGTTTCTTTATGATCTCGATGAACTGGAATGAGTTTCTTACGTGTGAGTTGATGGATTCTGCATAGGGTTGTAGTTGTTTGGCGAGGAATTTGGCCAGGTTTTGTAGAGGTGAGCCTATGGAGCTGACTATTGGTCTGAGTGGGGTTCCTTCTTTGTGTATTTTGGGGAGACCATAAAGCTTGGGGCATCTGGATGATTTTTCTCTGGGTATGATTCCTTGCTGGATTTCTTCACTGATGGGGGAGGCTTTTATTTTGGATTTGGTAGTTTTTTCTAGGTAGGTGGTGGGGTCTGTCTTTAGGGGTTTGTATGTGGGGTCTTGGAGTAGGTTGGTTAGCTTGGTTTGGTAGTCAGATGTGTTCATAACCACTGTCGCGTTGCCCTTGTCTGCTGGTAGGATTATTATGCTGGTGTCTTCTTTCAGGTTAAGTAGTGCAGTTTGTTCTTCTTTGGATAAGTTGCTTTTGGGTGGTTTGCTAGTGCAGAGGATGTTGGTGATTTTGAGTCTGATTTTGTTAGCATCATCAGGGTTGGTTTTGGTCAGGCTGGTTTCAACTCCGCATATGATGGTTTCTGTGGGGATGTGTTTGGGAGCGACAGCAAAGTTGAATCCTTTTGAAAGGACCTTGGTTTCAGCTTCAGTGAGGATCTTGTCTGAGATGTTGTGCAATGTTTGTTTCATGTGTGGCTGTGGGGGAGGGGGAGTTGGTTTCTGGCATTGTTGTAGTTTCCTGAGTTTGTTGGTGTGTGTGTCTGTCTTGAGGGTGGTCTGTGTTTCGGCTTTCCAGACAGCGAGTTGTTTGGATTTGTCCCAAAGTAGAGGGTGAATCTTGTTGCTGAGTCTGAGGTGGAGTGTGAGGAGATCTTTGTTGATTTGGTCTAGGAGAAACCTTTTCGTGTGAAGTTCATTTCTAATTAGGGCCAGTTCTGTTCTTTTAAGGATGCGTTTGGTGGCTGCTGTGTTGGTGTGGAATTTCAATTGGAAGCTTGTGGGAATTAAATTTTGATCTTGGCAGTTGCATAGGAATGCAAGGTCACATAAAATGGAGGCTCTTTGGACTTCAAGTTTTTCATAAGTCCTGGTCAGATGGTGGGTTTCCTCCCCGTAGAGGTGCAATATTTGTTTTCTGAGGTTCTCGCGGGTATATGTATGTGGATCTTTGGTTGTTCGGGTTTTGTCCCGCGTAAGATTCAAAGTATCTAGGCAATGTTTCGATGAAGTCTCATTCATCATCTTCAGGCTTCTGTCTCCGGCTCTGTGCTTCTCAGAGTAATGTGAGATTGCAGCTGCTTCTTCCTTTTAACTGCCAGTGGGGGTGGGACTTGATTGGGTGGGGGCTTGGCTGTGTTCTGATTGGGTGGGGGTGTGTTCTCATTGGTAGGGGGTTTGGCTGTGTTCTGATTGGTTGGGGGGTTAGCCGTGTTCTGATTGGTTGGAGGCGTGTTCTGTTCAGGTGGGGGCTTGGTTGTGCTCAGGTTAGTCTTAGTTGCTGGGGGATTTGAGCTGGTGAGTTGTGATCTTGCTGTTTGGCTTCTAGTACGTGGTCCTGCTGCATCTTGAGACATGACCATGGACCAGAAGCTGCACTGCAGCTGCATCACTACCCACTTCAAACCCCTCTGAGCCATACATGAAGCAAACCGACACCCACTATGAAGATGCAGCAGGACCACGTACTAGAAGCCAAACAGCAAGATCACAACTCACCAGCTCAAATCCCCCAGCAACTAAGACTAACCTGAGCACAACCAAGCCCCCACCTGAACAGAACACGCCTCCAACCAATCAGAACACGGCTAACCCCCAACCAATCAGAACACAGCCAAACCCCTACCAATGAGAACACACCCCCACCCAATCAGAACACAGCCAAGCCCCCACCCAATCAAGTCCCACCCCCACTGGCAGTTAAAGGAAGAAGCAGCTGCAATCTCATTACTCTGAGAAGCACAGAGCCGGAGACAGAAGCCTGAAGATGATGAATGAGACTTCATCGAAACGTTGCCTAGATACTTTGAATCTTACGCGGAGAAAACCCGAACAACCAAAGATCCACATACATATACCGCAGAACCTCAGAAAACAAATATATATATATATATATATATATGGATCTTTGGTTGTTCGGGTTTTCCCGCGTAAGATTCAAAGTATCTAGGCAACGTTTCGATGAAGTCTCATTCATCATCTTCAGGCTTCTGTCTCCGCTCTGTGCTTCTCAGAGTGATGTGAGATTGCAGCTGCTTCTTCCTTTTAACTGCTAGTGGGGTGGGACTTGATTGGGTGGGGCTTGGCTGTGTTCTGATTGGTTGGGGTGTGTTCTCATTGGTAGGGGGTTTGACTGTGTTCTGATTGGTTGGAGGCATGTTCTGTTCAGGTGGGGGCTTGGTTGTGCTCAGGTTAGTCTTAGTTGCTGGGGGATTTGAGTTGGTGAGCTGTGATCTTGCTGTTTGGCTTCGAGTTCATGGTCGTGCTGCATCTTCATAGTGGGTGTCGGTTTGCTTCATGTATGGCTCGGAGGGGTTTGAAGTGGGTAGTGATGCAGCTGCAGTGCAGCTTCTGGTCCATGGTCATGTCTCATCTTCTGAGTTGGTGTGAGTCTGTTTTCTACATGGAAGTGTGGTGGTGGCATCTTGTGTGGCTCTCATGGGTGTGGGTCTGGTGTCCTTCTTCATGTTAGGTACTCGTCTGTTCATGAGGACGGGTTTCCAAATGGCTGGAAGGCGGGAGGTGTCATCTCGTTTGTTCATGCTGTGTGGGCGTTTTTCTATCTCTATGGCTTCTATGATTATTCTGCTGTTGAAGTGTTCGGTTTTGGCGAAGCTGCCATCTGTCTATAAATACTGGGGGGGGGAGGCTGGTGTACTGGGCTGATTGGGTGCACTGCTGCCTCTTGATTGGTTGATGGAGTTGATGTTGGTATAATGGGCTGTGTGATGGCCTTGTGAGTTTTGTTGTGGAGATATCCTGGATCTTGTGCTGTAATCTCTTGGGTTGTTTGTTTTGTAGTGATCTTTTTTCCATTAGCTTCCTGTGTTTTAACGGTTTGGGTAATAGATTGTGTGATGGCCTTGCGAGTTCTTTTGTTGTGGTATCCTGGGTCCTGCATTGTGACACCAGACCCAAAACAACATGGGACACCACCGCCAATCCCCCTCATCAGACCCAAGTCCAAACCCATTCTATAAATGAAGGACAACCACCGTCCAGAAATCAGACCATGGTTGCTTTGCCAGCTGTCGCACCCCCCCAACCCCAAAACCAAACAAGCTGACACACGCCAAGAACACAGACCCAGACCCCAAACTCGAAGCCAGACCAAAACCCAGAATGCTACATCACAGCCACCCGCTCAGGGTATTACATCAGAAAACTCAAGAAATTACACCACAAGAACTCAAGAAGTTGCAACCCAGCAAATGACCCAGGAAATCACAGCACAAGACCAAGGATACCACAGCAATAAAACTCACAAGGTCATGACACAACCCATTACCCAAGCCATTACTACACAGGAGGCTAAAGGAAAAGAGATCAAAACACAAACAACCCAGGAGATCACAAGGCAGGACCCAGGATACCACAACAAAAGAACTCACAAGCCCATCACACAATCCATTACCCAAGCCATTAAAACACAAGAGGTTAATGGAAAAAAGATCACTACAACAAATGACCCAGGAGATTACAGCACAAGATCCAGGATATCTCCACAACAAAACTCACAAGGCCAACACACACCCCATTATACCAACATCAACTCCATCAACCAATCAAGAGGCAGCAGTGCAGCCAACCAGCCCAGTACACCAGCCCCCACCACCAGTATTTATAGAGGGACAGCAGCTCCGATCACACACTGCTTGCACTGGCATGAAGCAGAAAGCACCAGCCTGAGGATGACGAGTGGGACCTCACCAAAACATCACCAAGGTACTCTTAATCTTACATGGGAAAAGACCCGAACACACCTAGGCCTACATACCTGTACCCGTGAAAATCTACAAAAACATACACATATACATATACACACACACATATATATGCATACATATGTGTGTGTGTGTGTATGTGTGTGTGTGTTATAACAATATTATAAAAACTGTGTATGTATGTATGTGTGTATATGTGTGTGTATATATGTATCTGTGTGTACACACTTTTATATATAAGAGCTATATTTAAATATCCAGTCCACTGAAGTTGGGCACCCAATAAATGTAATTTCAAAAATGCTAATAATAATAGCTTAAATCTTACAACCATACATTTAACAACATCAAACAAAAACATCTGTCTCAGTGTTTGGGAAGTCGTCAATAGGTAGATAGAAATGCCAAATCCAGTCTAAACATCTGCCTGCCTGTGTGACCAACCATAACAATAATTATTTATTATATTTATTTAGTAAGGTTATATTTATTATACATTTAAATCTATTGCCACCCACAGTCATTGGTTTAAGATGGGTAGTTATGCAGAATGAATGAATGAATCAATCAGTTTTTTGACTGATTGATTGATTGATTGAATGAATGAATGAATGAATCAATGAATCAATGAATCAATGAATCAATGCCAGCATCCATTAGGATTGCAACTAGCTATAACTATGGTTAAGTAATTTAAATCATAACTGCAAGTCTGCAGATGAAGTACAAACTATCTAATGGATCATTACCTCTTTTAAACCATGAAAATCCAATCTTCCTTTGCATTCTTACCCCTCTTTTCCCCTTCATTATCTTGTCTTTCTTGATGCATTATGCCATTCAAGTTATTTAACTAAATTTCATTAATTAAAAATTAAACTAAAATTCAGTTAATGCAAGGGGGCATTAAAGTATCTATATCCAAATAAAGAAAGTAGGTTGTGTTTATAATTCAATCATCCATAGAGCTGAACCAATGGCACAGCACTAAGTTCATTACACATGACAGAAAATAGAGTTGGTATATCATTTGAGAAAAGATGAACACTTTCCAGAAACCATTGGAAAAGCTGACACTATTTTCAAACATAGTTAAAACCAAAGAAAACAAACCAGAATATATTCCACTGAATCCTGAAAAAAAACTGGCCCTGGCCTATACCTCAATACCACGGAATGTAATTATTTCATTTAAATGAAATGCTGTAAAGATACAATTCCAAATGATGTGCTGACTTTATAAAACTGAACTTGACAATGTTTATTGAATATGGTCAAGGCCTTGCTTAGCAAAGTTTGTACTGCAGAATATACTGTCATTCCTAATCAGCCACAATCAGTTTTGAATGTGTAGAGGAGGAACAGCTAACTTTAGACTTTTAATAGGAACTAGTAAGGGAAATTTGTCATATGAACATTTGTCTTTAAAATATTCCAGTCACTATAGATTGGAGCTGAAAAAGTGCTTCATTCCATTTATCCTTTCCGCTAAATGGATCTCCCAATTCTATTTTTACAAACTAAAGTGTCATTCCCATAAGCAATTGTAATTCTAGCAAAGAATTCTATCAGGGGAATGCAATAGAAACTGAAATGCAGCTGCACTGAAACTATTTACAGACATATATTTGTTCCACATGCAAAATGAACACAAGAAGGGTGGCTGATTTGACGTATGTGATCAATGTTGAATAAAGGAAACAGTTGAGTTTGCATCTGTAACAAACGTGCACATCATTTTTGGAAGTAAGTCCTATTGAATTCAGTGAGGTATATTTACTTCAAACGAAAATATATGTAGAATTACATTGTCACTATAAAAATCCTTAATGGATGTTAGAAGGCTAAGAAGTTATCATAAGTCCAAAAGTTTCCCAATAAAATAAGGAGGAAACTTAAAAAGTGGGACTCTCAAGATCAATTCACTAATTTGGATACCCAGTTGGCTACCATCATATTTGTAATTTACTGAATGAATTTGCCCAGCACATTTTAACATGCATTTCCAAGAAATTTCATATCAAAGCAAGGTAACATAATAATAAAGAAGCACAATATAAAGTGGGAAAGATCTACCAAGTTAGAAGGCCAAGGAAGGTGAAAAAATAGCCTTCACCTTCTATTTGACATTTATTAACTGCTACCTTGTTAAATTTCAGTGATTTGGTGCCATAATTAAGTAGGCCTTCTTCTAAATCATAACGTGACTCACATTAAGACAGGAGAACTCAGAAGATTATCTCAGAGCTTATAGAAATAAATGCACAAGGAATCACTGTTTCTCTAACTGGGTGCTTAAGGATAGATCAGATATATGAAATCAGGTATCTGAAAACAAGTATTAGGAAGACAAATCAGTCCTCTATATATCCCTTTCTGGAAACAAACATAGATAATCTGAGGAAACATTTGAATTTGGTCTCTTTCAGAAAAATGGATGTTATCATTTCCTACAAAATATAGTAGAATTCACAGTCTTCTAGTTTTTTTCTTGCATCCCAAAGAAGATATGTGTACACCTATATACATTTAGATTTTTGGAATCTCAAAGTATTTGGAGCTATTTGGAGCTTTTTACTGCAAAGCAGTGTTTCTTAAACTTTTTGTCTTTCAGAAGCCCTTGCCACCTTTAAAAATCATGAAGGATCCCAAAAGAACTATTGTTGATATGAATTATATTTACTGTATTAAAAATTAAAATTGATGCATTTGCCACTGCTACCGTTTCTCACATTTGTTTGATTTAAATATTGTTTTTCAACATAGACTGGCAAATAATTTTGTTTTTGCTGATTCCTGAGGGGGCCTCGGGGTACCCCCAAGGTCTAGTGGTGTGATATTCAAAAAATTTTACTACTGGTTCTATGGGTGTGGCTTAATGGGAGTGGTGTTGCTTGGTGGGTGTGGCTTGGTGGGTGTAACAGGGGAAGGTTACTGTAAAATCTCCCTTCCCTTCCCTCCCCACCCCACTAACCTGATTTCCAGCTCCGTTCTCATGTGCAGGACAACAAAAGAAAACCCAGATGATCAGCTAGGACTCGAGAGGTAAAGAATAGATGGGCGAAGCCAGTCAGAGGTGGCATTTGCTCCGAATTATTCAAAATTTCTGCTACCGGTTCTCCAGAACTGGTCAGAGCCTGCTGAATACCACCTCTGCTCCAAACCTTAGAGAATGTAATGAAAATAGAAACCAAAAACGCCTGTCTGTAGAAGGAGAAAATATGAAAATTGCTATTATTTTTAGGTGACCATTCCATAGTTCCTATAAAAACAGAAGCTGGAAGAGAAAGACCTGCAAAGATCAGGGAAATATTATGCTAGCTTTCTAATTAGGTACAGACTGTGACTTACAGCCATTCATTTAGTGACCATTTGAAGTTACAATGGCACTGAGAAAGTGACTTATGACCATTGCAGCATCCCCAGAGTCATGTGATCAAAATGTGGGAGCTCAGCAACTGGCATGTATTTATGATAGTTGCAGTGTCCTGGGGTCATGTGATCCCCATTTGTAACCTTCCCAGCCAGCTTCCGACAATCAAAGTCAAAGGGGGAAAGCCAGGTTCAGTTTACAATTTCATGATTTACGTTAACTGCAATGATTTGCTTAACAAATGTAGCAATAGAGAACGTAAAATGGGGCAAAATTCATTTAACAATTGCCTAGCCACAGAAATTTTGGACTCAGCTGTGGTTGTAAATGTTCTTCTTGTTAAAAAGAAGCTTTCAAACAAATCCAAGGTATGGAGTTAGTTGATGAGCCGTGGTGGCGCAATGGTTAGAATGAAGTACTGCAGGCTACTTCTGCTGACTGCCAGCTGCCTCCAATTTGGCAGTTCAAATCTCACCAGGCTCAAGATTGACTCAGTCTTCCAAGGTGGGTAAAATGAGGATCCAGATTGTTAGGGGCAATATGCTGACTCTGTAAACCACTTAGAGAGGGCTATAAAACTCTGTAAAGCACTATATAAGTCTAAGTGATATTGCTAGTACTAGGTGCTATAATGTTCAATCTTCTTTCCTTATCTCTTGAAGATAATGGGGAGATTTATTTTTAATTCTTTTGGTCAGATGTAAAAAAACCTTTGGAGGCCTGTTACATTTAGGTACAGTTATTGTTTTCCTTTTTTCCTTTTATATGCTTCCCCACATTTGTACTTCTCAAAATAGTACCTCATGTGTTTGGTCCAGTTACTCTCCCTCAGACCAGTTTTCCAAAGAAAGGATAAATTGCTTCTCTTGAATGCTATGTTGACCCCTCAGAGAAAATGTGGGATACAACTGATACCTAGAAAATACCAGCATTCTTTAATATTGCAATGATATTAAAGGTATGGAAATGCTGATCCATTTTGTGTTTGGTTCTTATACACAGTGAAAAACACCTATGCATGATATTGAACAAATTGCTGGACTACTAAATATGTCTTAAGGTGCTGTGCACAACTGATGGCCTATATTTTCAGATTGACAGTCTAAATCATATTAAGCTTAGACTGAGATCAGTTGAAGTGTTTTTCTCAGGAGGATCATATGGATTAGGCAATTAATCAAAGCTTATACAAAGAAGGAAGAGGAAATCTGAATTATGGCCTTTAGCTTTTCTTCTTCCAGGAGGGCCTCAGCTGATTATTCTATTCACCCTAATGGCCAATCTTTGTATTCAGTCTTTATTCAAATATGCTAAGACAGGATAATCTATTTTTATTGGCACTATGAGATGGGAGGGTTCTGGTGTTGGGTCACAGGCAATACCAATTAATAAGTTTATCCTTTTCCCACAGTTATTTTCAATAAATAGGCCATTAGATCCCAGTAGCTGCTTTGTCCCTAATGCAATAGGGCAAATGAGAATGGCAAAGATTTGTATATTATCTACTTAAGTAAGTGTTGGCCTAGACACTGTGTCCTTTCATAAAAAACAAATCTTGCCATCTATTAAAACATTTGCTTGTTACCGTATTCATTTAGACTCTCCCATGCTTCTGAATATAACTGGGATTTTCTGACTGAGAAAGGGGGATAAAATGTCGCTGAATACTTAGGAGAAAAGAAAATCCAACTATAGTCAGAGCTGGATTAAGAAGTGACTTTTTAGATCTTGTTTTGCAAAGACAGTTGAGGGTTTTCCGAGAACATTACAAAATCCAGATTAGAGATCATATGTAATTCTTTCTGCATTTTCTTTTGCATGCTACTTCATATTTTGAACTTAAAGTTACACTATTCTGCATTTTGATGGAAAATCATAGATTTTGTTTTGCATTTTTTATTGATTTTAATGTTGGATTATTCAGAATTTAAAAGCTTCTCAAATAACCAGTGAGAAGGTCCACCTTCTATAAACATCAAACAAAACATTTGTCCTTGCTGACGGTGCAATCATTTAAATGTCCATAATATATATAATCTAGCTCAAGAGCAGTCTCTATTTTATTTTTAGTTATGTACCATATCAAATCAATTGTAATTCATCATGACTTCATGGACAAATGCTCACCATCTTGCCCTATTTCTAGTAGTAGCTTCCTATAATGTTACCTCATACCCTCTTAATCCCATCCAGCTACTTTGTTGTTTTCTCCATCTTGTTTTTACCTTAAGACTGCCAAGAATAATCTGATCAGCTCAAGATTTACTCAGCCTTCCATCCTTCCGAAGTTGGTAAAATGAGGACCCAGATTGTTGGGGGCAATATGCTGACTCTATAAAGCACTTAGAGAGGCCTGTAAAGCACTATGAGGCGGTATATTAGACTAAGACAGTGCTATTGCTATTTCTAAGGAGGGGACAGAAAATCACCCACATGTGCTCCAGATGGCTACTCCTCATGAGGAGATTGCCAGGCAGTGGCTTTTCATGGGTCTGAGCATTGGGAGATGATGGAATTAGCCATCTTGCTTGCAACTGGGGCAGAGACTTTTAAAGAACACTAAGTTTGCAAATCTCACTTTCTAGTCATTTTCAAAAATTGCTCATTACCTATTTCTAAGTTGTTAGGGAGCTTCAGATCTACAAGTTTGAAACACCAGATGAGTTTGCCTACAATTCCCAATGAAATAAAATTTTAATCATAAGCTTACAAATTTAAAGAATCCAAATAAGACTATAATCTTAGAATTATAAATGAACTAAGAAATAAAATTGGAATATTGTAACTTCTACAGTAAAACTTTTGGAATTAATTATAAAGTAAAAGCAGCTTCTTGTGGTGAAATAGATTCTGCTGGTTTTTACAAGACAAAACAAAGATATGCAATTTCGTGGTTTCAAAACATGGGTACTAGCAGGAACTAAAGTTTTTAGGTAGAGGCAATATTTAAAAACCTGTAAAACATTGCAAAGCATTCTATAAATGAAAATACTGAGCAAAACCTTTGAAGAATTGAATCAGAAAATAGTTTCAACAGTGTCAGTAATGATGTCAGTTTCTACAGATAGGCGAAGGCAGGGGTGTCAAACTCACATTGTCATGTCATCATTACATGACATATTAGGACTTTATTCCCCTTTGCTAAACCGAGGGTGGGTGTGGTCAGCATGTGATGCATCTGGCACGCAGGCTGTGAGGATATGGGCTGAAGAGATAAATGTTTGTAACTTTAGAGGGGGTCAAAATCAAATGTATTTATACTTGTTGTGATTATGGTTGGAAGTAACTTCTTTGTTTCATTTCCCTTTATTCTTTCTTTTCTCTTTTCCTTTTTTTCTTGAGCTGTGAAGAATGTAGTATTGAATATAGTATTCCGCTGGCTGACGGCAGTTCGATTCTGACTGGCTCAAGACTGACTCAGCCTTCCATGCTTCCAAGATCAGTAAAATGAAGACCCAAATTGTTGGGGACAATATGTTGACTCTGTAAACCACTTAGAGAGGGTTGGAAAGTGATATATGTCCAAGTGCTATTGCTATTCTAGCACTTTTTATTCCTTTTCCTTAAAGAAAATATCCTTTCCTTTAATTTGCACTACAGTTTACTACTGTTATAATCAAAATTCTTAATGAAAATTTTATTTTAAAAAATCCTTCTCTTCTAAGTCTTCTTTACTTTCAGCTAACAAAGAGGTGCCATCTGCATATTTAAATTACTAGTGTTTCTAACTGCTGCTTCAATTTCAACTGTCATCTTGTCCAAACCTGCCATCCTTATCTGTATGTATTATTTGACATGGAGACTATAGACATTCTTGTTTCTGTCTTTTCCCAATTACAAACCACCCTGTTTCTTCAAACTCAGTTCTTACAGTAGTTTCTTATTCGTTATAAAAATTCCTCAGAATAATAATCAGATGTTTTGACACACCAATCAGCCATAATTCGTTTCACTTTCTAGCATGATCACCAAGTTAAAGGCTTTACCGTAAGTGAAGCAAACACAGACTTCTCATATATATTGTCTTCTTTTCATTACCTGTATTATGTTAACTATTTGATCTCATGTCTCTCAGTCTCTTCGGAAAAGTGTACTCTCTTAGCATTTTTTTATTCATGGTTCTATTCTTCTTTAGAGGCCCTTAAGTCAAATATGAGGAATTAATTGGATGAATCTGTTCAGTGTCCTAACATCTGTATGTGTATATGTACATGCTTTCAAGTATATTGGCTGATTTCACATAAGCTTAACCTTACACTTTTAATTCTTAAAATATAAATGTCTTTGTTTATGTAAGATGTTTTGCCCAAGCAAATAAACAATATTTAACCCAGTGGCCCAGCTAATTTAGAATGCCAAATCAATGCCTGTGTTCCCAGAACATACATAATCATAAATTAAGGAAGTCTGTCTTATACCATTCTGTGAATCCAACTAACAGGAGATTTTTGCATAGAGAATTGTTAGCATTAACAGTCAAAAGGCAGAATGCAGCTATCAGAACTCAGAAAATGATGGAAGAACCATTGGAAAATATGGGAGGGCTATAAACTGATGAAAGAAAAGTAGTCTAGAATGTCTGTAAAATTAAGTTAATGGGAGGAGAGGTATTTCATCAGAAAGCCACATCTGAAAGCACTCACTATGTTATTCAATATATGACTTCAATGATTGGGCTTATTATGCAACCTGACCCCTTAAGTTAAATAGTTTGATTACTAATACAGCACATATTGATGTATCTTCTACCAAGTTTTGTGGCAGTCTCAAGCAATTATCCAATTAATCTAAGATATATGCATATTAAAAGAAAGAAAAACACCATCTTCTTTTCCAGGAACAAACAAATTTAACTTTTTTTTTTTTTTGAACAAATACTGTTTCCAGGGGAAAAAATGAAAAACTCCAATCCCAGGGATATATTGTGGTAATTCATTTATGTTGATGCTTAAACAGCACTACTTATATAATAGAATATGCCATAAAAATCCCCTCTATTTTGATTCAGTGAAAGCCTTGTCACCCATACATCAAATAATAAAGGACATTTGATACAGAATGCCTGTTCCTCCGAATATTGCTGGTGGCCTCTTTAAGTCACTTCTTCTAAGGACATTTTCAAATAGGGGAAAGATTAATGAATAGTAAATATCCTAGCCAGTGCATGAAGCAATCTGGGCTAAATTTGTACCATATGGAGATATAAATATGCAAGATACTTGATTAGATTATCTGATTGCATAAAAGTCATACGAAACTATTTCTGGCTTAGTAATATTGGTTTGCTTTGTGCCTCATAAAAACAACTGCAATGAAGGGAGACAATGTGAATTAAGGTTTGGAAATCCTGATGAATAGATGGTGCCTCTTTGGATTTAAAGGTTATGTATGATCTAATAAAAGTCTTGCCAGATAAGACTGCTCATATTTTAAGCACCAGTCAACAAAAGGAATCCTAATTGGAATGCATAGACTGATTCCTTGTTTTTGGGATACCTTCATTGTATTTTGTTTCCTATGAAAAGCCGCTACATTGCCACAAGTATTTTATTTTCTCAATAGAATCAAGTTCTATAGAAGTTCAATACATATTTAGAAACATAACTGAACCACCATTGCTATTAACACTATGACATGTCTTTCCTTGCAAAGCAGAGAAAAAAGACAGTCAACTTAGATATTAGCTTACAACAGTCGTCCCCAGTCTTTCAAGGAATAGTAGGAGTCTTTGAAGTTTTAAGAGCATTCCAGAATGTTCCTACCCATCCACACTTGCATATTGATACTCATGAGAGCTACGGTATGGACCCCAAGTTTAGTAGATACATATGAATTAGATAAAACAGTTTGTATACAGGAATGTGTTAGACAACCAAAACTCTAATCATTATTCAGCATCATTCTAAAGAGTTTCTGTTTTTTTCAAATAATTGTATTATAACAAGGGTCTTCAAACTTGGCAAGTTTAAGACTTGTGGACTTCAACTCCCAGAATTCCTGAGTTAATATGACTGGAGGAGGAGTTCTGGGAGTTGAAGTCCACAAGTCTCAAAGCTGTCAAGTTTGAAGATCCCTGTATTATAGGAACCGTAGTGATTCAGTGGTTAGAATGCAGTATTGCAGGTTAATTCAGTGCTCACTGCCAAGTGTTCAATTCCGACTGGCTCAAGGTTGACTCAGCCTTCCATCCTTTTGAAGTTGATAAAATGAGGAGTGGGCTGTAAAGCACGATGAAGCAGTATATAAGTCTATGTGCTATTGCTATAGGTAGGAGCCATAAAAGATAATAGAATCTAACAGAGAGAGAGAAGAGAAAGAAATGCAAAAAATAAATGTATGAAATGATATATTGACACACAGCATCAAGAAAATGATTTCCCACTCTCTTGTAACAAGTATAAACAATTCCCTAATCTCTTCATCTTCTCTTAGCCAAAGAACAGAACAGAACAGAACAGAACAGAACAGAACAGAATAGAATAGAATAGAATAGAAGTTGGAAGGGGCCTTGGAGATCTTCTAGTCCAACCCCCTGTTTAGGCAGGAAACCCTATACCATTTCAGACAAATGGTTTTCTAATCTCTTCTTTAAAATTTCCAATGTTGGAGCATTTACAATATAAAACTCATCATCCCAAATGCCAATCCAAGGAGTCTGGAGATAAATAACATTTTCCACCATCCCTTGTTATTCCTTCATCTTCTCTCCCTTTGGTTACTGGCAATGTTAAAACATTGCCTACTGGAACTAGTTCACTTGATGAGTGGGCTGCCAAAGAAGTAGAAGAAATACATTAACAATAAATGTTTCCTTTCTACATTCCAGGTCATGGATTGGCAGATCCATTCAGTATTATTTCCTGTCTGTTCCAAGAATCAAACTAACAGCCAAGCTTATGAATTCATCATGGGGGGGGAGGGGGGTGTTAGTTCTTTTCAATGACTGTTCTTGGATTTGGCATCATAGGTGGGAAAGAGGAAGCATGGAGATTATAAAAGCTCACGCTAATCTTATTACTTAGTGAAACAGACTTTAGCTTTTATTTCTAATCAGTCAACAATTTGCTCATTTTAAAGCGATTGCACAATACATGATTAACTAGTCATTGGGTCGACTGTGTAACTCTGTCTTCTGTTCTACAACCGTAGAAAAGTTATTTTCAATGCATGACCAAAATATATTATGGTACATAAGCCTTTAAATTCTGGGCCATCTTACATCATTAAGTGGGATCTGATCCCTGCTGTTTTACTGAATAATGATATTATGTTTTCTTAATGTCCTAAGACTTGACTATGTAGCAGAATCAATTTCTTCAAGGAGCAAGAAAGGTTCTCCACACAGTATTGTTTTTCTGGCCCTTTTTTCAATACTGTCAGGTAGAGAACTTCAGGAAAGGATAATTATCCTCTAGACTAGAGGTCCACCCCAACTCTGTGACCTCACACCTTTTGAAATAACATAGCCTCTTCAAGATATTGATCATTTCTGCATGAAAGTCATCCAGCAATCTCTGCAGCAGTAAACCATTGATAAAGATAGGATGTTGCATTGAAGACAATTAGAAATCATTAGTGCAGAAATGATCTTGTAAACAACCTTCCAAAGTACAATACTTGTGTATGTTAATGAGTGAGTAGGATGCAATGTTTAATTCACATTCATAATGGAAGTTAGCACCATATGTCTACCTAGCCATTGTGATAGTGGCCAGGTCTATGATTAGCACATTGTGAACCCATCCAATTGGGATACAGTCAATACATACTTTTAAACAAGCCATGGCTTAGTGAGGTATGTGAATCTATTTTATATGAGTACCGTATGTGTTGTGTGAATATGTGCAAATATGAAAATATGTGGGCTGCATAGCTACTGAGATGTATATATACTAATTGCTAGCCTTCTCTTGACCCTGGCCTTGCCCATAATCAATTCAACCTCAGGCCTAAAGAATGACTCAAACTTGGTATAGTCCATCATGAATCATGATGTGCCATGATTCTACCCACCCTTCTTGTCCTGTTATTGTCACCTCTATCTTGGAATAGAACCAACATTAAACTGCATACAAACACAGCAAATGGTTTGCCCATCAAATAAAGTAGAGTGTCTGGAGATTCCATACCATATTATAATGCATACATAAAAAGAGTTCAAGAAGTCAAAGAGAACAAGGCAGACCCAGAAGAAGATGGAAAGACAGTAAAGAGACACCACAACAGCATCAAATAACAATGGTTGAGACTGCAAGAAGTGCACAAGCTAGAACTTTGTATCTATCTCGACACGTCAAATAGTGAAAGAGGAAGTAAAGAAGAAGAGAAAATCTATGGATCTGGATTGTTTTATCGAAAACTGTTTCATCTATATAGACCAAACAGAAAGATTCTACACCATCAGATGTGCATATCTTTTCTTTGAGCATTTTTTCTTTTAACATGGGCCGCAAAGGTAAATATTCAATTTAACAATACCTTATTTATTGGAACTAGGTTGATGTGGCTCTACATGCATACAAACAGCAATGTTCTTATAACTGATTACATTACAAATACTAACTTAGCTACAACAACACAGCAATAGAAAATAATAAAGGCAGGACTGGGCTGGTTTGGGCTGCAAAATCCTGGACAAAAATCTGAATGTCTCCACCTCTGATTTGGCAATTCTAACACAGCAAGCTTTGCAAGTGGTTGATGTCATCACTTGGTTTTCTGCAGATGCCCTCCCAAACATGTTACCTGTAGTATCTTCCAAATATGTTACAATCTGATTTATATGAAAATGAGAAACATTTCACCCCATGGGGATTTATTTATTTATTTATTTTGGTTTGTCAATTGCTTACAAAATAATAGGTATAAGTACTGTAAAAACATAGTTATGAATACAAGGATACATATAAGGGGAAAAAAAGAAACAATAGGACAGGGAGGATAGGCACATTGGTGCGCTTATGCATGCCCCCTACGGACCTCTTAGGAAAGGAGTGAGGTCAATAGTAGAAAGTCTAAGGTTAAAGTTTTTGTGGTTCGGGGAAGAAACCACAGAGTCAGGTAGAGTATTTCAGACATTGACCACTCTGGTGCTAAAGTCGTATTTCCTGCAATCAAGTTTAGTGAGATTAACCTTGAGTTTGTATCTATTGTGTGCTCTTGTACTGTTATGGTTGAAGCTGAAGTATTCATTGACAGGTAGGACATTGTAATGTATGATTTTATATACTATACTTAGATCGGACCGAAGGCACCATAGTTCTAGGTTTTCTAGGTCTAGAATTCCAAGTCTGGTGGCATAAGGTATTCTGCAACGAGTAGAGGAGTGAAGAACTCTTCTTGTGAAATATTTCTGGACTTTCTTAACTGTGTTAATATCAGATACATAATGTGGTTTCCAGACTGATGAGCTATATTCGAGTATTGGTCTAGCAAATGTTTTGTATGCTCTAGTTAGCAGTGTAATATTACCAGAGAAAAAGCTACATAAGATTTGGTTAACAACTCTTAAAGCCTTTTTGGCTATGTAGTTACAGTGGGATCTAACACTTAGATCATTAGAGATGAGTACTCCAAGATCCTTGACAGAGTTTGGATCATCAACAAGGTCTTGACTCTTTAGCCTGTATTTTATTTTCTGATTTTTTTGCCAATATGTAAGACAGAGCATTTGTTTGTTGAGATTTGAAGTTGCCATTTGTTTGACCATTCTGATACATAGTCGAGGTCTTTTTGAAAGGTAGCAGTATTGTCTGTGGTATTGAACAGCTTTACATCATCAGCGAAGAGGACGCAGTTGCTCTTAATATGATCACAGAGGTCCTTTATGTAGAGTATGAAGAGAGTTGGTCCTAGAACACTGCCTTGTGGGACACCACTGTTGACAGGTACAGAATTTGATAGGACACTCCCAGTTTTGACCATTTATTGTCTGTTTGACAGGAATGCTTCTATCCAGTTATGCAGGTGTCCAGAGATACCATAAGATTTTAGTTTTAGGAGTAGTTTGTCATGTACCACTGAATCAAAGGCTTTACAGAAGTCTATATAGATTGTGTCTATTGCTTTACCCTGATCAAGTTGTGTAGTCCATATGTTTTTGCAGTGTAAGAGTTGCAGATTACAGGATAGTTTTTTTCTGAAACCAAATTGTTTATTAGAGAGTAGGTTGTTTGTCTCATTTTTTTTAAATTTTATTGGTTTTTAAAAACAAACATAAACAAACAAACCATCAAGCTGTCTTCCATAGGTGTACATACAGTGTGCCGGTTGGTTTACAAATTATTTTGTGCTTCCATTTCATAGTCTTCAATTACAATTACATTACATATAATCTCATATTGTCAATCAAAAACTAAATATCTTAGCACCTTAGTATCATTATTAATCAGTCATTTGACTATAATTTTGTTCATTGATACTTTGCGAGATAACTATAATTTATTTAGTTTATTTTATAACAATTCATATAATCATCCCCAAATCTATCCTAGAAACATTTTATAGATATAATAACAAAAGAAGAAATACATCTTTATATATTCATTATTTTCTAAAATTCTAAGTATTTTATTATTATATTTTATTATCTAACCATTGATAGAAAAGGTCCCAAATTTTATAAAATTGTTTATCTTCTTGTTCTCTAATTTCAAATGTCAGTCTACTCATTTCAGCACATTCCAATATTTTCTTAATTATTTCCTCCTGTGATGGTATCTTCTCATTTTTCCAGGTTTTAGCAAATACAATCCTAGCTGCTGTTAATACATTTACAATCAGGTATTTCAAGTCTTTGCTATATATTTCAGGTAAAATTCCCAATAAAAATATCTCTGGTTTCAAGTCTATATGTTTTTTCGTCATTTTCTCCAACCACATGTGGATTTTAGTCCAGTATTTTTTGGCATCTGCACAAGTCCACCACATATGGTAATATGAGCCAGGTGTCTGATGACATTTCCAACATTTTTCGGATTTATTCTTGAACATTCTTGCTATTCTTGTCGGGGGGAAATGCCACCTGTAAAACATCTTATACAAATTTTCTTTATATGCTGTTGACATTGTCATTTTATAATTTTGAGACCACAATTTTTGCCATTTCTCTAAATCAATCCCATATCCAAAATTCTTCCCCCAAGCAATCATAGTTTCTCTAACTTGTTCTTCTTCTAGTTTAATTTCTAATAAATATCCATACAATTTTTTAATCACCTTTTCATCAGTACCTATCAAAATCTTATCTAAGTCAGTCAATTTATCATAGAAACCTTCTGTTTTAGAATCTTTATCATACCTTGAATGTATTTGTGCATATGAAAACCAATTCATCTTTATACCTTGTTCCTCTAGTTTTTGTATAGATTTGAGTTCACCCTTTTCATTCAATATATCTAACAGTTTGTTCCTTTTTGTATATTATAGGATAAGAAAATGCTTCAATAGTCAATAACCAGACTGGAATTTTCAAATAACATTGTCTTTTAACCTTCTCCCAGTTTAACCACAGAGACTCTATAGGTTGTTGGTCTCTAAGTGGGGGGTGATGGATTGGTTAATAATTGATTCCATGACATTACAGGTGACACAGCATAAAGAGATTGGTCTGTAATTTTCAACTAGGCTGGGGTCTCCCTTTTTGAAGATGGGGATGACTGTGGCTTGTGACCATAGGTTTGGCAAGGAGCTGGTCCTGAAAATTTTTTCAAAGTTTATGATTAGAGGTTCGGTTATGGCAGTGGATAGCTTTTTAAAGAAGTAGGCACATATTCCATCCAGTCCAATAGATAGAGATGGTTTTAGATTGTGTAGTGCTTTTCCAACATTGCCTACTGTAAAATCGATATGTATTAGATCATTGTAGTTGTCTGTGGTTCAACTAGGAAATACCGGGCATGATCCATTGCTGTTTACAAATACTGAACCAAAGAATGTGTTAAAGAGGTTGGCTTTAATAGTGTCGTTGTTGCAGTCTTTACCATTAGGTCCTTTCAGGGGTGGGATGGACCTTGAGTCTTTCAGTTTGTTGTTTACAAAATTGTAGAAAGCGCAGGTGGAATTGGTGCATAGAAGGTTTTCCTCTTGTTTAATGTAATAATTGGTGCATTCAGTCTTTATTTGGTGTCATAAATTTTTGTATGGGCTTTTGAAGTTGGCAACGTGACCAGATTTGTTTTTCCGCCAAAGTGATCTCTTTTTGGATTGAAGCTTCCTTATTGTTATGGGTTATCTGTTTTTCTGGTTTTGGGAGTTGTTATTGGTACATATAGTTTGATGACTCTTTTGACTTCAAGTAAAAATATGTTGTAATGGTCTTCAACAGTATTGCATCCAGGGAATAGAGATTGCTAATCAAGGGATGAGAGATCATTGTCTATGAGATCATAGTTGCCTTTTTTGAAGTTATAATTGGGGATCACATCATTGTGTTGATTTTAGTGTGGAGGTATGTTGAGACAAAAGTCAATCATGCTGTGGTCACTGTTGGAAAAGGGTTCTTTAATTTGTATTAATAAACTGAATTCAAACTATTGCAGAAGATGAGATTGATGCAGTTGTTAAGTCTAGTATTGTTGTTTACTAGTTGTTCCAGTCCCAGGTTTGTTACAGCATTGTACAAGGTTGCATGTATGGGTTCAGTTTTGCGTTCGTTTAGGGTCCAGTGTGAGGTAGATTGAAGTCACCAAGAAAGATAAAAGCATGTCGGCAGGATGTTGCCCATGTTAGTAGTGAATTTAGCTTGTTTACATGTTCGATGTCATAATCAGGGGCTCTGTAACATAGTAAGAATTGAAATGTGATATTTAAGGACAGTTCACAGACAATGGTCTCAGGAAGAGCAAGCTCTTGGGTAACTTGGATGTTTTTTAGATGTAGGGACTTTTTATAGAAGATAGCAACACCACCTTCTCTACAGATTCCACGATCTGATTGGTAAACATGATAGTCTCTTACTGTGGTAATGGAGTCACGGAGAGATGCATTGAGCCATGTTTCATGGACAAATATGATATTGAATTTAGCCATATTTAGTAAGAGGAGAAAATCAGGTATTTTATTCACAAGGCTTCTTGCACTGAGTAGCTTGCATTTAAGGCCAGTTGTAGTGGGAATTGAGGTAGTTAGGGGCGTGCGTGCCTAGTTTTGAATGATGGTGGGTTGGATGAGGTAGGGTTGGATGTGGAGTTGTGGGTTGTGTGACTTACTTTTGATACAATCAGTGCGGTAATTAATGTAGAGATCCTTCTCTCCATTGTCTAGACATCTTTTGAGTTCCTTGCAGAGTTCATGGGAGCGGATTCTTTGCAGTATGGATAAGTCTGGTCTTGAGCGAAGTTTTTTGTGGTTGGGATTAATTTTTGCAATGGTGTTTATTGTATGAATGAATATGTGTTTGCTTGACTCATTTTTGCAAATAACTACAAAATTTTGGGGCCACCAAGCCATCATTGTATTTGGACTCAGGGCCATCTCTGGTTACTTCAATGATATCTTCAGGAGAGATGTTTGCTGTATTTAAGTTGCTTATGATATTACGAACTTTGGTGATGTTATCTGATTTGTTGGTGTCTTCAAGACCGAATAAGATGGCATTTGGACATTTCTGATCATGTTCAATGGTGTCTCTGATGAGTAAGGAGATATCATTTGTGGAATTATTTGATGGGGTAGTAATTATTTGTGGTTGTGGTTTGGTGGTTATTTTTGGTTGTAGTTGAGGTAGTAGTTGTGATAGTGGTTATTGGGTTGGAATTTGATTTTGAGCTGATCGGTAGTCGCTTATCAGTGCTGCATTTTTTTTCAAAAGAAATTAAGCTTTCTTGTATAATTGTTTCAAAACGTGTTGCTAAAACGTGTTTCTATTGAGTGCATGAGTGATTCTATGCTATCAACTCTGTCAGGCAGGGTACTTGCTTTGTTTATCTTAGGAAAACATGATGAACATAGACAAGGGAAAGTATCTGATAGTTTTAGAAGATCAGCTAGGTCTTTGTTTAAGTTTAAGCAGGCAAGGTGGGCTTGATTGTCACATACGTAGCATTTGATGTTATTTTCACTTTCATTTATGGTTTTAAGACATCTGAAGCATGTACAGGAATCTGGGAGGTCATTGGTAGAGATATTATTTTTTGTTGTTGTTTGGAAGTGGAGTTTCTGGAGTTTCTGGCTGGCATGGTCAATGACAATAGTACACTAAACAATTACAATAACTAATGTGATAGGTAGACAGTTACTTAATGAATGTTGGTAATTAATAAATTGATAAGTTAATTGATAAGTTAGAGAACAAATCAAAAGTAAGGTTACTTATTACTAAAAATCAATCAACTTATTACTAAGAATCAATCAATCAATCAATAGACTAGATAATCAATGGTACAGTATTAAATCTCTAACAATTCAATGAATCAGTAAATTAGTGGTCATTTAACAATTATTATACTATTATGTGATAAATCAATTATTATAGACAAAGCATTATCTATAAATATTTGGTCTTGAGGTACTGAAATAGTGGAGGTAATATAGTATTGGAGGTTTGTGGTGTAAAGTTCCTTTGTTTTTCCTTGAAGCCACGTTTTGGGGTTTTTGTTTTAAAGAGGAAGCGTTGCTGTTTGATAGATTTGAATGGAGAAGATTTGAATGAGCTCACTAATCATCTACTTTGAAGTTTGGAAAGGATGAGATTTGGGTGGGGGTTTAGTGGAGGTTGTCCAATCAGTTGAGTGGGAATTTAAATTCAGGCTGACTAATCAGCTGGGTTGTTTAAATGGAGCTGGGTGATTTATACGGAGACTATCAATTCTCTGTGAGTCTCCTTTGTTCTCCCCAGTTGGTGGCTGTTTAGAATTATTTTTGGTGATTTGATTTAAATGGAGACTGTAGACATCATTCCAGTTCTTCCATCATCAGAATTCATAATCTCAGTTTCAAAGGCAGTTTTCCTGAATAAAAACCTTCTTCACACCTCTTCTTCTTGTCTAGTCCCCCTTTTATTTCTCCTTTAATCATTCTTTTCTCAAGCTGCCATTTAACTTCCAGAGTTAGAGGGTAAAAACATAAATTAAGCTGCTGCCACTTAATCTCCACACTCACCCCTTCCGCTCTTTGCTTTTTAAGTTGTTTCTGACTCGGGTCCACAGTAAATCTTCGAGCTGTTTACCCGCTCCTTCCTCTCACTGAAAAATGCATCGCTGATCTATAAGGAACCTGGGGAGACACTCACCTGCAGTTGGGTAGCTTCTAAGCTTGCAGTTGGCAGTTGCCACAAACCCACAGCTCGTTCGTTCCCCGCATCGGCTTCCCTCTCCCGAGACCAGGCAGATTCTTTAGACGAGGTAGCTCCTTTTCAGTAGGCAGCTTTTTCCTCTCCAGGCAGCTGAAAGGGAAGCTGCTCCCTTTCCTGGCCCTGCTCACAATGGCAAAAGAAGCATGGTGTAGACGCTGTCAGTCAAGTAATTTCAGCTGGCAGGGTCCAGAAGAAAAGCCTGTGTGCCCTGGTTCCCACCTTCTGGAATCTCATGCTCCTCAAAGTAAGATCCACTCCTACCCTCTGGGCCTTCCCTCATACGCTCACAACCAGCAAACCCATTGTGAACGTAAGTGCAACCCACCTCTGCCTTTGTTATATTCTATTATATTTATGATCAACAAGAAAGTATGGCAAAATGAAAGGGGGAGGGGAACCCACTTCCCACCATTTTCCCATGCTTTTAATATTGTACCTCATTCACACTACAAGAAGGCAAGGGCTGATGGCATATCTGCCACATGAACCAGATGACATTAATGAAATGTTTTTTTCTGCTTCACATCTGGAAACAACTCCCTTCACAGTTTCCCTTGGCTGATGAGGAAGAAGAATACAACAAGCATGCATGAGGGGGGAAATTCACTGGAATCAAGAAAGAATAAATTGCTGCAGAGCTGAACTGTATATTGTTTTTCAAACAGCATTTGCGTGGGCTGATGAAGCTAAGACCCAGGTCCTGAAAAAACTCACCACAGTAAAATATGTAGGCTAGCGCTGCCTGAATCATTGGGAAGAAGTTCATTTGACATAACATCTGTGGGTTGATCAATGGAAAGCCACCTACCTGAGGCTCCACAGCCTTAGGGACTAATTCCTTCTGAAGGAAAAGGAGCCTAACATGATGTGTTTCTTTTATGCTTCCTTCTTGGGGAAAAGGCCAGAGTGGTTCTTACCAAAAAACCACACAAAGACCAGGTCTACAGGACACCCAAAACATTAATATAGTTAGTTTAGCAGTGAGATCCTAACCCAAACCATAGATTAAATTATAATTAAAGCAGAATCCCTTCACCACAATTTGTACCCAGGATTTGGTTAAGTGAACTCCCCCGTGTGTCCATGAGACTCTATGTATCATCCAAACCCAGATTACTTGGAGGAGGTGGATAACCTATATTTAACTCATCCTTCTAGCTAACAGTTATCTGTGTGGTTCTAACCCCAGTGAGGCTGCTGGTTGCTCTTTTTGTTCCCAAAATGTTTTTTTTTAAATAATTGTAGATTTTTAGACAGGAAGCTGAAAATAGGCATTGTTTCCCATATTGTCTGCCTAACCCACAGTTACAGATAAATGTGCTTAGTAAGTTATATCAATAAACTCAGAATATAGCCAATTCAATTTTAGTTCTTGATGAATTCCCAGAACAAGGATGAGCAACCTGTGATCCTCAGGGCATTGTTGAATTCCCTTAGACTAGGGGTGTCAAACTCGATTTCATTGAGGGCTACCCGCATCAGAATTATGTTTGATCAGAGTGGGCGTTATCAGCTTGATGTCACTTGTGTCGAGGGCATCTGCAGTGGCCTGAGAGCTCTGCCTGCAAAAATGGGCTCCCAAGCTCCATTTTCAGCCATAATGGCCTCCTGCTGCCCAGAGAGGGCTGAATGTGGCTCCCCCGAGCTCCATTTTCGCTGGCAGAGGCCATCATGACTGAAAACGGAGTTCTCTTTTCACTGGCAGAGGCACCGCGGGCCAGTCCTTTGCTGTTTCTAGGGTGGCCCACAATTTTGACAATTGTCTTCCTTCCTTCCTACCCAGCCTTTGGGCACAGAAATAACACCACTCCTCAAACTAAGGAAAAGATTGAATGAACTTCCATTTCCAAATCATTTTATTGGTTAAAGAATTCAACAGTTGGAAATCAGAAATTAAAGGATGCACTTTAAAATCAAACAAAACTTGTTTACTAACTCAGACTGAACAGATTTAGCTGTAGTATAAACATATTTTAACCATAATCTCTGTCTAGAAAAATCTTTTAACCTGGGGGTCATGGTGGTGGAGGGAGAACTAACACATCCTCTTTCTAAGGACAGCTAGAGAATACAACCCACTGGCACTCATAACTTGCTTACCCTTCCCATAAATATCTGCTTGGCCACTATGGGAATAAAATGGTAGGCCTTTGGTCTGGTTCTACTTGATTCAGGAATTCAGTCAATTCCAATCACAATTGCAAAAAGTAACTATGGTTATGATCCCAAGCTATGACTAGGTAGCTAATTGGTAGGTAATTATTTCTACATGAAAGAGCTAACATTATCAAGTTAAAAGTTTATTTGCATCATGCTGACGTCTACATGTAAAATCTCACAGAGTAAGGATAGATTGGAAGAAGGTCCATTGACAGTGACTATTGTTAACTACATAGACTTGCCTTATAAAAGTTGTGGAGCTTTAATCAAAAATCCCCATCCAGAATATGCAGCCTTGGACAGGTCAGGGCAACATAAAAGGTTTTCCTATTTTAATTGAAATAACAGGAACCACATCATGATTGGAAATATCCAGCTTCTGGTTGATTATTTTCTTCATTCTGCTGAACTGTAACAAAAAAGGAGTAAAATCTGAATAACTCATTACTATCTAATACTCGAATACAGCTCATCAGTCTGGAACCCACATTACTTATCTGATATTAACACAGTTGAGAAAGTCCAGAAATATTTCACAAGAAGAGTTCTCCACTCCTCTACTCGTTGCAGAGTACTTTATGCCACCAGACTTGAAATTCTAGACCTAGAAAACCTACAACTACGCCGCCTTCGGTCCGATCTAAGTATAGTATATAAAATCATACATTGCAATGTCCTACCTGTCAATGAATACTTCAGCTTCAACCATAACAATACAAGAGCACACAATAGAAACAAACTCAAGGTTAATCACACTAAACTTGATTGCAGGAAATACGACTTCAGCAACAGAGTGGTCAATGTCTGAAATACTCTACCTGACTCTATGATTTCTTCCCCAAACCCCCAAAACTTTAACCTTAGACTTTCTATTATTGACCTCAACCCTTTCCTAAGAGGTCCGTAGGGGCATGCATAAGCACACCAATGTGCCTATCGTCCCTGTCCTATTGTTTCTTTTATTTTTCTTATATGTATCCATGTATTCATAACTATGTTTTTACTTATACCTATTATCTTGTAAGCAATTGACAAACCAAATAAAATAAATAAATAAATAATCGGTTTGCTGGAACAAGGAGGGTCCAGCTATTTCACCTGGCCTTCCTACCAATGATATTGCTCCTGCTCTGTACAGTTGTCTTGGGATGGATTTTATCTCTGTTTTTTCTCCTGTCCTAGCAACCAATTACAGGTCTAACTCACCAGCTGCCAAAACATTACAAATCAATATTATGGCCATATACATTTCATGAATGATTCAGAAATGCTTCAGATGTTGTGGGAGTACAAGGCCAGCATCTCCCTAGTATTCATCAAAGTTTTTCCCCACCCTAACCCCCACCCCCCTTCAGGCTTCTGCATCATTCTGAAAAAAAGAGGTTATTGCTTAAGGAATCTATCCGTCCAAGTTGATGCAATTCTTAAAATATCCCCAATTTTTTTCCAAGCTGTTATAGAAGCCTGAAAAAAGACATGCATGCTTTCACGAATAGCAGAAGGCCACTAAGCTCCATCTATAAGCATGTGATTCAAAGCCACTTCTGTATAAAGAGTTGCTTTGAAGCGAGAAGGGTGGCAAATATTTTGATAATAATTTGATGTTGTTTTCAAAGTGTGCCTCACACTGTTAACATAACAGTAAAGGAGATGATGTACAATCAGCTTAAGTTAATTTAGTAAAATGCATGACAAAAAAAAGTCAAGCAATCTTTTCCCCCACCCAGGATTCTGATAAAGAAAAGGCTGCTTTAAATGCAGCCTGTGGACTGAGAAGTTAGCTCTGGTCTCTGCTAACCATTTTATTTCATGTGTGTTGGAAGCTTCCTGAATTTTTAGTTGAACAGTACATCCCACAATATAAAGCAGGGGTTCCCAAAACTGGCAACTTTAAGACTGTACTATGCTGGCTGAGGAATTCTGCGAGTTGAGGTCCATGAGTTTGGAGACCTCTGATGTAAAGCATGGGAAAAGTTGCTGACACAAGATAGCTGTCCCTTCTTCCAGGTTCTCCCTGCATTTAAAGCTGGAAATCAAATATGTAAATTCCACAACCTTCCAGGACTGAAGGTGTGCATACATGGATTGTAATCTCATCAAGCCCAGATATGATGCCCCACTAAAAGAGCTCAGTTTTTCTTCCTGCTTTAACTTCAAATGGAGGGGCAAACCAGATTATCATAAAAACAAAAGTTGGACCGTGTTCAGTTTACTGTCCTGCAGATTGGGTAGATTTAGTCCACAGAAGAAGCGGGTGACAAGAAAGCACTGAGTTGAACCATCTGCAGAGAACAAATGCATATAAACAGCACATCTACACTTCTAAATTAGAACTGGGTCTGGGTGCGTTTTAAAAGCAAAACAGGCTAGCAACCCCGGTTCCTGCTACAGGTGGCTATTAAAGAAATATTTATTGCAATGCCTAACATCTGGAAAGACTCCCAGGGAATTGAGAGGCCCTCTATAAAAAGCACTTGTAGCTGGCAGGCATTTAACCCTGAGAGGTACTTCTAGGGTTTCTATTATAAGAACTTGAGAAGGATGGATTGGTGTGACAGGTTAAGTGGCAGAGGTTAAGCAAATCTGGTTGTGGATGAAAGATCCATTTGCTGTGGAAATTACAGAAGTATCTTGCGCTGATATGATTAATCAGATATCAGCAAGAGGTTTTATATTTAATTGAGAGCTTTTTGAAAAGAAATCCCTATTTTATTAAAGGAGAATAATAATGATAATATATTTTAATTTATATGTGCCCAAATCTCAATAACCTTGGTTAGTTTACAATCGTTAAAAAAATACAAAAAGTTCCACAAAAACAGCACAAAAGAAAATAATACAGCATTATAGTATAAGGATGAATTGACAAGGGAAGAATAGGGTTAACAATAATAGAAATATACTATTTTCCTATGTTCCAATAATGTATTTTAGTCTTGAATTTCAATAATTCACATAGATTGATACCACAGTGAGGGTTGAAAAAATAAAGGTAATCTAATGTCTGTTCATTCATTCATTCATTCATTCATTCATTCAATTGTCCTTTCCATTCATGTTTTCTTTGTAATTTAATGAACTAGACTTAGTTTTCCTATCTTTGATTGCTTTTTCAAAGACTTTCCCCTGCATGCTTGGCTATGAGTGCTGTCTTAAAGAGCCATATATTCAGCAAGTTGCAGAGTATTGCATTCCTTATCTGCCCAGTAAAATTAAGCCCACAGTCCTTCTAGCCATGCCAATGTTCTTAGTGTCTTTCTCCAACATCTGCAAATTGAAGCTAATAATAATATCCTCTCTTACAAAACTGCAAGTATTTGTTTACTTATTTGTTAGATTTCTATCCCTCCTTGCCTTACTGAAATCTAACCAAGTCCATTGGACATTTAAAACTATTATATTACTTGTTTACGGAGATATCCTTTAAAAAGATACGGGTAGTCTTGACTTACAAGTTCATATAGTAACCAATCAAAGTTATAACAGCACTGCAAAAAATGACTTTTTCACACATACAACCATTGCCACATCCCCATGGTCAAGTGATCAGAATTCAAATGCTTGGCAACTGACTCATATTTATGATGGTTGCAGTGTCCCAGGGTCATGTGATCACCTTTTGCAACCTTCTGACAAGTAAAGTCAATGGGGAAGCCAGATTCACTTAACAACCATATTACAAACTTAACAACGGCAGTGATTCACTTAACAACTGTGGCAAGAAAAGTTGTAAAATGCGGTAAAACTCACTTAACAAATGTCTGTCTTAGCAACATAAATTTTGCGGTCAGTTGTGGGTGTACATCAAGGACTAACTGTATTGTGTTCCAAAGACCCATAATGATTATACTTCTTTTAAAAGATAGAGGTTTTTCCTCTAATAATCAATTAAATTGTTAAATATGAATTAAAGAAGCAATGCCTTTTCTCAACATAACTGGCAAAACAAAGTTTTAAATAAATGCAGATATATTTCTTAAAGAAACATATAAAAGGCAGGTACTTTTTCCACTGCAGTCTTTCATCTCATTGAATCTTAAGATGTGTCAGTTCCTGATAGGGCAGCCTGAGTATGTTCCAAATCTTCTGGACAAGCCTCGCCTCCATTATTCGTTTCCTCCTTTATTGTCTCTGAGTGGCTACTGTCCCCAATCTGTGCTGACATCCTCCCTATTCCTGACATTCCTGCCAAGATGCCATCTTGGAAAGTTGTTGTCTGTGGTCAAAGTATAAATTAAGGTGAGACCGCCTGGATGAATTCCCAGACAAGATAATTAGGAGTGGGCAGATGATGCTCCTCTGAGATCTGAGTCAGGAAGGAACAAAACCAGAAAAAGGAAATGATAGAAAGTGCAGGAAGCTGAAATGAGTTCATTTTCTGACAGGAGCTCAATTATTTTAATATGCAGTTTGGAAAGTGTTCCCATTGTACTACTCCTGCTGATGAGAATATGGCTAACAAACAGAGCTCACGTATTCCTTTTGATATGTAAGCACCTGATCTCATCAACTAGGGACACACAACTTGCTAAATCATTTTGGGGTTGGTTGCTTTGTACACCAGCCATTGGTGTTTATAAACCTTGATTTATAACTTACTATGTCGGATGATTCCAGCTTATTGTAGTTCAATAAGCAAACCATGTTTAAGTAAACTAGGGCTTATTACAATGCATGTACAATTTCAATATCTGGACCTTCAGGGTAACTTCAGTGTGTGTGATATCAGGAATGAGACAGTGGTGGGATTCAAAGAAATTTACTACCGGTTCTGTGGGCATAGCTTGGTGGGCATGGCATGGCTTGTGGGTGTGGCAGGGGCAGGATATTGCAAAATCCCCATTCCCTCCCCACCCTACTAACCTGCTTTCCAGATCCGTCCTCCTGTGCAGGGCAACAAAAGAAGACCCAGCTGATCAGCTGGGACTCGGGAGGCAGAGAATTGATGGGGGTGGGCCAGAGGTGATATTTGCCAGTTCTCCAAACTACTCAAAATTTCTGCTACTGGTTCTCCAGAACTGGTCAGAACCTGCTAAACATCACCTCTGGAAAGAGGTAAGAATGTGATCTTATATGACTCTTTAGCTGTCCCTGCGTATTAACATGTACATTGTTTTCAAACATTCCAAGACTTCAGTAATAAATTCTCCTAATTTGGAGCCAGGTTTGTGTATCAGTCAAGGCACCAGGAAGAAACCAGAGACCCTGACTTAGGCACAAAACCAGACGGGTGACCCTGAGCCAGTTACTTTCTCTCAGCCCCAGAAAGGAAGGAAGGCAAACCATTTCTGAAAAATCTTGCCAAGAAAACTGCAGGGAGTAGTGGGCCAAGCATTTTCCAGGAATCAAAAAAACGATTCAAAGATGTGCACACAATTTGGAACTAAATACCTACTTATTCTTGTAAAGAGTCTAGTTCTCTTTAGTAAAAACATTCTGTGGAATGGAATGGACTAGAAGATTAACTTAATGCTGAATTCAAGGATATTTCTAAAACCTATATACACTGCTCAAAAAAATAAAGGGAACACAAAAATAAGGCATCCTAGATTTGAATGAATGAAATATTCTTATTAAATACATTGTTCATTACATAGTTGAATGTGCTGACAACAAAATCACACAAAAATTATCAATGGAAATCGAATTTAGAAAACCCATGGAGGTCTGGATTTGGAGTTACACTCAAAATTAAAGTGGAAAAAAACACTACAGGCTGATCCAACTTTGAGGTAATGTCCTTAAAACAAGTCAAAATGAGGCTCAATAGTGTGTGTGGCCTCCACATGCCTCTATGACCTCCCTACAACCCCTGGGCATGCTCCTGATGAGGTAGCGGATGGTCTCCTGAGGGATCTCCTCCCACACTTGGACTAAAGCATCCCCCAACTCCTGGACAGTCTGTAGTGCAATGTGGCATTGCTGGATGGAGCAAGATATGATGTCCCAGATGTGCTCAATTGGATTCAGGTCTGGGGAACGGGTGGGCCAGTCCATAGCATCAATGCCTTCATCTTGCAGGAACTGTTGACACACTCCAGCCACATGAGGTCTAGCATTAGGAGGAACCCAGGGCCAACCACACCAGCATATGGACTCACAAGGGGTCTGAGGATCTCATCTCGGTACCCAATGGCAGACAGGCTACCTCTGGTGAGCACATGGAGGGCTGTGCAGCCCCCTAAAGAAATGCCGCCCCACACCATTACTGACCCACTGCCAAACTGGTTGTGCTGGAGGATGTTGCAGGCAGCAGAACATTCTCCATGGCATCTCCAGACCCTGTCATGTCTGTCACATGTGCTCAGTTTGAACCTGCTTTCATCTGTGAAGAGCACAGGGTGCCAGTGGCGAATTTGCCAATCTTGGTGTTCTCTGGCAAATGCCAAACATCCTGCACGGTGTTGGGCTGTAAGCACAACCCCCACCTGTGGACATCGGGTTCTCATACCACCCTCAGGGAGTCTGTTTCTGACCATTTGAGCAGCCACATGCACATTTGTGGGCCACTGGAGGTCATTTTGCAGGGTTCTGGCAAGTACTCCTTCTGTCCCTCCTTGCACAAAGGCAGAGGTAGCGGTCCTGATGCTGGGTTGTTGCCCTCCTACAGCCTCCTCCACGTCTCCTGATGTACTGGCCTGTCTCCTGGTAGCGTGTCCATGCTCTGGTCACTACACTGACAGACACAGCAAACCTTTTTGCCACAGCTCGTATTGATGTGCCATCCTGGATGAGCTGCACTACCTGAGCCACTTGTGTGGGTTGTAGATTCCGTCTCATGCTTCCACTAGAGTGAAAGCACCGCCAGCATTCAAAAGTGACCAAACCATCAGCCAGAAAGCATAGGAACTGAGAAGTGGTCTGTGGTCACCACCTGCAGAACCACACCTTTACTGGAGATGTCTTGCGAATTGCCTATGCTTTCCACCTGTTGTCTATTCCATTTGCACAACAGCATGAGAAATTGATTGTCAATCAGTGTTGCTACCTAAGTGGACAGTTTGATTTCACAGAAGTGTGATTGACTTGGAGTTACATTGTGTTGTTTAAGTGTTCCTTTTATTTTTTTTGAGCAGTGTAGTAATGTTTTATAAAATTAATTAATGCATATTACTCCAGAATCAAGTCTGCCTCTTTCAACAGGGTTTTTTCAGGAGTATCTCACCCAGTATTTTCTCCTAACCTCAGTGTGTAAGAAATACAGATCTCCCACCAGCTGTCCTGGCTTACTGAAATAGCAATAGCAATAGCACTTAGACTTACATACTGCTTTACAGTGTTTTACAGCCCTCTCTAAGTGGTTTACAGAGTCAGCCTCTTGCCCCCAACAATCTGGGTCTTCACTTTACCCACCTCGGAAGGATGGAAGGCTGAGCCAACCTTGAGCCTGGTGAGATTTGAACTGCCAAATTGCAGGCAGCTGGCAGTCAGCAGAAGTAGCCTGCAGTACTGCACTCTAACCACTGCACCATCATGGCTCATTATAAAGATAAAAATTAAAACAAAAATGAAATCATAGTATAATCTTCCATCCATAGAGCATAAAGTGAAGTAGACCAAACTGGAAAAAAAATCATTTTTTTAAAAAAAAATCAAATGTGAAAGCCCCTTTTAATTTTGTAAGAAATTTACAAAAATATCTGCAATGTTCCAGGAAGACCAAAAGATAGTGTTAATCCTCTGAGAAGCTTTTTTTTAAAATAATGGAGAATCTTAAAAGATTTTTTCATAAAATTAATAACTTTATGGCTATTTTGAAGTGTGAGTGAAGCTGACATTCAGCCTCCAACTTTATAAAGTTGTCCAGAAAAATAAGGATCCTTACAAGTACATAGGGGAAAAATACCTTAATAGTTTAATCCTATAACAGTCAAAAGTCTTGAAACATTGATTTCTTATATTTTAAGTCACTTTCCCCTGAAAAATACACTTTTTCACTTCTTTTCTCCTCTCCAACACATATTCTTCTTCGATATGCTCCCTTCCTTTGTTCTCCCATTATTTTTAAAAATCTTTAAAGTTTCTGTCTCCAAGTGAAGAAAGGGTTAGGGTATCTCTCCATTACTACATGACAGAAAAAGAATTTCATCCTTTTGAAAATGTTAATTCAGACTCAGAATTCAACTTCAGTCAGCTGTTGGGGGGAGGGAGGGAGGGAGGGAGGGAGGGAGGGAAGGATGGTGAGGTGGGGTGCTGCCTACACATTCATTACAATTGAATATTTGGAAACAAATGGTATTTAATTTTAATGTCATTCATTGCCAAAACTATAAGATACTTATAAGCATACTAAGATAGAGCCATTAAATGGTGGCTCTAAAAACACCAAAATAGTGGCCATTGTTAGGTTTTCAGAAATGATATCATAGCCTAATCTAATTAAGACAGTAATTACTAGGACCAGACATTGTAAATAACAAAGAAATAATCATTATGGACATCAGAAGTATGTGAAATCAGTTTGGATTATCTCTTCCCAAATGAAACATTTTGCCCTTAATGATTGTGTTATAACTGCTGTCCAATAATTCTACATTACTTCTTGTTCCAAAGGAACTATCCTATTGAATGATATATGTAATTGGAAAATCTATGTGTCAACCTATGAATAAAACAGCTTTACATTAAATCAGATTAAACACATTTTTGCAGTTTGCATAGCAAAAAATTTATCTTAAATTGTTTGATATTTGAATAAATAGAAATAGAAAACACCTGCATCTCTTATTTGAAACTGAAGGTTTTGTATTGATGTGTGTATGTATATGTGTATGTATCAGATAAAAATTGTGCCTCCTCAATCAGTGTTTCTGTCTCTGAAAAAGAAACTGTATTCATATAAAAAGTAGTGCAAGATTAGAAAACATGGACAGACCTGGCCCATAGAATTATCAAGGGTCAGACATGACTAAAGGGATATCATCATCATCATCAATCATCATCATCATCCATATAAAAAGCAGCTTCTTTGAGATAAAATCTACAACAGATCTGGCTGCAAGCTTTTTTTTAAAAAACGTTCAATGGGTTAGGACCACTTATCCTCATGAGTTCAGTCTGAATGGATGAAGCTGCCTGCAAAGAATGGTGCGTTGCTGTCACTGTTACAAGGAAACACGCCACTTGAATGGAGCATAATTTTAAATGAGGAAAAAGTTACAGGAATGAATTGGATATTTCCCCATTCATAACTGAATTCAGAAAACAGAATCACCATGCTCCTCATAATCATATTTCAAGAGTATAATTTAAATGGAAATCCTAGCAGGGCTGAACTGGTTTGATCCAGTTTTTGTGAAGGCAGTTTATACGTGACTAAACAAACTTGCAGTCACAAATCCAGCAGCAGGCATGCTACGATAAGGTTGATGCTAGGATTAACTCCAAGCACTTGCCTGCTTTCAGGACTCACATGACTACCCTCCATTCTCCCATTCATTATATATGAATCAATGAAATAATGAGTGCAATTCAAACCAGTGGAATCTCTTCCTTTCTCCTTTCAAAACAAATGAATGGAGAAAGCAGAAATATTCTCTCTCTGCCAACCCTACCCTACCTAAAGTGGAAATGTTAAGATGGAAATTGTCATTACTATGTGGCAAACTATAGCTGAAAAGATGGGCAAAAGATAGACCCACCCACCCCAAAAAAATCTTCCTAAGCAAATAAGGAATTCCATCTTTATGCCAGTTTATCATAATTCAGGTCTCACTTCTGCCGCAGCTTATTTATAATGCTTTTTCTCTGGCAAAGAGAAGCTGTCATTAATAAAAGAAAACCTTGGTTCTATGATTTATTGAAAGGCAATCAAACAAATCCAAAGGTGCAATAAACTATGCTGCTGCTTTTGTTAAAGAAGTGTGCTTGGTCGTGCAGCTTATTTTTCATTTCATGTTTTCTAGCAACCTTTATCTCTACAAACAGACACACAGAGGCAGAACAGGAGGGTTAATTTTTATTGTTTTGTTTCCATCATAACTTTATAAAAAATATCCCTCTTTCTACCTCCATGCAATCCTACTACGATGGGGTGGTTGCTCATATTAGTGCTAATAGCATCAAAATATCCAGGTGACAATTTTTTTATCTGGATCTTGGGAAAGAGTCACTCATCCCTACATGAAGAAGAACCTAAAAATTTCTATATACATGAAGGAAAGTGGAAGAACTTAAAGACCTTAAAGACCTATTGGCTACCATGTATCTTCAACCCTTGATGGATTCTTCTTCATTTCTAAGCATATAAATTGCTCCATATTGTCTGACTTTGTTTTTCCTGATCTGTTGCTTATTGACAGCTACAGTAATGCAGATTTCTCTTCCCTCCCTTCCAAAACACTAAGTGTAGATAGTCCAAATCTTTTTCCAGCAAGGTCAGTCGCCGCTTCATAAAAATATTCTCACAGAATTCTCACATTGAGAAGAAACCAACAAGCATGAAGGACAGTAAGTTTGTCCCTGATTCACCAGAATGGCATTTGGGATTAAGCTTTTAGCTGTAATGAGAGCCAGTTTGGTGTAGTGGTTAAGGCTAGGTAACAGACTGGAAACCAGGAGGAGACCCTGAGTTCCAGTTCTAACTTAGGCACAAACCAGATGGGTGACTTTGGGCCAGTCACTTTCTTTCAACCCTACAGATCTCAAACTATTTCTGGAAAAAAAGGACACATCCAGGCAGCTTCCAAGAACTGGACATGATTGAACAGATTTTTTTTTTTTAAAAAATAGCTATAATGGTGGTGATGTATTGGATGGGTATAAGGAACATAAACAGTCACGATGCATCATTTGCTTAATGGTTCTTGCTCATTGTACTAAGGATGTTTATGGCTTCATAAAGATGCTTCAAGAATTATAGAAAGTAGTTTAGAAATCCATAACACACATAAAGGAGGAAAGTGAGTGGATTTGTGCGACTTTAAAAATGCTGTTGCTCCTTATTTCCAAATACTGGTATCTCGGAGGAAAGCAACCATTGGGAAGTAACATGCATGTCAGATTCCTTTCCTCTTGCAACACAATTGGATGCAAATGCCAGCAGCTGCAAATCTAAAATAGCTGCTACTGTTCTTTTAACCTGACTGATTTATCTTGTGGCTTTTCTAAGACCTTTAATCTTCAGTAAATAATTTCTCACTTCCTTGTGGTTATCCTAATTCTATGCTTTCAGATAGAACTTCCTGTAAACATCACTGGTGGATCAGAAGCACAATATACCCTACACTAAATGAGGCTTCCATGTTATGGGAGACATATTTTAGAAGATTGGTTCAAGCTAGATCCTGGTGACTAAAAAATAAAAAAGAGAAAATAATGAAAATCAAGCCAAACTTTTTATTTGTGTTCCTCATCAGTCAGAAGGATTTTAGATAGTGTATGAAACTTAAGTTAATGCCCAAAACATGGGATTATTAATTTGCTGAGCGTGCCTGGAAAAAATAAAATAGGGAAGTGCAGTATAACTTAATGCTGGGTAGGAGGCATAGAGACCAGAGTTTTGCTCTTCAGAGGGCTGTTCAAAAATGTGTGACCGCAAAAAAAATTAATAATAATCAGCTTCTTGATTTATAAAACATGTATAACACAAATAAATAGGTATTAATTATAAAACGTTTTATACAAATTATAGAATCCTCAGTGCTGGTAAGAGTATTATACTGCAAGCATGATAATAAATGATTGAACAAATGAGCAGGTTGTAAGAGATGGGTGATGTCCCTTCATTGTTTATTGATGTTATGCCTAGAACATGCCCCATCACCCTCTTTCTTATTAGCTCTTTTGCACTGGATTCTTGACACTGAAAACTTGTCTTGAGTAACTGCTAAGTTTTTAAAGACAGAAGGAAAATCTGATACAAGAATGCTGATCTAATTGTAATATTTCACTAGTGTGGTATGGAAGCTAATAAATATTTTGTGAAAAGCCCTTCATTCAGATGGATTTATGCCTTCAGCTAATGTACTGCCCACTTTATTCATCTAGAAAAAGAATAATGTGGCAGTAGTAAAAGAATATGAAATAATCTGACATGTTTTTAATTTCCATGCTATCTGCTGAATTTCTGAAGATTCAAAATAATGGTGGCAGTTTTGTTGAAACTGATTTAGAAGTGTCCATACTTTCTTTTGAAAACTATATAACCTGTAGCTCCTTAGTGAAGTTGCAAAAAAAAAGTAGAAGCAATTCATATCCATTTAATTATTTGTTATTTACCCTCCCATTTTATAAGGTCTGAGACAAAAATCCATAGGTTCTATCTATTCCATCAGGAGGGGAGAGGAACTATCAAAGTGACAAATTGGGAGGCATCATCTTAAACTGTTCTATCTTTCAGTCTTAGATCTATTGAAAAAGAAATATCTAACAGGAAAATATCCCAGTAAAGTTTGCCATGTCTGGACTGCAAACACAAAACATCCCTTCCATGTATAATCAATCCTTTTTGGTGACAACATTGGGCAACCTTGTTTCTTGTATACCCTGGCACCCAGTGGAAGACTGGACTGGGGAGAGATGCAATGAAAATGCTAATTATCTTTTGTTAATATAATACATTCTTGATTTAAGGATAGTAGAGGAAAGGATGTCTGTTAAAGCTGAATGTGTTAAATCCAACTTGTTTTTACAGTTGCAAAACACATCCACATATAACATTTTTTTCCAAAGAGAACAGCTATGACTGATTTAAAATTAATTTAACTGACTTTTAAAATAAAAATAAAATAGAGAAGAATAGTGAAGTTGTTCAAAAATTTCCGATTTTGTGAGATGAAATGAACAAGGCTATAATTTTCGTTCTGCACTCTGACTGTGAAGTAATATACACAGAAGTTGAGAATGCTGTCAATCATAATACATGGAGAACATTTTAATTACTGTAACTTAAAACAGAAAGGGATCTTCTGAATCATATGTGCACTGTAGACCAGGGGTCTCTTTAAGACTTAAAGTTGCCAAGGCTGGAGACTCCTGCTGTAGACTAAAGATTGTAGTTTAGACTCAAATCATGGGTAGTGAGCTGTTGCTGTCCATTCTGAAGACACTATGGAGTTTTAGAAGAAACATGTACACATACGTATGCACTCATGAATTTTAAATATTCTTAGTCTTTTAACTTTTCAAGTTCAGACTATTTGTTGCACTTTTTAGAGACCGCTAGCTAGAAATTATTAATGCATCTTGTGAAAATAAATGCTAAAATAAATAAATGCTAAAAGAAGATGTGTTAATGAGCTATCTCAATTAGGTTGACTTGATCTGGTCCAACTGACTGGAAGTTCCTGTGTCATAAGGAAGGATCAGTAAAAGTTTCAAAGCTGTGGTCTTCTATTGGGCAATACATCCGATGTTTAGGAAATCCTTCTCCAACTCCTAAACATATTGTCTCAGTGTCATCAAGCTGAGCCCACACAGCTATTGCTGTGGCAACGTTTAAGAGGAGAGTCACGAACAGCTGAAAATAGAAAATCTCTCTCTCCCTCCGCCCTCATTTCTCTCTTATTTTGTTTCCCTCAGTCAGCCGTTTGAGGCAAGCAAAGTCAAGAGCTCAGAAGTTTTAGAAATTCTCTTTATTAGGGTAGGACCTGTCAGATTTATACCAAAAAAAGCCAAGGCTTGGTTATTTTGAGTGTTTTCACCATGCTTTCTTTTTTCCCAGGACTAAGCAATATTTTCTGGACATTTTCTCCCTTAGCAATTCATTTCTCCTTTCCCCATTCCCAGGACCAGGTTTAATTCCTTCCCACACACATCAGCTTTCACTACAGTAACTTGTAAATGATACATTCTTCACATATCCATGTTGGATTATGACCTTAGAATTCTTGACTTTGATAGGTCGTGACTGGACTTCCATTTCCATGTCAGTTCATTACATAGATTTTAATCAGGACATACCACAAAGACCACAAAGCTCTTCCCAGTCTTCCGGCACCTGTTGCAAAAAAAATTAATAAAAAGAAAATTAAAAAGAGAGTCTCCTACTTCTTTGCTCTCAAAGGCCAGTACCTGAAATGTGAGAAAGTCTAACTACTGTCAGATCAGCTCTAGTTGGAGCAGAAGGAAGGAAAACTATATTCTAGACACTCACTGCCTCATGATAACCAATACTGAACCAAAAGGTCTTCTACTTTACTGGGCTATTTGTGGGGCAGTACTATCAGCCATGGTCCTCAAGGTTTAGCAAGTTATTGTAACCTTTCAGGCTGAAATTCCCATAAGTAGATCATCTCTTCATTCAAAACAGAATGCAACAATAAATGGGAACAATAGCCACTGGTATATTTTAGTGAGACTAAGAGTTATTGGAGGAGGCAGAAGCTGCATTCCATCTCACAGCAGTGTCAGTTCACCTTAGTAAAAGCAAAACGTGGCCAATTCTCTCTTTCATACCTTACAACTGTCCTGCTAGAGCTAGGAGCTGCACCTTGGCAGCACCTAATCACTTCAGGCAAAGGGTATACCAATGCTTACAGCTGTTATCAACCTAATTCCTGCCTCCTATCATTTAAAAAAATACTTCGTTCATGAGGACAGGTATGTTAAAAAAATATTGTCACCAGGTTTTTTTTTTAAAAAAAATCCTTGAATCCGTACTAGGGGTGGATAGTATAATATATGCATATATGTAGAGTTACCCCAACCACTTCCAAAATAACCTTCTTGTAAGTGTCTGGTTGGGGAGTAAGGTAGACTACATGTATCAACTGCTGACTGCTGCTTCTAAAGCATTTTTAGAATATGCTGCCTGGGGGATTCTGGGAGTTGACGTCCACCCATATTAAAGTTGCCAAGGTTGAAAAACACAGCTCTAAAGTAAAATCCTGCTAAATAATAGAAAAACCACTCAGATGTCTTTGAAAAAATTATTGTAGAACATTCACACCTTCAGAAATGGCAATAAATGGGGCAGGATTTTTGAGATAAGGAGACAGATGGGCAACAAACTGTTGGGTTGCCTATGAGAATATCCTGCAAAAAAAAGTCTGTGAACCAGCTGTCTGAATCGTGCTACACAACTTGTTTTAAGAAGGCTCATTTATAGAACTCTAGCAACAAAGTTGAGTGATTTTACAGAAGTATTTCTTTTAATTGTGATTGATTTTCATATTAATAAAACATGCTTGATTCCATCTGATTGGAAGAAACCATGATTAATATCTCCATTGTAAACATTTTGAGACAGGTATGTCAACAGGTCCTGTGTTGCCATGACAGTAAGTTCCTGATCATCTCCAAGGTTACATAACACAAGCCTGAGATTAATTTCTTTCTTCCTGCACGATGAATAATGTTATTTTGTTTCTTTCCTTTCTGAGGTGTGCTTGTCATTTCAATGTTTTCCCCTTTTCCTTCCTCTTTCTTTGAGTTAATGCAGCTATTTCTGTAATTAGTTAACTCCCACAAATAACTAGTCTATTCATACCGGCAATATTACACCAGAAAACTAAAGACATGCAAGGTTTCTTCTGACCATCAATAAGCAACAAAACTGAATGGAACAACAATTCTGGGTGAATTTGGTCTGCTGGCAAAACATCATTCAGGAACAAATCCATCTGCACCAGCTGTGTGATTCATTACTTTATATACTCACAAAAATTAAATATAGGGTCAGATATAAATAAAGCAAGCTGCCCCCATAATCACTATGGTAAGATCCCCACTAATGCATTTTAGCATCTTCTAGCTTTACCTGCCCATCCCTGAGGCAACATAAAGCCTGACTTCATTACTGTTATTTGGCACAATGATAAATGGGTCATTTTCAAAAGATACCATGACTCACTAGTGCAGATCCTGCCTAAATCAGCTATATACCTTTAGACTTCAGTGCTGTAGATGGAATCAAGTGCTGTAAAAGGATGTGAGATAAAAGAGCAACGTGCCATTGTCCCATCATATTCATTCATATCCTTGGGGGTATCCACAATGGAAGGAAAGCAGATATAACAACAACAAAGGGATGATCTTCACAGGGGATGAAGTTATGAAACCCCAAGAAAATTGCCTTACATTTTAGACCTGAGTAGGGTTGAATAGAGAAGGATGTAGAGGTGGGGACCTGGAACTAAAGGGAATGTGGGAGATTTTATTTGGGATTGACCAGTCAAGGATCTGCTTTGGGTTGACAGTTCCATGGGAGAGTGGGAGTTGTAGTAGATTGATCCACAAGCATACTGTAAGGATATGTGGGTAAGACCTTGGGATTGCTTAGGGAACAATCATCTAAGAATGGGTATAGCCTACATCTGGATAATGGGTTAGGCAAGTTGAAGGGGCCATCCATAGTTTCTCGGACTGTAAAGCCAGGTGGAGGAAGGATTTGTACTTTCAGACTTGAAAATTAATAGTAGTCTTACCAGGTTGACCAGATGGGAAACACAATCAGAAGAGCTAATTCTACTCTCGTGAATGAAGGTGAATTCTACTTTATTATAAGGTTATATTAACAGAATCTTCTAAGTCTAAAAATATAAACATCCTTCTCATCTCCTTTGCAGCCCAAGAAACTAGGGAGGGCCCTTTCTGAGCGCCTTGCTCCCCTACTTCCCCCACTATCAAGCTGCAGGCTATGCCCATCTTATTTGTCTGTTCCCTAAGCCTCTTTTTTTCTCCATCTCCCACATACTATTATACATAAGAACTTGAAGTGAGGAGAATCTTTGCTTATTAGGATGTCAAGCTCAAGTGACCAGACCTGCATGTGTAGAATTCAAGCTAACTACTTTATTGTATTCTGCCTATAATGCAGGAATCTCCTCAGACCATTTCCCTTCCCTTGGGTAAGATAAATAAGGTTCCATGGCATTTGGTGGATGGGGGAAATTTCTTTGGATCTCCTATGGCTGTGTAACAATTCAAGACTACCTACTTGATCCCTCTTCTCTGCCTGGCTGGGTGTTTCCCAACATAGAATTGAGTCTAACAAAATCTGGAGGCAGAGATGGGAAGGGTAGTTAAGAATATAATAGCTGCATGGTGACTTGACATGTTGAATACAATGGATAAAGGGATAACATAAGTATTATTCTCATCTATTTGGTTGCATTATTTCCAAGTCATTGGGAAATGAAAATATAGGGGGGATAGACTCGGAAAAGGCTAAGTGTCATTGAAGCAAGAATTAGCAGAGAAAGATATGATGGAATATGGAGGGCAGGCCATCATCAAAAAAAGTCAAAAAAATAATCTTTATTCCCTTTTTTAGCCTTGATCTCCATTTGGGTACTAAGAAGCAGTGTTTCAGAATAGCCCAGGCTCCAGTTAGTGTTGTTAAATGCCAGATTTTTCTGCACTAAAAGGTACATCAGCCATGATTGATCCTGGATAAAGGGGCAGACGTGACACGTACTACTGAAACCTGGATGGACGAAGATGGAGTGCCTTTCAAATTTCACATCAGCTATAATTCCAGCACAGAGGGGGAGAGTTGCTGATGATCATCCAGGAGACTCTACTCTATATCGCAAGACCCATGTAACTGACAAACCACTGAAGAAAGAACAATACAGATTTCAGGAGGTATATTTAACCTGTCTAAAATATAGACAGAATGTTGAAAATTGTGTGAATAAATTCCCAGCTTCAGCTAAAGTGAATTAATTACAGTGGAGTCTTTTTGAAACATTTTCCTCCCACGTCTCTCACATCTGGACTGTGTTGCCTCTTCTCACGTAAACCAAATTCCTTGGCCCCCATTTTCTTCCCACAGTCGCTTTCATGGCCAAAGGCAATGTTCCACAGATACTAAGGGAGACGACATACATCCACTTGGAGTTGTTGATAAATATGCCCTGAATTAGCCTATAGGGATGGAGAGAACGGGAAGAGAAAATAACATGCAGCATGCTTGATGAAGGACAGGACAGACCTTCAAAGCATTCAGATGTGGATGTCTCATGCTACCAAACTTATCCACAATGGGTCTGACAATGTTCTCACAAATTTATATTGGCGCTAACACCAAAATCGGTTCTGTAAAACATTTCATTATTTTCTGCTGTGATTTACCTAGGTTAAAATTAGGGTTAAGGTTTCTTTTATTAAGTTAAATCCAATTAAATTAGGATTTCTTGCCACTTTTTGATACAGGACAGTTCTCCCTTGTTCTTCAGGCTTTTTGGCCAACCCTCCATCCAATAGGCTAATTTGGGCACATACTCAAATTTTCCTTTCCTTTGTTAGGAAGTTTCTCAGTATATAATGAAGTTAGGTCTATTTCTTTGTGCTTATTTGGTTTTTATACATAAAGAAGAGACGACTGTCACTTGGGAAAGGAATAAATTCACTTTGAAAAGCTTATTTGCTTCATTTCTTACAGATTGTGAATTAACATTATTCGATGCAATGCCCTCCAAATCTATCTGTCCACATGATCTCCAGCCAGCACATCCAATCTTAGGTTGACTTTGAATGATGGGAATTACTGTCCAAGCTACCTGGACAGCATGGAGTTCAGGGGAAACAAGTGTAGGCCTGCTGCTTAACACTCCTCTCTTAGTTGGTGTAATGATACCTCTCCAATTATAGCAATGGACTTTTCATGTGAGCATCCATGAGTGGCTTCTCTTCAGACTTTGACCATCAAAAAGAAATTGGCTTGAATATTGAAAATATCACTTATTCCTCATTTATTTGGATAATCTTACTTCTGTCCACATTCTTACTTCCCTTGGATTTAGACAGCTTAGTGAAAGAGGCTGAATCACACCCCATTGCTTTCCAGAGTTTACACAATGAGTCCAGTGTTGAGTGCTTGTTTTTTTTCTTTCACCAGAAACTTTTCTAGAAGGTCCAATTTGTTGTCAAGAGCCCTGCTGCAATTGCATGTTTATCTGCATCATAAATTCTGTAATATTGATTGTAAATTAAGATTGATCTACTTGGAAGCCCGGTTAATGCGCTGGATCTGAGACAAGTAGAAATTCCACAAATAATCCTATATTAAGGATAAATATTTTAAAAGCTGGGCTATTCTTATCTTTTTTGCTGTCAAGACCATGCAAAGTCCTGGTATAGACCATGCATGTGCTTAAAATTTTTGTAACGCAATTGTATTATTAGGGCTACATCAGAATGGTATGTGCCAGCAAACAATTTCTGCTTGATAATAGCAAATTGACAGTCTGCCAGATATTTTTTATCCAACATTTTCATTGCTTCCATAATAAAAGGCACAAGTGCCATATTGATCCATATTTTCCAGAAAATAAGCTGCACTTGTACTGCTTTCTCTCAAATCCAGATGGCTTATCCTGCCCCACTAAATTCACATTTCATATCTATCATGACAACAAAGGAAAATGAATGATATTGCTTCTTAAGTCTGCCAGGTTTGTTTTAATATCACCATTACTCTTTGCTTTTCTGTTATAGTATGATATCAAACCTCATATATCACTGGACTGTTTACACTACTACTTTTTATATAAGATGGAAATATTTTGATGTCTGAAGCAAAGGAGAAACTAGAGCCACTTTCCCACTTCAGGATTGGCTCATGATTCTAACATTCTGCCAACATTCAGAGAGTCAATCTATGAGAGAGATGAGCAGTTTAAAAAGAGAGAGAGGGGAGAGAGAGAGAGAGAGAGAGAGAGAGAGAGATACCTTTCTATTGTCAGAAAGGTACATTAGAACTGCCCACAGCCTGGAGTTAGATCCTCACTGGCTCAAGGTTGACTCAGCTTTCCATCCTTCTGAGGTTGGTAAAATGAGGACCCAGATTGTTGGCAGCAATATTCTGACATTTGTAAACTGCTCAGAGAGTGATGTAAAGCACTGTGGTTTAATTCCAGGCACAATACTGCAGAGAACCTTTTTGTAAACTTGGACACACATGAGGTTTATCCTTGAAAACTTGTACCGCAGAGCTTCAGTCTGCATTTGGCACCTCCCAAAAGAGATAACATGAATACTAGTGTTTAACACATTGTGAACTGCAGCACAAGTTCTCAGATCCCATCAGCATAGAACCAAAGCACTCAGGCATCCAAAGACATGGAAACTCGGTTCCATCCAGGCATTCAAGGTAAAGCTGAAAGTTGCCTAAGCATTGCTCTACACTGTAAATTGAACTGTTGAAATCAGTCCCCCTGTTAACAGAACATGTTGCTGTCTCAGATTTAGACACCACAGAGAAGTATGATCCAAATGTAAATGCTTAGGAGAAGGTTTCCATAACTATTTTTGGGCTGCCAAATTTCTGCAGTTACTTACAGGCTTGCCTGGCCAAGTGCGTGAAAATTATAATATCCTGGAACATCTCTGAAATTCTGACACATCTGAAAGGGGCCCAGAATCAATTCATGAGGAGGAAATAGCTGTTGCAACAGAAACCATAAGGACTCCCCCTGATATAGCCATGTTTTGTTGAAGCATCCACTTCTCCCCTTCCCTCCCTACACACAGTGCCCCACATTATTCTCTTCGCAAAAGATTCCAGAAGTAAAGATGGTTATAGCTGCTCACTTTTTAAGGACATCTAAACTTCATATATAGATTCTTTGAGTGTAACAATAGACAAAGGTGTTGTGGCCAATAACATTAAAAAATATATTTGCATTGCACCCTTGTAATGATGACGACGTGGAGTTCAGAGGTGTGTTTGGAATCCTTGTCCCTTAGTCAGTCTGAGTTTTCTCTTGCGGTTTGATTTTTAGACATGGACAAAGATTCAGTTGTATGAGAACCCAAGTGATACAACCCAAACCATGTCTACACTGCAACTTTTAATGTTCTTTTAATTAAGGACTAGCCTCTAATTTCACATTTTCCAAGACATAATAATAATAGCCGCCCATGGATATTCTTGGAAAATAATTGTCAAATATGTCCACCCATCTAGACAAAGACAAATAGAAGGAGAGGCAATTAAGCATGCTTGGGAGTAAAAAAAATGGTGAATAATGTATTATTGGCCTTCTCAACTGAAATCAATATATAGAAGGATAATCAACCAATATTTTCCATATATTTTTTCTTCCAAAGTTATCATTGTGAAGAAGAAGGAATAAATGTATCTACAGTCCATGTATACATGTAATGTATCTTCTAGGTCAAAGTGCATTTACCCAGAAGTTACTGCTACTAAAATGCAAAAATATGTCTTAAGCTTACAATGCTAGTGGCTTTTCCAGAATCACACGAGTACAAGGCTATAAAGGCATGACCCTTTGTCTCCCAAGACTCTGCTCTCATCAACAAAGCTGTTTTTCCTGCCTTTTTAATCATCAAATGCTCCCTGATTGAAGGCCCTTCTTTGAGGCCCCAGACAAATTGTGGTTTGTTGACCTCAGTGAAATCTGGAAGAAATTCATTGCAAAAGAATGTAGTGGCATCAAAGGAGATTCAGCCCTGCAGACTGGAATCTTTGTTTGCCAAGACTTCTAAGAACAATTATTTAATTAGTCTCCTTCCAGCCCTTTACTGACCCCACAAGCAGCTGCAGTCGGGATCCCAAAGAATCCCAAAAGAGAACCTTAGACCACAGAGGAAATGTCCAGAAAAGTCTCAATAGAAAAATCCTAGATTACTAGGCTTAGCTACCACCCACAGACCTCAGTTCATGATTCACTATTATATATGCCCCACAACTGAATTCCTTGAAGAGAAAAGAAAGAAAATAGAAAAGCACAAGGACAGAAAGAACCCACTTAGACTTATTAATGCTCTCTCTCTCTCTCTCTCTCTCTCTCTCTCCCTCCCTCCCTCCCTCCCTCTCTCTTGCCTCAATGCATGGTTACATAAGAACTGGTGTAGTGTTGTGGTTAAGCATTGGAGCCAATCTGAATTAAGAAGTCTAAAGTTCAAACCTTGCTTCAGCCATAGAATAAATCACTTTAGAGAATGTCACACCAAGCCAGGAGTTTTTAAATCATGGTTAGTTGAATACATTCACTGGATAGTACTAAGCCACAATGGCTTAGCTCATACATCATTCTAAATTGCAAACAAATGAAATTATGGGTGAGTTCAGTTCAACGTGTGAACCTGCTGGATTTTTATATTGAGAGCTCCCTGTATTTATAAAGGAGAGATCACTCAGTGGTGGGGGAAAGAGGTTAGAGACTATATTATAGAAGAAAGCATCAACAAGCACTTTTAAACAGAGGGTTTGGTTGTACTCATTTATACTTCCTGAATATATTCTGTCCTTTTTATGCACATGTTTGCATGCTGTTTTTTAAATGTACTCAAAATGTAATCTGTATTTTATTTCCTTTGTTCATTAATTATATACACATTTTACTATGTATTGTTTGAGAGGTAAACAGCAGCACATTCTGAAAAGTGTGAATGTTAAAGTTTATCTGCATTCTAGCTTAGATACAGATTCAGGAAAGGACAGTTTGCATTAAAATGCAAACTAAACCAGCTCCCTCCCTTACTTAATTCTAATAAAGGTTTTCCTGTAATATCTCACCTGTGGTTCCACTCAGTTTGCTTTCAATGAAAAATGCACACAAACAATATTAATCACTGTTCACCAACAGGAGAACAAGAGAGAGTATTCTACCAATGATCTGATGATTTCCTGCTTGTCTGGCAAGATCAAAAAAGGATGGCTTCCTTAAGGAGCTGCTGTTATGTAACGGAGTATTGTACCCTCACGATAGACCACCTTTCTTGCATTGGTTCTGAATAGCTGCACATCCCTCTCTTGTTCCATCAGTAATAAAAATTAAAGTCCAAGTGGCAGATATTGATGATAGAGGACAAGAGTTTTACAAACAACAAGAGTTAGCAGAGTCTATTTTGATGATACAATAAATAAAAAAGCAGAGAATCTTCCCAAAATTTTACCAAGAATCTGGGAAGTCCACAAAAACAGGTGAAGCTTCTGAAGCCCTTAAAAAAGGTTAGTTGCTTCAAAGTTTCTACATGCATGAATAAAATGGTAAATAAAGAAAAATGACACTATTTGAATTCATGACTTTTTTTCATTCTTTAACTCACATATGGATGACTGCGAATCAAATAAAGGATGACACTGAACAGTTCTTAAAACTGAGGGGTATTGCTTTTAACCCCCAAATCTATCACATCTGAATCTCTTTTGCATTCTGGAATATTCACACACATAATGCACATACAACACACACCCCTTTTTATGTTCCTCCTCAGTATATAGTGGTTCAAAGTAAGGGAAACATTCAAAATAAGAATTGACTTGTAACTGAAGCCTTTGCCATTGCAAAGAAAGGCAATGGAATATAATGTATACATTAACATTATATTATACCAGGTGTTTTCAAAATAATGTATTCATAATGGGCTCTCTATATCATCTGTAACAATAAGAAATGTTGCAAAGAAATCTATAAGAATAGATTAAAAGGAGAAAGAGCAATACTGATAGGAGAGAGATTCCTCCCAAATTCATTTCTCCTTTTTGAAATTAAAAAAAAGTAATAATTCAACAGCTGCACACTTTTTATTCACTGTGCTGGAGTTCCATCTAGTGGCAACATTTCCCGCTGCTTCCATTGATTAGCCTTCATTTTTTGCAAACTTCTCAACATCTCAACTTGAATTTGATAACTATAGTTGTCAATATAGTTTATTAATAATATTCTAGGGATATTTTTATTGCCTTCTTCTGGGATGATCTGTTGACCTTCCAATACAATTTAAAGTTTTAATATTTCCTGGGCACTAATTGATTTGAACCCCAGTAAGGTGTTGCACAGCTCATTGCTACCTAGCTGCATATTTTTGGAATATCAAATAATTCACTCTAAGGCTATAGGGCAGGGGTGTCAAACTCACACCTGAAGACAGATGCATCATGCACTGGTCATGCCCACCCCCAGTTTAGCAAAGGGGGAAAAAGTCCTGATACATCACATGACACCATGAGTTTGACAGCACTGGTTTAGCTTCACAGCTTTTTGCAGTGGAAATATGAGTTGAAATAAGAGAGATGGCATTCAAGAACAACAGATAGAAACACATACAACTTAATCATATGATTTTTCTTTTTTTTCCCCTTTCCTTTTCTTTTTTGCTTATGGAATCTGTCCAATTCCTACAAACAAAATACAAGTACTGGAACAAACTAACTAGCAGTTTCTTCGGTAGCATTGAGAAACAAATAACTGCAGACTCAATGTTGATAATAAAACTGCTAATGCAAAGATTACCTATGAGTATTTGTATCAATAATCCGATTCAAGTTGTGGTCTAAACTTTGAACCACCTGTAACACACTCATATAGAATCATGTTCTTTATGTTTCCAAAAGCCGTTGTGGTTGATATTAAGGAGCAGTGGGGAAACAAAGTTCTTTTAGATTATTTCTCTCAACTAATCTTTTATCCTTCCCCACCATTCAGAAAGTCCTAGGGAAGTGGATGTTTCCATGTATATGTTGTACTATGTTCCAACAACAGCCTACTCAAGGAACTATCAAGGAAAAAAGAACATTCCCACCAACACTGACAAGCTGCTGTATATAAACAGAGAGCAAACTCCACTCCCTTCTACCATGAAAATAAAACATAACTTCCTCTGTGAGCATAGATCATTTATTTATGCTTTCTGAGCTTGATTGTTTGCTTGCAGATGTTTTGTTATTAGACTAGGCAATATCTTCATCCTAGAAGTGAGTGGAGTTTGGTAGTTCCAAGGGGGGTGGGGCAGAATGTAACTGAAATTAAAGCAGCGTGGATTTCACACTGTATTAAGATTGGGTAGCCCAGTAAATGTCACTCCCCCGCATCTCTGGCTCATACAAGTTTTAAGGTTACAAAGAGCAGAGTGGGAGAGGAAAATCAATGGCATGAGATGTTTACCATCCATGCAATCATGTTCTCGATTTAAACTTGGTATGTGTGAATGTATGTATTAAATGATTTTATAAACTGGGTTTCAACTCCATTGAATCCTATAGCACTACTCAAAGAACATACAAAGCATAGAAAGATGGGCAGTGTTTCCCTATTTCTAATAGAAAAGTGTGAGTGGAATAAACTATGAGTAAATTATGTTGCATGAAAAGAATACTTAAGAACCAATGATACTTCTCTAGTTACTGTCGCTATTCAGTTTTTTTGTTTGCTGTGGGATAAAATTATACAAAGTTGGCAGGTGTTCTTTTTTCACTTGAAAAACTGTTTTAACAGAAAACTATAAAGTATCCAATATAATTATACTTCAAACATCTCTTCAAAATATTTTAGTATGACTAGGTAGAATTATACAACCTAGGCAGTAAAATCCAGATAGGGCAGGAAAGATATACATAGTTAAAGGATGTAAGAATTTTTAGTATTTTAGCTGCACTCACTGTAATATTATTGTTGTGGTCATTTTTCTTTCACTTTTGGATTTGATTATTATGATTTTACTTCTTGTCCTCCAAAGTCACAGAAATGAGATCCCACCCCATATAAATCATTTAAATACATACATACATACATACATACATACATACATACATACATACATACAAAAACAATTGTCTTACAAACAATTGTCTGGTTTTATAATAAACTTTTTAAAAAAGAAACAAGTTCCATGTTTTCCATCACATCTTAATGGCAGAAAGAAAGCATTTAAAAATGCAAGGAATAATACTTTTTTCTTTAAAAAGTAACTGTAATAGTTGAGGAACACAGATGTGATTTCTGTTGCCTCTTTCTCTAGAGATATATAATTTATAGATATATTAACATATACATACCTAAATTAGTTTGTGGTCAGATAACATCATTTCGCAGATGACACTCAATTCTATATCTTGACTTCAGGCTGATCCAATATTGTCAAATAGTATCTTTATCCTGGAGGATATCAGTGTCTGAATAGGCAAGCACAGTCCCTGAACGAGTTCTAGAATAAGGCTGGTATCAGGGGTGGGTTTCTGGTTCTGTCCACCTCTGTAGAACCGGTAGCTCAGAAGAGCAGGATGTCTGCTGATGTTTTTGCCCACCCGCCCACCTGGGGTCTTACCTGACCTTTATTTCCTGATTTTTTCAACTTCATCTGCCCCGCGAGGCACAGCTGCAGTTAAAAAAACAGGAAAAAAGGGCTTTTTGAAAGGCTGCTTCTTTGCACACAGCATGCTGATGACAATTTACAGGTACGTGCCTGGCAGCATGCAGGGAAGCACATCATAAATCACTGAACCTCATAAATGACCCAACTGGTAGCTAACCCTGTCGAATCCCACCCCTGGCTCGTATGCAACTTAATCAACCTGTTTGGTGAACAGGCAGTAGTTGTAGCCAAGTAGGCCTTTACATAGATACATTTAGTGTGTTCTTGTTCTCCGCAGTTATTCATATCTTTATCACTCTATATGTGGCAATTGCAATATATTCCAGATGTATTGAAGACTACTTTAAAAAGCTGCAGCTTATGCCAAAATTGAGGTGGCATAAGTAGTGATGGATACACAAGCTGAATTCATTTCCAGTAAGATTCCAGAGGTAATTCAAGGTGGTTGTTATTATTTATAAAGACCTACATGGCATGAGGAGGTCTGAAGGACTGCCTGTCTCCCATGTTTCATGTCCATTCTACCTGTTCAGATAGAGTTGACATGTTGTGGATCTCATTCATTAAATAATGTTATTTAGTGGGATTCTGGAAACATGGCTACTCTGTTACACACCTACCCTTTGGAACAATATTCACCCAGAGATTGAAACACCCCTTTTCCTATTTTCTTCAAGTAATCCTTGAAGACTTGGCTCCTCACCCAGGCTTCAGGCTAAAGTGACTCCTTTGGAACGATATTTATGTGAGAGTCATTGTGGGTTGTTCCCTCCAAATCAACCATGGTTTTGTTTTTTTTATTGCTTTTATATTTGATTTTTATTGTTGTTCACTAACCTGAAATTGTCAGAATTTGGGTAGCCTATTTGATAAATAAAAATAAGGATTAAAAAAAATCTGATTTTAAAAGAATTGCTTTTCATGTTCAAATGAAAAACAAAAAAATACCTGTATGAATGAAAAAAAATCATTATAAAAAAAGATAAGTATTCCAGAGTTATAAGCCTAAACCAGAGACATATTCATTCTTTCTCCTAAACTGACATCTAATTTCTTCAAAGTAAAATCCCCCCCCCACCTCCAATAATTCTCTAATTCATAATGGATATAAAGCGTATACCAATACATTTTTGTGTTTCTCCAACATCAGTAACAACTCCAAATCTTATTTTGAGATAGTTTGCAGCAGTTTCGTGATTATAAAAGTTCCTCATTCCATTATCCTTAGATAGGCTGACATTTGCAGGATAAAATACGAAAGTATTCCTTGTGGACACATTATGGACTTTTTCTATTCCTATTTCACCCCTTTTCACCCTTTCATATTTTTTCCTGTTTTTTCTTTTTCTTTCTGTTAAATCTATCTAAAATCTTCTTTTAATAAAAATTATTTCAAAACAGTATTATGAATGTAATTGAATTCTTTATGTTTTTAAGGAGTTTAAAATAGGAAATATCATTAATGTTATACCACATATCCCAAGGTACTTTCCTGCTGCAAAATATTATATTTAGAACTTTGAAAAACCTCCGCTTCAACTAGATTTTGGACTGTAATAGCTTGGTTTGAAGTTACAGTAATATGCAGCTTCCAGAAATTCTTCCTGAGCCAAATTAAATAGTTCTATAAACATTTCTCCACTACAGCCACTAGAGCTTGCTCATGTTTGGCACAAAGAGTTCAAGAGACTAAGATATTTATGTTTGATCTGACCTTGAACCTGAGCCAGTTCAAAAGGCCAACTGTCAACTCTTTTTTTAATATTGTGTCCAAAATTATCAATCCTTCATTTTTCAATTAACTACAGTTATTTTTAATCTTTTTGCATTGCCTCAATATTTCATTCAGGCAGTTCAAATTTCATTACATATCTTAAAAGCCTATAATGCAGGATAAGTAACTCAAAATTTGTAACTTCACTTGGCTTAATTACAAGTCAAAACAGCTTGCTGGAAATTTCCCAGGTGATAACTGATTGGGATACACAGGAAGTTATTACCTTCTCAAAAAAAAAAAAAATAGAAGATTTTGTGTCTACATGGTTTATGAAAAAAATGAAATTTGAACAAATATTTCTTTAATTTGCAGCTTAGTTTCTCCCCCTTAAAATGTAGTATTTTTCTTATTATTTAGTATTTAAGGAGTATTTAAGTGCTTCAAAATTATTAATATATTGAAAGGATTAGAGCATACACAGAATGTGCCTAACTCGACCAGATTCCCTGTTGAGCTAAACTAAGCTCCATTGTAACCTGGTGTGCCAGCTGCAAAGATGTTTCCAGGCAAATTGCCAAGCTTAGCCTAGTAAAGTAACTTTTTGGAAATGCAAAATCTGCCTGTTTGCTGTAAGTAACTTAAAATGTGTTCTCAGCAATTTAATGTGAGAAACAAAGCTTTGGTCTAAAATGTATTTCTTTCCGATCTAAGGTTCCTTGGTTTGCAGAAGCGCTGAGAAAATTTCATGAGATTTGCGTGATATGAAATGTTTGTATAGCAATGATGATCTTTGCAAGCTGTATGGACTATAAAGAGAAGGTTTAGTTAGCACCATATGACTGCTTTTCCCTCTCTGCCTGCTCTGTTTAAGGTGGGAGACAAGAAGGTCAGCCATTTTTTGCTTTTTGGCCAAAAATAAAACTGATTATAAGTAGCCTCGTGTTAAGAGTTTCCTTGGATTTATCAAATTCTAGTATTTAAGGAGTGTTTAAGTGCTTCAAAATTATTAATATAGTAAAATAGAACATTCAAAAGAAGTACAATGTGTGTGCATCTTGGCACAAACTTTCCTCCCTCTCTTGACTTATTATTAAATAGTGCCCCAGTGAGTGAAACATGAATTTAGGTTTTAGAATTTCACAGTTAAAACAAGTCATTTTCAATGTTTTACACAATGTTGGTAATGGAACTGGATCAGCTTGATCTTGCAACTTCATCCATTTTCAAAAGCAAAACTGGTTTATTTCGACATTGCTGTTGTTTTTTTAATCACAACAAACCAGTTCTTTTTCTCAGTAAATTGCAGTTGGTGGGCTTTTTCAAGAATCCTTCTCTCTTCCCCCACTAGCAATAGAGGTTCAGCATCCTATTCTTGGCATATCCCTACTGTTATGCATTATTTAAAATTCATCTCCCAAAAATATGTAATTGGCAAAAAAAGGTGCTTTTGTATTTATCTGGCGAAGCAAGTCGTTCTGATGGTAAGATTACTCAGTACTCCATTTCTACAAAAAGGAGAAGCAAAACGAAGCGAACGGTAGAAGACAGGATAAATTTTTGAAACCCAAGCATGTAATCACCTTATCCAGAGGGTTTAGAATTGAGAATGTCACTGTTAGTTTTCTTACTAAAGAGAAATATCCACTTTTCATACTTTTTCCTTCAATCCGATACCGTGATACACAGGACGCAAACGATGTCACGATGTGCCATGCAGTGATCCATTTAATAAAGTGAGGAGAGAAACCTGTAGAGCCGCCAACATTTTGAAAAGAGCAGAATACGCTCATCTCCAGAACTTTTCTTTAATTATGTGACTGCGCTTAAATAAGATTTTGTTTTAAAAAGTCGGAAAAGTCATTTTCGGATCCGGAATCTTTTCCACCACGACTCCTGTTTCCAGCCGGACTCCTTACAACTACCGTCCTTTCGCGTGTCCGTACAGCTTGTTTCTTTTTACCGGTCTCTCGATGGCTTGATATCCCGGAATGCTTTGCGACAATTACTTCTTTTCCGGTTTTGGCTTGAACTTCGGCGGACGGGTAAGTTTGAGTTGTACCTCCCGAAATCCTCGATCATCGGCCTCGAGGGAAATTGTAGTGTGGCAAACTCCCGCGGGGAGGAAAAAACGGTTGTCTTACGAAACGGTTTTTATTTTATTTGTTTTCCTCCTGCTGGGGGCGAGGAGGAATAGATGAGCTTGGGGAAGGATGGTTCATCTGGACACTCTCCCGGAATGGAGTAGGATGAAAGAAAAGAGGCATATGGGGCGTGGGGCGAGAGATTGAGTCCGGAGGATCAGCTGGTTTTGAAAAGGAAGGAAATGAGGCTTTCTGGCGTTACTTAATAATGTCTTCGTCTGTCGGAAGGCGCTGCTGCTTGGCGGGCATTGAATCTTTTTTCTGGAACGGGGAATTTTAGCCCGTTGTGCGCCTACTACGCACAGGGTAGCGTATGGTCGGTTGTCCAATCGAGTAGGTGAAGTTTTGCTCTCTTTTTTTTTAGTAGTTGGAGATTGTGACTTGTGATATATTGTTGCCTTACCCCGTGTAGTTGCTTGGATAGGCAGTGTCGAATTAGATACAATACAATATTCTTTAATGGCCAAGTGATTGGGCACCAAAGGAATTTGCTCTCAGTGTACCTAAAGACAACAAAATATAACATAATCACAAGATAACGATAGTGGAAGGTAAGAGGAAAGATGAGAAGGATAATACTAATAGAGCCCTACTACATCAGTATAAATATCCTTAGATATAAGATAGTTATGTGGGAATTAGCTGTTCAGATTGATGGCATGTGATGGGGGAGGGGCGACTCTTATTGTGTATAGTTGTTTAGGCATGCAATGTCCTGTAGTGATATCCGGAGGGGAGAAGTTGAAGCTGTTTATGTCTGGGATGTGAGGGGTCTACAGATATTTTTAAAGCCCTCTTTCTGGCTCCTGCATTATATAGGTCTTCAGTGGAAGGCAGGCTTGAGTCATGGGCCCTGTCCTGAATCAGCAAATGAACATCAGTTCATGTAAAGTGTAAAGAGTAAAATATTTGAAGAATTGTGCCCTTTTCTATGTTTAATGCTTCCTGTCTTTGCTTCTTTCAACAGGTTTAGCCATGGCCAAGTCCAAGAACCATACTACACACAATCAATGTAGGTTTTAATGGGAATTGAATGAAAATAGCTATAAACTTTCTATTTGCCCATGTTTGAAAGGACTAATATTGGCATAGTAGCTTAAATCAATATTCAATATTTATGTGCTATATAGTTTACATTGTAATATAGAGTGAAGTATGTATAGTCTTGAGTGGGGTTTGTTTCATTGGAGATTACTAGAGAAGGCAAAAAGTATTACTCCATTTTTCCCCTTCTGCTTAATGGAAGTAAACATTTCTGCTCCAAAGCAGCCAATCCCAATTCTAATCATTGAGAAGACTAATCATGTAACTTTACAGGGGCAACTTATGTGTCATCACATAAGCATTGAGCATAAACATTGAAATGTAATCCTTTCCTAGGTTCTTGATTATGGCCAGCCTCGTCATTCCCTGATTTCTGTGTAATCTTCATGTAGAATTATCCTTAAGTAAAATGCTATTTTCCATTAGTGTGAGGCAAATATTTCTATTTTTTAGCAAAAGTATGTTTGGAATAAAGTTGTGTGGAAACACAAATGGATAACAATTGCATGCTTGGTAAATTGGTTTGAAACTTTAAAGTACATGCTGAGTTTAAGATTAATGGAAGGATATTCTGATTGGAGAAAAGTTACAAGAGCTAATGCTGAATTGTATATAGTCAACAAGATTGAAATCTTATTGGGATTAATGATAGATCTGTACTGCCTACGTGTTATGAAATATTGGGCTTTCAATGAAATGTAAATAAAAAGATACCCTTAGAAGCGATTAAGTGATTTTCATGAGAGAAATTATGAATGTATTTGGGTAGTCTCACATATCAAAAGAGAAAATAAGCAGAGAATCATCTGTTTCATTTATCAGTTGTCTTCCCATTTTCAGTGGCTTTGATTGCCCAGGAATGTGATTGCTACAGAGGAACAGCTTATCTATGATATTACAGTGAATGTTGGTAACAAGTTTATCTGAAGCACAATCCAAAATCTGGGATGATCCTTATATTAGATTCTAAACTCTTAACCACTCTGTTACATTAGTTTGTAGAATTTTCAAACCTAGAAAATGCAACTTGAAATAGATATTTTACTATTTTTTTTTAAAGAAGCAGATAAAACTAATAGAGAAACATAAATGTATAATATTAATTTGTTATCTTAAATTTCTGATTATCTCTGAACAGCTCGCAAATGGCACAGAAACGGCATTAAGAAACCCAGATCACAAAGATATGAATCTCTGAAGGGGGTGAGTGCCGTCTTGTCAACTCATTTGCAGCTGCTGATATTGACAGCTGGCTCATTGTGTCTGTATGTAGGGGCCTGACAACAGTGAATGGTAGTGCATGGTCACACCATGACATAAAGCACTGCAGCAATCCCACTTCAGTATCACACATAAATATTATAAACCCCCAATCTGAAAGAAGCCTAATAACAATAACAAATACCTGTGAAATTTAGATTTTATTTTGTATGTGTCCATTATTGCATACAACTATCATTCTCCGAGTGATCCTGTTTCCTTCATCTAAACACCATATCTAGAACACCTTGAATTGCTTATAGTTACAAGGATTTATTTTTGAAAACCAACCTTGGAATGGCAAGCCTCATATGAGTTGCCATGATTTAAAGGGGAAACAGAATATTCCAGAGTTCTCCGAGCTATTTTGTTCACAAATCAGTGCATTTTGTACCTCTAGCATTGCTTGTGTGATCAGACAGTGGTCCATGATTATTTTATTTGTATCCCACCTTTATTTTTAAAAATAATTCAAGGCAGTTAACATATCCTTCATACAAGGCCATTTGAAAGAACAAGAAAAGGCAGAAGAGTGGATAGGGGACCAGTCTGAGTAGATTTATGAAGGACTGTCACATGACTCAGGGTGGCTTACAATTGGATAAAATATAACATTAAAACAATTCAATAATAAATACATTAAATTGTTTACTTCACTGTCTTGAGTGCTAGTAGACTTCCAAATAATATGTTTATTAAAAAGCAAATTATATTTCTTGTGTTTTCTCAATCCTTGTCTCCCTTTCTAGGTGGATCCCAAATTTCTGAGGAATATGCGCTTTGCAAAGAAGCACAACAAGAAAGGACTGAAAAAAATGCGGGCTAATAATGCTAAAAATGCTAAATAACCAGCCTGACTTTCTATAGTGAACTACCTTGATTAGTAATTGGGTATCAATTTTTCCATGTACCATCTTTCACCCAAAAGTATTTTATATTAATAAAAATGACTGTAATATGTATACGCTGTGTCAAATTTTCATTGTGTCTAAAAGAGTTAACACTTTCTGAACGTGTTTTTAGAACAATTTAATCTTAGTAACTATTATTCTGTGTTACGTGTCTCACAATCAGTTTTTTTATTAAAGTGCTCAAGAATGTGCATTCTAAACTGAGTTTTCAAGGTATGGATTCAGTTTATACATTCAGTTCAGTCCATATTTATTTAGCCTGCAGATCAGAAATATTATAAGGTATTTTATCCAATGCCTCATTAAAATCAAGCTACATTATGTCCCATCATTCTGAGAATCTATTATGGAAATAACTCAGTCAAAAAAGTAGTCTCGAGATTTTCTGACAAATACATGCTGATTTTTTTTTTTTATAATAACACTATTTTCAGGATGGTTGTAGCTCAATCTCTAGTTTGCTCTTGCATCTTCACAAATATTAATGTCATATTCATAATCCAGACTGATGTCTTTAAACCTTGGTTCTCTTTTCCCCTTTTTGCCTCTCTTCTCTAGGATTTCTCAGTTTGATAAGAATACCTTCAGCATCCTAAGGTACCATTCTCTGGCCATGGATATTTTAAAGCATTGAAAATCTGGAGATGTTTGCTGATTATATTATGCCAGAGTTAGAATCCCCGTGTTTCAGCTGTTGTTTACTTATTTTCTAGAAGACTGAGCAAGGAAAGAGCCTTTGTTATTCTTTTGACATCTTCACTGAATAGCTGGAAACTTGTTACTTCTTAAAGCAATTTAAGAAACCTATTTTTTTCTCAGTATTCTCAGCTAAACTCGGCTCATTCTGCACTTCAAATTTTCTAACAGTTTGATATTATTCCTGAACAATGTTCCTCTTCACCTCTGTGTTTTCTTTTTAATTCAGAATTTCACTTAAGGTTTTTGTGCAAAGAGCTAATTTCCTAAACGATACTGTTTTTGAAAAAGTTTTCTTCTATTGTACTTTATATTTTAATCTTTTTATCAAACTCGATTATTGAGGCTTGACCCTCTATCTCCACTGGAAGCTGGTTCCAATCTTATACTACTCTTTCTCTGAAGTAATCCTTTCTAATCTTACTTTTGAAATTCCCTCCTGTAAATTTGAAGTTATGTTCCCATGTTTCTAGTTTTTCTTAATATTAAAATACTGCCTTCTAGAACTTTATTCACACCCTTAATATATTTAAAGGTTTCAACTATGTCTCCCCCACCCCTCCACTTTTCCTTCTATCCTCCAAGTTGTACATACAATCTACAATCTGTTTCTACAATCTCTTTTGATGCTTTTTGGCCCTCAGATTTTGTACCACTTTGTTGCCTATCTCCGGACTTGCTCAGTCTTAAGTGACATTCCCAGAACTGGACACAGTATTCCACATGTGGTCTCTCTAAAGTCCTATATTGAGGGATTTGAACTTCCTTTATTCTGTTAGTGATCCCTCTATTCATGGATCTCAGTTGTTTGCCTTCCTAGCAACCTGCTCACACTGTTTTTACCCATTTTGCGGTCATCTGCTACGAGCACCTAAATCCTTTCAGTTGTTCTAACACTTGTACCTTTAATGTTGTACCCTGTTTTTCACCAGTCTTCACATTTTTAATCAATTTTCTGGCAATGCCAATATTTCAACCAAACTCTCCATCTCAATTCACTCAGAGACAAATGTCTATCTAAGTAAGAATTTATTAGAGAAGTCATTCGCACACCTGGGAGAAAAGCGGAATCTGAATTCCTGTGTTTTCCCCTGCTACACTAAAACTCACCCAGCCCTCTTACTGGTGACCCTCAAGTCACACTCTCCAATCCACCTCCATTCTGAACTCACGCCAAGTCCAGTAACTCCCCTCCAAACTCCAGCGACTCGACCTTGAGCTCTGGCGAAAAAATGTGGCTCTTCTCACTTCGCTCTCATTCCCACAGTTACCCATCCTCCCTTGTGGCAACCCCAAATCTGAATCAAGATGGAACCAGGGCTGACAGCCAGATTTTCCAAGTTAGAAATACCCCTGGGAACATCAATTCCATTATACACCTCTGTATCATCAGCAAAAAGGACAAATTTTACCTAGCAATTCTGTTATATCACTTACACATTGAACAGAACAAGACACGTGGGCTGAGCCTTGTATGTTGTTAGTGACTGGTCTCATCTGACAGTACCCCATTAGCAATCATACACTGGGATTTATCCCCAAGCCAGCTTCCTATCCACTGAACCACCCAATGGTTCAGTCCTAGCCTGAACACATTTTTAATGAGTTTATATGAAACAATACCAAATGCTTTGCTAAAATCCAGCACCACCTTTGGCCAAAACATTTGTGATATGTTGCTCCGGGAAACCCTGCCTGCATCTATTTCCTGGGTTGGGTTGTAGACCCCAAGAACCATATTTTGTTCTATTTGTGTTAATTTAAGCACTCTCAATAGTGCCACACAGTCAATGCTTTGGATTTCTATACCAATGGTGACAATTTTGACACAGTTCTCTAGTGAAAAAGCTGCATCTTTCAGCTATTGTATTCTAATCATGAAAATCATCTCTCCAATTTAAAGAGGTACCTCTTAAGTCATATTTGTCTTCCCAAAGCTCATATTGTTAAAAGATTAATATCAGAATATGGAATGTCTCCTAACTGGACTATTGTAATGCACTCTAGATGGGGCTATCCTGGAAAAGTATCTGGACGCTTCAGTTGCTGCAAAGTGGGACCACATGTGCTACAGCAGGGGTCCCCAACCACCGGGCCCCAGACCGGTACCGGTCCGTGGATCATTTTCTACTGGGCCGCCGGTTTTCTGGGCGCCGCCATCTTGTTTCGGCGAGAAAGTGCTTCTGGGTGAGCTTTTCCGGTTGGAAAGCAGCGTTTGGGTCCTGAAGGAATCCTCGTGCCTTAGTTTCATCAAAGGGTGGGGGGGCGGCTTCGAACGAAGAGCCGTCCCGATGGCAGAGGAGATTAAGAAAGCACAAAAAAGGTACAAAGGAGGAGTTGAAGGTGGCGGGGAGAAGCGGGGGACGGCTGGCTGGCCGGTCGCTCGGCTCGGCTCGCCTTGCCTTGTCATGCATGCTGATGCCAGTACCGGGCCGCAGATCATTTTGTGATGCTGGTACAAAAAAGGTCCACTGTGCTACAGTTTATTGGGTGCCCAAAGAAGGGCACATATAACACCACCGGAGTACAAACCATGCTGAGTGCCACTTTGCTTTGGTGTCCAATTTAAGGTGTTGGTTACGACATAAAGCTCTACATGGGCCAAGTCTCTCTATGTAACTGGCTTCATCCCATCCCATCAAACTCCCATCCCTCTTCCCCCAGGCAGGAAAGGTATGCTGCAGACCCCACCAATCAAAGAATTCTGCCATTATCCTTGTCCTATAGAATATCCGCCCCCTGCAGATGAGGCAGGCCTCCTCTCGCCTGGCCTCCTGAAAAACATGGCTTTGAAGCCCTGCATGGGGAACCGAAAGGACTCTGCAGTAAATGCATAGACTATAGTTGGTGCCATGAGGACCCTCCCTTTCTTTTGTCAACCAATTTTAATAGAGTTCAATTGCTCCCCTGGAAATTTTCTTGCCTCTTTGAAAATTTTTATAATTTTATATTTTTTTAAAAAAATAATTCTAAATTAATGGATAGAAGATAGATAAATTGATGGATGGATAGATGATAAATGGCTAATGAAAACTATGAATTGTGCTTAGGAGCATTTTTTCTGATTCTTCATTAAATACCGGCAGCTTAATGTGGCCTGGTTTAGTTATCTTTTCTGCATTTACAAATCCTTTTGTGAAATATTTGATTGTGTTAATTCCTGTAGCCTTCGATTTAAGTCTATTTTGTCAAGTTTGCCATGAAACATTTTTAGACTTTGTGAATGTTGTGCCTTTTTATTTTGATAAAATCAAGAATCTAATAGTATTGTAATAGGCTAGAATGTGACATACAGTTTTATTGTATTTAGTTTACTTTATTAAGATTTATATGTACAGAAAAATTCAAGAATTATATTCCTTAACATGTTTTATTACATGTCATGATACTTACAACAAAATTGCAGGAATACTTAGTGACATTAAAGCATTAATTTATAAGGTTGTATAAAACTCCTGTATTTCAAATATTCAAATTCTTTATTACAGGTCAACAACCCAAATGGAATAAAACTTCTTAAATAAAATCTGGAAAGATTTTATTAAATTAATTTAATAAATTTAACTATTTTTTTAAACGTATTAAATGTACATTGTAAAGATTTTATTACATTTATTAAATAATGTTATTAAATTTATTTCATTAAACATTTTTATGTTTTAAAATTTTAATTAGATATATTCAATATTTATCTGGTAGGGAAGACCCCATGGTCATGAATTTCAAATTTGGTTCAGAATTATAGAGCCAAATGTTAGGTTCAGGTTTCTAGTATTACTATCTGATGTTCATTTAAACTCCTGGGATTATTTGCTTTTTTTTTTCATCTGCATTGCAAATAATAAAACAAGGAAAGTCTGCTATCTTGTCTAACTTTCCCACAAAAAAATAAAATAACCTTCTAAAATAATAACCATGGCTTCCTTCTTTTTTCCATAATTATGTTTAAAGGTTTTTCCAGTGTTCTCTATTTCTATGAGCTATATGGTAATCAGCAATATGGCCTCTTATCCAGAAGGTGGCAGGTTCTGCATATTTAACAATATTATTGAATTGAAAATAGGGACCTGAGAATTTCTCATGAAAATGCCTTTAAACTATCTAAGACTATAATTAAGTTGATTGCTAACCTGAAGAATACTAGTCATTAGTTGCCCATAAGAAAACAGTTCATGAAAAAGTCAAAGGAAAATCTCATCCAATGTTTTGTTTTCAAGATTTCCAAGGCAAATATTTGGCAAGCTGATGAGCAAGTCTGACAGATGTATTGTTTTGTTGATAGTAATCTCATCTTCTGAGTTACACTGAAGCCAAATAGATGCCATCTGTATAATGGCCTTTAATAAGCCTCTACTAATTCATTTGGTCTAATGTTCCATTTTTGTCTTAGTATGAATGTAAAAAAAATTGAATCTATTAGATGTCTGTAATGAGTCAGGCTGATCTTGAGCCAGCATGATCTTCAAAAGCACTACAGGTTTATGCCACGCTATCTACTGTATACACGAATATGATCTACTAACAGTCAAGGCAAACTGGCACCAGATAAGAGTCAAAAGACTTCAAGTGGGGGGTGGACTTAGATGTTTTACAGGGGTGTAGAGACTCCAAACCTATGAGCTGTTTGACTCTGCCATCAGGCTCAGCCTGGTCGTCTGCTACACAAGTTTAGTTAGCACATCAATGAAGGATCAGCAGAAAACACTGGGGCTTTGGACCTGAAAGTAAAGTTTATTTATTGTAAGACAGCAATTAGTTTATTAAACCTGTATGCTGCCTAACTCTCAATGACACTTTTATTATAAAAAAAAACAATACGGATGTATCCTCAGGATTAACTTCTGATTGCTCTTAAAGAAGGCAGGGGTGCTGGGGGGGGGGTATCTATAATTTGTCTTATGTGACCTACTGTATTGTTTCTCTTTGCATTTGAAATTAAAATTCCTAAACATTTCAGCCTTCTGTTGGAAGGAACTTCCCCAACTGATTAATCTGGTTTGCTGCTTCTACATCTTTTCCATCTATTGCAATTAGCTGATTTTTAACAGCTACAACTACACAATTGCCAAGGTGAAAACTGCAGAAAATCATTGTTCACATAAAATTACTAAGCAACAATGGATGGGTTTGCATATCCTGATAAGATGTCTCATCACCTAGAGCAGGGGTGTCAAACTCGATTTCATTGAAGGCCGCGTCAGGATTGTATTTTACCTCGGAGGGCCAGAATGGGCGTTGCCAGAGTGGGTGTGGTCAGCTCAACATCACTCGTGTCAGGGGTGCCTGTGGCGGCCCGAGCCCTCTGCCAGAGAAAACAGGCTCCTGAGCTCCGTTTTCGGCTGCAACGGCCTCCTGTAAGTAACCCTCTGCCAATGAAAACAGCTCAAGAGGGCTGTGTGCAGCCCACCCAAGTTCTGTTTTTGCTGGCAGAGGCACTGCAGGCCAGTCTTTCACCATTTCCAGGGTGGCCATGCGGGCCAGATCTAATCACCCCGCGGGCTGGATCTGGCCCCCAGGCCTTGAGTTTGACACCCCTGACCTAGAGATACGTGTGAATTAGGTTATTATAATGACTTGTTTAAAGGTGTTTCAAATTTAGTGGGACAAAAGCTGTTTTATTTATTTTTCCTCATAATCTCTCAGTCAGGAGAATAGCCTACTTCTGTGGTTTTGTGTCTGAAAGTTATAATTACATGTGATTTGTTTAAAGACAGCCAGCCTTAGGTCAGGTATGAATCAGTTATGTTGCGACTTCCCAAATTCCCAGCTAACATAATCAGCATATGACTTGGAGGGTACCAGGTTGGAGAAGGCTGGTTTAGACATTAACCTCATAAACAGAACGGACTTTTCCTTTCCCCTTTAGGAGCCCTGTGCTCAAAAATGAAGTAGAATCAGGACCATTTCTTACTTTGATGGGAATACCAGGGCTGTAGGCTAGATGAGGAAGCTAAAAAAGAACCCAGATTGCAACAACAGCAAGTCATTTCTGTGTTGTTTGCCAAACAGACATCCATGCAGTCACCAAGAGTCTGTCTCAATTCCAATTTTACCTTAATTAATTTGGAGGATCCTTGGGAGTACCGTGGGAATGTGTTGGGTGCGTAGTGCTGATGAAGAAATACGTTTGCAGGAATTATTTCCTCATGTGACACTGGAATAATATATAATTGTTTGTAATCTCACCCTTAATCATTCCACTGCTTTACATAATTGTGTTGTAAACATTGCCACTAGAATTACCAGTCACCATGTTGACTGAGGTCAGCATACCTGCCTATACTGTATTTATCCTTCATTGGAGTACCACCATTTAAGATTCTGCTTTTTTAAAGAGCTCTCCATTTGGGAGTGGAATAAATAGGTGCATATGCTACAGCCTGATTATTCTAAATCAAGCTTGTTGATATTTAATGCGGATGTGGAGCCTTAATTTAGTATTCTTTGTGTGTGCTTCTCACCTTCCTCTTTTATCATCAAAGGGAGAGAAAAACATCATGTAGATGAGAATTCCTGGTTCTTCATATAATGCTGATACATTCTGTTTTACAAAGACCTATCACTGATCAAGAGTCCCAAAATCTTTTACCATAAGTTGTGCATTAACTAATCCTGCTGGAAGGAGAAGCATGCCATGTTTTCTTTCTATCTTTATTGAGTTCTTCATTCAGATCCGGCCCGCAGGGTGATTAGATCTGGCCCGCAGGGCCACCCTGAAACTGGGGAAAGACTGGCCTGCGCTGCCTCTGCCAGCTAAAATGGAACTCGGGTGGGCTGCACACAGCCCTCTTGAGCTCTGTTTTCATTGGCAGAGGGTTACTTACAGAAGGCTATTGCAGCCGAAAATGGAGCTCAGGAGGCCTCACAAACTGTGTGATGCAAAAATATCTGTCTGTATACGTATATGTCTAGCTCAGCATTAAATATGCTGTATATATCTAGCTCAACATTAAGATGTTGAGCTAGACATATACATTATGTCTGAGTTGAAACCTTTTAGTTAAGTTTTAGTTAAACCAGAACAAACTCTTTTCCCGGGAGATAAATTCCTAAACTGTGAGCAGCAATACTGCTTTCATCTGCTACTTTCCATTTGCCATTGCGAAATTCTAGCTTTGTTGGAAGCCTTTGTCATCCCTGACCTTCTGCTCTGTTGTCCTACACAAGAGTTTCCCAAATATGGTCTGAAAAGCATCCAGACCAAAATAGCCACATGTGACACAATGCAAGATGGAATAATTGGAATCGGGCAACCTAAGGCCAGAGCTTCATTGTGTGAAGAGTCAGGGGCTTGTTTGCTTTGGCAGTGCAAAGATATCAGGTCTGCCTCTGCAATGAAAGATGGCCTTGGTGTAGGCGTAACATCTTAACCCCTCAAAGTCAAAGGTGGGAGTCATTTTTATACTGGGACTCATGTGCAACATTTGGTGTAGACCAACACTAGTTTTGGGTTGCTTTTTTTGCTGTTTCAGTATTAAAATTAATGTTTCTTGCCATGAGTGACATTCCTGATCATGGATCCAGCCATTCCACCTTCTTTCAAATAGGTGTGATAAAATTATAATTTTAATGCAGGCATTGACCATTTTAATAATTGTACACTCTATTTGTATCATCTTGTTCTATTGCTAAGACCCAATTCTTCATCTTCTAAAAGGTCTCAGATATTTCCACATGCAGGCCTCTATTAGCTGAGTCACTGGAGATAGGTATCCAGTTAATAAACAGATTTGTCACTGCAGCAGCTGTTGTTGGGCAGGAAAAGGTTCCAACTAGTGCGTGTTGCAGACTGTTTTACAGCCAATCATAGTTTGGATCACAACGCTAAACAGAGTTGGGTTTGCTTAATGCTTGGAAAAAAGATTTTAAAAAGAGTACAGGTAGTCCTCAACTTATAACCAATTGCTTAATGACCATTCAGACTTAGGGCGGACTCAGAATGAGTGTTTTGCAGCCTATAAAGCACTTTGGGCCATCGTAAAATACCATGCCAACTTCCTACAATATGTGACTACATTTTGGGTTCTTTGGCAACTAGCTTTCCTTTTAAAAGAGGTTGCAGCATCCTGTGGTCTTGTGACCACAGTTTCTGGTTTTACAAAAAGCCCATTCAAAAGAATTGATTTTCATTTACAACTGTGATGTTTGCTTAGCCACTGCAGTGATTCACTTAATGACTGCTGCAAAAAAAAAAATGTAATTCAGTTCCTGTCATGTCTGATTGACATACAATCAGAAATCTGGTCCTAACTATGGTCATAAGTCAAGGACCACCCATAGAAGTTACACTGGGAAATCTACAAGCATCCCAGCTGAAAGGAATGTTACCGTGTTGTAGAACTGTTCTTCCTGCTCCAGAATCTGAGCTCTTTTAGATATCATTTCAGTGTACATGGAAGGAAAACAAAAGCCACACAAAATACGGATTGTCATTTGATTCAAGATCAAAATAGAATAGAATAGAATTCTTTATTGGCCAAGCGTGATTGGACACACAAGGAATTTGTCTTGGTGCAAATGCTCTCAGTGTACATAATAGAAAAGATACATTTGTCAAGAGTCAAGAATCATAAGGTACAACACTTAATAGCGGTTATGGGGTACAATAAGCAATCAAATCAAATGCAGTCTAATTGTAATCCTACATAAAGCAAATTTTGACCTCTCTGTTTGGAAGAGAGAAAAGACTTTCCTAACTTGATGCCTTCCCAAGATACCGAATGCTTACTTGGCCAGGGCCCAAACTGTCTGGCAGAACATAGGTGCTGATGAGGAGGGCAAGTGTAGGGCATCAGGCCAGGAAAACTGTCCTACCTAGATAACATTGTAATCTCTGGAAGTTCAATGGGGCTTCCACCTCTCTCAGAGAAGAAAGATATTTCATAGAAGCCTGTCTGGTACAGAAACTGACCTCATTTGTTCAGTGACAATCTTGTACCTGTTGTTTCACAAAATGGCTGAGTTAGCATGATAAACAAGCTCAAACACAGTTTTTGCTGAAATGGTCCAATATTCTGAATGCACATGACTCCCTGAACCATATATCAGTCACATTTGTTTAGTTTGCAGAACTTGCTGTGCTAAAATATATCTGATTTGATTAAGAAGAAAACCAGAGCAAACTCAAGAAAACTGGATGGATACAGGCAGAGGAAGCAGGTAGATTGACTTGGTGGTCAACATGTCATTCAAATTTCAATTTCAAATTTATTTTTTACAGACTGAATGAAATTGACTTATAGTACAGTATAGCCCAATGTCAGTCTAAATTTTGATGATAACAACAGTGAGGCCTACTTTTTAATGGGCAAGAAACAGAAAAAGAGGGACTATACCTAGTAGAAGTCTACTGCTTCTACCGCCACTTATTATATAACATTATACAACATTCATTATTCAGTCACTTGTCTGAAATGATATAGGATCTCCTGCTTGAGCAGGAGGGTGGATTAGAAGAGCTCCAAGGTCCTTTCCAATTCTATTCTGATTCTGATTAAATCCATCCCAAGTGCTCAGATAAGAATAATCTTGCTCCATCCTTCCAAGGTCAGTAAAACGAGGACCCAGATTGTTGGGGGAAATATGCTGATGTTGTAAACTGTTCAGAAAGTGCTGTAAAGTACTATGGAATGGTATATAAGGGCTATTGCTATACACATATGATGTTATAACTTTACCCATTAATGCCACACATTTGTGCACGCGCACGCGCGCACACACACACACACACACACAGAGATTTCATATATTTTGGGGAACAAGCCTATTCTTGAAAGTATCAGTTTCTTATCATAATGTATAACTTTGCAGTAATACTTCTACTAGATTCAATCATTTAATGCCAGCCTCACAACTTTGCAAGAAATGTACAAAGGCAAGTAATAACAATTGGGAAATTATGAAGATATCTTAGAACTACATCAGATCCCAGTGTGTTTTTTCTAGGATGACCTTGGACAATCCCCTTCCTTCCTTCCTTCCTTCCTTCCTTCCTTCCTTCCTTCCTTCCTTCCTTCCTTCCTTCCTTCCTTCCTTCTCTTGCAATTCTACCAGTGTGAATATTCTTTGCCTTAGTTATGACAATGTTCTATAATTTTAAGCATAAATCAAGAGGAGGGACTTTAAATAAGACTTTAAAGATCACAGGATAGTGGTTTGTGACAGCTGCTTGTACAATGCCTCCGCTCCACCAAGAATTTCCACCTTCCTCTCTAATAATGTGCCTATAAATAGCTACTCATTGTTACAGGGTAGAGTACAAGCTTCACTCAGATGGTTAATTAGCCCCAGACAGTTGTTACAAGATCCTGCTAAGCACATGCCATTCCTCCTGATTTTTTTTCTTTCCTTAAGCCATATATCTAGAAAAACCATGAAATATTGCTTATAATGCTCCAATGCCCCCTTGACCCAAGTGCTCAATTAAAACATATACAAAGTACTATGAGTTTTAAGGCTTCTGCTTTTAAACTATAGTCCTTCAAATGCTTAGCAAATGAACTGGGATTCATAGAGACTTTGAGTAGGCAGGCACGTGTTAGATTGCATGTTATTGTACTTTTAAGAAAGTTAAGTGATCTACCTGTTTAAAGATTCAACCAAATGATTTTTAAAACCTAGACAATGCACAAAATTTTATCAATTATAGCATGATTGGAAGAAATGTCCATCCTGGATTCAGTTCCAAGTAGGAAGAAAGACACTGGAAACATGAAGACATGAAAGAGGAAAATATATCTCGTAATTTTATTCTATCTCAGAGAAGGCACTGCTTGCCTCAATGACAAAGACATCTCGCTTTCATAGATACCCCATTTTTTATTTTTGGTGCAGAGGAATGTAGCACTTTGACAGCCCTTCAGGTTTAGAAAGACACACTTGCTCTTATTATAGAAATGGGTTCCTTTTTACTCATCCCTCCTTACAGTGTAGCAGCAATGAAGACCAATTTTCTTTTCTGGTACTGTTGAATAAATGTGCTTCTTGGTGAAGGCTTAGTATTTGTAAAATGAGGCTGAGCAGATAACTAAAGGATTTGGAAACAGGAGCTGGTATGACAGAGAACAAGTAGCCTCGGACCAGGCAAATCTATTTTATAAAAACAGTGCAGATGTCATCAGCAACTCAGTCTGAGGCATAAGCTGCAAGCAATCTGTTTTGATGAAAGGGTGAAAGAAAGAAGCTCAAGAATTAAACTTTGTAATGAGCAGGTTCACATTAGATACACATACATACACACATGGAGCTAGATGATTAGATTCTGTGGAAGTTTATTTTTATAATCAGTAAGGGTACTTAAGTGTCCTCAATCAAAGCATCTTCTAAACCTATGCCCTTAACTGAAGAGAATAGGCAAAGAGAGCTGAAACATTCTTTAAGTCCTGGGAAACAAGATAATATTGCCAGAAGCTTCCCTTGCAAGATTCTATTATTTATAGCTGCTCTCAATAAACATAGTTATTGTCTTCTTGTGGAGTCGATTCCCTGGTCTGGTCTGCCTAGTTGCGTTGATGTGCTTCTTCCTAGACCAGGAGGCCATACATATGGTTACTTATGTTTTGGTCATCTCCAGAATGGATTACAGTACAATACTGTAAGGTATTTTACAAGGTGCTGTCTTTGAAGTTTATCTGGAAGCTGCATTTGTCCAAAAAGCAATTGTAGACGATCAGTCTGAGCTTGAAGGAGAGGGGTCAAATGTGTCATCAAACTCAAGTCCTTTCAAAACCACAAGAGATCTAAGTCCAGCCCAGTTTGAATCACGTTGACTCTTATCTACCACCAATTTGCTTTGACCATTAGTAGTTCAGATTCTTGTAGAGAGCTTTAGCATACAGTAAACCTATACTCATTTGAACTGCCTAAATTCCTGATTTCTTATGCTTGGCAGCAGCGGCCTAAGCAATATGGGTGTAATATGGATATCTGTATTACACTTCTGCTTTGTGAACTTCCAATACGTGCTTACTAATAAAGCCCTTCATGTCATAGGGTTATGTTATTTGAAGGATTACCTGTTTCTGCAACGATCTTTCCTGTCCCATCACAGCACTTGCCCTTTGGAAAATGATACCACCCAAAATTGTTAACCAAACTGATTTTTTCCAAAAATTATCAGGAGGTTAGGTGAGCCTTCAATCTATTTAATCGATTAATTGCTTTTAGTTTTGCTTATAGTTGTTTTTAATTTCATCATTGTTTTGTTTTGTACTGATGTTTTAATTCTGTTAATCATCTGGAATCATGCTTACAAAGTGGGTGAATATATTAACTGATATAAACAAACACTGATTTCCTGGAAATAGTTCCTTATCAGTCAGAGGCTATTGGACATTTTGAGAATTATTGCATTTGCTAGTTCAATTTTCTCCAATCTGATACTTTTCAGATGAGATGACATTAAAAGGATACTTACCTGAGAACTATGGAGCTCATGTCCAATATATTTCAAGGCACCAGACTAAGGGAAAGTTACAGAAAGCATCACACTTTAAATTGAGACTTTGGAACGTCTGGTGTATTGAATATGACAGTCTCTGATATAAACATAAACCTTAATTACAACTGCTTCTTTTTTCCCCTCATAGGCATGCATGACAGCATTACACACCCAGGAACTTCCGCAGAGCAAACACTCTGATTTGCAATTGTTTTTATTAGCATCTTGGAAATAAAACATAGTAGTATATACTAGTACATAGTATTTTTACAGACTTTAACTTGTCAAGCAAAGAGGTACATACAGAAAGGAAAAAGCATGTTCCAATGTGACTTGAGATGTTTGATAATAATAACTTAAATGTCTCAATAGTTACTAAAGTGTTATTTTTCATTGTAACCAGCAGAACCTAATCATCAATTAAAGAACATTTTTAGGTTTGATGAAGCCATGGCGTATGGCATTATTATCCTGCATAATAATCTGGCTCAGTCAATGTCCACTGACCATTTGAGGCACTTAAAAAGAGTTGGGTCATGTTTTCCTGATTTTCACAGAGTTCAACATAACTTCATGAAAGTAATAAGAGAAGCAGATCGAATAAAATATCAAAAGACAACACTGAAGATGTTCAAATAAAGATATTGCCTTCAAAATTTCTCATGTTTACTCAACGCCTTTCATAAACTCCAGGAATTCTGCAAAAGGAGAAAAACCAAAAATCATATTCAGAAAATGGTGCAAGGTTCCTGACCTTTATCACATTGTTCCTTTCAGCCCTTTCTTTTTTTGTGCTAGTTCCTGCACAGTGAAAAATATAGTACTTTGTTCTCCATTTTTTCTCCATCACCCATGGGCTCAAAGATTGGTCTTGATCCAAGCCATTCACTGACTTTCCATGCCTGAATGTGGACCTGGGTCTCTTTCAACAATGATTGGTGGATTGTTTATGCCAAAGCTCATCCCATTCATATGATAGGGATGTTGCTTTTTATCAGACTTACATAACTTTTTCCTAGGCAAAAAATGTGTTTATTGTTTCTCAAGCTAAATTTTCAAAGAAAAATATTTAAGATGTATGGCCATGGATTCCAATCATCTGACAAAAGATAAACTCTTTGGGTTTTTTTTTCATGATGCATACAGGACAAATGTATGTGTGAATGTGCTTCTTTATTTATATGCCAACCATCTCACAAAATGTGACTCTAGCAGGCATACAATAAAATAATAAAAGCAGTAATTATGAAAACCCCTCTATAATTCAAACATTAATAAATTACATTATAAAAGACCAAAGGGCTAGAACACTAGATGTTACATCATTAAATTCCCATTTCCATGAGATCGCCAAGTCTGTTGACATATCCAAGTTGGGTTCTTTCTGGAATAATCATCAAAAAATAAAATCTATATATTGAAAACTTTACCTGTAAACTAAACATAGATCATTGGGGAGTGACAAGCAGGAGAAAGCAGGACATAAACATGTGTTTTTATTTTGGGCAGGTGGCAGCACTTTTTGAGAATTTTACTGTTCATTTAACCAGGAGGTATTCTTTTACTGATTAAGATGTGGCTCAAATTTTGAAGTGATTCCTGTCCCGTTTGTTTTTATAGTACTACATTTCTGGCTGTACTATTATGCAGTGTATAAGCATAATTTGCCATAAGCATAACTCACCATCATAGTCAATTTTGCCATCATTATTTTTATCGCCATCCTTCATTAGCTCCTCAATGTCATCTTCAGTGATGGTTTCTCCTGTAGCCTGTAACATGAGCTTTAGTTCATCCAGATCTATGTATCCATCTGAGTTTCTGTGAAAGAAAGGATAAGCTAAAAAAAAAGGAGCCCTTTTACAAATGTTACTTTTCACATTTTTTTTAGAAAGGACGTATCTGTAGTTCCTTTACACATCTTGCCTACTTAACAAAGACCCAGTCACTATTTGTCTTTTCATTTCAAGAGAGATGATTACCTGGGGATTTGTGTGAGTTCTGAGCTTTACAAAGAAAGCAATGGCAAACCCCCCAAGTGACCAATTTACTGAAGCTATTAAAATGTGTATTTCATTGACACATCACTACATTCCTAAAACAGCTTTTCCAGCTCTCTTGATTTAATGGAACTGCAACCTGCAGAATGTCCATCCCAGATGTCATGGTTAAATGGAATTAAAGTTCCACCACATTTAATATTTATGCAAATTCTTCCCACTCAAATACTGCGAGATCACTGTAACAGTCTTCATTTCTTTTTGTTTGATAATCTATGGAATTATACTTTGGGGGATACAACCTTCTTGGTAATGGCATCTGCATTGTCAAAAGCTCTTCCCAGAGATACTGAGATGGAAAACAAAACAGACTTCTCATGATTAAAATTTCCATCAAGGAAGCCAGCATGAAAGAATAATCTTTACAAAAATCTTATAGCAGTGACTCACAAATTTCCAGGGAGTGTAAGGTTATGTGGGAATGACCTTGGGAGAGAGGGAAAGAGATGCAGTCAGAGCAATAGTCACATAAGAGGAAGCTTAGCCTGCAGAAGGCATGCGGGTGTGGCAAATGTTTTAGAAAGAACCTGCCCTATTTTCTTAGATTGTAAAGGGGAAGGGGAAGAAATGTATTTTCAGACTGGCAAGATTGTGTTAATGTAACCTTACAACAAAACAGAATGAGTTTATTTGGATGTGGTTCCTGGACTACCTCTGAAGGCTAACAAAGAGAGAGAGAGAGTTCTAGAATGCAGTTGTTAATATGGAGAAGGCCTACCCATTAGGAAGAAAAATAATAATGCATATGCTTCACGAACTTCTAGTGGTCAACCAGTTCTATAAAGATAAAGGCAATCTGTCAGACAACCTGCCCCAAATTATTCAGTGCCTTAGATGTTAAAAAATGAAACTACAAGAAGGTTGAGTGATGCCTGACAGCCTTCGCAGCTACTTGAACAGAGATGGAATATATACTTGACTCAGCAACCTGGCTACTATAATTCTGAACTAGTTGGACCTTCCAGACTGACCACAGAGGAGATTACAGTAACTCAATTATGTGGTTACCAGCACATAAATAGCATATATACCTAAACAATTAGGCCAGAACAAAGTTGGGATATCAACTGAACTGCCAATCCTGGCCATAGAGATTACTTGAGTCTTCAAAAGAAGTTGTGATTTAGGAGAACACACAAACACAGCCTTTGTAAGAGAACATAGTCCCATTTAACTTGGGAAGATTCTCTGATTTCTGTTTCCAGGAACAAGCTGTCCATTAGATTTCCTTCTGCCTCTTTTCAAGATCCAGTCCCAGTTTATTGGCCTAAACACTCCATCGCTGGTTTCAGAACATGCCTTTTCTCCTCTGGATCAAATGTGGAAAAATTGATCTGATTCTTTTAGTGATGGTACTTTATTTCCAATCTGCTAATGCCCATTCCAAAGCAGGTCTTATAAATGTTAAATGGCTCCAGGGGCAAAATGGGGCCTTATGACACCCCCACAGCACCGCGGTCTCACAGCAGAGCTGTCAGAGGCAGAATCACCCAATTTTTTTCCCAGTCCTTGAAAACAGCAGTGGAATTAATGTAACTACAGGATAATATCAGGGTTGACAGTATTGAAAACTGTTTGGAGGTCAAACAAAATCAACACAAACATGCCTATCTGTTTTTCTGTCACTGGTTAACATTTAGCAGACCAAACGATATTTCTATCTCAAGAGCAGGTCTGAACCCAGACTGAAGACGTTTATATTCATTCATGTATGAAAAGAATCACATTCTAATCAAATGTTTTCTTTTCTATGGCTTGGTATGCATTAGCCACTTCCGCACATGAATTGTTCATCCATGCTTCACTGAAATAGATTTCAAGAAGGCAAAGAAAACTGCAGATTGTGTTGCCCTCCAGTCAGGTAGGTTCTCAGGTATCAGGCCTCCTGCCTGGTTATTATGTGAAAGACTGTGTGTCACAACATACACCCGGGAGAACTATTCTAGAAAGAAAGGGAGCAGGAAAAAAATGGGGGAGAAGACAGAATGAATGGCTTTACCCATTCATGGCTTCACTTCTGAAATAAATCCTGCCCATAGTGCATTTAAGTCCTGATTTCCATCATTGGCATTTAGTCTTCAGGAACAACTTTTATTTTTTATTGTTAGCATTATTAAAATTGTTATCCATCCTTGAATAATTATAAATGGAAAAAAATAGAACAATGAAGACAAGAAGCATTATACCATGTTTCCCTGAAAATAAGCACCAGGTCTTACCTTATGACCACCACAGCCAGGCCTCCCACACCTTGACACTTGTTGCGCCACTGCCTGACTTCTGCAGCTGCTCGCAGCCAGACACCACGTGGTGCATCGAGCTGGTGCCATTGCTTGCAGCAGGAGGCCACATGACATGTTGCACCAATGCATGCCTGAGTGGCGGCACTGGCACAATACACCATGTGGCTTCCTGCCAGGAGTGGCGGCACCTGCGTAACGGGGCACATGGCATCCTACCACAAGTGCCTCCTGCTACGAGAGACACCGGCATGATGTGGCATCCAGTCGTGAGCAGTCACAGAAGTCAGGCAGCAACACGACAGGTGCCAGGGTGGGGACGCCTGGCTGTGGTGGTCTTAAGGCAAGTGGATGTGGGGCGCATGGGGCAGCTCCACCCCCGACCCCCACCCCCACCTTTATGCATGCGCCTTGCCCCACCTTGTACAAGCAGATGGTGGAACGGAGTGGGTGGGATCTTAACAAAGGCTTATTTATATAGTGAGGTTTTCAATCTTACTTGTGTTATCAATATGAAACTCATGGAGATTCAACTTGATTATTGTATTCTCTTGGACATTGGCTTATGCTAATAGAGTCACTTACTTATCAAACATTCTAAAGAGATCTGAAAGTTCCTCTTCTGATTTTCCTTTGCTGTCATCTTTCATACACCGGACCATCATAACTAAGAACTCATCAAAATCTACTGTACCACTGCCTGTCAAGGAAAAAAGGTTAACCAAGTTAACTTCCTCTCTGTTTGAACTATTTCCCATATTAGGTTAGATTTCAAACACAATACAGCAAATCTAAATTTACAGCCTTATGCTGTATAAACACCCAGCAGAAATTGCTCACCATCTTCATCTACTTCATCAATCATCTCCTGTAACTCCTCAGGGGTAGGATTTTGTCCCAGCATGCGCATTACCTTCCCCAACTCCTTTGTGCTGATACATCCATCCTCTGCACCCAGGACAAATATATCAAAAGCAGCTTTAAATTCTGGAGAAAGAGAAACAAAACTAATTAAGAGCGTGATACTTCAAGACCACATTGTGAGCACAGTTGATTCCTATTGTGCCTTGAATGTATCTATTCTGACCCTTGACTAAATTGTGGCACGATGATTATGCACCTGGCAAGGCAAAGCGAAGCAACTGTTTGATTTTTCCAAGCTTATTTAGATTTCAAATGTCACCATCCAGACATCATGACAGAGATGCAAAAAAGGAGAGAGGACTGGTAATTGTGAGCTTCAACGCTCTTTCTCGATTTAAAACTGGGAAATGAATGGGAAGAAGAAAGAAGTGAAATCACCCTCTCCCACGCCTACGGTACACACCCCCACAGTTACACTGACATATAAAAAAATGTAAAGATTAATTTCCTTCAATTCAGAGGCTGGAAACATTTCCCACTGGGCAGTCTTAGAAATCAGATAAATAAATGCAGCAAAGCAAGAGAGTGCATCTCTGGTACTGGTGTACAATTCTGAAACAAAGTAAATCTGTTGTCCACAATGGTGGTCTTGTGCCAGCATTTCACAAGCAGCAGAAGTTCCTATTGAAGTATAACCCTCTGCACATGTGTGCGTACGCACACACAAACACATCTCAGTATAATAATACCATGCTGAAATGGAAAAACAGTCCTGGCTGTAGATGTTTTACAGGTCAAACTGTGCCTAGATTTCTTGAAAGAAAAGCAGTGGGCAGTGGCTAAGGCTTGGGAACAGAGAAAGGGGAATTATGAGTTTGCTTGTTTTCTTGGGAAAGGGGAATATGCTTGTATCAGCCTGAAATGGCCAACAAGCACTCAAGCATCTGACCTCACCACCAGCTGAATGAGTGGGAAAGCATGTCAGATTGTACGTTCTTTGCAGCCACTGTTAAGATGCCCTAGTTTAAGAGGTAAATCACTACATTATCCCAAGTATAGCTGATTTAAGGCTATTTCACCAACAGTAGAAAAGGATGTAGCCTACATGTTTGTGCTATGATGGGTACAAATGGTATACAAATGGGGAAGGGCCCAACTCAGTAGTATTCTAGTCTTTGTCTCATAATACCAGACTGATTCTCTCTCAGGCATAAACGGGATCAGCTAAACTAGTCTAATATTCCAAAGGTGCTTTCTCAAGAGGCAACTGGACTTTCCGGTTTTTCTTTGTAGATGTTTCTCATCCAAACTTCTTCAGCTCTGAATATCTTCAAAAAGAAACCAGAAAGTCCAGTTGCCTCTTGAAAAAGCACCTTTGGGATAACCATGACCTGGATGACTGAGAATCTCCACAGACATGGAGGTCTAATGGAATTTACTAATCAACAAGATCTATTAAACTTAGTAACAAAACATATTATATAGATATGTTGAAAATTAATTGATTATTTTTATTCTAATTTGCTAGTACAAATGTTTTCCTCTCAATATTTATTGGATTGCATTCCTCAGAATTCCTTAGAAGCATTGCATACCTCCCTTCTCTTTTGGAAGCAAATTGACCCAGGCGCAAGATAGGCCTTATAATGACTCCCAATGGAAACCACAATAAGGGCAATTAAGTTCTTCCTTGTAATACAGTTCCTGGTTTGAAATGATTTGGGTGAATCAATGTGAGCATAAAGTAATTAAAACACAACCCCAAGAATTATGTTAAGGTTTTGGAGTCCCTGCCCTTTTATGTTTACTAGACCATTCATTTTTACATGGAAAAAAGGAACAGAGAACTTTAGATTATGATGCAATAAGAATAAATGACTTGGAGGCAAGGGGACAGCTAAGTCCTGTTTTTAGGTCTCTCAGCCTTAAAAACTACCATATCAGCCTTGTTTTAAGCTTCAGATCAGTTGCCAATCTGATATTAATATCACATAAAGCATTTTCTTCCCTTTTCATAGTTTATTCATGATATTGAATAATATATTGAAATAGATTTAAGTGATCTGACCTGATAAGTAACGGTAAAATGAATTGTTTCTATTGGTTTTTATATATTTTATGAACTTTTGTGGAAGCTATTCTTGTACTATTCTTTAAAAAAAAATGTATTTCTTAAAATAAGCATACTCATTTTGAAAGTTGATTTTCATTGGTGATGGCTTTCTTTTAAAGATTCTCAAGATTTGTGTTCCAATTAAAGCAAGACTCTTTCTGAGGTAATTGGAATAATGAAATTTATAACTTACCATTTTTTTGTTCATCTGTCAACTGCTCAACCTATTAAAATGAAGATTCCATTGATGAATGTTTGTTTACATATTTATCAATTTTCATATTGATGAAATAGAATACTGTGTATTCTAATCATTTAATCTTTATCACTCAAGACAATGAAACAGATACAAAAATGCACTTTGTAGCAATACATATTAGTGTACAGATTGCAATCATATATCAAATTCTAAATATGGATTTGATGAACATCTTTCATGAAATTAAATTATGAACCATAGAATATATTTATTAAATGTTGAATTTGGTAAGGTGGATGTTTTTTGATAGAATTTGGAACTCTGAAGCAATCTTCTTAAGTGTGTTAATTTCCACAATGTCTTGATTCAGCTTAATATTGAAAGTAGGAAAATTAAATTGTGCTTATCAAATTGTAAATCCAATTGAATATACAGAAATAATTGACTTTTGATGAAGTGATTATGTAATTAAAAAAATTGCAGACAACCATCTTCCAGTTGGCTCAAAGGCTTACTTTTAGAGTGAAATAAAGCTATAATTGAATTTCAAATGGTAGTTTCTATCTATAAGCTCTATCAGAAGTAGCTGTGCTCATAAAAAAAATTGAAGTAAATCTGAGCTTTAGAAGGCTGCATTTTTTATTTTAATTTTTTGTAACTCATATTATTTCAATTAATAATTTGAGAGCAAAGTAAAAATTACAGATGTCCACTCATTTACCTGTCCTTATAATATTAGTATATAATGCTAGCTGTTATTTGTCATTTTTAAGTCCTTGAGTTTCATTATTGTAAGCCACCAATTAACTTCATCTCAGAAATATGAAATTGCCATACTGGGATGTCCTGTGATGTTATGTCAAACACATCCTGAACTGAGAAGAATGTCAGAATATGTCTGAAAGAGCAAAGTTGCAGCTACCTTGACAAATCTTAGTTAGAATTCCGTGGCCTAATTTAGGTAATACCCCTATGTAGTTTCCCCAGCTGCTTCCAGAGACAGAGCTCCTAACACTGTCTACTGTATTAAGAGGCATGGCAAGGCTTTTATATCTTCCTTCTACAAGAAAAGTGTCTTTGGTGAGGAAAAAAAGTGGGAGGGAGGAAAAACTGGGATAGTGTTCAAAGATTCCAAATGGCAAACAATGTCACATGGACACTCCATAAAATTTCATAAATGAGGTCCCATCTAGATACAACTTGGAGACTGAACCATTCAACAAATGGATAGTTGTAATTCATACAGCTGTTTACAATGAATTAAACATCATTGGTTTCTGATTAAGCACATACATACAATTAAAAGGATGTGAAAATATACAGATACCATCATTTACTTATTTTAAAACAACAAATTAGACTATAAATATAAAACTATTATGCACATCCCTTCTCTTTGCAATCAAGTTTAGTTGTCCAGCTGTATTATGGGATGGCATTCACCTGTAAAACACATAACTTCTGAATAAACACAGCAGGTGAGATGCTTCCAGTGCAGTGTTATGTGCCATTGAGTTTAGTGGAATTTAATCCGGATAGGAAGATATATAGGACTGCAGCCCTAATGATCCAAGGAGAGAAAAGCTCTGTCTGTCATACCAACTCACTACTTTGCCAACGTGTGCTTTATGTCCACTCAACTGCCCTGAACCAATAACACATAGATACACACACAAACATTTTAACAGATAAATTAGTCTTCAAACTGTTGGTGCCCAAGGGCAACAGCACTGAAGGAGATACAACAGTTCAGAATCTACCCAGGTCTCATCATATAACTTTATTTTTAACTAAACAATTAGTTACCAATAACAGGAGATAGGAGAAGTGAAGTAAGAAATAACATGAACAAAATGGCTGTTTTCAGCTACTAAATTTGTATCAGCCAGTTAAAATAGGCAGGAATTTCCCTCTAATCAAAGTATAGGTCTGCACAAGGAAGCAAAAGTTGACTGAAATTCAAGGTATTATTCTACCTTCTTAGCAGGGAAACAACTTAGAAAGATTCCATCCAGCCTGGCTGGTTATCTCCAGCTCAGAATTGGGTATTAATAGATGGATAACTATTCTATCTCTTGAAGCACTGGGTTCTGAAAAACTTGTCTGTAAAACTGAGAGAGCTACAAATCAGAAATCCAGCATATTATCTGGCAAGGTGAATCAAATCCTGGAAGGTGGGAGGAATGAATAGTAAAAGGTCAAGTTAGAAATGTATACACATTTTCTGCGGGCATACGCAGAATTCCTAACTATGTTAGGAGTTACTCTTCTAATTCTTAAATTAAATTAGAATTCTTATTATACTAGAACAGGAGTGTCTAGTATAATAGATACTGGCCCGTGGGCCAGTTGCATAATGTACTGGCCATGCCCATCCCTACTTTAGTGAAGGAGAAAAAGTTGTGATACATCATGTGACGTGACGCTGTGAGTTTGACACCCCTGTAGTAACTAGAGTATAACTCTGACCATTGGGCTAGAATGGATATGATTATCAATTCCTTTTTGGAAAGTATTATTGTTAATACTCTTGCCTTCAAAGAGATTCTTACTAACAACTATAAGTTACAAGATCTTTTTGAGTTGAGCATTAGAAACATTATTTTGTGAGGCCTGCAGTCTTCCTGGAAATACATTTTTTTTAAAAAGAAGATACTGAGGCTTTTATTTAATCCCATTAGTTTTGGTATCAGGGACTTGTCTGGCTATTATCCTGTTCCCAATATTTTCAACTAGGCTCTTCATGCTTTGAAGATGATTTGGAAGAAGTGCTTCAGATCTTCCCAAAACATGAAAAAAGATTCTGCTCCTGTTTCACTGAGTTAAATCATTAAAGTGTATCTTTAATGTGACTCTTATAAAAGGTATTTCATTTGCTAGTTCTCTATAGAAGCCTACAAAAATAAAAATTGTGCATGTTTTAATGAACAACAGGCAGCTGCCCTGGTCACGCTGGCACAAGAACTGAAGAACTTCCAAATAATTTTCAAAGTGTGCATGGGCAGCCTTTGTTTTTAGCATCTACCTCAAACGAGTTGGAGAAGTTGTCCAGAGTTTGAATTCAGATACCTAATTATTTTATGCTCTCTATAAAACCTGGACAAAGTGAGAGATAGCCCACATCAGGACTTGATGTTATAAATAAACAGTACAAGACAAAAGATTATATGATTAAAAGCATTTTGGCTGGTATGTGAAGCAGCTAATTTCCTCCAAAGCTGATGTGAACCCAGCCCTAGTTTGACAGGTCATAGCTGTTATCAGAGATTCAATTCTCCAGTAAAGGATGTTGCAGTATAAAAGAGCCCATTTAGAAACCTTTCACCCAACTATAAAAATATATGTCTTGATCACTTTTTCTTTTGATTACTGTAATGTTCAAGGAGGTCTTCGAAGTTTACTTAGAAATGTCCATTAATTCATGATACTACACTACAAGTTTTATGGGAATAGAGTTCGGAGCTCCACCAGTACTAGATACTTATTCGTCAATACAAGTCTGTATGCTAATTTTAACCTACAAAGACCTAGATACATGAAAAATAGAGTAGTCAACCATTTTCTTCATAAATGATTACAGAAAAGTTCTAGAGAGGTCTTTGTTTCAAATACTGATAGAGCATTCTGGGCATGAAACTGGTTCCTTCCTTTTATGTAGCTCCCTCTCCTCTTCTTTAAGGCTGTCATGAAGAACAAGTTATCTTAGATTGTTTTCACTTATGCACCAATCCATTGCCACCTATTTTTACCTGACACCTAATTGGCTTAAAGGGGAAATCTGACAAGATGAATGATGGAGGAGGAGTGGCAGCACCAGCAGGCAGAGTATAGCCTACAGTGCTGAGATAACAAAAGCAAGAAGATGCCTCTTCAAAATTTCAGCGTGAAAACTGAACCCATTTATTTAAGCCACTGTGATGGAACTGGAGCAGCTGTGATTGTTCCTTCATTGTAATGTTCAAACCCCTCCCTCCCCTCAACAGTCCAGGATAGCTGAAAAGTCTAAGGACAGCAAATGCCTCTCTGTTGTGCAGCCCACATAGTTGGACTATTTTGGCAAGCTGGCTATTTTTATGCCTTAGTGGCTTAGGTGCTAAGAAGACAGATAACACTTCTGATTGTTCCCAGAAGCTGACTGACGTTGGCATTTATCAGAGGAGACGTTAATCTAGCAACATGCCTCTGGCAAAGTTGTATGGTATAGAAGCATCTGGAAGCCATTCTAAACGTATCTCTGCATAAGAGATATGAGTGGGAAAGTGATAAATCCATTGAATTTCAGAGGTCCATATAAGTGGGAGTATTTTCAAATAATCTTTGAAAACCCATTTAAAGATATCACCAGATTTGCAATAAATGCAGGAAGAACATCTTTTTCATTTCTGGGTCACCCTTTCAGATACGACATACTTCATGTGGCATCATGACAAGAGACTTAGTTAATAGATACGGCGTTTACTTTTGCACACAGTTGTAAGGCATGCCGGGTGGATTTTGACAAATCATATCTCTCAACTTTGATTAATCTTCATAATTGTGAAAATCAAATGAGTCTACTGTAAGTAAATGGGATACCACTGATACATAATAAATAATTCAAGGCAACTGCACTCTAGAGCCAAGCTAAGGAAAGTTTTTGCTCCTCAGGAGTCCAAAATTGGGAAATTAAGAAGTTAGCTTCTGAAAACACTGCTAAAAAAACAGGACAATACTCTTATTATATAAGAATGCCAAAATTTTTAGAAGTAAGAAATAACGATGTGCTTCATTATAGAAAACATTTTAAAAATTCAATGGGTATTACTAATAATATATTTCCTCAAATTTTTGAGCTGACACCTGTTCTTGAAAGAAGGACACAATGATTCAATAACTTGAAGCTGAGTCCTAGTGATTTGTAAATTCCAGCTCTTTTTTCACTGTAGGTAAAGCATTCAGAATCAAGAGGATACTGATAAGCTATAAGACAGGGTTTTGTATATTTAAAAAATAAATTATAAAAAGGAATCTTTATTTTAAATTGAAATGTGTCCAATCCTTGGACACATTTCCAAGTTCTTTTGCTGTGGAGAATTATTTACAGCACCTAGCAGCTGTTTAAAACTACTCTGGGGAGCTGAGCACTCATCAGGATGAGCTCAAGGCAGGAATTGCCCTACTCCCATCTGTCTTATTAGTGTTTCTTAAGAAGTGTGTCTATCCAGTTACTCCACAGATATAGCAAGAAGTGTTCTTCTATCCACACTTAAAGTGGAATTACTGAGGATATTTCTATTATGGTCATTACAGTCACCAATTATTATTTTTACTTAAACTTTTAAATGTTACTTAAACTTTTAAGTGGTCTAGATTCCTGAAGAGTTTTAAGCAGCAGTTTTAAGCATTCTGGTAACCCATTTTTCATTAAGCACATTTACACATGCATATACACCACTAGTATTTATAAAATGTATCTTACATATAAGATTACATATAAGTAATTTTTGAGTTTGTCAAACAGAAATCTGGAAAAATGTATTTTCATAGAAAAGATAAAATAACAGGAAGCTATGCCATTTTCTGCAAAACACTTTAGGTGTAAAAATAAAAAGATTTGCACTTATATTAACAGTCCAAACCTATGCAACAAACAATTACGTTAAAATCAATCAAAGCCATGAGCTTTACATTACTTTTAACTCTAGTTAGAATTGGGCTTCAATAGATTTTTGAATTTTCACAGAAAATACAAGCAGTTAGGATTTCATCCAAACCATCTTGTGATACCTACGGAGCTTAGATTATATAATAATGCCCTGCATCAAATTTAAAAAGTATGTTCTAAATGATTAGTTTTAATATTAATAAATATCATAATATGTCAAACATTTAGCGGATCTAATTGAATATCAGCACTTGAACTTTATTAAAACATTTTCCTTACAATCCTAAATATAATTATTCAGAATCTGCCTGAGATTTAATACAACAGAGTGTGAAAATTTTACTTACTGCTGCCTTGTAAATATCATCCATGGTTAGTTATTGTGGGTTAGGAACGAGGTGGAGATGAAAAATGGTACAGAGACAAATATCAACCTCTGCCAGCTTACTGTCCTTTGAAGCACTCCTTTTATAGTAGGCTGTCAGCCCTAAACGTGTCAGTCAAGAACTACACAGCCCAGTATATAGACATCTGTGAATGGCCTTGCTATTCATTCCAAGTCTGACTCTTCACCCTGTCTTCAGGAAGGTATGCAAAGTTTGTTACAGCTGACATTTCTAAATTCTGATCCAATTCTGTTGGTGTTTTTTTTTTTGTTAGGCATCAGATAGCTCCTTATGGCCCTCATTTACAATGGGTTTTAGGCATTCTGATTCCATATGGTTAATAGGGATTACGGCAAAAATCAAAATGCTTGTGAAGTCCCCATCCCTGACAGAACAATAGTCACCCACTAAAATAACTATCCTTTTAAAAGAACTCTTTCTAAAATGCTTTATGCGTGTTAACAGAACAAAGGATAGCCTTCACAGGCATGCATTCTAGGCAAAGACAACAAATATCAAGTACTTCTTTCCACAGGCATGTTTATGACTCCAATGAAACTAACTCAGATTGTTCTGATGGGATTGCTTTTTTAAAATGCACTCCATCAACATCCCTAATTCCTCAGACAGAATGCTTTCCCACAAGGCTTCCTCAACTGCATTATGTATCACCTGATTTGACACTTTGTACGGACTCTTTTATTTTGTTTGCTGCAAACATCTGTGCAAACTGGGCAAATTCCTGCCTTTAAGCAAAACAACCTACTCAACCATTCATATAGATTGTTCAATGAGAGGCACTGGTATGAAGAGAATGTATGTGCTATAAAAAAATATCTCTGTCCACTGATTGAGAGCTCCCCCCTCTGTCTAACTATATTGCACACATCTAGGTAAATCTGACAAAAATTAATAAGCCCACCCATTATTAGGGAACAATAAACAAAATTACTTAACATGAAGCTATTTCCTCTCATTTTATTAGCTTCCTTTTATACTGGTCTCCAAGTTAGTTTCTATAATCGATTGCACAAGATGATTAAAAATGTAAGGCTATCATTAAGACCCACCATTTTTCTAGTAGAAGTTTTTATTATTTCTTCATTGTAATTTGGAGATGTTATATCTTTCTTCACAATTACACCAATTACACAATTCCAGCTTATTTTAATCCCATCATGTAAATATGTATATTCTTCTTGCATGTGATCATACAGTCTAAGATCTGTGTAAGAAATTCAGGCCCAATAGATCTGAAGAGCATCCAAGTCTGGGGAGCTGCTATATGCTCTCTGTCATTTTCTTTAGCATATTTTTACTCTTCCTTGTTTTTCTACTCCAATCCCGTTTCAAAAAGCATTGAGGTGGGTTTTTTTAAGACTCTAACTACCCACTCTTTCCATCTGGCAAAAAAAAAAAGCTCCATGTCAAACAGAACTACATTAGAATGTAGTTTCATAGGTGAAACACCACTCAGCAGAAAATATAAAAATTGATCTGACATACTCCCCTGTGATCCAATGTGTTTTGAAACATGGTCACCTCAAATAAAATATGTGGGAGGAAGAGACCACAAAGTAAGCATCATTAGGTCCAATACTTTTCTATAAAACATCACAAACATTTTCCTTGTAATGTTGGAGCTTTACCCACAAGACTTTTGCAAACAAGCAGTACTTGTACAACACAGTGCACTTTTATGCCTATGTATTAATAAGGAAAGATGGCAAAACAACGCTGTGACGTATTGCAACATATTGGGTCTCCTCCTCTCTCCTCCTGACTTAAGCTACTCCCCCAAACTGGCATGCTAGGAACGGTAGTCCATCATTTCCATTATAATTTTGTCTGCCCCGTCACAGTTATGCTGATTGGTTCGACATTTCCGGGGTTTCTCTACCACCTCTCTTACATTGTCGCTGGGTAAAGGGGGTCGAAAACCCTTACATCTTTCAGTGCAAATAAAAGCACCCTGCCCAGAGTGCAGGCATCGGGGCATCACTAGGCGGCAAACAAACCCTTTCCACTTTGATGGTTGGTCCGCAGCCGCCGAGGCTCCTTAAGCTTCGCCTCCAAGCCCAAGGCCACGCCCCCTTTGTTTTCCCGAAGCCTTGAGTGACGTTATCGAGGCCCTGCCTTCGTCGCGCGGATAGGGGCGGGAGGCGGCACGAGGGGAAACATGGCGGCGGTGACGACTGTAGTTGTGCTGGTCATGGCCAGCGCTGTGAGAAGCGGCGCGGTAGCTGCCACGACTCTCGTCGTCCCCGGCTCTCGTCTTCCTCCACGAGCGGCGGAGCGAGCGCAGTAGCCCGTCGGTCCCGAACCTTTGCGCTCCGACTCGGGACATGGAGGCGCTGAGGACCGGCGAAGAGGGCGAGGAGCCTCCCAAAAGCATCCGGATCCTTGGGTCGGAGCTGGTGGAGACCTACACGGTGAGGCGGGGGAGGGGGCGAAGGGGTTGTGGAGACGGCGCGGGGTGGGGTGGGGGGTCTGGCGTGTCAGAGGCGTCGGCTTCCCCGGGGTCCCATGAAGAACGCCGTCGGTTCAGTCGTTGGTGCGAAGGGGCGAGGGGCTCCTCCTGTCCGGAGGATTTCGGGCATCCCGGGGCGCCTCGGGGAACTTCCACGCCTTTTCTGATGGGGAAGAAGGATAAGAGCACGGATTCATTCGCATGGATGCCCGGAGCCAAAGCTGTCTTGGCCGGTGCTTTCCGCGTTTTAGAGTTTCACGGAGTTCTTCAGTGCCTGGGTGGAAAAACAAAAGAAAACAGCATCCCTAGAGGAAGGAAACTGATGTCTCAGCAACAGCTCTGGTATAAAAGGTGTTGTCTTATTCCGGGTTGAGATGGGAAATCTCGGTCCGTTTTCCGAAGTTGGCGCCTTCCAGACATGTGGGACTCTTAGTTCCATCATTCCCTGCCGGTAAGATCCAAGCTCTGGTATCAAGGAATGAGCTGTGTCTAACTTACCTTGAAGGGGTTTGGTTGGGGAAAGACATTTTGCTCTCTTTCTTCTGAATGGGCCTGCAGCATCCCTTGGAGAAGAAACTAAAAATATAATACCTGGCTTTAAAATAAAATGTGGAAAGAATGTTAGTCCCTCAGCTTCAGATATTCTTGCACCTGAAATCAAACTTATGAAACTGTTGATAGAAATCTTATTAATTAACATTGTTGAAGTCTACTATGGAAAAAAGGAAAATTATTTGTGTAACCAATAACATTATTATTACAGTTATCCTTTTATACAGAATTACGTCTCTGTAATAAATATATATTGCTTTCTAACTCACTGTTTTAACAGCTAACATTGCAAAAAGCTTTAATATATTTTGTATATAATTTAACATATTTTAGTTGTTTTATTATATAACCAAAATGGACTCATCTGCTAATTTTTCATCTAGTTAAATCATTTTTATCTGTGAATTTTCTTTATGTGTGCATACTGTTTTAGAGATATTTTTAATGAACTGATAATATGCCATGAATAGGCATAATTTAATTGGAGTTTGCATCCAAAATGTCAAGAATCAGAGTTTTTATTGACATGCTTTGCAAAAATTTTATATCAACTTTATATTTTGGCGACATTTTTACTTAATCAGAAGAAAATGAATATTTGAAGAGACCTTTGAGATGAGTTCAGTTCCCAGGAACTATACATTTATATACTGTAGCTTTCTTATTTTGGTTCTATTGGTTACACAAATATATAAGTGTTTCCCAGTGCCTTTTGAGATGGTTTCTGATTTCTCAAACTGATCTGTAGACCTGGGATTTCTTGGTTATCTTCCATGCAAGTGTACTAATGAGTTCTAAACTTTCTAAAATTTTTGAGATCAGTGAAGGTCATTCAGGTTTTATTAAAAACAAGATAAAGCTTAATGCAGTAGTTCCAAATTTAATGTTTGCTTATGGGCACAGTTTCTAAAACATAATTCATGGATAAGCTAAAATTGAATAAAAACATCTTTTCAGCAGAAGTGAGTCAAAGTATGTGGTTAAGTTTTTCATGTTAAAATCAATGTGCTGGATAGGTTTGGTTTGTTGTTGAGCAGCAATATTTTCAATTCCAGTAGAAAGAAATAGATAAAATGCTTATTGCACAGTGTCATTAGAGTGTCAAGAATAAAATAAATTAAAGGTATAGTTGTGCAACTTGATATGTGATAAAATCTGATATATAAAATCTTGCTATTTAGAACATAGCAAGAAGTTGGAATAGTAATCTTCCATTTTTGTACGGTGACAGGTTAAAAGCCTTCATTAAATGTGCTATGAAGTTTAACTTGTTCTGACCTAATACCAGATAAAAGGATTGGATCTGCTACCTCAAGAATTCCCAGTTAGTATGATTTGCTTTTTCTCATTTTGGTGAGAATTGTTAAAAAAAAAAACCACACAATGCACCCCAACGGCACCGGACTGAAGAAGGGCTGTTTAGCGATTAGCTGCATTAGTCTCTGTCAGAATCCTATATATCCTTGTAAGTATTGTAGAAAGGATGTTATTTTTCTTCCCACTTGTTTGTAGTTTGAGCAGGGAGTTGGACTACAAGACCTCCAAGGTTCCTTCCAACTCTGTTCTAAGTACTTCCATTTCTCCATTTCAATCACTCATTAAAACATTAGAATATGCAATGTGCTAGTTCTAATAAATAATGTAGTTGAAATACGACCAGCAACCTTGTTATACCCTGTTATGCAACCTACTGGAGTTACATATGTATGAGTTTAAGGGAGGATCTTGTACACCATTGGAGTTTTCTTTGAAATTTTCACCGCAGCAAATATGACTGTTGAAGGAACTGGCTGCTTTACAAACTGAACAGTAGAAATACAACATGCTGCAGCAAAAAATTCAAAGAAAATTCAGTTTGCATCCTCAGCTTTTCCAGCACATGCAGTCCTCCAAATTATGCATCTAGAATGGCTAATTGGAGCACTGACATTTAAGTAAAAACTGGACATCAAGAAAAAGCAAGAGAAAAAAGATGCCTTCAAATTATGGAGTTCTATTGTGAAGAACCAGTTAGATTCTAGACTGAATAAAGATAAGCCACTTCCTTTTAACATGAACAACAATACATCTATATTTTTGGCATGTGATGTGAATCAATGATGGTCTAGAAAAATATTTACTAAGATTCATTGAAGAGAAAAACAGATATGGTAGAAGGGACATTGAAGAGAAAAATAGATATGGTAAATAGTCAGTGTTCAAGAGAATGCTGGAATATCCTTGAAAGAGTGACAATTGAGATGGCAAGAAGTTGTCCATATATTCATAAGGCATCAGGACCAAATCATGACATCTAGTTATATTTACAAGAAAATGTCTTATACTTAAGGTAAAATGTATCCTGTCAGCATTCTTAGCCAATTAAGATTTACATTAATAATGTGATTACTGTATGACATCTCATAGCTTTGTAGAATTAGTGTTGAAACAGTATAATTTAAGAATATAATTTACAAATCAAAACTATTGAAAAAGAAAAGGAGCTATTGTGATACTTTCATTTTGGTTGAATAGGGACAAATTCAATTTGCTTGTTTGCTTGCTACTTCATTGAAGTTGATTTCCATTGTTGAACAGGCACCCTATTTTTTATATTTTTGTATATTTTAATGCATTGTATTTCTCTCTTCTAATTCTTGTGTTTTCATTCTGAAAATGAATAGAAGTCACAGTAATGGGTATATCTAGTCTTTTCCCCCCAAGTTTTTTATTTTTATTTTATTTTATATATACATATCAGTGAGTGAAGAGTGTGGCACCCAGGTATAATACATTTTAGTACAAATATAAATAGTAATATTAATCATATTTGTTACATTCATCAAGCTTATGTGTTCTAATGGTAATACACATATTTATATTAAGATGTAGTCTTACACTTTAATTATTCCATGTTTCAGTATGCTATTCTAATGCCAATCACAATGTTATTTAAACATACCTAATAATACCATCATTTAATTTCTAAGCGGGTATATCTAGTTTTGTTGCATTATGAAAAGCCTTCCAGTTCTATTCCAATGCTTACCATTGATTTACTCATTTTTATTTTAGCTCTGTTAATTTCAGATATTGCTGAAGACTAAACTGTAGCTAACTCTTATTGCATGAAATGGACAAAAATTTGAGAGGAGCTTTGATAGCAGAATGAGTCCATGAATGTCTCTATTGAAAAAATAGCTTCCTATTTATTTAGGCACTGAAAGTAGAGCATAGGTCACTGAAAACTCCTCCCCCCTCTACTTTCACCAGTGGGATTCACATGGCTTAAATGGAATTTTCTCCATCTCTGAATGGAGCCACCTATAAAATAATTTCATTTCCAACCAAATCCTATTGATTTTTGTGATGTTGCTACATATTGTGATTTTATTTATTTTGTGTCCAGATCAAACCTTAAACTGAGGCCACCTTTTTGGCTTTATCATTAGCCAGAAACAAATCACTTTCGGTACATTCTATTGATAGTAATTGACAGACCAACCAATAGTGTGTTGTTATCCATCAGCAATTCCCACTTGAGCATGTTGGTTTTGTACTTTAGGCACTCCCTCCCCCTCAGCCTATTTAATATCCTCCAAATGATATAGGGGAGATCAGATCTTTAAGCCACATTCTCTTCTGGGATTATTCCTCGTTCCATTAATTTTCCTCTCCATCTTCTAATTCAGTTTTGCTTCTGCGTACCTTTAAGAATATTTGTTCATGCCACAAAACTCTTCCTAGATCTAAGGCAACAAGTTTGGGATACATATTCATTTCAGAGGATGCTGAGGATCATTCTCTTGGCATCTGCTGCTACTTCTCTTCCTAATCCTAGGTGAAGCGATACCAACAAAAGGATATATTTCCTTAATTGATGTGGGTTTAAGGCATCCTGTTACTGATGCATACTGCTTGATGGATAGCAATGTCAACTTGTTTTGCGCTGTGGATGCACTCCATATTGAAGCAGCAAACTCTGGTGCAGAAATACTCAGAACCAAAACTGATGTGCATAGCTTGGATGGTTGGGGTCCCCCATTTATAAATGTCAATTTCCTGATATTATTCCTTGCACTGGCTTTACCCTTAGTATTCAGCCAGTGTTGTTTAAATGAAAGTGTCCTATCAAGTGTCACACTGAGATATTTCAGTGTAGAATAGTATTGTATTCAATTCTCTTGCCATGTTACATTCAACTTGATCCCTGCGTCTCAATTTCAAAGGTGAAAAGCACACATAGATCAAACCAAGAAACATGTATGATAACAAGCAGTCTATAGTGCACAGTAATGCAGTGTGTGTCTGAGGTATGCTAATGTGCAGGGATAAAAATGAAGGTCTTTATAGGGACAACAGGGAATAATTTTTAATATATTAAATAACTCTACAGGTAGTCCTTGACTTAGACCAAGAATTTGGTGTTCATTTGAAATTCCAACAGACCCCAAAAATGGGACTTTTTACCCAGTTTCAAAGTTATGACATCTGCATCTTCTCCATGGTCTTATGACCACATTTTGGGTGCTTGACAACTGGTTTGCATTTATGGTTGTTTGCAGTCCTTGCGGCCATGGGACCTCAATTGATGGCATTTTTGCCAGAAACCAATATTTACCTCTGGTTTCTGGTAGAAACCGCTCCATAGCAAAAAATAGGTTTATTTAACAACTGCTGTAGGAGCATAAAATTAGGTCCTGTCGACTGATGGACCATTTTGTGACTGTCACAAATTATGATTGAAATTGTGGATTCAATTATGGTTGTAATCAAGAACAATCTGTGCTTGGGCAGTTGAATCCAAATTCTGACAAATGAATTACCCTTTCCTTGAATACTTATAATAAGGGAACATCACTGTGTCTCTGGTAGTTCTACTACTGAACGGCTCTTTTTATTAGAATTCTATTTTTCTATCATTTGATCAAAATGTGCTTTACTCAAACTCATTAGTCCATATTCTACATTCAGCAATATAAAATGGCCCTGGGGCTGCCTTGTTTGAAGTGTTTGAAGAATGCTGTCTGTTTAGACTTAACCACTCAAAGCTAAACGTGGCAAGATCCTTCCATTTCTCTTCACAAGATTTAGTTTTCCAGTGTCTGATGATCCCTCTAACTTTTTTCAGAACTGTTTTTTAGTTTATTTGAAGTTTTTAAAAATTGTCCAGAGTTGGCAGGACTAACAATAGAACTTGATGTGGGTTATGATCAATATTGAATATTGTGAAATGTTACATCCCATTACTTGAAAACTTGTTTTTGTTCTTGCAGTCTGAGATTTGAGGCATTTTAAGGAAGCTTTATGATTTGAAAAAAGTACCTATTGTTACTTTTTCATTTGTCATTATTTGTACAGTGTAATATTTCTGGACACGTGGCAAATCTGTTAATTTCATGGTTTTCAAGGTGCTCAAATAATAATAAATAGCTGGCTGTGATCTATTAATTCTAGTGTGCACTTGAGAAGGATGTAGGGATTTTATACATATAACATTTTTGAGACCACTAAGTATTAATAAATTTCAAAAGAGCTTCTGTGCCTTTTTAATGTTAGGATGTTACAGTAATTTTTAATATTGATTTTCTGTATTTTATAATGATTTTTTTTAATATATTGTGATTTTATTTGATTGTTGTATAGCACCCAGAGTCATGATGAGATGGGCAGCTATATAAATTTGATAAAAAAATAAATTTTAGATTTCTACACTGGGTACTATTTTCTTTTCCAGACTGTTGTTTTAAGCGTTTTCAAAATGATATTCAGTTTACCTCAAACAGTAACAAGTATAAATAGAAACTGACTTCTACTTTGTTGTAATTTTTGGGTTACACTGTGTTCATATCACCATTTGAAGTGAAGAGTTGTGCATGAAAGATAACTCAAAAATCTTTATAGGATTTAAAATAAATGCAGTATTGCAAGGATTGTATATTTTTATGGGAATGTATAGGGGCGTTTTTTTGTTGATTTAAAGCTGTTTTTCTTTTAGGTATATATCATTCAAGTGATTGTTGGAACCCATGAGTGGATAGTAAAACATCGATATAGTGATTTCCATGATCTTCATGAAAAGGTAATTGTTCTGAAATTGTATCCCTAAAATAGTTGGCTTAATCTTTGACACTCAGTCACTTCAGAAAATGTCCCAGCATGCTTTTTTGAAAAGGAATACTGGCTTATTAAGTAGCAGTGAAATACTGTCACAGGAGCTTGTTTAAGCTTCACTTAATGGAAAAAAGGACTGAAGATTGGAAGGTAAGTTCTTTTTCTAAAAATGCTCTTTGGAGGTCAAAATTCATTGCAAACAGCTGTTATTTAAGCCGCCAACCTTTTGAGTACAAGGAACCAGTTCTATGGAGAGAGATTTTTCTGTGGACTGGAGGGGGCATTGCTTCACATGCTGCCTGCATCCTGGGGATGGGGCTTTGCTTGTTTGCGTGGACCAGTTTCTGGCATATTGTGGACTGGTGCCAGTTCAAGGACCAGGGATTGGGAACTCCTGTTTTAAGAGAAAGATAATTATGTTCACTGCTTACCCAGTTAAGTTATAGAGTGGTAATTAGGAAATAGACTTCAAAATTGACAGAATATATATGTATGTATGTATGTATGTATGTATATGTATATGTGTATGTGTATATATGTGCGTGTGTGTGTGTGTGTGTGTGTGTGTGTGTGTATATATATATATATATATATATATATATATATATATACACACACATACATACACATACACACATACATTATTATCAATTATTAGTATATGTATGGTATTTCTATGAGACCTATGTCTTATTAGTATTGTTTAATGTTTTTCTTAAATCACTGATTCATTCAGAGACTAACCTAATTTGTGTCTTTTATAGCTTGTTTTAGAGAAGAAGATAGACAAGAATATATTGCCTCCCAAAAAGATTATTGGTAAAAATTCCAAAAGCTTGGTGGAAAAAAGACAAAAGGAGTTGGAAATATACTTACAAACTCTTCTTACTATATTTCCATTGGCAGCACCCAAAGTACTATCACAATTCTTACATTTTCATTTATATGTAAGTTCTTTCCTACCACATTTTAAATAAATTTTGCACTGTTATATTTTCAGTTTGTTGCATTTGTTTTAAACATAAGACCATTGTTATTTACTGAACTATTACTATTAGTTGAGCAGTCAAATGGCCTATCATTATATTGGCTTTATTTATTTAAAAATCCTTTTAAGTCACAAGTCAAATACTATTCTAAACAGGTTCTCATAAGAAACAAAGCTAGATAGACAAAACAGGCAGATGGATAGATGCACAGAAGGATAAATGGCTATTCCTAGCACTTTGAATTGAACAAACTAATAACCGTTGCAGTTCCCGAAGTACTGGTGTTATGTGATAGTATCAAGGTGTTTCCATTAGTACATGAATAATTGCATTTTGTATCAAGGCATGATGTCATGTGACCTCATACTTAGCAATGTCCAGCACTCCCTATTACTGTCTTCCTTTCTTCATCTCCATGCTTTGTATTGAGCATAAAATATGGCCATCATGGAACTTAGGCAGAGAAATTAAGGAAGGGTACTTTTATTTAAAATACTACAAGACTAAGCCTTTTCTTATTTAAATTGCCTTGTTGTTTAATTATTTTACTATATTCAGCTGAAAATATTGAATCAAATGAAAATGTTCCATGAAGAAATAAACATGTAATTTTGTCCATTTTTTCTTCTTTTTCCATACAGAAATTTATTTATTTAATTTATATTGCCGATTATTTGCCATGGCGACTCGAGGCGGCTTACACGATGTAAAATCATATTTAAAAGAAAAAATAAAAATAAAGAACAAAAACTAACAAAAAGAATTAAATAAATTAATAAAGTACAATAGAACAAAATCTGGAAAAAAAAAAGAAAAGATCACCAATTCCCACCCTCCGCCCCGACAATAGCAGATCACACTAACCATTTGATGGGCTCCATCCTGCTCTGGGTTCCCCAGGCCCGCTGGCAGAACCAGGTCTTCAGTGCCTTCTGGAAGAGTGCTAGAGTGGGGGCCATTTTAATCTCTGGGGGAATGATATTCCAGAGAGAGGGAGCCACCACCGAGAAGGCCCTTCTTCTTGGTCCCACCAGGTGTATCTCCCTCAGAGATGGGACCCGCAACATTCCCTGTGTCCCTGCTCTAATGGGCCAGGTAGATGTGACCAGCAAGAGACGTTCCCTCAGATAACCTGGTCCCAAGCTATGAAGGGCTTTAAAGGTGACAACCAGCACATTGAATTGAATGTTGGAGCATCTTTTGTACATTGTATTTATTCCTGATATATTTACTAGGCATTTATTTGTCATTTGGCAATGACAACACTATTAATGATGATATCAGTATAAAGGAGAGGCAGTTGTTATATAGTCAAAACTGAAATGAGAAAAATAACCAAGAGTCACCTTGTAGGGAAGATGGCAGCATAGAAATTTAACCAATAATAAATGTGCTTTTTTTTACCACAATAGTTATTTCTTGTACAAGGGGTCCTCAAATTATGACCAAATAATTGATCCCAGAATTATGGTCGTAAGTCATGTTGGTTGTTAAGTGGGTCATCATATAACCAACCTGATTTTATGATACTTTTCCAGTGGTTGTTAAGCAAACCCATTGTTTGTTTAACTCAGGGGTCTTCAAACTTTTTTTTTTAATAAAAGTTTTAAGTTTTCACAAAACATAATAAAGTTTGAAGGGGTCTTCAAACTTGACAACTTTAAGAATTGTGGACTTCAACTCCCAGAATTCTTCCTCCAGTCATGTTAGCTGAGGAATTCTGGGAGTTGAAGTCCACAAGTGTTAAACTTGCCAAGTTTGAAGACCCTTGGTTTAACTAATAAAACACCAGTTTCCAGCAAATAAATAAAAAATATATAATAAAAATTGTGGTCATGGAATTTCAGGACACTGCCAATGGCTGCAAATGCCACAAATACTTTGGGGGGGGGGTGTCTGTTGTAATTTAAGATGGTCACTAAGCAGCAGGTCATAAGTCGAGGATTACCTGTAAAACTATTACTTCTACATCATGAATTGTACTTACAGTATTTTATAAATCATTCTTATTACTTTCAGGGGCAGGCAAAGTATATGTCATAGACTGAGTTGAGTTTATATACCTTTGATCAGACTGCATGATATGAATGGGGTCTTCTGGAAACATTTCTCAAGAATTATCTGGAATCGCTAGGAAGAATGTCCAAATCTGCACAAGAGCAGTGGATGTTTCCATGTAGAAATTAAATGTAGAATTAGCATCTCAGCATTCTGCTTCCTGCATAATTTTCAAAAAAGTAAATCATGCTTCTTGAGGTGCTAAGTATGCTTAATGTGCATTGATACCTAAAAACTGGCTTTTAGATTCCTCCATGTCTGTCCATCCTCATTTTTATTAATTTATGGCCATATTTCATAAGTACTTGCATTATTGCTTAAGATATAAAATCCTGGGCACAAATGTTTTATGAACTAATAGATTTAAATAATACACTGATTTTATTTTTTTATTTCTTATTTTTTGCAGGAAATCATTGGAATCACAGCTGCATTGGCTGAAGAACTTTTTCATAAAGGTATGAAACATCAGAATTCTTAACATTTATTTATGGTATGTTATCCCTGAAATAGAATCATATATATATTTTTCTTAAAAATCTTATTTATTACAGTATACAGTAGGAAAAGAGGATAACACATTTCACCAAACTATGTGATGTTTATCTTTGGATAGATTGTAAAATGCATACAGGATCTATTACCACCACCTAGCTTTTTGCAATCACCTCTGCCCTGCAAGACATGGGTGTGTCTGAGACACTGCCTGAGGGGAAGGGGATATGTGAATGGCCAGCGCAGCATAAATGCAGAGCGTAGGAGAAGGGTGCATGGGTGGGGAAGACTTTCTGAGAAAGCCAGCAGAGAAGATTGCAAATGTTGATTATTTGATTGTCACAATCAAAAGGTTGTTAAGAGCAAACTAGTTGCTGAGCACCCAGATTACATGATTGTGCAGTGCTGGGACAGCCAGAACTCCAAGAACCAATCATAACCATTATTTGTTCAGTGCCATTATAAATGTGAACAGTCATTGAATGAATGTTTGTAGATTGAGTGTGCTTGTGTACCTGTACTTTCTGGATACCATACAACATAGAATGTCCTTTGAAACAGAAAAGACTGTATCCTTGTTTCAGATTTCTGCCACTATCATATTATTTCTTTTTTACAATATTATTATCTAAGTATTATTTGTAAATATTTACATCTTGTTTTCTAGGAGAGCAATTACTTATGGCTGGTGAAGTCTTTAATATTAAACCTTTGCAGCTTTATGCTGTTACTCAACAGCTACGTCAGGGGAAACCAACATGTGCAAATGGTGATGCCAGAACTGATCTTGGTCACATTCTGGATTTCACATGCAGACTCAAATATTTAAAGGTAACAGATTCTAATTTAAATATTTCAGTTGCTCATTTCTGTTGTCTATAGAGACTATGCTTTGTAGGAAGTGTTTTCTACCTTGGTAGAAGAAATTGGAAGGAAGTAGGGTAGCAGTGCACTGCTGAGGTCTTCCGTTAAGATGGTGGGTTTCAAACAAAAGCAGATGCCTTCCATGACCTGCATATTTAAATTAGCAATTCAGATCTTATTTTAAAGACTAGTATATATCTATTGTAAGTTAAAAGTCACATGATCCCAATAGTACTGGCATTGAAGAAAGAACAAGAATGCCAAAGAAATACCGTGTTTCTCCAACAATACGGCCTCCCCCAATAGGAAGTCCCAACATGTTTTATAGGCATAAAATCAAATTAAGCCCCTCCCCCCAAATTAAGGACTATATTAAACATGCGAAATGGGGGGAATGGCGGGGGGGGGAGCTTGCTATTAGGAAGTATTTTTGTTGCATACCCGGATATGGTGCTGCCTGCGTTGACTTCGGCGTTGGTGGGACACTTCGAATCGGGAGACCTTCCACCACTGTTGCTTTCCCTTCTCCCCGTGCTGCCTGTGTTTGGCACAGCCATGTGCAGCCAGCCAGGGCTCCTCCCTGCAACCAGAGCCCGGCGGAGACACTCGGCTTCAGGCGAGGCAATGATAGTGCCCACCTGTCCGCAGACAGGGAGGCAAGGTGACGGCAGCGCTGCTTCCCTGGACAGCGGGTCCAGCGGAGAGAGCCCAAAGCTGCCCGTCCTTTCCACCCCTCGCCCAGCCCGTCCCCATCCCCACGCATCTCCAAATGTGCCAGCAGCTCCAAACGCTGCAGCAGCACAGGCATCGGGCAGAGTCACTCAGTCAGCGGGGCTCAGTTCGGAGGCGGAGGCGGCACAGGCCATCGCCTTGCCTCCCTGTCCACGGATGGATAGGTGCTATCACTGTCTTGGGCGGCCTCTCCTGGTGGCCCCTTCAGGTTCGGGCTGGAGGGACTTGGGAAGGAAGCCAAGCTCGGATCAGCCCGGCTCTTTTGCTTGGCAGGTGGGTGCGCAGCCGCGGCTCGCTTTCCCGGCTCCGCCCAGCCTGCACGGTTCTGCCGTGGCCCTGGCAGGATGAGTGGAGGGCCCAGTGGGGAGGCGCTCACTGCCTTGTCGAGGGCTCCGCCGCCAAGCAGGAGGGCCCGCCTGTCGGCTGCGCTGAGTGCCCCAGGTAAAGCTCTTCATGCTCTGCCTGGCGCCAGGCAGGGATGGCAGCTGGGCACTTCTCCCGGGGTGGGCTGATCCTGCGCTGTGGCCCTGGGAGATTTGCCTCCCCACATGGGGTTGGGCTGCCCTTGGGCAGGAAAGGCTTTGTCATACTGGTAGTAGGGCCTCAATTTTAAAAGAATTGGCTTTGCCTTTGAAGGCGAAGGGAAGGCAGCGACAGGAGTGCCTAAAGCCGAGTGTCTCCGCCGGGCTCTGGTTGCAGGGAGGAGCCCTGGCTGGCCGTGCGTGGCCTGCCAAACACCGCGGCATTGCTCTAAACATCGCGGCAGCACGGGAAGAAGGGAAAGCAGTAGTGGTGGAAGGTCTCCCAATACGAAGTGCCCCACCAACGCTGAGGACAACATCCAAGCCATCGCCGCCTGCCCGCCCGAGGATGCAAGGGGGGGGGAATTAAGTCACCCCCGAAAAGATGGCCTCGCCGTTTTTTCAGGGGTCCAAAAAAAATAAGGCCCGGCCTTATTTTGTGAGAAACACGGTATATAATGCTCCAGATATTTGTCTGGACTACCATATAAAGATGGAGATAAATCTATGAAGACAGAATTGCCTCTAACATAAACTCTTGGAAAAATACATTGAGCTTTAAAAGCTGTGTTAAGAAGTTTTATTTAAATTAGAACAGTAAGATTAAAATACTTTATATTTTTAGTAAGATCTTCTTTATATATTGTTCTGCTAATTATTTCCCTAAGTTCCTTTTTTTTGCTTCAGTTCTACTTGCATCTGAATAAGTATCATTTCTGCTTATTTATAGAATTGTATCTCACTATAGTATTTTTTCATATCCTGTTTTTCCAAAGTTATTCTTATTTTCTTTGAATAAGTCTATAATATTTTACTCTTATATTTATCAGATGAGAAATACAATAGTATTGTAGTATGCACTTTGGATTGATATTTATAAATTTACTTATTGAAGTTAAAAATTAATTCAGATAGTCTCCATTTAACTGTTAATACTTAAGCAAGCAAACGGGTGTATGCTTGAAATCTCTCAATATGCCAGAGGTAATTTGATGTGAAGTTGTCCCTCACAGTGTTAAACGGTATTTAAATGTTTGTTTAATTGCCAAAGTGATAAATAATTCAATAAGGACTTTTTAATTGATACTATATTTTTGTTAGTTATAAGCCTCAGCATTTTCAGAACAGATTTAAAAGATTTTTAAAAATATAAAATGAAAATTAGAAATAAAACAGATTAATACAATGGAAAGTATGTCAAAATCAAATCCCAAAAAAGAATTTTAAATGTTTGTATTCTGTTATTATGTAAGAAAGAACAAGATGGTGAACTTACCTTCTAATGTGTGCAGTGTCTTGACACTGAGCAATATGGCATGCTCAATATTTCACTAAATTTAATTATATAAATATTAAAATTTTACATTATATATTTATAAAACTCTGGAATATAATTTAACAAGATACAGTTTCCTGAACAAAAAAATGTCTGTGCATTCTGTTTATTATTCTGTAAATCATATTAATATATGCATATGTACATATATTTTTCCCCAGATAACTGGCACAGGTGGACCTGTTGGAAACAGTAATATTCAGGAACATCTTTTGCCTTTTGACCTATCAATATTTAAATCTCTTCATCAGATTCAGGTAAATTCTGAAAAAAGAGCTTTGTTTGTGGAGTACTTACTAGAACTTGCTCTCATGTATACTCTAAGGGTTTTGCATTTCCCTACGATGCTTCTGTCCAGAAAGTGATGCTGAGGGACATTGATTTAAAGGAAATTGTAGGGCTCCCCAAATCAAGCAAAGTGACTACAGGCAGATTATACAAAATTTAACAGAACTTGACAAAAAGAATACAAAACTGAGGTAAGTAAATCAATAAGTAGTAATAAAATGGCAATCCAAATAGAAATGACTCCATCAGGCAACTTGGGATTCAATAGTTCACAACCCGAAGGCCCAGGAAAAAAAGGCAGTTCTTGAAAACTTAAAAGGCCACTGACCTTTGACATTTGACAATAATCTGCCTTGCCCCTGGGATGGTAAATAATTACATGAAACAGCTGAGGAAACCTTTCCTGTTTTTGGAATAGATTATCAATAGATGACAGTCAGCTCTGCTGCTCCTTGCTCCTGAATACCAGTAAGCTGTCTACATTTAATGACAAGCAGAGTAATGAAGAAGAAATCTAGGCAAATGGGCATGTTCTTCATCAGTAAAAGATTAGACACAGGGATCGAAATTCAGCCTATTCTGGATGGAATTGCACTTACCTTAAAAGACAAGGTATAAAGTATAAACGGTTGGAATAGTTGTGGCAGGGAAGACATTTGTAGCATTACTGCTAACTGTGACTGTTAGGTTTGACAATAGCAGTTCATATATCATTTTATGTTTCAAACATTGCAATCCACTAATGTGGCTATATTTGAGAACAGAAATTCCAGTTGGGACAAAATGCAACAGCTTAACTTCCAGATAATACTAATGAATTGGCGGTTAGATGTTTTCTTATCAGAATTTAAGGAACTGATGTTAAACATTTAAACATAAAGCCCTAAACAGTTTTGTAGAGTTATGCAACCATTTGGAAGGGAACATTGTGAAACCTGTTGCTAGAAGCATTGAGGTTTCTGCCCTTTCAAAGGCCAGCACAACTCCAAGTTCCATTCTCTATTATCTGAACATGTTCATGCCTGCATAGAAGGCATTTCTACAGGTTTACCACCAAAGCACCACCAAAGCAGTGTGCAGGACTGTTTTTCTCTTGATAAAACTGGTTCTTATTGGGGAGGCAAGGCCCTGCTTTCAGAGGCATGTCTATTCAACATGAGAGAGAGCCTAAGTATGTATCATCCCTTTGCATGACCTATTATTATTGCATTTGGCACCCATTTTCTTTGTAAAACCATACTGCTCTAGTCAAGTCTTTGAACATTAATAGTTTGGTTATGTTTTCAGTTACTTGGGTTTTTTTTTTACTTTTTGCATTTTTAGATTGGCTTTAACTCAAAATTGTTTTGAGAGTTCATTTTGAATGGAAAGATAATGTATAAATTAATTTTTTAAAAATTGTATAATCTTATCATAGTTTTGCTGTTTTTAACCCACCATTGCTTATTGTGACTGAGAGCTGCTTCTTAGACCCTTTGGCGTTTCTCATCTCAATTTCCAGGGATTCTTGAAATTAGGGAAGTCAGATGTGAAGTATTGTGTGCACATTCCGTAATTGTACTTTAAAACCAATCACATGGTTTCTAAGGTAGTATAGAATAACCCATGCAAACTCCGAGTAGAAGTCTGTTTAGAGCAGAGAGTCTGTGGAGGCCATTTTGCCTGTTTTTCTTTATTCTTGAATCCCTGCATAAAGCAACTCTTTCAGGATCTCCCTCAAGCACTAAAACGTTTTTCATAAAGGTTGTTCTATGTGTTTGTAAGGAGAAAGAGCTCTTCTGTTTGTGATTGTGCATGGCTGCATTCAGATTGCTGTATTTATCATTCCTTCAAAAGCTGATTTCAGTAGTAGTAATATTTGATTTTTTTTTATTTGAATCAATGTTGGGAACTATAATTGGCTTTCTTGACTTTTATTGCATTTACAGTATTCCTCTGAAGGAGACTTTTTAATAAAATATTACAAAAAACTTTATTAATTTTTTTTAAATAAAATTAGAGAGATTAGAGTGCAAAAAGAAAAAATTCATATAAAACAGTTTGATGTTTTCTTATATTGCTGTTTCATTTTCCTTACTATTGCTTTTTCAAAATAGATAAACCACTGTGGTGCAAAACTTATTAGTGGGCTGACATCTTCAAAGCTCACTCTAGCAACACTAAGCATACAATTCTCAGCAACATCCATGATGGTAAGAGTCAAATGTGTACCATTTGTAGTATGCTATATTATGATTATAATTTGTTAAAAGTTGTATTTAAATCATAGAAAAAAATTATTTTTTTATTCAGTTCAGTTTTTGTATAATTGATGTTTTACTGTATACATTTAAATAATATTCTTTTATCTATTGATATTAATATCTAAAAATTTTAGTACATTTATTTTATGAGTATTTCTTATTTAGAATATTTAATGCTAAATTCTAAGAATATACACAGATATACATGTCTAAAATATTGAGTTTAATAAGAGTATGTGTGCATGTTTTAAACTTGTTCAGAAGCTAACAGTTTTTTATTAAACAATGACTTACTAATCAGAAATCTCTCTTCTCTCCCCCTTATATTAAATATTCATTTTTCAATGTGGTTTGAACAGGAGGTCCTAGTACCAGAGGCCTATGAATTTGATCAGTGGGAGCCAGAAGGTGCATCTTCAAATCCTGTGACAGCAGTTATTCCAACTTGGAGAACATTAACAACTTTAGATATGAGTCATAATAGCATAACTCAAATTGACAATTCAGTGGTAAGAGTTCATAGCAAATACTTCAGAACAGTTTCAAAAGGGGCACAGAAGATATCTCTTCTGCTCATAGTGATATAATCAGTACTTTCAATACTTGATGTGGCTTGCAGAACATTTGATAATTATATTGAATGTTACAGAATGGTGACAGTTGATTGCTGTAAACAAGTTGGCTCTTGTGCAAAATCCCTTGAAATTTCTTCAGCTTTTAGCTTTTGGGCTATTGCTTGAAAAAAAATAGTTTTAACATTCTTAAGGGTTGACATTATCAGGGATTAATTGTTTTGGATCAAGACTGATATCTTCTAATTGGACTGAAGCCTTACTATTCCTTTATTTTAGAAATTAATGCCGAAGATTGAATTTCTGGATTTAAGCCACAACGATGTACCAATAGTAGAGAATTTACAGGTTTGCTTAAAAATGTGTCTTCATGATGTTGTGTTTTTTTTAAATTCTTTTCCGAGTCTAGGTAGATAGTCCTTGCTTTTATTTCTTATAACAATGTCTATTTGCTAGAACTTCCAGAGTGTTGTCATTAGTATTAGTTGAACTAATTAATTGATTATAGCATAGTATAATTACTGTGTTCCCCCCAAAATAAGACCCACCAAAAAAAGGCACCAGGTCTTATTTTGGGGGGATGTCATCCATTGACTAGCCTCACTTGCGTGCATCACCCCTGGCCTCCTTTTTGCTGTCAGAGGCCTTCAAGAACTTCTTCTTTGTCTGGCAAGGCTTTCCTGAAGGCCACTGTAGCTGATAACCACCCCCCATCCCCACCCTAGCTTAATTCTTACCTGTGCACTCTGGAGTGGGTTCGATCTTAATTAAGGCTTATTTTGGGTATAGGGCTTATATTGGGTGCACATGTAAAAATCAAGCTAGGACTTACTGTCAGGGTAAGTCATATTTTCGGGGAAACAGGGTAGTATGTACCTTTGTATATTATATACTTGTATATAGTATATACCTTTGTAGTATAATGTATACTACATTATACTACTACATACTAATGTTTGCCAATGGCTTGCATTATCTTAATTTTTTACCATTTCAGCTATTTGAGACTACTATTTTTATTGCATGCAATCCGTTAAAGCAATATTGGAGGATAATTTGAGCCAGATTGCCTGTCTTCTGTTCACAATATGCATTTTTAATATTGACTTATAAACCAATGACATGGAACTGAAAAGCACAGAAACTATCAAGAAGGGAGATGTGAGACAGAATTACATGAACCTTTGATGCATTTTGCATACCACATTTTAAAGAAATTAACTGAGTTTATCCATTTCTTCTGAATAGGTGCAACTGTTGTTGAATTAATACTTGACAGTCTGTGTAATATATAGCATAATCTGTTTGTGTATTCACTTACAGCATCTCTACAATCTTATTCACCTGGACCTCTCCTACAATAAACTTTCAACGTTAGAAGGAATTCATATAAAAATTGGAAATATCAAAACACTGAATTTAGCAGGAAATCATTTGGAAAGACTTTCTGGACTCAACAAACTCTATTCTTTAGTTAACCTGGATCTTAGTAACAATAAAGTAGACCAGGTACTGTGGGAATCATGAATTTGTTTACTTAGAACTAGTCATGCAATATACAGTGTTTCTAGGATTCCAAGCTTCAATCTGCTAAGGGAATAATTACACTTCAGCTACAGTAATATTCTTAGTTAATTACACTTTCAATTAATATTCTTAGAACTCTGTTTGAAATGTACATGTTAGAATTGACTTCTATTACATCATTTTATCTGGTTTCCAATCTTTTAGAAGACCATTTTGACTTCTTTTTTTAAAAAGGAAATGTTTTAACTCTTAATGTAGCAGAAATTTTTTTTTTCATTAAATCTTTGCTTAAAATCTCAAGAGAGTATTTGGTCTCATTATTAACTTCAGAAGAGAGGGTTTAATGCATACTTCTTAGAGCCATCACATTAAGAAAAGAAATTATGAAATAAATATGGCCCGAAGAAATCAGATTAAATAAGCAGATTTCAGTTGTAATATGAAAATATTTGACCATGTTTATGGATGCTTGAAATAGATGCCTCTATTTTTTTCAGATTGATGAAATAAGGAATATAGGAGGCCTTCCATGCTTGGAAAAGCTTGTGTTATCCAACAATCCTTTAAGTATTATTCCTGATTATAGGACCAAAGTTCTAGCTCAGTTTGGTGACAGAGCTTCAGAGGTAAATCTTCAAAGACTTGTTCATCTTCTAACTTTTGACTTGAATATAATGTATGATGTGCAAACAGCATTGCCTATGAGCAGCAATTTAATTTATAAAATGGGGGCGGGGTTACAGTGTTGAGAAATGCCTTAGGTTTGTGGCAGCACACATACTTCTCTTCTGAATTTGTGTAATGAAGCTTATATATATATGCAAACTGATGCTTTGACAGTTTGAACTAGATTGTGTAGTCACAGCTGAATTTAGACATCCATTTGGAAAGACTTATTTTTTCCTCTTACACTAGTGCATATTTTCAGCCATCTAATAAATAATACAGCTGTTCCTGTATGCTAAACAATATCTGTATCTACTCATTGTGTTTTATTTTAAATTATTATTCCCAAATATTTAAAAGGATCTAGACAATAAATAATCCCTTTTACATATTTCTATTATCAAGAAACAAAGAAACCTAATCAGTAGGCAATATATTAGATCTACTCAAATTACTTTGTACCCTGTAAACCTGCTGTGTTGTTGCCCAGATTAGGAATTTAGGTAAAAAGCTTTTTTTTACTAATGAAGTAGCATCTGCATAAAATGACAACTTGTGTTGAGTTCCAGATATTTTTATACTTTGAAAGTCTCATATTTTATCAAGCCAGAGGTTTCTAATCCAATTAAATGTAAAAGGATGTGTTTGGCAAGTTCCCTGCTACATCATCAATGAAGAATGAATTGTCAAAATCAATATTCTTCATAATTGGTACATACTTTGGGAAAGATGCCTATGTTAACTCCACTTAGATACTTTAGACAAAATAATAATCTAATGATTAAATTTTTGTGCCTGATCACATTCCTAGGTCTATTTTCTAAACTGATTCCCATTTGCCTTTTAACTGGAGACTAAGTGCTGTAGACATTGAGTTGAGTATCTGTGTATTTCTTTTTGCTGTTGGAATGAAATAAGATTAAAAATATACCACTGTGAAAAAACTGCAACCATAAATAACATTTTAGCTAGTACAGTTAGTCGTTGACTTACAACAGTTCACTTAGTGTCTGTTCAAAGATAGAATGGCACTGAAAAAATGACTTATGACCTTTTTTCACACTTACGAATGTTGCAACATCTACATGGTCTCATGATGAAAATTAAGATGTTTGGCAACTGGCATGTATTAATGATGGTTGCAATATCCAGGGGTCTCGTGATCACAAGCAAAATCAATGGGAAAACCAGATTCACTTAACAACCATGTTAGTAAACAACTGCAGGGATCCACTTAACAACTGTGGCAAAAAATGGGGCAAAATTCATTTTACAAATGTCTCATTTAGCAACATAAATTTTGGGCCCAATTGTGGACATAAGTCAGCGATTGCCTGCATTTGGCTTTTACTGTTTTTGAATAGGAAAATATAACGAAATTTGTGTGGATATTCCTAAATAACGAATTCAAGCTTGAGTTTTTGTCACATGAAAAATTAACCCTCTTGAATAATTCTTACTTTAAAAAGTTAAGTAAAGAGGGTTTTTTTTAATGAAATATGGGCTGAAAATTGAGATAATAACATAGGCCAACTTATTGTTAACTGTATCTTCAAGACATTTTATAAGCTCCAAAAGTAATATAGCCTACCAAAAAATAATAAGTGGTAATATATATTCAATTAAAACATTTGTTCTAAACTTGGATCAGAGATATCGATGGCCTCAGTAATTAAATTAAGTAACTTCATTTAAACGAAGTTACTTTAAAGGTTCACCAATTCAATTTCGTTCATGCCTAAAATTTGGAATTTATGTTATTTGTGAATATTTTTTGCTCTTATTAACCCCGGGTTGTGATAAAAACATTTTGGGTTATTTGTTTCCTTTTTATATTTTATGAATCTTGTATCTTTGTCAAAGCATTAAACGTTTTTTTTTTTTTAAAGGAAGACCTCATTAATTTCTATTCAGAAGTGGTATTCAGCAGGTTCTGACCAATTCTGGGGAAAATTTTCAGTAGTTCAGAGAACCGGCAAATACCATTTCTGACTGGGATTTTACAGTATCCTTCCCCTGCCATGCCCACCAAGCCACGGCCACAGAACCGGTTGTAAAAAAGTTTGAATCCCACCACTGTTTCTATTGCATGTTTTTTCATGCTGGGCAGATACCATTTTTTTTCTGATCTAATTCTGTCTCTTTAGTTGAGGATTAATTTGGTTTCTTGATATCCTTCAGGTTTGTTTGGATAATACCATAACGACTGAAAAAGAACTTGACACTGTTGAAGTGTTGAAGGCTATACAAAAAGCAAAAGATGTAAAATACAAGATGAGTAATTCTGATAAGAAGGTAAGATATATGAATAGATGTACAACCACTTTTAAATGTCATCTCCTCTAAAATATATCACTAAACATGTTTACAATTTTTGAAGTTAGCATCTTTCCCCCAAACTGAGATTTTATTAACCTACTTCACTCAGGAAGAAATTAACTATACTTTTATATATCACTTGAATAAACCCTAAACTGCAATTAAGATTAGTCACAGTTTGCCCATGCCAGATTAGGTCACTAAAATTATAACAGAAATGAAATGCAAACTTCTGGGTTCCTTCCAGGTACAGTAGAAGAAGCAGATGAGATATGAGTTAACCAAGTTTTAATCTCATTATATCAAACAATAGTTCAGCTTTATATGATAGTATTAATAATGTTTGTTATTAAATTTATGTGCCACCCATCTCATCAGTTTTTTAAAAAAATATAACATAATAGAAGTAGTCCTTGCTTAATGGTCACAGTTGGCAGTGGTACATCCATTGTTGGGCAATGCAGTCATTAAGCAAGACTATGAAAGACTTACAGGATAACTTCCTATTATGTTGCTAAATGATTCATTGTGGCCTTAAGTAAAGAATCACATGACTGACTTTCAATTTCACTGCCAGCTTTTCTATTGACTGTTGGAAGCTGGATGTGAAATGTGCAAATGAGGATTAGGTGACAGTGGGATGCAACAATCATAAATGCCCACCCACCCAAATCTTCATCACAAGACTGTGGGGATGCTTCTAAGTGTGAGGTCCAGTTATAAAGTTAGCACCATTGTAACTTTGAATAGCTGCTAAACAGGACAGTTATTAAATGAAAACTGCCTGTATTAAATCATTCCAAAATACTCTATCCATGGCAATAGCAATAGTACTTAGACTTATATACTGCCCCATAGTACTTTACAGCACTGTCTGGGTGATTTACAATGTCAGGATATTGCCCCAATATTATTATTTGCTTGTATATCAGCCCTTGTTTATACTTGGAGGGCAGTTTTATAACCTTTGTTCCTAGCTCTTCTGTTTTTGTTTTGTTTATTTCTTAGATCCCTGAAGATTGCAAGCTTTCTGCCACTAGTTCAAAATCAAACTGCTCTTCTCTTTCTGTTCATCCTTCCTCTCCTTCTCTGCCACATCCTGTCAGCTCCAGTCAAGGTAATCATGTATGTATCATGCTGCTAGGCTGGGCCTCTTGGTTCTGCCTTTGTAGGCTGCATTGATATACATGAATTTATCTATATAGAAATGGGATTTGGCAGCTTACGGAAATTTTAATTTGCTAATATGAACTATTGTTACTAGCTGTGTGGAATCTGAGCAGATTATAGTGATTCAGAAGTCAAATAAATATGTTGCTGTGTTCATTTTTATACATTTTTATCCGTCTGCATAAAATCAGGAAGGAACAGATCAGATATTGCCAGAGTTACAAATTTCTAAGTACTAACTTTAAAACAGTAAGTTTTTGAAATAGTAGTTACAGAAAAGAAGCTAAATGGGCTGAAAGATGTTAAACTATAGTGCTGATATTCGCGTAGCTGTTATGCCACCCCTTTGCCAAACATTTAAGACAGGGTTACTGCATATCTCATCCTCAAATTAAATGTGGATTTCTGGATCAGTGGTGCCACTAAGGGCGGAACTCAGGGTTGAAGCTAAGAGTTTGAATGTGATAATCTTCAATAATTAATTAGTTAATAGAAATAATGGAGGAAGTGACAAAGAGGCCCAATGTCAACTAGTGAGCTAACATGATCCCAGAATATAAGGCTGACTACTGTTCCTTGCCATTTCATAGTTCCAGTCTTTGTTTTGTGTAAGCTACCATAATATATCATTTCTCCCAAAGCTCAGATGATTTTCCAAATGTCAGAATGACCAGAATTCAGTAGTATGTTAATGAACACATGAATATACATTTCTAAGACTATATATTCTTGGAGACTATGAGCTATGGTACTGTAAACCCATGCAGTGTATATTTGGGTTCCTGATTTCTGACTTCTCTAATATGGATTAGAAGCTTCAAAACCTGCTGATAAATTGTAAAAAGACCACTGAGATAGGGATCATTCAGTTCAGTTTTAGTTCATAATTGAATACAATAATATTTTTATGACACCATCTGTTTCCACAAAGTATTAATCATATTAATGGTCACTGAGGATTTTTTTAAAAAAAAGATGATCCAAGATTTAAATATTTTTACAGGAAACAAAATAGTATGGTACAAAGAATACTTTAACTTCCTGTTATCTTCAGTTTTTGCAAGACTATAATAGATTATTTTTCTTTTTAACTAATACCCCAGAGCTTCAAACATTCCCTGTGGAATAAATTATGAATACATAAATAATGTTGCATACTATGTTATTTGTTCTTGGAAGATCTCAGGTCATGGGTGGCAAGAATATTGCAAAGAAATACACTAAAAAGACATGCTGCATTTTTATTACATTGCATTTTTACAGCACCTGAGAGGATCTCTGTAGTGCTAGAAGATACATTAATTTATTGTGTGTATTTATATTCTATTATTATGTTGTGAGCCCCCTGAGTTATTCTATATAAGACGGGTGCCCATATAGGTCGTTTAATTAAATACATATTCTGCATATAGGCTGAATCTTTTCTGGGTGGCAGGCAGCATTCTCTCTGGATGAAGCCTGAAATAGCGGGGACCAGCCTGTGATCCACGGGATCTTAAAGTCTCTTTTTTTGTTACAAAATTTACCTAGAAAAAATCTAAAAATACCTCTATTCCAATCTCAGAGCTGGCATAATGAATTACTTCTCATTAAATGCAATAAGCATGTTTTTAAAAGGTGAGATACTGCCTCACCATCTTGGTCAATAGTTGTGATTTAAAAAGTTACACTTTCTCTAGCAATCTTCCCTCCTTTCTCATCCTTCTTTCAAGCTCTTGTAGGAGTATTTTGATAGTCTTTTATGCATGCTGCAAAGTGTACACACTTCTGCCATGAACAGTTTCCATGTTGCTTTTTCTCCAGTCAACTCAGTAATGGGAATGGGAGGTCAACAGCAGAAAATTAGATGCCTCCCTCATTTGACAATGTATTACAGGACATTCTCCAAATGACTGAGTATGGAATAATATATGCTTCCACACTTCAAATATTCCAAGTTATATGAAAGACTTTCAAATATAAATTTCTTAAATTGTTTCTGAGGAAGCTGTAAATTTGTATACACAGATTGATCATATTTATTGTTGTACAAATAAATAAAGCAGTTTGGGTGGAGAAAAGATGCCAAAATTTTCAAGTGTTTAAATAGATTAGTTACAGGGTAAATTAAGTTAGAATGTACAAGGTGCATATTATCTGTTAGACAGAATTTTCTGTAGTCTTTACCATTGGAACAACTTAAAATATAGGATGAATCAAAAAGTACATTGATAAATAAAATATTCTATTTTATAAACATACGTCTGTGAAATAGAATATAGTTTGGTATGTTTTCTGTGTATGAATGTTTGTGTGTTTGTTTAACATTAGCTGTTTCTGTTTTGTAGAAATAACACACAAGAAAACAGCCCCAGTCAGCAATTTCTCATCAAGTAGTTTGACTCCTAAAAGCCATACAGTTACCCAAAGATGCCCTGAAACACCGGACTCATGTAGTGCAAATCAGGTAATGGCATGTCCCATACTCTTTAAGATGGGCTTAAGTTTCTTGAACTGGTTTTCCTTGGTCTCGTCAAATAAAAGATCAGTGAAAGGATTCTGTAAAGTAACTTCTGGGTAGAGGAGATAATTTTATTTACATAGACTTTCTATACACTGAATTTGTGACAATTTTGTACGTTGGTTAAAAATACAGATAGTCTTCATTGAGACCACAATTGGGATGGCAACTCAGTTGTGAAGCAACTGTGCTCATAATAATTATTCATAAAATGTATGTGCTGCCTGACTGCCAACAATTCTGGATGGCTTATAATCATTAAAGCATTTAAAACAAAGAACAGTAAAAAAAAAATATACATTTAGCACAAGACAGAAGAATAATGATGCTTAAGAAAATAAACCCAGAAAGGAACAGAAAGATCAGTTATCTTCTCTTTTCCCCCACTTTTCTTTGAAGGTATCTGCTCCAGATTTGGACTCTTCTGATAAAAGCACACATCGCATGTGGTGAGAGTGCAGTTTCAGTTTGATATTCTCTTCTATCTGGTGAACTGTGACATAATATAAAATGCCTTTTGCTGCCTGATTCTTTGAAGGATAAAATACAGTAGCAAAACTTCATGAAATATCTGACGGAGGCATAGCTGTCCTCCTTGCTTCCCCCCCCCCTTTTTTTTTTGCATTACTATAGAAGCCTGGCCAATTCCATAAGGCTTCTGGGTGAATGAGCTTTATGCTTGCATTTGCATTAGATCTACACCATGTGATTCAGTTGTTGAGAAACAAAACTAGATTTTGAAACTTTTTAAAGTCAATATTTTAAATTAGGATACTATAGTTTCCTCCTTTCTTTCTGTCTTTCTTTCTTTTTAAAGCTTGGGATATCCAGAAGAAGGACCCAATTCCTTGCCTGACTTCCTTAATACTGTTACTCTGCCTTTCACTTGTATGTCATACGCTACCACAAATCAGGACTTTGTGCAACATCTCTCTACCTTGATTGCAGAGGCCGTGGGAAATGTGCCCCTCTTTTCAGTGGAAACTGAGAACATGGGAGAACTTTTGAGTGATTCCGGAATTACAGAAACTGAAGATGGCTACTTTGAAATGGGACTTCATGAAGGATATCCAATCTCTAAAGTGACTCCCACCTCGAGTGGTGTGCAGACAACCCAAGCAAAACAGGATAATATAATCAAAATCCTCTGGAGTTTTTGCATTCAGGTTCATAAAGGACTCAGGCAGTTTGCTTCCTGTTTTGTTTTGGCCAGTAACGTGATAGCTGTATTTGAAATTGTTCAAGATTCCAAAGGAAATTGCCAGCATATACTTTCTGCCCTGAAAGTTGTACTTTGCTTTCCATACTCTGACCTCAGTGAATTTGGTTTTTTAATACCAGAAATATGTTTGATGCTCAACATAAACAACGGAGATACCTGCTTGTTTGTTGTGTCAGACACTCAGAATCTGCAGGATTTCTATTCCTGTTTACACCAGTTTCACACTCAGCATTATAAGCCTGCTTTAACAGGTTCTGTACTGTATTGTGGCAAAGCTAGTTTGCAAGAGTTTGTCTATCAATTGATGGGGTTTTATCATATTTCATCTGAAAACACGGAGATAAAAGGTTGTTTCCCAGTTTATCTCTTCTGTCATCATAAAGCTGATGGTCAAAAGGAACTATGTCTGCCAGAACTGGGCAATGATGGTAAAACCTGTTCTAACCATTGTGGTTGCTCTGCATTTTACTCTGCAATTCATAAATCAGCTGGAGAGAGCCATTGTATGCTGCATCCTTGTTGGATATTTCTTACACCTCATCACCTTCACATAGTTAAAGTTGATTTTAATGTACTGCCAGGTAAATTCATGGACTCAGAGAATACCAGGAACATTTTCAAACTCAACAGAATTCCACTGGCATCTGTTCTTTTGCATCCCACGTGTTGTTCAGTTCAGCAAGAAGGTTCATTTTCTGGTGGATACATCCTAGAATTGATAATTGGCTACAGATTTGTCACAGCAATATTTGTCCTACCTCATGAGAAATTCCATTTTCTGAGAATCTACAGTTTTCTGAGGACTCTTTTGCAAGACATCAAGACTATAATCATTTTCAAAGATTCCAATCATGTAGAATCAATCAGAAATTCTTTGACGGACTGTTTAAGGCATGGTCCAACTACAAGGTAAGTACCCTGTTTCTCCAACAATACGGCCTCCCCCAATAGGAAGTCCCAGCATGTTTTATAGGCATGAAATGAAATTAAACCCCTCCCCCCAAATTAAGGCCTATATTAAAACATGTGAAATGGGGGGGAATGGCGGGGGGCTTGCCGCGGTGTTTGGAGCAATGCTGCGGTGTTTGCCACAGCCACGTGTGGCCAGCCAGGGCTCCTCCCTGCAACCGGAGCCTGGTGGAGACACTTGGCTTCAGGTGCAGCTTCCCTGGACGGGAGGTCCGGTGGAGAGAGCCCGAAGCCGCCCGTCCTTTTCACCCCTCATCCAGCCCATCCCTGTCCCCACACATCTCCAAACTCACCGGCAGCTCCCAAATGCAGCGCATGGGCATTGGGCAGAGGCGCTCACTCGGCAGGGCTCAGCTTGGAGGAGGATGCGGTGTGGGCTGTCGCCTTGCCTCCCTGTCCACGGATGGGTGAGTGCTATCATTGCCTTGGGCAGCCTCTCCCCCCTTCAGGGTCGGGCTGGAGGGACTTGGGAAGGAAGCCAAGCTCAAGTCAGCCCAGTTCTTTCGCTTGGCAGGCAGCTCGCTTTCCACGCTCTGCCAACCCCACCCAGCTCCAGCGCAGCCCTGGCAGGATGAGTGGAGGGTCCGGCGGGGAAGTGCTCGCTGCTTTGGCCAGAGCTCCACTGCTGGGCAAGAGGGCCCGCCTGTCAGCTATGCTGGGCGCCCCAGGCGAAGCTCTTTGCGCTCTGCCCGGCGCCAGGCAGGGATGGCGGCTGGGCGCTTCTCCCAGGGTGGGCTGATCCTGCGCTGTGGCCCCGGGAGATTCACCTCCCCATGTGGGGTTGGGCTGCCTTCTTGGGCAGGGCAGGGCAGGCTTTGTCGTACCGGTAGTAGGGCATCGTTTTTAAAAGAATGGGCTTTGCCTTCGAACGATGCCCGGGAAGGCGGCGACAGGAGTGCCTGAAGCCGAGTGTCTCCGCCGGGCTCTGGTTGCAGGAAGGAGCCCTGGCCGGCCCCGCGTGGCTGCACCAAATGCTGCGTGGCTGCGCCAAATACCACAGTGTTGCTCTAAATGCTTGGTAGCACGGGGAGAAGGGAAAGCAACGGTGCGGAAGGTCTCCTGGTACAAAGTGCCCCACCAACCCGCCGAGGTCAACAGCCAAGCCATCGCCGCCCGCCTGCCTGAGGATGCAAAGGGGGGGGAATTAAGTCACCCCCGAAAAGATGGCCTAGCTGTTTTTTCAGGGCTCAAAAAAAAAAAAAAGACCCGGCCTTATATGAGAAACATGGTATATGCATTTTTAAATTAACTATTCGAAAAACCTGAGAGTGAGTCAGATGTAGTGGTTGAAGGTACTTGAAAGGATTGAAAACCACAAAACTCTGGATTTAGTCCTGCCTTACGTTCTAAGCCAATTGAGTGCCTTTGGGTCGTTCATTTTCTTTCAGCCCTAGGAGTAGGGCAGTGGCAAAATACTTGCAAAAAAATGTGAAGAAAACTGCAGGAACTTCTCCAGGCTGTTGCCAGGAGTCAAGCCTGACTTGAAGGTATAAGTATTCAAAACAGAGGAATAATGAGAGCTGTCAATTTGAGTCAAAATAGTAGGTAGGATATATTTCTTGAACATGATTCTTGTCACTTATATTAAGTTGTCAGATGTTTTTAAAATAGCTTTGGTAAAGAGTTCTAATATCTATAAAGTTTATGAAAAAGGCTCTATGCAAAATAAACTGATATTTTGCAAGCCATACTATTCTATGAAACAGTAATAAGATGGAGTGCTTATAATGTACCTTGTGTTTTATTTGTATTTCTCTCTCTCTACACTAATCTGTTTTCCAGCTTTTGCAAGCCTCATTTGCCATTCTCATCTTTGTACCCATCTGAATTTCTGATGCAAAGAATTACTGATGAGAATCAGATTCCCATGCACTTTTCAGTCTCTCCATCTCTTCAATATGTAGCTGGGCTAAAAGAAAAATACATTGTGGAATTTTTCCATAACAGCATTGCTGAGGTATTAGTACACAAAAATAAGAAATTCCAGAAGGAACCTGTGCTAGTCTGTTGTAATGGCATTTGAAGATCAGCAAATTGCTCAGGGACTTGTGAAGAATCATCCATTTACTGAGGTGTTAATGTTTAAGGGGAATGGGGTATATATATTTATTTACTGAGATGTTAATGTTTATAAGGGAATGGGGTACACGCACACACTTCATCCAGCCTTGGCATTTGTTGGTGGGAATATAGCATTCATATTGCTAATATTGCCACTTTGTAACTGCAGTAAAGTAGATTTCTTTAACTGACCTAAAAAAGGGGCAGGCTAAGCCGCAATCCTTAAAAGTCAGTGTTCAATAAGTATATATTACAATCTGCATTTTTTAAAAGGGTAAATCACTTTGTACTTAAATGCATAAAATAATGGGGATGTAGTCGGGTCATTGATGAGATACCAGAAATATCAAGTTGCATCCCTGAATTGACACGTAAATGATGTGTAAGCGAGATAAAGGGGAAGGAAGATGAGATAACTATTTTCATAGTGGAATTTACATTGGCAAACACCCTGATATGCAAAGTAATAATAAAACGTGAGTTGTTCTTAGTCAAGTCAAAGAAAATACATCCAAAATTATACTTAACGAAAAGATTAACTGTGTTGTCAATATTATAGGTCGAAAATGAAGAACTAAGACATCTTATGTGGTCATCTGTTCTGTTTTATAAAGCTCCGGATATGGAAGTGACAGCTTGTGTTCTACTTTCAACTAAAGCTATTTACTTCTTGTTGGATGATTCTGTGACACATTCTAATGATCACCATTTAGGTATGGTACAACAGGCTGGTTCCTGGCTTTCAAAATTTGCAGATTTTTAATCCCACTAAGGCTGCCATACAAAGCTGCCATAATTTTAAACTCTTGCTTTGTACCTATGGTATTCCATTATTTTTAAAGCAAAAGTTTGAGGAAGCCTCATACTTGGTGGCATGCTTCCCTTATATAGCTTTAACAGAATTATGAGGAGGTGTTTTCAAGGAGAACTACTCGGATAGGAACACGGTTTTTTAATTCTGATTATCCATTAAATTTTCTTTTAAAACTTTCCACAATATTTTTACTTGGTAACCCCCAAAATAGGGGGTAATACAAGTGCTGTTACAAGGTAGAATTATATGGGTAAGGAGCAAACTATTATATCATCGGTGTCATTGCACCCATCTGGTACTGTTTCGTGTTATCTACATGATTCAGATTTTAAAAAGTATTTTCTAGAATAATACATAGCTGCACCTTCAATAATGGCTTATTTCAGATAAAGATGCCAGATGCAATTATGAACATTAATTCTCCTGATACCTGTAACTAATTCTTTAAAGGCAATTGGGCATTGATTACTGTACATTTATCATCCACTAGGTTTTTGGGGCACTGATGTCTTGGACTATGAATTCAGCTCTTTCCATCTCACTCCTTGCTTAGTTCTAAAATTAAATGATCTGCATTCAGTGAACATTGGACTTTTTGATCAGTACTTTCGACTTACTGGTAAGTTGCATTGATTTCCTTCTTCATTCCTGCATTTTGTTATCAGCAAACAGTTGATTAGAGGTGAATCCATTCATTATTCTTAATACAATTTATAGTGATTCTTTGTGAGCATTTGAAATAGTATGTCATTAGCAAAATTCATTTCTATGGGTTCTATAAGGAATGCTTTACCTCCTTAGCACTAGTGTGTAGGAGAGATAGGATTTCCACATATGTTACTTTCTAGAAGACTAAAAGGAATAAATGACAGGAAATGAAATGAATTCTATAACATGACTTCCTGAATGTATAACATTGAAATTGAAATATATATCAGCATAATCAGTTCTTCCTTTACGAAATAAACCAATCTCAGAAAGGTAAATAAATCCAGTCTTGGCTATGATTGCAGCTCTGGTTATGGCACTTATTCATTAAATAGTAGATTTTTAAATAGTAGTAAGCAAATATTCACTGGAAAAGAGTTTAAAGATAAAGTTCTTAAACTGTCAATGATTTAAAGGGACTTTCAATACAATAGACAAACATTTTTAATCAGTTTTGTTATTCTTTATTTTATTAAAATTAATTATAATCCTTGCCAAGAGACTCCATTTATATCTCTTTCCTTATTGGTCCTTCTATTTCTTTTGCACAGTCAACCCTCAACAGTCCCAAGATATTGCCTTCCTTTGTCCTCTTGCTGCAATCTCCCCCTTTTTCTTTTAAGCTTCCAGGGTTCTTGTTATGTTAGAGTCTTATTTCATGTCCTTTCTCATTCACACATTTAACAGACCTGTAATTTTCCATAAAGTCATCCAGGAAAAAATGCCTTGTACCATTAGGTGGCGCTCTATATCGCTTCCACTTTTCAAAGTTCTTTTTTTCCCCTTTTTTTCAATTATATTAATGTTAATTTTCAAATATTTCAACCATTGGCTTTTTTTTAAAGTACAATCAATTCCAAGCAAGTCCAGCATTTTATCCAATGCCTAATTAATGCCAGGTTCTGTATATTATTCCCAATTCCATCCTTAATTTCGTTATAGCTCTTTTGTAGTCCAGATTTTTATTTACCTTATATTGTCCTCTTGTTTTCTATTCGCCGCTGTTGTACTCTCAAGCAAGGAATCTTTCTTTCTACTTTTTGGGGTTATTAAAACAAAGGGTTCAGCTTCTCTTGTCTGGATACACACCACTTCACCTCTTCAGCCCCGGTAGCTTCCGGTCTTCAAGGCAGCCATTAAAACTGCCGCTTCTCCCTGTCTTCCAGGGGAGTATACCAAGCCAGGGAGGGGAGATGTTGCTCCCCTCAACCCAGCTGGCAGTCTCCCCCTCTTCCCCCACCCCTCCGAGGTGGGTCTGATGGTTCAGTCCCATAGGGACCCCTCCAACAGGGTAAGCATGGATCGAAGCCATGCATAATCGCGATCTCTGTCTGTCCTCAATGGAAGTGCCACCGAAAGTCGAATCCCACCGGAAGTCGAAAAGAAATAATTATTTGTCCTGTATAGAAACAATAATATCAGTCACAAATTATTAAATTATTAAACATAGATAATCTTATGCCTGAGGCTGAAGTCCCTGGCTTTTCCAGCTTCTTATACATTACAGTCTTTTATCAGAGGCCCGGGAACAGTTTCCCAGCTCTTGTACCCAACTTCTTACTTCTCTCCTTCCTCCCAAGGAACTCCCTGCAGTTTCCAAAAACACTTCCTCTTCAATTTGGTGAACTGAATTTGGTGAAATTTTCCTTTTGCTGCATATTAATCATCTCGCTGGCATAAAGATGTAGATTTGGTGAACCTGAGATGGTGCACATTGGGAATGACTGAACTCTTGCCAAGGGAACCTCATTAACCATAGTAGATACTTGTAACAAGTGCCCGTAAACTAGAGAAGCTGGGACAAGCTAGGTCAAGATCCAACTAAATTCAATAAGGCTGGCGAATTCCTGGAAGCGTGGCACTTGGACACATCAGCCAACGTTGCAAGTCGATAAACGACTTTTTCACACATTTCAAAAGAAATGTAAAAGAAGAAGACCAGAATACCTCATTGCTAGCACTCAATACTCAAATAAATAGGGATTGACACCAGGATTAACACCAGACCTACAATCAAGCAGTAAAGAACAATCAACAGTAAACAACAGCCTCATCAAGGAATTACCAAGGAGAAGATAACACCCCATCAACATTGACTGGTCAAGTTGCAGTGCCACTCCTTTCTGGCACAAAGATGTTACCTATTCTGGTAATGAAACTCAAGCTCAGAGAGCATCAAGAACTCTACAGTTCAACCCTGAACTATTATTTTTCTCTTCTATCAATCAAGTATACATACTGGACATTCCCAAAGCAGTGTTTTATAGAACACTACACAGTGTGTACCAAATTGAATGAAGAAATAATATTTGGAAATTGTTATAATTGTTTCACTTAATATTTTTAATTAAGTAGTATGTAAAATTTATATAAAAGTTCCACCGTATGCATTTGTTTAAAAGCTATCCTAATTTTGTAATAGTATTAGAAAGAACCTTAATTCTATGCCCTTTTCAGGACATTCGGCGGAACATATATTAACCTGCCTAACCAGAGACAGTTATAGTACTCATGCTTTTATCCAGCATCTCATGGCAGTGCTCTCACTCCTTGCAAGGACACCATCACCAGAACCTGTGGATAAGGACTTCTACTCTGAATTTGGGAAGAAAAATACAGGTAAAGTGATCTGGAAATATTTTAGTTGGCTAAATTTATATATTTCATCGCACCTCTCTAGGATAATGCTCATTTGCTTGCTAAGATTTTACCTTTTGATAGCAGATCATGTATTTAATTAAAGCTTTTGACCAATAATGGTATAGCAATAGGAAGAATGGCATTTTACATTGTGAATAATACATATTTTTTCTTCCTAACATTTTCCTGCAAGTTTGCTTTTTTAAAATGTTGATAGGAATTGAGCAACCAGCTTGTCACTTCAGCTGACGTTGGGGCTGAGATGGAGTGACTGGCCAAAGTCACCCAATCTACTTTCATGCCTAAAGTGGAACTAGAACTCACATTCTTCTGGTTTCTAATATGTTGCCTTAACTACTAGACAAAACTGACTCTCATTTGTAGTGATACATATATTAGTATCTTTTGCTAAAACTAAAGTAGGCAAGTCTAGTTGAAGTAAAGACATAGCATCTTGAATGTGCAGCTTAGATGATGACAATTGGGTTGCTTGAGTGAACAGAATAGAACAGAATAACAAGATAGAAGAGAGAAAAAAGGAAGGAAGGAAATTGAGAGCATGCTAATTGTTCAGTTTGTTACTGGATTGGTAGGTACTTGGTACCTGCTAACCCAGGAAAAAGAGTTAATGTAAATTGAGTCTCTCCTCTTCCCTGGAGAAGTCATTTATCCACATACTGATGGTGAAAAAAAATTACTGGATATTATTCCTCAGTAAAAGTGAAAGGGCATAGAATTGACATAAACTGGTTAGCAAAGTAAGGAAATCTTTGACACCCCCCCCATACCAGCAGTGTGTCAAAGAGTTTTCCACTTCCATGTAATTTATTTTCAATTTGTTCTTATTCATGCAAACTTTGAGAACTTTGAAAATTAAACTGATGATACATGCTGACTTTAGAAATACAATTTCAGTAATCTGGAACATATTCAGGCCTTGAAAATACTGTATATTCATTGTTATCAACACCAAACTCAGCTGCATATTCTCATTAGATACACTTGCCCTCATGTCTTCATAAATAACCTATGATCAAAAATCAGCTGTCATTCATATACATTGTGGTGTCAGTGAACTGCTCATTGCTCTTGTTAAAAGTCTGAACAAATAGTATAATTGCCTCTGTCCAAAACCAGAACAAAGATCAGAAAGACCTGCCATGTATTCCCACTACCCTAACCTAGCTTGTCAGTGCACTTGTCACTTCTGCTTGTCTAGCTATCTGAGAGCTTCATAAAAATAAATAGAAAGAATATACATCCTAAGCAGTTTGAAGAAAGGGCATTAATTAAAAGTAAGCTGAAAAATGTGTTTATATTGCATTGCTCAGGTTGCTTCACATGAATTATTTTAGCAAATATCAAAATAATGTATATGTTATTGATGTCTTATGGTATATGGTAATCTGAAATTAAAAGGAAATAGTTTACCTCATGACTACATGTAGCACAGGTGAATTTTCTAATTCATAGCTCAGTTTTTTTGGGTGTGATATGGTATTTGTCTTTTTCATTCTTTATAGTGTGTTTTTAATCATTTCAGATTTTAATTTTAGAACATTTTTTTCAGAAAAAAAGTGCTCTGAATTAGTTGTAGATCTGATTATTCAAAATATATGACATTCTTTATTGTTTCAGGAAAAATGGAAAACTATGAACTGATTCACTCTAGCAGAGTGAGATTCATATATCCCAATGAAGAAGAAATTGGGGACCTTGCTTTTTTGGTTGCTGAGAAGATGAACAGTGTCATGAAATCCCCATCCCTGAATCTGCTTCTTTATGTTTTGGCACTTCAGGTCAATATTACGGAGGGGATTGCTCAGGCCTACAGTTCCCTCCAGCCTAAAACACTGATCCTAACTAGCTCAGATTTGTTTCTTTTCAATGAGGACTACATCAGCTACCCACGGCCTGAATTTGCAAAGGAACCACCAAAGAGAGACAAGTATCAGCTTGCAGATGGGAGAAGAATTCGTGACCTAGATCGTGTGCTCATGGGCTACCAGGCCTATCCTCAGGCACTCACGTTTGTTTTTGATGACATTCAGAATCATGATCTCATGCAGAACCTGACCTTAGATCACTTTGGCAATGTCTTCAGTTTTCCTAAAGGACAGGCTGCACAAGAGGGCAATGCCAGCCAAGAGGTATTCTGGTGTGTCTTTATCCCAAGTCCTGATAGCCGTGAAAAACTGATCTCACTACTTGCTAGGCAGTGGGAGATACTGTGTGGTAGGGAGTTGCCTTTGGAGCTCACCGGATAATCTTGTTGGGTTTAAATATTTCATCTCATCAGGTCTACCAATTATGAATTAAAGCACAGTACTGATTGAATTAACCATGGACCAGCATTATCTTCACAGCAGTGTCACATTGCATGGGGGGGTTCATGTGCATTGCCATTGGCATTTTTTGTGCAGTGGAGGGGGGAGGGTGTTACTACACAACGTAAGTTGCTAAATGATTGTCCTGGGATTTTCTAAACTGTGTTTTTATGTAGCAAGTAACATGTTCCAGATTCCTAATTAAGCATTCTAGGCAACTGTATGGAATAAAAGGAGTCAGCTTTCATACTTCCATTTAGGGCTGTTAATGTTTCCACTGTGTTTTTGTACAACACTATTCTATACTATATATATATATATTTTGTACAACACTATTCATATATATATAGTATTCAGCTTTGTTCGGGTAGAAGTATATATATATATATATATATATATACTTCTATGTATACTATGTATGTATGTACATACATACATACATATACATACATACATATATATGTATATGTGTATATATATATATGTTTTCTTAAGTTTTTGCGGGTACTTACATGTATGGTATTCAGCTTTGTTCAGGTATTTTCCCGCGTCATAATAGTTGTGCTTTTAAAGTTGTAGCAACGTTTCGGCAGAATCTCATCTGCCATCATCAGGCTTCTGTATTGTGTTCGTCTTGTGTTCAAACACAATACAGAAGCCTGATGATGGCAGATGAGATTCTGCTGAAACGTTGCTACAGCTTTAAAAGCACAACTATAATGACATGGGAAAATACCTGAATATATATTGGTATCAAAAGATGCTTTTGCTACGTTAAGGTGCAATGTTCTTTGTACAAGATGTACATTGCTTATACTGCTAATAATTATTTAATGATATTTCTTATAATTTTTACATTATGTCTTTTTATGATGTATCAATTTTTTTTAATTTTGTTGCCTAATTGTGAACATGATAAATTCACCTAATTAAATGTTGATTTTACATGTGATTTAAATTTTGACGAGATCAAACAAAATTACTGGCTTGATTTCAACACTGCAGACAGAATCATTGCTCAGAAATGGTAATTATTTGATGTCAACAAATAATATTTGTTGTTAGGAGCACCTTGTTTCTGTTGCCAAATTTCTCAAAAATAATAAACTGAATTTTGACATAACTATTGTTTACTTCAATTTATTTTTAGGATATAATCAGATTCTTAATCTGTAATTTGATTACAATGCAAGTCAGAAGATGGTGAAGTAAATGAAAAGACAAAAGAGACTATGAAAGAATTGATCGAAATCCTTCACAAAATATTCCAGAATAAATGTGTATAAAATGTGTATAAAAGAACACTTATCATCTTCTCCCCCTTCTATTCCATTAGCCTGCAAATAAGTTTAGTTTTTGTCCATTTATTTTAGTTCAAACTTAAAACCTTAGTGAATTACATCTCATTTTTCAAGAAAAAGCTTTCTTGTAAGTACTACTTGCTGGAAAAGGTGGGGCTATTGCAATCGGGCTTCATTTCTAAGCTTCTAGCAGGTGGCTGTTGTCTCCCGTGGACCAGGTAAAGCCTCTGTTCTGAATTGAAACTGGGAGATTTCAGAATAAAAAGTGGAAGGGTAAGAGAAGGACATAAATGGGTTAGGTTGTAGTTGGATCAAAATTCAGAATATAAGTTGAAAACATTATTAGGAACACCTGGAAAATACTTCGTCAGATTTCCAAATGATGAAATCCCTTTAAAAAGAAAGGAACAAAATCCATCTTCCAAAACAAATTCTTTTATTTAGGAATGCATCAAATTGGCAAAGTCCATGGTAATTCCAGATCTGAAACAACCTAGAATTATCCCATAATATTACAAGTTAGAAACAGCCCCCAAAAGTCACATTCTCCAATGGAAGTAAATTCAGCATTGCTTGATGTCATAAATCTCCACCTCAAGGGGCCCCCAGCACGGACAGCTCGTTTCCCATGGAAAGAAAGATCACCTAGCCAAAACACTCTCTTTATCTCCACTCCTCCCTGCTTAGGAATGTGGCACGCCCGAAACCCTCCTCCCCATGACTGCCACAGAGAAAGTAAGAAAAAGAATATATACTAAGCCTAACTAAAATGGCTCCACGTATGCCAATTTAAGTCTTGACAGAATTGTTTTAAACTTTCTTAAGCTGCAGCTACATACAGGAAGTCCTTGACTTCACAATATTTCGTTTAGTGACTGTTCAGAGTTAACAATGGCACTGAAAAAAAGTGACTTATGACTGTTTTTCAAAGTTAGGACCTTTCCAGCCATCCCCTTGATCATGTGATCAAAATTCAGATGCTTGGCAACTGCTTCGTATTTATGACTGTTGCTGTGACCCAAAGTTATGTGATCCCCTTTTGTGACCTTCTGACAATCAAAGTCAATGGGGAAGCCAGATTCACTTAACAACCGGGTTACCAATTTACCAACTGCAGTGATTCACTTAACAATGGAGACAAGAAAGGTCATAAAATGGGGCAAAATTCATTTAACAAATGTCTCACTTAACCACAGAAATTTTGGGCTCCATTGTGGCCGTAGATCAAGGACTAACTGTACTTGAGAGTATAGTGGAGCTTGTTTTTCCAGAAGTTAAATGGGGGCATGTGTATGTCTAACTCAGACCAATACATTTGTCAGAAGTAAATATGCTGCTGCAGCTCAATTGATTTGTGCAAAAAAACCTCATTCTGAATATTTGGGAATTGAAATCTAAATAAATGTTCCATCTCTAGAGGAGAGAGATTGCGATCTGATTCAGAACTTCCTTTTTCTCTTAAGAGCCAAATAAGCATTTTCACCCAGTAGTTTGGCACATGGGAAAGATTATTCATCAAGCTAGAAAAAAGAATAGTTTCCAGTTCAGAGGGTTGATAAATTCCAGCAGAGGAGTCAAAAATAGTTGCTGCTTTGTTGTATTTTTCATTTTAGATTTTTCCCTTAATTAAGCAGCAGAAAAAGCAAACTAGAACAAATAAATGCATATATGTAAAGTTTTTACCTGAAGCTTCAGTAAAAGATTACCAGATTTCATTATAATCATCTACACGTAATGGGGGACTGACAACAGAATGAAAAGTAATGCCTCCACCTCCGTATCTTTAAATAGTTGCTTTTAACAAATAAAACAGAATAATTCTTAAACTGAGCTCTTTTGTTATTTGTATAATTCAGCTGTTTTTGAGACAAAATATTGGTCAGAATTAAAGTATCAATAGTTGTAGTTGTAAATCGTGCCAGTAGGTGACAATGGACAATTATTCTTTACATAGAAAATGATAACTCATTGTCTAACAGTATTGCTTCAAAAGTAAAAGTCTCAATATCCACTGAAAACTTCCCTGTGGAGTTGATTGGCTTTTATCAATTCCAAGATCTACATAGCTTTTTCTCTGGTAATATCACACTACTAACTAGGGCATACAAAACATTTGCTAGACCAATACTTGAATACAGCTCATCGGTCTGGAACCCACATCACGTATCTGATATTAACACAGTTGAGAAAGTCCAGAAATATTTCACAAGAAGAGTTCTACACTCCTCTACCCGCTGCAGAATACCTTATGCCTCCAGACTTGAAATTCTAGACCTAGAAAACCTAGAACTGTGCTGTCTCCAGTCCAATCTACGTATAGTATATAAAATCATACATTGCAATGTCCTACCGGTCAACGAATACTTCAGCTTCAACCATAACAATACAAGAGCAGACAATAGATACAAATTCAAGGTTAACCGCACCAAACTTGATTGCAGGAAATATGACTTTAGCACCAGATTGGTCAATGTCTGGAATACTCTACCTGACTCTGTGGTTTCTTCCCCAAACCCCAAAAACTTTAACCTTAGACTGTCTACTATTGACCTCACCCCTTTCCTAAGAGGTCTGTAGGGGGCGTGCATAAGCGCACCAATGTGCCTACAGTTCCTGTCCTATTGTTTATTTTTTTTATTTTTCTTATACATATCCATTTCATGTATTCATAACTATGTTTATCCTTATACCTATTACCTTGTAAGCAATTGACAAATCAAATTTTTAAAAAAGTTATAACGGCTCTAGAAAAAGTAAGTTTCTGTTATGGATTGCACCGGTAGAGGCGAAACCAATTTTGTTGTATACATGATGTAGGTTGTAAAATGGGGCAAAATTCTAAACAATGTCTCACTGAGCAAGAGAAATTTTGGGCTCAGTTGTGGTCATAAGTCGAGGAATCTGTACTGATTTTTTTTTTTTAAAAAAAACCTTTTCCCAATATGCCTATAGGACATTATATCCATTCTGAGAGTTTTTAACCAATCACGGATAACACCTAAAGCAGTGATAGCTAACCTTTTTGGCACTGAGTACCCAAAGCACAAGTGCACATCCCCAAAATGCAATATGCATGCATCCCCTGCGCATGCACCCCAACCCCTATGCATGCACCTGCCCCCCCACATGCACACACATCCCCTGTGCATGTGCCCCATTGCCTGTGCATGCATGCACATCCCCTGCGCATGCACGGCAGAGACCTGAAGACCAGCTGGCCAGCAGGAAGCATGCACACACGTGTGCGGTGGAGCTGAGGTGATGGCTCATGTGCCCACAGAGAGGGCTCTGTGTGCCACCTGCGTGCCACGCATGCCATAGGTTTTCTATCACAGGCCTAAAGGGTCTCTCATCTATTATCATCTCTCTTTGTATATATTAATCACACTTAATGTGTTTATTTGAAAAATATCCCACAGAATAGTTAAAAAAATCATTATTTATATAAAAATGTAATTTCCGTGCTTATAGATATTTGTCTATTGGCTTCAACACTAACATTAATTAAAAGAGTATCCTGCTATTCACCCAAACTTGTTAATCAAATACATCTGAGCTGAAACTGAAGTGTGACACTGAGAAATAAATGATAATCATTAGCATATAATGCCAATGTAGTGTACAGCCCAATGAAGTATGCCAAAGACCCCTTTACAGATATTACGATCTTATCTAATGACACAAGCACATCCTAATACATCAGAAATCAAAGGAGACACTGGGCATCCTCATTCAGTATCTTTATAAAGTAACCAGGTATCAGTGGTGGGATTCAAATATTGTTGCTACCAGTTCAGTGGGTGTGCCTTGGTGAGGGCACTTTGCACGTGTGCACACACTTTGCATGCACGCACATGCCAAACATGCACACTTTGCACAGTTCTGACTCGCCTCCTGCAACCCTGCATGATCCCGGTCACTTCAGCAGCTGCCGTGCGGCACTCTTCTGTGCCGCACAAAGCAGCTGCACTTCAAATTCAGCAGATAAAAGTGAGTATGGGAGCCCGGGCGGGCGGGTGAGCCCAACCGCAAAGCGGTGGAGAAAACCGGATCGGTCTTCACTGCTCATCACTCCTACTGGTTTGCCAGAACCGAGCAGAACCGGTCAAATACCACCACTGATCAGGTTGCTGTTTCAAAGAAAACAAAGATCATGAACCTTGGCAACTGATATCTATCAGGTTTAGCTACCCTAAATTAACCAGGGCCCTCACCTTTGAAAATGCTTGCACGTTAAAGTTGAGCCTTTATTTTTTTTGCTAACTGTTTGTAAACCAAGCAAGTATTCCAAACTCAGATGACAAAGGAGAAGGAGATGTAGATTCAGTGGTGAGTCCTCCATTAATGCTGCTAAGCAAGCTGTGGGAACATTGTCATCATTAGTCAAACTCAGTTCAAAGATGTTTCTACTTTTAAGCCACTTGGCACAAGATAATCTTAAGAAAATCTTTACTTACCTCAGCCTCCCAAATACTAAGCTTTGGGGTATGGTTGAAATAAAATGAATTTAAAAAATATAGTGAATGTAGGAGAACTTTACCAGTGATGGCATTTTATAATACCCATTTTTCTAAGTGTTATTACACTTACATCAGCAGTTAATTGAAAAGATCAGTGCCTCCTTATCACATAAAAATATAGAAGAACAGCTGATCTGGAAAAGGTTCTATGAAAGAATAAGTTCTCATGGTAAAAAAAAAAAAAAACAGTAATCTTGCATTCCTAAACAAATTAGAGATGTGCAGACCTCTGAATGAATCACGAGCTGAAAAAGTCACATGGTTTTCTGTGAATCATTCCATAATCTGCTGAATTAAGAAGTTTGATGTTTTTCTTTGGGGGGCGGTTCCCTCCTTCCACTTCTAATGCAACAGACCTGACAAACAGACTCATATGTTCTGCTAGAGTCAAGTGAAACAGACATGCATGTTACTTGTTTATCTTTTCTTACAGCATAATGTATAATGCTATCCTTGTAAAATAAGGAAAGTTTTCAATGAAGATTGTTATTATTTCATTGTTTTTAACAGTATCATACACACACACACATTCACATGTGTGTGTGTGTGTGTGTGTGTGTGTGTGTGTTCTGAGGTTTTTGTGGGTATTTGTATGTGGATCTTTGGTTATTCGGGTTTTTTCCCGTGTAAAATTGGAAGTATCTAGGCGACGTTTCGATGAAGTCTCATTCATCATCTTCAGGCTTGTGTCTTCAGCTTTCTGCTTGTGCTTGTGACTCTGAGAAGCACGTCGCCTAGATACTTCGAATTTTATGCGGGAGAAAACCAGAATAACCAAAGATATAGCAACGTTTCAGCAGAATCTTACTATACAGAAGCCTGATGATGGCAGATGAGATTCTGCCGAAACGTTGCTACAACTTTAAAAGCACAGCTACAATGACGTAGGAAAATACCCGAACAAAGCTGAATGCCATACATGTAAGTACCCACGAAAACTTAAGAAAACAAATATATATATATATGTATGTATGTATGTATGTATGTATGTGTATGTATGTATGTATGTATGTATGTATGTATGTATATATGTATATATATATGGTATTCAGCTTTGTTCGGGTATTTTCCCACGTCATTATAGTTGTGCTTTTAAAGCTGTAGCAACGTTTCGGCAGAATCTCATCTGCCATCATCAGGCTTCTGTATTGTGTTCGTCTGCGAGTCAGATTTTTACAGTTGTTTCAGTTTTAAATTTGGGGCTAGCCTACAGCTGTGCCAGAATGGTTTTTTCTTCATCCTGATTGGTTGGGAGTCTTGGTCTGTGTTTATTGGTCTGGTGTTGCTTACAGAAACTGCCTCTCCGTTAACCCTTATTACGTTCTTGGAAGGACTAAACTTCCTGTCTTAGGAACATCTCTGGAGTTTTTCCTCCCTCTTTTGCTGGTACTTTGCTTGTGTGGAGTGACCATTCAAAGTTACAATGGCATGAAAAAAGTGACTTATGACCATTTTTCACACTTACGACTGTTGCAGCACCCCCACAGTCATGAGAGGCCAGGCGAGGAGATGCGTGCCTCGATGTGAGTGATATTGAGTTGGCCGCACACAGCGAATGACATGGCCACCAAGCCATGTCCACCCAGTCACATGACCACCAAGCCACACCCACCACCTAAGCCACACCCACAGTTGTTAAAAATTTGAATCCCATCCCTGCATATTCCTGACTAGTTTAAATTGCAGTGCATTCTCCATTTGATACAGCAATTGTTCATTTCTAACTTCACAATCAAGCAATCCTTTATTCAGCATAGTGATATTGTGATAGATCAAATATTCTGTGTTAATATCAGATATCAAGGTTTTAGAGAGAACTTGAGGATGACTTGAAGGACTGGAACTACAACTACTATTGGTCCAGATAATTGAAGCTAGGGAAGGAGAAAGAGAAAGAAGGAAGAAGAAAGGAAGGAATATTGGAGGAAAAATATAATCAATCATCAGCAGTATGCTTTGAAAACCAAACACTTCAAAGAAAGTAGGTTCAATGAGAATTTCATAAGGATTGTTCTTCATAACAAGAAATAACCAGGAAACCACCATGCTTATAAGCAGCATTTTTTTCTACACTGCTATCTTATATTTCATGTTTGTATTGATTTGTTGAAATACTGCCTTTGAATTAAAAGTTATCCTGATATCGTATAAATTTACCATCTAAGTTGTTAACAAAATCTAGTTCACTGGGCAGCTTTACCTCATTGTTAAATACACAATCAGACTTCCATTCCAATGAAAAAAAGGATTTCCTTCTGTCTGTTGTAACTGATAGAAGAGAGGAAACTTGTTCATGTTCCTGTTTTGAGTAATCCATTGTTTTCCTTTCTCCAGGTCATTTTCATACTTACTATGCCTCTTTGCTTTTTCCTTTTAAATCTGCTGACATTTGAAGCTCAGTCAAAATGCTGCTCCTTCTAAATAGGTAGGACTAAGAGATTTACATCATGCAAAGACTTTCGCTCTGTTCTCGTTTAACTTCACAGTTTTTTTGGACCCCATTTTTAGTAGGCGGTGTTATTTTATCAAACTGAACACTTCACTTCCCGCTTTTGAGCAAAGAGATTTCTTCTGCAAAAACATGCCAAGGAAAATTCTTGGATTAGTCCTGTTCATCCTAGCAACATGTGCAACTTTTCCAGCTGAAGGACTGGTAAGTAAGGTGAATTTTCTGTTCTCTGAGGAGTAAAAACTGCAGTCTGCTCTGACATTTTAACTTGGAAATAAGCTCTGGTGAACTTGGGAAAATTAGCTTGCTTTTCAGGCAAAAGTTCAGCACTTAAAGGGGGAAGCAAGATGTTTGAAAAGATGATGAGTTGAAAGAATAAATATTACTTCAACTGAAGAAAGCATTCAGCTTCCCACTTAACTAGACCTTACAGCTGTGTCTATCCTTGCACTATATATATGGTTCGGGAACATACATGTATAAGATTGCAAAGTTGATGCATTTTAATGAATTAAACAATTAAGGACTTTCCATTAGAATTAGAAAGTTAGATCAAGTAATTTGGCAATTCCTTTAGCCTAACCCAACTATTTTTTAGTTTTTAGTATAAATATTTGTAAAAGCTGAATAATTCCCCCTTTTCAATTATTCTTATTTAAACATTGATAAATGTATGGTCTAATTCAAGATGGCAATAGGGCAACCCCCTAATATTCCTTGAAGTCTCACAGAGTAGAAAGAGTAAAAATTTCGTCTCCCTATCCCCCCCCCCCCAATTTGGGGTTTTTAAGGAAGCTAAGGGGGAAAATGCATGCCTTATAGCTTGCAAATACTTAAGACACCATCTCACCATTCCTTGACCTACCAAAAGGACCCTGGCCCTACCGACTTTTGTTGTGGGATCTTGGCAGGTTGTGGAAATTCTATACAAGTCTTCTCTACAAGTGAACCTTTCCAACCATGTTTTTATTTAATTCAGTTTTGTGAGATTTCTGTCCCTTCCTCCAATATATTAGAAATCTGATGGTCCACCAGAGCCTGGTCTAAAAGATCACTGGGAGTTGGGTGGAATATACATTTTAAATAAAATTTTAATAAATTTTAAACAACAAATTATTATATTGGTTGCATAATCAGCTAAACGTTTAGAGTGGGTTTTGCATTTTTATTCATCTATTAATCCTTCCCAAGAATCTGGGATAGGCAGATGATGTATTATTTTTATTACAGTTGGTTGCAGAATCTGCCAGATTCTTCTTCTTTTTCATCCTCCTCCTTCTCATCCTCCGCCTCCATCTCATCATCATATTTCAATCTCCAGAATTTATTTTGACCTCTCAGTCCTTCCACAATAATTTTCCATAATGAACCAAGAATTATAATTTCAGCCACATAATTTTAGGAAGAGAAAAATAATTTTATTCCTGGTTGTAAACAACTCAGAATCATATCTCCTTGCCAATCTATTGCTGTTTACTCAAGATCTGTTTTTAAAAAATCACATCCTGAACAAACATTTATGAAGATGGAATGGATCAAAGTAATTTAATTATTGATAAAGATGCTAATAGTGTAAGTATTTTTTTAGATATAAAACAGTTATGAGTGAATGTATGTCTTCAGGCCAGTCAATTGTTCCCACCCCACCCCACCTCACTGTTGTGGGGAAAATAGGAGGAGGAAGGAGTATTAAATGTTTGTCACCTTGAGTTATTTATTTATAAATAAATAAATCTCTAGAAGTCATCAGAGTTGGGACAGAATTATATAGGACAATGTATTTGGCCCTTCTGAGAAAGAAACTAAGGTTATGCAGCAATCCAGTTTCAACAGGAAAAGATGATTTTGAGAAATCTGGATATGTTCAACACATTTGTCATCCTTTGTCTTAAAACAGGGATCTTTTCTTGAGATCACACAGCTGCAAAATAGATAACCTTGGGTGCTCTATGAGCGCATGTATAGTTTGAATCATCTTTTCCCTGGTGAATCTGGATTTCTGAGAGCATTTAAAGAACTATGTTGAAACTGGGCTTATCTAAATTTAAAGACCTTAGAAGAGGATGAATATCAATAACCCTCCTCCCACCCAAAAAATCTGTAGAATGATACTGTGTTCATATAAATGTACAGAACAGGAAAATAAAATGGAAACTTCATTAATTATATGTTCCTAAACATGGCTTTATAATAATACAAATACTATTAAAAGTGGCTAAAGACTTATTTTTTACAGATGTCCTGTTGCTAAGTTCAAAAATCACAAAAAGAGAAGGGGAATCACATTACTGTCTAGTGCTTAAACAAATAAATTATTTTACCACACAATAAACTCAAAATGTTAGGAATGTGTCAACAATAATGGTGTAGAGCAGGGGTCTCCGATCTTGGCAACTTTAAGACCTGTGGACTTCAACTCCCAGAATTCCTCAGCCAGCTGGCTGAGGAATTCTGAGAATTGAAGTCCACAAGTCTTAAAGTTGCCAAGGTTGGAGACCCCTGGTGTAGAGGGTTCAAAGATGACTGGGTGTAATGACACTGGACTTAAGAGTCTGAAGAACTCTGATGTTGTCATTTATTGCCTGCAGTGACGAATAAACAGCAGATTACTGAAATGACTGAATGGGATTACCTTCCAAGTTAGAACATTGAGACAGTATCTTAATTTAATCCAGTAACGATTTGTGTGTATAGTTTTGTTTAAACTTTTTAAAGTTAACTTTGGTTTAACCCATTTTAATGGGTTCAAGTGTTTGTGATCATTTAGAGTATATTTCTATAACAAATGGACTAGATCCTTGCACTTATTGAAAAGTGCAGTATAGCAAAAGGAATGGAGTTGGCATCCACTTCCCAGAAAAAGCTCAATTATATCAACTGCTGGAGAGACTTAACAGAACCAAATAACAGAGTTAGAAGGGACCTTGTGGGTCGTCTAGCCCAATCCCCCACCCAAGTGGGAGACCCTACACCATTTCTGACAGATGGCAGTCAAGTCTCTTCTTGAAAGCTTCTAGTGATGAAGCTCCCACAACTTCTGAAGGAAAGCTGTTCCATTGGTTGATTGTTCTCACTGTCAGGAAATGTCTCCTTATTTCTAACTTGAATCTCTCCTTGATCAATTCCCACCCATTAGTTCTTGCAACCATTCATTGTATGTTTTAGTCTCCAGTCCCCTAATCAACTTTGTTGTTCTTCTCTGCACTCTTTCTAGAGCCTCAACATCTTTTTTATAGTGTGATGACCAAAACCGGATGCAGTATTTGAGGTGTGGTCTTACTAAGGCTTTATAGAGGTATATTAATACCTCACTTGATCTTGATTGAATCCCTCTGTTAATGCAACTTAGAATTGCATTGGCTTTTTTTGGCTTCCATTGCATACTGTTGGCTCATCGGTGACATGCTGGTCACATTCAGAGGAGTCATTCCTTCACAGAGTTACATTTGTCTCTGGATTAAGAACAGGGATCTTACTACTATGGTCAAATATGTAGAAGTAAGATATGTAGAAGTGAGATCCAATCTATTTTCCCTCAAAAAAACAACAGACCACCGGAAAAGATAAATACCTTGCTCCAACCTCTTATCTGCTTGCTCACTGCTTCCCTCCTCCAAATTCCCCAGACATGCTTTCCCCACCCCACCCCTTTTCTTCAGGGTTCTCTTATCTACTTTTGAACAAAACCAAAATTTCCCCAGTATTGGTGTAGTTATCTGAGTGAAAGCAGATCTCTGTGAATGGTGGATGCACCCTGTTTTTGCAGTTAAACGTATCAGGGTCCCAAAATTTGTTAGTTATGGCCTTACTGTCATGGAGCTCATAAAGCAGAAACATCTGGGCTGAAGAATGGGGAAATGAAAGGTTGTCTGGGTTTTGTTAGAACATTGTTGGGGAAGTGATGCTGACCGAGGCTAAAGTGTTGGCATGGGGGCATCTTTTCTGTGCATGTTGCAGAAAAGCCAAAATCAGTAATTCATGAATGTGGATCAGTTTGTGTTAAATATGGTCAGTGGGTCCCATAAGAATGAGGCTTGAGTAGTGAACAAACAGCTCTTTATTAAGCAGGAAGAATTCTGAGACAAAAAAGCCCCAGCCGTGGCAGCTCTTTTTATAGCGTTGGCCGCGGCTAGGTAGCCAATGACAGATCTTTGAGTTTGCCGCGCTTGGTTGTAGCCAATCGCGGCAAACCCTATATGAACCAATCAGGGGTGTTTTAAGCGTCCAATGACGGTCCAGCTTTTATGGACCAATAGGAATGCAGGTCTTCAAGCCGGCTTAATACTGAACAGTTTGTTTCCAGAGTCTCTGGGATTTCTTGCACTATAGTTCCCATATTTCTCAGCTGGCATGCTGATGGGGCTGGGCAGTCCAAACCATCAGACAATGTTTGATCAAGGAAGGTTGGCATGCATTAGATATGGATTGATCAGAACTATTTCCAAATGTCTGTCACTTGGTTTTTATCTCTGCAGATAAGAAATGCAACAGGTTTGAAAACCTGTTGATGTTGCTCGTTATCTTTTAAATGAGTTATGGAATTGTGCATCTCATATAAGAATTATCATCTTCCCTTTTTCCAGTTAAAATCAAAGCGATGTGACCGGAAGTTCACATATAAAAAGAATACTGTTTGCACTACTTGCGTTGCTTATCCTGGGCCGATGGAATGCCCAGTTGGATGGACGATAAGTAATACGCCAGAGGAATGCAGGTAAAACATCCTCTTTTCTGTCTCAGTGTGTATAATGTATTTTAGAACAGGGATTCCCAATGAATCAAAGGCACTTTGCTTAATGGTAAAGCCATAGGGATGGTTTACACCTACGGTAAAATAAAGAAGAAAAAGCCCATGGCCAGTCCCAGTTAATAGGAGACAACATCTGTCAAGCTTGTACTTTCTGTGCATGCAGAATTTGAACCTGGATTGTGATATCACATCAGATACATAGCAACCCTGATACCAAAGGCTTGGAGGTTTCTATGTAAATAATACCTTCCGTTATGTGACAGAGCTGACTTATGTAAGTAACCACATCTGGACAGTGCTATTAATTTCCATTTTGAGATAATTAGAGTGGAGTAAAGAAAGAATGTCAGATTATGGCCTGTGGCAAACTTTAATCCCGTTATTTAGTAATTGAAACAAGAATAAACATATTTGTTTTCATAAGTAGGCAGGCAGGCAGGCAGGCAGGCAGGCAGGTAGATAATAATGGAGAGGTAGACAGATAAATCACCCATTTTTTAAGTGGCACCCATTTTTAACAATATAATAGAAGTCACATCTTAATATCTGTAGTAAACTGAACCTTGATTTACATATAGGGGTGGGATTAAAAAATCCCAGCAACCAGTTTGCTGCCCAGTTGCTGGTGGGCCTGGCCATGGTGGGTGTGGCCTATCAGAATTTCCTGTTTCCGGCTTCTGGTGGGCCTCCAGAGACTGGGGGAGGCCGTTTTTGCTCTCCCAAAGGTCCTGAGGCCTCCCCTGGGCCTCTGGGAGGGTGAAAACAGCCTCCCCGGGCTCTGGAGGCACTCCGGAAGCTGGAAACAGGCCTGTTTCTGGACTTCCAGAAGGCCCATTTTCCCCCCTCCCAGAGCCTCCGCGTGGACCCTGCACTTACCTCCATTGAAAATGGGCTGCGTGGAGACTCCTGGGAAGGGCAGGGTGATGTGGAACAGCCAGTTGGTTGAAATACTGATTCAGCGAACCAGATGTAACTTTAACATCTGGTTCACCCAAACTGGTCCGAACTGGTAGAATCCCACCCCTGTTTACATAGCTGTAGAGTGGAACCTGGACTTTCAGTGCCACTGAAGAAAAAAATATTAATTCAAGTGTATGCAAAATGTTTTGTGGTATATAGGGAGAGTGAGACTGAGCTGTTTAAGATACCTCTCTGGCTTAGAATGGTAATCGGGATTTCTTATGGCTATGAGGTACAAATCAAATTCAGGCAATCTTTATTTATTTACTGTACCAATCTTTGCTTTAGGGTAGCCCTTGCTCACAGCTCATGTACTGCAGTGGTGGGTTCTATGAGTATATTAAAATAACTGCAGACATAATCAAATTTAATATTAATTCAAAAATCAAATAAGCATCTTAGTAATTTGGGGACTTCAATCTGAATGCCAATAATCGCTATAAAAGATGCTAAAAATTCTTGGAAACTACGGATATACACAGGTGTTGTTTTTTTCAATAGATACTAAAGCAACCTTTACATTTCCTTATATCAATAATATATTTGATACTGGTTGTCATTTTATAGTACAAAAAAATAATAGAAATGTTTTTATTTTAATCTGTGACTGTAATATAATTCAATCTATCTGTTCATTTATTATTTATCTATCTACTAGCAAATAAGTTTCCTCTTATTTTTGAATCTAAAGTAGATCATTTTCTCATAATCTTTTAATTTTTAGTCTGGTATTACTCAAATTACAAATTAACATCCATGCTTTTTTATTGGATGCTGATTTCCTAAAGTAATAGTTATGTTCTATTATGTCCTATTCCTCATGTCTACCTTTTGAAATTAAGCTCCAGAATAGTATAAATTCTTAATATTTTGATGCCAACCCATTTGCAATCAAATGTATCTAATTTATGTAGCTTTTGAAAACCAAAACTGCACAGCTTCTCATTGATATTGAAGTTGCTATAACTTGATTTACAGAAACAGGGCTGAAGTTTCAGGGCTTAAATTATTTTTGTACTTTTCGTATCTGTGGTGGAATTAATTTAATTTCCTTTATGATTTTCAATAATTCTCAAAGTCTTTTTTTAAACTGAGCTTCTGGTATGTGAATCAAATCTTTTCAATTGAAACTTGGATGATGACACGTTAACTTTCTAAGTTAGCTTCTCCCAATCTGGAGAGGCTTTCAGAATTTCCCAGCCAGCAGGGCAAGTTTTGAGAATCCTGAAGTTGAAATTCACACATCTACAAGGAACGCAGATTGGAGAACATTGTCATACTGCTAAGAAATTGGTAAATTGATAGCCATGAGCAATATGTACTCGAAAAACTGAGGGATCTTAAAGTTTTATTCCATGAAGAGGAAGGATTTCTTAGCAGAACAGAAAGATCATCCTATGCAGGCAGCTTAGTTGCCAATGTAAGCATCTTCTCTTGGGTATGTTTGCACAATGTTTAATATGACTGAATGACAAATATGCCCTACTATGGTGTGCTGATGTCTGCTGGCTTCTGTTTTAAGCCATGAATGGTGTAGTTATAGGAGTGAATCAGTAGCAGCAAACAGTTGCATTTGCTATGCTAACCTATACAAAGGCTTAGCATTGTATATAAATAATACTGATACGACACGGCACCTCATCTATTGTTGAACCAAGCTGAAGTGTATAGATAAAATCATAGAATTGGAAGGAGGCATTTTGGACATTGGGCTCAACTAACAATTCAACACAGGCTCACAAATTAAAGCATCTTAGATAGATGGCTGCTCCATGTTCAGCTCCTGCTTGAACACCTCTAATTCATTATCCATGCTTTTCATGAGCAATTGTTTCTACTATTTTACTGATTTATTCATTAACTACTTGTTTTTTATTTGATTATTCAATTAGAATTTGCCTTTTCTAAATCTATTATTCTTTTCACTCTGTTCCTGGGCTCTGGAATAAAAATGTTTTTGCTTTTCTTTAAAGTGATATCCTTTTAGGTTTTTGAAAGTACTTCTTATAAGTTCTTCTTATACCTACTTACATGCTTATGTACATATGTTTATGTGTACATACCTATACACACACATACACATATCTATACACACAGTTGAGAACCAAGAATAATGGAAGAAATGCCAACAATGCTGGATCATTTATTCTGGGCAGCCAAATTGGGATCAGAAAAATGGCATTGCTATTTCTAGTTTTACCTTCAAGGCTGATGATGGTGATAGAAAGTATTTCCAGGTCAGATTTAGGCTTTTCTGTACTATAGGTATTGTTTGAATATATTATCTTATACAGTAGCAATAGCAATAGCACTTAGACTTATATACTGCTTCATAGTGCTTTACAGTCCTCTCTAAGTGGTTAACAGAGCCAGCAGCTTGCACCAACTTGCCCAGCAACAATCTGGGTCCTTATTTTGCTGACCTCGGAAAGATGAAAGGCTGAATCAACCTTGAGCTGGTGAGAATCGAACTGCAGAAGTAGCAAGCAGTACTGCATTCTAACCACTGCACTACCAGTAGTTCCCTTCTGATAACAGTTTTTGTGTCTGGGCATATGCGTGTTTTCCTATTTCAGATATACAGTAAAACTGGGTGAGAACATCCTGTCTATGTTGGGGTGCACTTACATCTGCACGAAGGAACATAAAGAGAAAGAGTGCTGCCCTGGATACTGGGGTCCTGAATGCTATGGTAAGTCTTTGACTATAGGACACATATCACATAGTCAGGGAGTCAAAGGTTCATAGGATGGTTTGGGAAGCATGTTTTGATTGACAAGCTTTTGGAGTTTGTATGTACTGAAGCCATGGAGCTCTTGAAATCCAGTAAGGAATAAGGATTTAAACACTGGGCCATACAAAGACAGGCAGCATCAGTATACTATATGTGTGGGAAAAAATACCTTCTCTTCTTTTGTAATAATTGATTTAATCCATTTACAAACCACCCCCAGTTGCCACATATTGTACAGGCAATATACAATGTTGACATACAATAGCAAAAGGAAATCAAACAAAAAACCATGTTGCAGGCATAACACAGCAATTGCACATTTGACATGCAACAGTCAATCCCAGGCAAGTCAATATGCAAAGAAGGGTCTCCAATTGTAATGGCATCTAGGACTGACCTTGGGAGACAGGAAGAAGAGTCTTAGAGTCAGACAACAGTTATATAAGAGGCAGTTGAGCCTGCAGAAGGAATGTAGGGGGCATGGCAAATGTGTCAAAAGGGACTCTCCTTATTTTCTTGATCTGTGAAGATGAGGGGGAAGAGATGTACTTTTAGATTTTCAAGATTCTGTTATTCTGAAGGAACCAGATTTCAGGAAGGATTCCTATTATCTTGGATGGCCCAAAGAAACAAAATTAGTGCTTATATGAATAGAGCTTTCTCCACAAGACCATTGAAAAAAAGAAGAAATGGGCATATTTTGTTCATGATGCCTTGCAATGAGGATGCACTTGATTTAGCAATAGCAATAGCACTTAGATTTATATACCACTTTATAGTGCTTTTACAGCCCTCTCTAAGTGGTTTACAGAGTCAGCATATTGCCCCCAACAATCCGGGTCCTCATTTTACTCCTTTTACTCAGAAGGATGGAACTCTGAGTCAACCTTGAGCCTTGTGAGATTTGAACTGCCAAATTGCAGGCAGCCGGCAGGCAGCAGAAGTAGCCTGCAGTACTGCACTCTAACCACTGAACCACTGTGGCTCATTTAATCAAAATAGTATGGGAGTGACACAGTTTTTAAAACAATCTAAGTATGGGTAACTCTCTTCCTCTTATAGAATGCCCTGGTGGATCTGAAAACATATGCAACCAACATGGAATCTGCTTGGATGGCATTGGGAAGAATGGAACTTGCATTTGTAATGTAAGACTGGGTTTACTTTCTCCAAGAAGATATTATTACTAGCAGTAAGCTAGACAGTTTATAGTCAAGAGCTTTCTTCTGGTGCATCATGTCTATGGAAATTCTCAGTCATCCATGGCTGTTTTCCCAAAGTTGCTTTTTTTCAAGAGGCAACTGGACTTCCTTGTTTTGGGGGAGGAGGGCGGGTTGCAAATGTTTTGTTCTCATCCAAGAAGCTTCTTTAGCTCTGACTGGAGCTGACTACTCTTAATCCCCCACACCCCATTTTTAAAATAATTTTTTGTAAGATTTTGTTCTTTTTACCAAAACATTCATGCATTATTTGGCAACTGGGTACAAGGGGCGACTACTACTTATTATGTCCAAATAGGATAATCTATTACATTGCTGAATTTCTTTTATTGAACAGAGGGGTTTGTAATTCAGCCAGCTTCTCTCCTGGATTCTCTTGATTACAAATGGAAAGAGGAATTGTGGATGGAGCATGCGCGGGCTTAGAAGAAAGTTGATTCAGTTCATCTCTCTTCTTTATGTGTGCGCCCTATTCTGGAATAATGATTAAATAAAACATTTACATTACACTGACTGTTCATTTTATGATCTGCATTGCCTTAAGTAATTGATCCTCCTTTCTTCTAAACAGTCTGTTACTTTTTTAAAAAAAATCTATTGTTTATACAGTAGTGACTTCTTGAAAGAACAAAGGAGATTTAATTTTAATGTTACCAAGGATGCAAATTGATGATATATGTGGATAAATTCCTTGTATACTGTGCATTATCCTACAGAAATAAATTGTTGGTGGTCTTCCAGATGTTACTGAAACACACCTTCCAGCAATGTTTGTTAGCAACATCAGCAAAAGATCTGCAGAAAGTTGTAGTTCTGCAACCCTTGGAGGACTACAATTCCATCAGCCTTATTGTTAGGAAGCCCAAGATCTTCCTTCCTTCCTTCCTTCCTTCCTTCCTTCCTTCCTTCCTTCCTTCCTTCCTTCCTTCCTTCCTTCCTTCCTTCCTTCCTTCCTTCCTTCCTTCCTTCTTTCCTTCCTTCCTTCCTTCCTTCTTCTGTCTTAGTTGCCTCTTATGGGACATACAAATGCCATTGTAAAATGTTGATCTCTTTAATTTCTTTAGGCAAATTATGGTGGCTTTGCATGCCAACGTTGCAAGGATGAGAATCATTTTGGCCCTGACTGCCAATCTGGTAAGCATCTCAAGCCTAGGATCTCACTGAAATGAGTCAAGTTAATGTCTGGTAGTCAACTAAAGAAGCATTTGAATGAGCTGATGGGCAAATCGTAGGCACATCATAATAGAAATGGGCACTATCAATCATTGTAGAATGTACAATGAGTTAAAATGTTCTGGGCCAGGTATCTGATGGTTATGGATTGATTTCTTAATACATTTGGAAATTTTCTACATTACTTTTGATATCCCTGATCTGCAGAATACAGTGATAACTCAGAATATCTGACACTATAGCTCATAAATGCCTTCTCACCAGCAGAGCTTTATTAGCACCCTGGTTTATGAAGCAACTGAGGATAACGAAGTGAATTGGTAGAAAATTGGGGCACCCAGCTATACCACTCTAGACCTCAATCTCCAAGGAAACTGAATATTCTCAAACACTACCTAGTATCAATATTGGGTAGAACAGGCTTAAATTAATTCCAAGCAAGAAAGAGGTGTATTGCTAAAGAAAAGGGTGAACTCTTGATTATGTACCAGAAAATTGGTGTTGACTCCTAACAATCACATAGACCATGGGTGTCAAATTCATGTCATCATGGTGGCATCATGTTACCATTGGGACTTTTCCCCCCTTCGCTAAACCAGGCGTGGGCATGGTCAACGCGTGACGCATCCGGCTTGTGGCCCAGGAGTTAGACAGCCTTGTCATAAATAGACTTTCCCATGACAATCCATCCCTAATCTGATCTTTTAGTGATGCCCTCATCACCAGGGTAATTTAGTGCATTAATCTTGCTCCCTGTCTTGCTATTCCATTTTTTCTGTTATCTTCTGCTTTTCCCAGCATTATAGATTTTTTTAAGAAAGCTATGTCTTCACAGAATGTGTCCATAATACAATAATTTCAGCCTTATCATTTGCGCCTTGAGTGAGAACTTTGGGTTGTTTGTTTGATGTTTCATTTGTTTGTCTTCTTGGATGTCCACAGTATTCTTAGGAGTTTCCCCCAACACCACAGTTCAAAAGTGTCAATACTGTTGCTATCCTGCTTCTTTAAAGTCTAACTTTTGCTTCCATTCCATGGCATACCTTGATTTGCATGATTCTGAACTTTGTAGGTACAGACATGGCATTTAAATATCTTTTAAAGGCCTAGTCTATACTCACATTTCTTGGCTATTTGTTCCTTTACTGTTGACGGTTGATTTTAAAAGATGGAAGATCTCCACCAATTTGAATTCTTTTTTGTTAATTTTAGGGCTAGTTGTTCTACCTGTTGTCATTAATTTGATCTTCTTTATATTTAATTTAAGTCTCTTTTTGCCCCATTTTTCACTGTGCCGCATGGCTTTTATTACCAGAGCTTGCAGATCCTTTTGCATTTTAGAGTAACTCTCAAATAAGATCAAGTTTTTTCTGGTTATTCTTCATGAAGATTAAAATGCTCCTGGATCTCCAATCATCACTGGCTTTTCAGAAGCTGGCTGGAAAACAAGGATGTTTATTCTTTTAAGACCAATATATCAATTTTCAATCCTTTCTAAAACAGTCATATAGTGGCAGTTGTCCATGCTTCAGTTCAAAACAATTAAACTTGCAAACAGCTATGGAAATTGTAACTGATGTGAGGTCAGGTGGCTGCTGATTGGGAAAAAATATACAGTTAACACAGTGCTGGGATTCAAATAATTTAATAACTGGTTCACCCAGGTTCAGGTTGGCTGTTGTAGGAGGCGTGGCCAACCCCCATCTTCCAGCTCTGCCACACATGTAGGATGAGCCCCCCACAACAGCCAACCTGACCTTGGGCAAACCGGTTGTTAAATCGCCCCTCCCCCGGCTATCAAAGTGGACCCTGGGCTCTACGCTGCAATGGAGAAATGGGAAACAGATCAGCCAACACAAGGGGAGGAGGAGGAGCAGGGAGAAAAAAGAGAGAAAGCAGCTTTCTCCTTCTCTCCCGTTGGCCACTCTGTTACTTGTTTCTTCATTGCAGTGCAGCACCCAGGATACACTTTGATAATGGGGGGGGGGGTTGCCTAAATTGGTGTAAATTGACTGAATCCCACCACTGAGTTAACATGATGCTTGTAGTGAAAGATCCACACTGGGTTGCCTAGTAGGCATAGTTTACAAGATTATATTGACCTATTGATCTAAATACTGCAAGGCTTAAATATTAGCCAGGCCATCTCCTCTGCTATTAACTTGCACAGTTGTATAGATGATCAGCAAGACCCTTTTAAAAATACTCCTACTGTCAAAATGCTGACAAAAGGCCACGAACTGCACTCATAGATGGGTTTAGCTCTCATTCTCTCTGTATTTACAAAGATTTTCATTTTAACTCCATTAATGACTTATTTTTACTTTAATTCTATTCATTTTGTTGTTTTGCTTTTTATATACCTTTATTTTGAGAACTTATCTTTACTTTACTTTGGGAGCTCAAGATAGGATGCACAATGCTAATTTTATGTCTCCAACAATAACTCATTGAAGAAGATTGATCCAAACCCCAGTGATTGGCTCAAATGTAGCCAATGAGCTTCATGGTAAAGCTCCCAGCACATTTTTAGGGCTACATTAATGATGGCAACATTTTTTATAAGATTCTTAAGTATGAATTATTTAATCCTCTTCTCTTGCCTAGTATGTGAGTGTCAAAATGGAATTTGCAACCATGGTCCCTCTGGAGATGGAAAGTGTAAGTGCTATCCTGGCTACGCTGGCCCCAAGTGTGACCAAGGTGAGTGCACATGAATTTATCTTTTACATTCCTTTTGTCTTCAGATCTCACCATCAGGTTGTTTTAGAAATAACTAGCATAGCTTGGACATCATCTGAGACAATTTTTTTTTTGCTGGACAATAAATAGCATATTAAAGTTTAGGAATAAACATCTATAGAGTTTCTCAGTCATCCAGGACATGGTTGTCCCAAATGTACTTTTTCAAGAGGCAACTGGACTTTCTGGTTTTTCTTTGAAGATGTTTTGCAAGAAGCTTCTTCAGCTTATTTAGGAATAAATCTTTAACAGGTATTCAGGACAGTCTGAGCCCCATACAGTATTTATTTTCTGGGTTGATAATAAATAAGAGAGGAAAAGAGATTTTTTAAAATACTGGTTCTGGTTGTTCGCCCAGTACACACTCATAGAACACACACATGGGGAAGGGAGATATCTATCTATCTATCTATCTATCTATCTATCTATCTATCTATCTATCTATCTATCTATCTCCCCCATGTGTGTGTTCTATGAGTGTGTACAGGGCGAACAACAAGAGTCAGTATTTATATAAACTTGAATAATCAAAGATCCACATAAAAATACCCACGAAAACCTCAGAAAACTTATGTTTTCTGAGGTTTTCGCGGGTATTTGTATGTGGATTTTTGGTTATTTAGGTTTTCTCCCGCGTAAAAATCCCATGTCTCATCTTCTACTACCACACTTCCACGTAGAAAGCAGACTCACACCCACACAGAAGATGAGACACGACCACAGACCAGAAGCCACACCGCAGCTGCATCACTACCTGCTTCAAACCCCTACGACCCATACAAGAAGCGAACGGACGCCCACCATGAAAATGTGGCACGACCATGAACGTGAAGCCAAACAGCAGGATCACAGCTCACCAGCTCAAATCCCCCAGCCACTAAGACTAACTTGAGCACAACCAAGCCCCCACCTGAACAGAACACACCCCCAGCCAATCAGAACACAGCCGACCCCCCAACCAATCAGAACACAGCCAACCCCCCAACCAATGAGAACACACCCCCAGCCAATCAGAACACAGCCAAGCCCCCACCCAATCAAGTCACCCCCCACTAGCAGTTAAAAGGAAGAAGCAGCTGCAAGCTCACATTACTCCAAAAAGCACAAAGCTGAAGACACAAGCCTGAAGATGATGAATGAGACTTCATCGAAACATTGCCTAGATACTTCCAATTTTACACGGGAGAAAACCTGAATAACCAAAGATACACACACACACACACACACACACACACACACAGCATTCAGCTTTGTTCCAGTATTTTCCCACATCATTGTAGTTGTGCTTTTAAAGTTGTAGCAACGTTTCGGCAGAATCTCATCTGCCATCATCAGGCTTCTGGTTGTGTTCATCTGTGAGTCGGACTTTTACAGTGGTTTCAGATTTAAATTTGGGGCTGCCTATTGCTGTGCCAGAATGGTTTTTTCTTCATCCTGATTGGTTGGGAGTCTTGGTCTGTGTTTATTGGTCTTGGAGTTTGCTGTGTTCTGCTTGATTGGTGTTTGTAATATCTTCTGCCTGTTTTGTGGCTCTTTTTGTATCTTGATTGGCTGGCAACATTGTATTCCCTTATTGGGGGCCTTTAGTGCATCTTGGCTCCAGGTAAATGGACGGCTATCATTTGTTAGGAAGGTAGGTTTAATATATATATAATTTCTGCTTGCTGCCTATGGGCAGACAGATTAGTTTTACAGTGGGACAGCAAATTAAAAGCAGTAGAGTGGAAGATTTATTACATGCTATTCTGTGTGTAATTAGTGCTTTTAATTAAATTTCTAACCCTGGGGAGTCTGTTTTAAAATAGACAACCTATAAAAAGACAATCAAAATGGAACACAAAATATAGTTCCAGTTTTCTGATGAAGGCACATCTAAATGATTGGAATCCTGTGCATAATTCCTCATAAATCCCTCTGCATAATCGACATGCAACTTTCAAATACTGTAGCTATGCAGGTAAAAGATACTTTCATGTTCTTTAGAGGCTCTAATTTCAAATAATCATCTTTTGTGATTCCAGAAGTTCGTGATTGTGGTGGTGTAATCTGTGAAGCCAACTCCCTTTGTGTGGTAAAGAATGGGAAGGCTGAGTGTGACTGTATGCCAGGCTACAGGAAAACTGGGATTCATTGTATCGGTAAGAGGAAACCATGAACCTTTATGTAGCATGTTAGAGCATTTCAAAGTACTCCACACGTGTCTTCTTTTTAATTCTTGTAAGCAGAATTCATACAATGAGATCTACAAGAAGTAATAGAAAACATTCTTCAATGATTCCAGCCATCAACCATGTGTCCTACCAGAGCATTCTATTCCAGTCTTTCCTAACAGTGTTGAGCTAAATTTCACTCATTGTCAATTAACATACTAAGGCATGATGGAACAAGTAGTTCAAAATACCTGGAAGAAGTCAGGCTGGATAAATTGTTCTATATCATTCTCATTGCCAACTGATTGTTCATTTCTCCTCCCAACAACATTCAGCATTCTACAACCACTAAGTGGCTCCTTCTGAAAAGTTTTTTTTTGTGTTTCTATGAAACTCAGCCTGTTGATGCTCCCCCTTGTACAGGTGGTATTGTTCTGGATAAATAACACTTCAAACATCTCTAATTGTTGACAATATTTTCTACTTCATATGGGAGGCTAGTCTTCAAGAGTAGTAATTTATAGTGTCTCCGTGCCATTGCTGCAATAGTAAATCATTAATGCAGTTTATAAAGACTATCACACATGGATCACACACCCTCTCTCTACCACTTGACACCTCCTCCTCATAAAAATATCACAGATAGGGCTTTGTTTTGCATATTTATTTTGTCACTGGGGTAACTGGCTCTCTGCCATGCAGCCTGCTTCAGCCTGCAGACTGCAACCACAGCAATTAAGAGAACCAGAAAAATGCCTTACATTTTATTTTATTTTATTATTTTAATCTTCTGTTTTACCTTCGCTGGAGTGAGTGGCCATTGTTAGGATACCTGTTCTGGAAGTCCCTTAAGTACAGAGAATGTAAGTGGCTCCAAATAAGCAGTACAATAGGCAAGGAGCCGAACTGACAAGATTTCTTCTTGTTCTGGTTTTGAAAGTGATTTTGGATGAGGTACAGAAGCTTTAGCAGGAGACTTTATTGTCTTGGGTCTTGTTATAGTTTTCAGTGTTATCAATTACAAAGCCCTTCTGTATTGCTTGGTGTTACTGGAGTTTGAGAGCTAAAGGAGTCAAGAGCAAAGGGGTAAAACCACAATGCTGCCTAAAGAATTCATAGCAGGCATGAAAGGTGATTTAGAATTAGTTCACACCTCAGCTTCTTAACTAGGACAAATGGGCTAATTTTTCAGGAGTCCTCAGAAGGCTCTCAGGCATTACCAACCCAGAGAGACTTCTTTAAATCCAAGATACTTTTCACCAATGCTGAATTTACTTTTATTTACATTTCTACTCTACAATATGAGGGATTTGAGCGAGGAAAATGTAGAAAATTAGCTCCCACTCCTAGAAGAATGAAATATTTTAGGAAATATTAAAAAGGCAGTTTATTATATTTCCCTAAAGGAGGAATGGAGAGACATGCTCTTTGAGATAGAAAGCAGCCCCCACCTTTCTTTCTTTCTTTTTTTAATAAAGTTTTATTTGGGTTTTCACACATACAAAATACAAGTAAAACATCTTTTTTGAAAATAGCATGGTCCTGGGTTGAACTTCTTTATACAGACACAAAACTCAATTTCATGCTCCTTTTTGTATTCTATTCCATATCTTATACTATTTTACATTTTCTATATAGTTGTTCCCCTCTTTTAATTTTCTCAATTTTATTTTGATTATCTCATCTCAATTCAAATCATTATATTTATACTTTTGTCTGTTCTGTTTCAATTTCATATTATCTTTTCTCATTAAACAAATTTTCTCCTGTAGTTACTAATTGGAGTATGACACCTTTATATCTTTTAATTACATCCATTCAACTCTTATTTAAACTTCAATATATACCTTAAGTTTATGACCTTCAATATAATACATAATACATAACTTCCAATCGAATTCTGCTTGATACTTTCTTATAATATACACTATATTCTTTTTAAAAAAGAAGAAAGATTGTAAATATATGTAATTATAAACCCTCATTCCATTCCAGTTCAGTTCTATCATTAATAATCATTAAAATCTTAACATCTTTAACACTTCTTTTCAATTAAATATCATATTTCGTTAAAAACACATATAATCTCCAAAATTAATTTTTCCCTTATTTCTCTTCACATACGTTTTATAAATCATTAAATATACCTTTTGTTACATTTATTTATTGACAAGCATTCCACTGAATTACGATAGCTATTTTATCAGACATTTTAACCATACGTTGTTTCATATTTTCTAAAATTATTTCTATTTGTAATATAACCATACTATCTTATGTACCTTTGCAGAATGCCTTTTTCCATTAAGTTTTCACCCATTATCTCTAAATAGGCCCTGTTTCTCTATATTTTGCTTCTGTCCTTTATAACTTCTTTTCCTTTCTTTCTTCCCTCTCATCTTCTCCCTCCCCTTTTTACCTCCTTGTCTCTCTAGTTCTAATTCTTTCTTCTGCATTTCCCTCTTCTGTTGCTTTCTGATTTTATACTTATTTTTCACTCTATTTTTTTTTGGAGTTGTTTTCCCCAATCTTAAACTTTTCATTCTCTTTCCCCTCCCCCTTTCCTTTTTTCCCCCCATCTAAGATTACTTGTTCATTAAAGATGGCTTCTTCTTTGTCGCAATCTTCTTGTTCTGCAGGCATTTCTTGTTGTTTCTCATAATTCCAAATCTCCATTTCTAAAAACTGAAATATGAAGCCAAAAGAACCTCTCCCTTCTTGTGCATCTTCTTTGTACTTTTTAAGTTCCATTTTCAGTTCTTCTAAAAGTGGAGCCATTTTAAGCAATTTTAAACAACCACCCGATTGATTTTAGTCATTCAAAACAATAACCAAGAATCCAGAAATCATCAAGTAATCCAAATAGTCCCGAGTTATATCTTCTTATTTCTTTTTTGACTTTCTCTTCCTGGGGTTTTTGGTGCGATGTTTCAGTTAGAATGTATCTTTTGGAAGTCTTGTTGAGATTTTGCTGTAAGTTCTATTTTAATTCCAAGCAGTCTCCTCGCCTTCTAGATCCTGCCCTTTTATTCTTTTTCTCTCCTTTCCTGCTTTTAAAAGCTTTTAATTATCCAGAAATCTTTATTATCTCTTTGACTTTTTATTTTCAACATCAAATGCCTATTGATGTCAAAGTGGATTTTTTTTCCAGTTTCTTGCTTAAGTCTCTTAGCTGTCATTATAGGAAAAGGAGAAAACCAAATCTTTTCCCTTTTCTCTCTCCTTCTCAGCTTAAAAATCTTCTTAGGGAACAATGTTATTGTTTTTTAATATTTCAATTCCAGGGTACCTTATTTGTTACTTTTGCTATTTGACTGGATAACCAAAACTTTCTCTTCTTTCTCTTCCTCCTGCACATTCTTTTCCGGTCGAGTTCTTCTTTGTGGTGGCCATTTCTGACCACCGCTGCAACCGCCTTCGGGAAAGAGAATAATGGCCAGCTGGGGAGGAGAGATGAGGCTCTCCTCAACCCTGCAGGCAGTCTGCCCCCTCTTCATCACCTTTACGGGGTGGCTTAGCCCCAAAACCAGCCGGCTCGGGGAGCTCCAGCGGCGAGCATGGATCAAAGCCTTTCAGAGACGAGGTTTCGGTCTATCGCTGAAGAAGTTCAAACCGGAAGCCACTGCCCCCACCTTTCTTAACAGCCCTCAGCAGATGTCAGCACTTAAGAGATAAAGAGCTTATTGAAAGAAGACAAGTATCTAGATAGTTCTATTCATAAGCAAATACCCCCACCCAAGAGCCAAAACAGGACAAAAGCCATTCAGCCAGAATAGGAATTACCCAACACTCTTTCAGAACACAAGCCCCTTCCTTGCATCACCCTCAGAAACTTCAGTCAAACTTAGACAAGCACCTAGGATTTATACTTTGCCTATAGAAAGGGCTGCTATGGTTTCTCTAGCACTCAGTCCTAGAAGGAAATAAAACAATTGACAGGCATGCTGGTGTCTCATGGGTTTCATTCCGGCGACCTAACACTGGTGATGAGGATGGGATTCTGAGACAAAGGGAACCAGTAAGCACGTAGCGACCGATGAACACCAGCAGCGCATCGAGATGACATGGCTGGAAACAACACACCACCCACACCATTCGATCCAGCAACCTAAGACTGGGAATCGTACATCGACTGATTCCTCATGTTCCTCGAAGGGAGCGACCTCCATAATATATCTGCACATAGGAAGAGACCCATCTTCCTCACCCATTGTGGGCCCGCAGTATTCAAGATGGCCAAAGCATTAGCGGAACCCACTGATGTGAAAACGGTGGCCTGGCTGGACCTGGAAAGAATACTGAGGGCTCACTACACACCAGCCGTCTCCTGCCTCATCAAAAGACATGAATTTTATCAGTGTGACCAAAAAGAAAGCAAGAACATAGGCGATTTCATTGCAAAGCTGAGGGACATCACCGGTGTGTGTGAATTCCTAAATATGGATGAAGCCATGAGAGACCGAGTGGTCCTGGGGCTGAGGGATCTCACACTACAGGGTCAATTAATAACAAAACCCAAAATAATGCTCCAAGAAGCAATAGAAGAAGCTACCACAGCAGAAGCCACACAGAAATCGGTGGCAGCCTTGCTGAAAATGAACAAAGCACCAACAGAGAACCCTAAAAACACCACCATAACCCACCATGAGGACATCAAGTCCCCCACGGAAGATGATGAGGAAGAAGAAGGGTAAATCAACTCTGTTTGGAACAGGGCAGAAGAGACCAGAATGGAAAAAGGAAGGAATTTCGCCGTGCCGGTTGTGAAGGGAAACATCCACGTTCCGAGTGCCGTTTCCTAGATGCAATCTGCAAACATTGTGAACGCTGGGGACATATTGCTAGGGCATGCCGAGCAAGGAAAAACTACGGCCCTAGACAAAGATAGAACACACACACACACACACACACCCGAGAGAGGGAGAAACAAACAGGGAGCTGCTGGAACCAAGACAACAGAAACAGGTGAGGGAAAGAGACAAACAACGGAAGAGATGAAACACACCAAACAGTGACCATCAGACACTCCAACACGACAAACACCCAGAAGATAGATGTCCAGGTCACCATTGAAGGCCAGCCATGCCAGATGGAAGTGGACTCAGGCTTATACTTATCAATGGTATCGTGGGACACCATAAAAAGACTGATACCAGACATAAGCCAGGAAGGACTTGAAAGACAAACACCAATGCTGAAAGATTACCAAGGAAACAAAATCCCTGTAGTAGGTACTGGACAATTCAAAGTAAAATTCAAAAATACATCAGAATCCTTCCACTAACCATAGTCAATCGAAATCAATCCAGCCTATTGGGGCTCGAATGGTTTGCACCATTAGGAATTGAAGTCACAGGGATAAACAGCATCACAGAGGCAGAGTGGGAAGAGGACCTGATGGAAGAATTCCGGGACGTGTTTGATGGAGAACCGGGCAAGTACAAGGGGTCCCCAATTTCTTTTAGTCTAAACCCAAACATATCCCCTATAAGATTAAAAGCGAGGTGGGTTCCTTTCGCACTAAAACCAAAAATCAATGAGCAATTGGATAAGCTCATTGCACAAGGGGTTTTAGAACCAATTGACCATGCAAAGTGGGAAGCCCCAATTGTGACACCAATTAAACCAGATAGGTCGGTATGCATCTGCGGGGACTACAAAGCAACCCTTAACAATACTCTCTAACAAAGCGCATACCCAGTTCCAGTGGTTCAGCATCTATTACATTCCCTGCGGGGGGTGGAATCTTTCCAAACTAGACCTCGCACAGGCATGCCAACAGTTGCCCGTTGACCCTGAAACAGCAGAAGCCCAGACAATCATGATGCACAGGGGGGCATTCAAATGCAGCAGACTACAATTCGGCATCAGCATCGCCCCAGGGGTGTTCCAGAGCTTAATGGACGCCTATTGCAAGGGATAAAAGGGGTGGTACCATACTTTGATGATGTCCTGGTATCAGCCAAGGACAAAGAACAACTACGAGACCGCCTAAGGGAAGTCCTAAGCAAATTCAAGGAGGCGAGACTAAAAGTAAAAAAAGATAAGTACCAGTTAGCCGCCAGCAAAGTTGAATTCCAAAGATATCTGATAGACAGTGAAGAGGTCCACCCCACAGAAAATAAAGTCAGAGCAATCAAAGAAGCCCCCAGACCCACAAATAAAACTGATCTGCAAGCTTTCTTAGGACTCATTAACTTTTACAATATATTCCTACCACAGAAAGCAACCATTGTGGAACCAATACACAGGTTGCTTGACAAGAAAGCAACCTGGGCCTCGGGGCGACGGGAGGAAACGGCATTCCAAGAAATAAAAAACTTAATCACATCAGACCACATATTAATACAATACAGAGAAACACTTCCAATAACACTAGCCTGCGATGCATCACCTTTCAGCATCGGCATGATACTCAGCCACATATTACTAGATGGAAAAGAAGCACCCATAGCTTTATATTCAAAGACTCTGTCAAAGCTAGAGAGGAACTACAGCCAATTAGACAAGGAGGCATTGGCCGCTGTCACCAGAATAAAACGTTTCCATGAATATATCTATGGGAGAACTTTCACACTAGTCACAGACCACAAGCCACTCATGGGTATCATCACAAAGCTACACTTAACATACTGTCACCATGAATAACATGGTGGTCAGAATTTTTGGCTGCCTATAACTACAATCTAACCTTCCGACCTGGAAAGGACATAAATCATGCTGACGCGCTTAGTTGTTGCCCTCTACTTGACCTAGAAGACAACCCAGCACCAACCACATCAACCCTTCAAATAGAGACATTAGAAAACCTAACCATAACGGCAGCAGACATCGCTAGGGAAACAGCTAAAGACAAAACCCTGGCGCGAATTTTAAATTGGGTAGGAAAAGGATGGACAGAAACTGAGAGCGACAAAACTACCAAACCATTCCAGAATAGATAAACAGAACTCTCAATGCTGAAGGGGTGCATACTATGGGGGGATCGGGTGGTCATACCGAACGTTTTAAGGAAACGCATGCTAGAATTGTTACATGAGGGACACCCGGGTATTGTAAAAATGAAATCCCTAGCAAGCAGTTATGCATGGTGGCCAGGGATGGATAAGTAAATAGGGGACTGGGTGGCAATGTGTAAACGCTGCCAGGAATCTAGGCCAACACCCCCCACAGCACCAAAACACGAATGGGAAACACCAAGGGGACCATGGTCAAGACTACACAGTGATTTTGCAGGCTCAACCAAAGGACACACTTTTTTTTTAAACAAGTTTTTATTGGTTTTTAAAGACAAACAAAAACAAACAAAACATAAAAACATCCAACTTTCTTTCATAAATGTACAAACATTGTGTTGGTTGGTTTACAAATTTTTTGTGCATCGATTTCATAGTCTCAATTGCAGTTACATTACATAATAACTCATATTATCAATCAGAAATTGAATACCCTAGTATCACTATTAATCAGTCATTTGACTATAATATTGTTCATTGATACTTTGCGAGATAACTATAATTTACTTAGTTTATTTTATAACAATTCATATAATCATCCCCAAATCTATCCTAGAAACATTTTATAGATATAATAACAAAAGAAGAAATACATCTTTATATATCCATTATTTTCTAAAATTCTAAGTATTTTATTATTATATTTTATTATCTAACCATTGATAGAAAAGGTCCCAAATTTTATAAAATTGTTTATCTTCTTGTTCTCTAATTTCAAATGTCAATCTACTCATTTCAGCACATCCAATATTTTCTTAATAATTTCCTCCTGTAATGGTATTTTCTCATTTTTCCAGTTTTCTAGCAAATACAATCCTAGTCGCTGTTAATACATTTACAATCAAATATTTTAAATATTTACTGTATGTGTCAGGTAAAATTCCCAATAAAAAAAATCTCTGGTTTCAAGTCTATATGTTTCTTTGTCATTTTTTCCAACCACATGCCTATTTTAGCCCAGTATTTTCTAGTGTCCTCACAAGTCCACCACATATGGTAATATGAGCCAGGTGTCTGATGACATTTCCAACATTTTTCGGATTTATGCTTGAACATTCTTGCGATTCTTTTCGGGGGGAAATGCCACATGTAAAACATCTTATACAAATTTTCTTTATATGCTGTTGACATTGTCATTTTATAATTTTGAGACCACAATTTTTGCCATTTTTCTAAATCAATCCCATATCCAAAATTCTCCCCCCAAGCAATCATAGTTTCTTTAACTTGTTCTTCCTCTAGTTTAATTTCCAATAAATAACCATACAATTTTTAAATCACCTTTTCATCAGTACCTGTCAAAATCTTATCTAAGTCAGTCAATTAGTGATAGAATCCTTCTGTTTTAAGATCTTCATCATACCTTGAATGTATTTGCACATATGAAAACCAATTCATCTTTATACCGTGTTCCTCTAAATTTTGCATCAATTTAAGTTCACCCTTTTCATCCAATATTTCACCATATCTAACTGTTTGTTCCTTTTTATATATTATAGGATAGGAAAATGCTTCAATAGTCGATAACCAGACTGAAATTTTCAGATAACATTGTCTTTTAATCTTTTCCCAATTTAGCCACAGAGACTCCCGTATATGATGTCTTCTAAAATAACCTTGTGTTTTAGTTCCCTTATACCATAGAAAAGCATGCCACCCCAATAGCAAGTCATATCCTTCTAATGTCAGCAATCTGGTATTTCTTAATGTTATCCATTCCTTAGCCCACATCAAGTTTGTAGCTTGGTAGTACAACTCCCAATTAGGCAAACCAAATCCTCCTCTAATTCTAGCGTCTTGCAAAAGTTTTAACTTTATTCTCGCTTTCTTACCTTGCCATATATATTTCAAGACAATTTTATTTAAATCTTCAAAATAATCCTTTCCAAGCCTAATTGGTATTGTTTGAAACAGATATAAAATTCTAGGTAGGATATTCATCTTGATTGTTGATATTCTCCCAGTAATGAAAATTGTAGATTTTCCCATTTCGTCAAATCTAACGCTATCTGTTGTTTAAGTTTAATGTAATTGTTCTCTTTTAATGTGCTACATCTTGCTGTCAGATATATCCCCAAATACTTGACCTTGTTCGTAACTTGAATTTTCAATAGATCTGCCAGTTCTTCTTTTTGTCTTAATAGCATATTCTTTGCCAGGATCTTTGTTTTATCTTTATTTATTTTCAAACCAGCCACCTTACCATATGCCTCTATCTTTTCCAATAATTTTGGTGCTGTCTCTAAAGGATCTTCTAATATAAAAGCCAAGTAGTCTGCAAAGGCTTGCAATTTAAATTCTTCTTTTTTAATTTTCATTCCTTTTATACTCTTGTCATCTCTAATATTTCTATTCAACACTTCCAAAATTAATACAAATAGCAAAGGTGATAGTGGACATCCTTGTCTTGTATCTTTTCTTATATTGATGGGATCTGTCAATTCTCCCTCTATCATTATCTTTGCCATTTGCTTATGGTATATGGCTTCTATTGCTTGAATGAATTTTCTGGCAAAACCCATCTGTTCCAATAATAATAGTATGAACCTCCAATTCACATTATCAAATGCCTTTTGTGCGTCTAAAAATATCAATGCCATTTGCTTTTCGGGGTGTGCCTCATAATATTCCAAAGTATCCAAAATTACTCTCATATTATCTTTAATTTGTCTCTTTGGCAGAAATCCATTTTTGTCAGGATGAATAAAGTTATTTAAGTATTTTTTAAGTCTTTCTGCCAAAATTGAAGCAAAAATTTTATAGTCTGCATTTAGTAAAGAAATAGGTCTATAGTTCTTAATTTGCAGTGGATCAGCTTCTTCTTTTGGGATAAGTGTAATATAGGCTTCTGACCATGTTTTAGGTATCTTCTTCTTTAACATAACTTCATTCATGACTTCTAGCAGTGGAAGGCTCAACGATTCTTGTAATGTCTTATAAAACTCTGCCGGAAGCCCATCTGGACCTGGTGCCTTTCCATTATTTTGCTTCTTAAGTGCTTCAGTTAATTCCATCATTGTTATATTGCTTTCTAACATTTTTACAGTCTCTTTAGGTATTTTAGGTAGATTAGCATTCTGTAAGTACTGTTTGACTCTTTCCTCATCAATATTCTCTTGTTTATATAGTTGTCCATAGAAGTCTTGAATAATTTCCTTTTTCTCTTTGTTGCCATAGCAAACTTGACCTTGATCATCTATTAACTGCAATATTTTCCTTTATTCTTTCTCCTTTCTCAATTTGTATGCTAATCATCTACCTGGTTTGTTTGCATCTTCAAAGTAGTTCTGTTTAACACTTCTAATTTTTTGTGCTAATTCTTCTTTCTCTATTTGACCAATTTTGTGTTTAATTATGTCCAATTTTAGTTTAATGTCTTTTTTCTGTGGTATTTTCTGTAGTTCTTTTTCAAGTCTTTTATGCTCATCTTCTAAAACTTTAATAGCTTGCCTTTTCCTGATGTTCCTTTTCCTTGTATAGTCTATTATAAAGCCTCTGGCATATGCCTTCATAGTATCCCAAACATTCTGAGTTGAAGTATCTTCTTTTTTATTTTCTCTAAAGAAGAAGGTCAGTTCTTTCTCCATCTGCTGTGTAAAGTCTTTTTCCTTTAAAATAATATTATTTAACATCCATCTCGATCTTCATTTTTGTCCTTTCCATTTAATTGTCACTGGGTTGTGGTCTGCCCAAGTACTTGTTTCAATATTTGCTTCTTGAATATTAGAAATTAGTTCTGTTGAAATCCAAATCATATCTATTCTGGACCATGGTAAATGTCTATTTGAGTAGAAAGTATATTGTTTGGTTTTAACATTTCTTTCTCTCCGTATATCTTTTAAGTTTATTTCATCTGTCATTTTAAAGAAGTATTTAGGAAGAATCTTTCTATTTTGTTTTGTTATTGTTGCTGTATAGTCCAATTTATTGTCTACTATTCCATTGAAATCTCCCATCATAACTATATTAATATAGTCCAGTTCAATTATTTTCATATGTAATTTTTTATAGAATTCTTCTTGTTTATCATTCGGGGCATAAATTGCAATCAAGGACACACATTTTTAATAGTTGTAGACGCTTACTCCAAATGGCTAGAAGTAAGCATTATGCACTCCACCACAACAGAAGCCGTCATTAGACAGCTCAGGAAACTTTTTGCAACACATGGATCGCCAGATCTAATTGTATCCGACAACGGGCCACAATTCACGGCAACAACATTCAAGGGGTCTCTAGCACAACATGGGATTAGGCATGCACTGACAGCACCAGGACACCCACCCACAAACGGATGGGTGAAGCGCATAGTACATTACACAAAGGAAACATTACAAAAGCTGGGGCCTGGGGACACACAAGAAAAGATAGATAATCTACTAAGCATTCAGCACATGACACCCAGTGCCACAACAAACAAAAGTCCAGCAGAGTTACTAATGGGGAGGAAACTAAGATCAAACCTAGACTGGATCCCACATATAGCCCAGAAAAACCACCAGATTCCTCTAGCAATTGCCACACATTTCAAACAGGGGACCCAGTATAAGCAAAAAATTTCACAGGGGAACCATTGTGAATACCAGAAAAAGTGATCCAGATAACTGGGCCCCGTTCATACAGGGAAGACACTGAGGACGGGAGAAGCTGGAGGAGGCACATAGACCAGCTCAGATCTAGAGCCATGAAGGAAGCGCCAAACAGACCCAAAGAAGAGGGGGAGAGCCCTTCAAACAAACAAAACACAACCAGAGAAGATGGGGGAGACCCCTCAAACAGACAAAACACAAGGAGAAAGGGAGGGGGAAACCCTCCACAAACAAGAGAAATAACAGAACAAACCCTGACAACTATGCAACAACCAATACTAACATTAGCCCCAGTCGGGAAATGCAAACCGGAGACCAGGGAAGAAGGCAGGACAGGGAGACAGGAACAGGTCCAGAAGGATAGCAGGAAAGCAATCCCTGGTGGGAGCAGCCAGGCCAACCCAATCAGCCAGGAAATTCCTGGCGGGAGCGGCATAGCCAACTCAACCTTCCAGGAGGTTCCAAGAAGATGGATGGGAGGAACAACAGACCCGTTTGAACAGTCCAGAGGCTAACCTGCGACTGAGTTGTGCAAGTCCAGTAGAAACCATAAAAGCCCCACCTACCTACGTGACTACGTACGGTAGGTGAGGCTCATATTGGTTGGAGCGGACCAGGTGGGGAGGGGTGTTATGTATTACCATACTTACCTGAAATTGGTTGGTCCGTGGTGGCGGAAAATTAGAAGAGCCATCACTGGCCACAGCCGCAAGCAGCCCAACTATAAAAAGGCTGCCACGGTTTCTCCGGTGCTTAGTCCTAGAAGGAAATAAAACAATTAACAGTCATGCTGGTGTCCTGAGTCTCATTCCCGTGACCTAATAGAGAGGGAGGAAGAAGTTAGAATCTGTCAAGATATAACTGTTTGGTTAAAAGGTTATATATTTAGTTTGGCAAATTCTGTCCATTAGGTGTATTGTACTGCTTAAGAATTGGACTTTGCTGTGTTGTCTTTTAATTTGGGTCTGATTCAGATGCAGACCTAATCCAAGCTCCCAATATTTTAAAAAAGTAAAGAAATAAATCCTACATGGTGGAGAAAAATTATTGGATATTACAGGCTTTGCTTCCATGTTTGAGCACTATAGTCTTTGGATATTCTGGAGAATCATATAGTCAAGGTTGGGGAATTGCTTACAGCTTAAGATATAATTAATTATTCTAGTTGGTAAGGGCTTGATTCTTCAGATACAGAACCTATTGCCATTGAAAGTTGATTTTGCATTATTATAGCTCTGAATATTTTTATTTACTTTCTTTTCAGCCCCGGATCCCTGTCACTTCTTTCCATGTTCCCCATATGCTGTTTGTAAGACTTTTAACGTAACCAAATATCAGTGCACTTGTGCTGAGGGATACCAAGGGAATGGGAGAATATGCCAAGTCAGGCAACCATGTCTTGACAATAATGGAGGCTGTCCGATAAATACCACCATCTGTGTTACCCGCAGTAGAGGAAAGGTAAATGGTGCCTTGCAGTGTACTTTGATTGTAGCAGTCATGTATGAAAGCAGACAGTTAGCAATAAGGCCAAGTTATTTGAGGGCCCTCCTATCTCCTATGGTTTTTGTCTAGAAGGCTCATGCCAACAGAAGGTGATGCATCTTGATTTGTAGTGGTTTTTATGTTATTATTTGAAGTGTTGGTTATTTCCTTTAAAGCCTTGCAAGGAGCCTAAAGCATTGTAACTAGTCTTCTTTCTATTTCCATAGCCATATTGCCAATGTAAAGAAGGTATGAAAAGGTACGCAGATAATTGCGTACCCACCAATGAATGCTCAGTAGATCATTGCGACAGCAGTGCACAAAGGTGTGAAATGACCCCTGATGGGTTTATCAAGTAAGTATTTCAGAAGCCCAGCATGAATCCAATATAGAAGCTATTCTGCATCTCTATTGTTTGCTATAATACTAAATTCATGTCTGATTTACATGTTTTCTGTGTATCTTAGTTGAGAGGCAGGCAGGCAGGCAGGCAGGCAGGGAGGCAGACAGGCAGGTAGACAGACAGATAGACAGACAGAGATATATGAAGGACTAGTTCCCAGTGAAATATACTTCTTGATACATGCATTAATTTTCTGTTAAGTATTTTATCCAATTTTTCTCCTAAAAAGCTCAGATCAGACAGGTAGGTAGGTAGAATAATATCCAAAAATAGCAGGGGGTATTTTTTGAACACATATGTTTGTAGATCCAGCTATATATTGGTCATTCCGCAAACCTCTTTCTTGAATATTGATGGCAATATTTTAGACATGGGAATCCCCATTATAAAGTTACACAAATTATATGCTCGATACAATACGACAATAGCTACAAATACATCAACATTTTAAAAAAATTATATATTATTTATTAAAAGCAACAGGAGTATGGTATCTTCCTACTGGAAACTTGCTTATCCTCTATCAATGAAAATATGAAACAAAACAAATCTTAATTTCCAATATTAGAGGCCAGTATTTGCAAGGCTGCCTGTAATCCTTGCGAAGGTGTTTTTCTGTTTTGGCCTTTCTATGATCATCATGTAGAGCAAAATTGTTCACCTGCATAGGAGTGGCTACTTTGTTCTAGCCTCATTGAGATCCACCAGGCTGCAAGAGAAGAATGGTACTTTTCCTTTGAATTCCTAACTCAGTTATGTCCTTCTCTAGTTGTGAGTCTCACTAGCATCCAATAATCATTGTCTTGGAAATGTTTTAAAAATCATATGCTTTCCTTGGAATTGTGTGCAAATTTGGTGATAGTTGGCCATCTTGGCCATTGAATCACCCTCCATCTAACCTGAGTTTTTAGATACCAATTAAGCTCCACTCTGCTCTTCCAGGTTTTACAAAAATTACATCTGGCATAAAATAGACTTTTTCAAATGTTCAGTGATGGCATCTTTCCAAGCACGGAATGCCAATATTATTAACATCCCACGTTACAAATGTGGGTGTCAAAAAGAAAAGAAAGACTGGTTTACTTTGACCAATTCAGATATGAATTAGGGCAACCTTCCCCAATATGATACTCCTTAGATATGTTGGACTTCTACCTCTGCAATAATCAAACGACACTGGGTTTGAAGTTTAACATGATCAGGATGGCACCATTGAGGAAGGTTGACACTGGCATTTTTTTTTTAAAAAGTTTTTATATTTTACACAAACATAGACATAACATAAACATAAAACATAAAACGGTCTTTCAGTTAGGTACAGTGTGTCGGTTGGTACAAATCTCTTTTGCATAATCTTTATAGTCTTTCCCTTCTAATTTAAATTGATCTTCATAATCAACTCTATATATTTATATTATTATCATTGTTAATCACTTACTAGACTGTTACTAATATTCCATCATTTTATGCAAGCTAATCACCATTTTAACTTAACCTACTTTGTAACATACATTTCATCGTCACTAATCAATTCAATAGTAATATATCCTTACATTATTTTATTTCTAGAATTCTATTATACTGGCATTTTCTATGTCTTTTGTCACTACAGGTGGTCCTTGACTTATGACCACAATTGAGCCCCAAATTTGTATTGCTAAGCGAGACATTCGTTAAATGAGTTTCCCCCATTTTATGACCTTTCTTGCCACAGTTATTAAATGAATCACTGCAATTGTTAAGTTAGTAACACATTGCTAAGTCAGTCAGGCTTTCCCATTGACTGGGCTTCTCAGAAGGTTGCAGAAGGTGATCCCATAAACCTGGGACACTGTAGGAACCAGTTGCCAAGCATCTTAATTTTGATCACATGACCATGGGAATGCTGCAGTAATAGTCATAAGTATGAGAAATAACTGTAAGTCAATTTTTTCAGTGCAGTTGTAACTTTGGACTGTCATTAAACGAATGGTTGTAAGTCAAGGACTACCTGTACATGCCTAGAATGATCTTGATATTATTGATATCATTTACAACTGAGAATGTTGCTTCATTCTATTTCTTTTTAAACCGTCCCTATATTAATTGAAGTGACATATACCTGGATATAAATATATCTGGATACCTGGATATAAATATTTGAATAAGTCTTTATTTTCTGGTGTTCCCCCTTACTAAAGTAAAACTGCAGCTGCTAGCCACCTGCAAGGCTGGCAAAGATGTTCAAAAACATGTCCACCAAGTGTTGGAAATGCAATCAGACATCAGGCACATATCATATGTGGTAGACATGCCCAAAAGTGGGGGGGAAATGGATAAAAATACATACATGGATAGAAAAGATGTTAAAACAGCATCTAGATTATAAGCCAAAAATATTTTTGCTAGGCATAATACCAGAAAAATATGATAAAGGGACTATATACTTTATGTTGCATATCCTGACAGTGGCAAGAATTGTATTTGCACAGCATTGGAAAAATGAGGAAATCCCCACAGAGGAAAGCGTAATCAAAAAAAACTACATTGCGTAGAAAGGGATAGGTTGACATTAAAAATAAAGGATAAAGATGCAGAATATTTTTAATATGGGATTTGTTTTATCTATGACTAGAAAATAGAGATAGAAATTAGAAACTGGAAAAATATTATGTATAAGAGATAAACTCCGATAACACATTTTTCATGAAGCACATATGTTTGTATAAGAAAAGTGTATAAATAAAATATATTTTTAAAAAACTACAGCCGCTAAATAGTTGCTTAATTAATGTGAATTGGTTGCAAAACACTTAATAATGAGACAGTTGCCCAAACCACATCTTATATTACCCTCTTTTGTTCAGCTGCATCTGCCAAAAGGGAGAAATTGAAGTTGGACGTTCCTGTTACAAAACTATCCTGAGTGAAATCTTTAAGCAAAATAGAAGAAGCAGCTTTTTCAATAAATTGAATGATTCATCAACATTGTTCGGTAACTTTCTTTTCTGAATGAATTTAACGATACATAACTGCAATTGGGTAGAAAATCATTAAAATATTCTAATTGTTTGAGGTTGATTTCTTTGAATACATATTTTTACTATAAATAGGAAGAATCCTACCATAGTCACAGCAGTTGTGCTTACTTAAAAGGGCAGCAGCATTGATTAAATTAACTTGTTAATTAAGAAAAGAATTAAAAATGTCAAGTGCATGTAATTAGGAGCCAAGGTGTTCAAATGGATACAGGTTTATTGCAAGCTATCACTCTCTACAAGTAATCTGAACTACTAATGGGTTTAACCACTTGTTGGCATGAAGGAACTTCAGACTGATGACATATTTCACCCATCCCTCGGCTCAGCCTAGTCATCTGCTACAAAAATAGAATCCAGGGCACACAGACCTTTAATTCAGATCAAGTATAAATTTCAGAACAAGGAAGAAGGTAACTCAGCTGGTTGTGTTAAATTGTCTCTCTTATTTGTAGTTAAACAGGAAAATATATTTGGATGCCATAGCCAGCTAACTTTTTTTTTTTTTTTTCATTGACTTTAAAAAGAGGCCTTGATATTCAAGGATGCTGAAAACTTTTGGTGGTTTTTTCTTTCCTTTTGGGGTGGATGTAAATGCTAAAGATAATTTAATATTATATTAATAAACTAAATTCAAAAGAGATCCCAAATATACCTAAAATACTTTTCTAACCATGAATCACTAAACATAGTAGATGTATATATTAACATGGGAAATTAAGTATATGTTGCATCTTGCTTCCCTTTTGGTGGAAAATAGATAAGTACTTGCATATGTTTCCTGGTCTGGCAAGCAGCAGCTGGGTAGACCATGTAGACTGGGGAAATGTTGTAGGGTAATGAGGAAGAGTTAAATGTCTCCCTCAACCTCTCAGTAGGGGATAGAAACAGAAATGTAATGAAGATGTCTTCATAAAACCTTCAATCTGCACACCTAAGATATATAGCAAAAAGACATATATACCATTTTACGGTGCTTTACAGCCCTCTCTAAGTGGTTTACAGAGTCAGCCTATTGCCCCCAACAATCTGTGTCTTCATTTTACCCACCTCGGAAGGATGGAAGGCTGAGCCAACCTTGAGCCTGGTGAGATTCGAACTGCCAAATTACAGGCAGTGACAGTCAATACAAGTAGCCGGCAGTACTGCATTCTAAGCACCACACCACCATGGCTCATGTATATATTCTGTTAAGGAAAATGCTTCAAGTTGATTATTTATGATATTCAGTTTTTTTAATGAATATGTGGTATGGAATCTTTTAACAGCTACGGGTTGTTCATTATCCCTGGAGAACTATGGGCCTTTCACAGTTCTTGTGCCTACTGGAGAAATTAATCCTCGATTTAACTTCAGTGTAAGTATTCTTCTCTCTTATTATTTATTACTTCTAGCATTTGTGTCTGAAGTAAGGCTACCACTGTCCTTGAGCAATATTATCATTTGGTATTTTTACTCACTGGTTTGTTTTTCACAGAGAATTACAATGAAGGGGAAGGGAGAGGTAGAGCGATAATTATTTGCAGGATTTGCAAAGAAGGTGAAGTCTAGAAACCATGGTTTATCATAAGGCCACCAGCACTCTACATATTCTTAGTTTTAACAATAACCATCCACTCTCACACAAAAAGAGCTGTGTCAGAGCACTATATGGCTGTAGCTCCCAGCAAGCTAAACAACTGGACAGAAGGTGCCACATGAACAATTCAAGCATAATGAGTACCTACAGGCATTTATTACAAGATGCCTGCACAAAATGCAAAGGAGAGAAAAGAAAGAAGATAAAAGACCAACTATGTGGCACACTCTGCCATACCTCAGAAACATTTCGGAAGCAGTAGAATGCAGCTTCTGAGATCAGCAGGTGGGCATCACACACTGCCCAGAGGCTACCACATGAGGACAAATTATGCATGCTAAAGATCGCTTGGAAGTGGGAGATACTTTCAATGTAATCTACCAGATCCCCTGCATGGATTGCCCCTGTGACTATGTAGGACAAATGGGAAGGAAGATTTCAAGAACACAAGCCAGCAGTCAGATGAAGAGACCCAAACTCATTAGTAGCCTCACATTGCAAGAACACACATTTAATTTCACAGCAACTAAGATAACTGGCCACCCCATTACAAAAATAGCCAGGGAAATGTTTAAAGCCTGGGAAACGGGCCCCTTGTCAGTTAACAGGAGTACTGATTTTCCACCAGCTTAGGACTTATTACTTAGTACTGAATTGCTTTGCAGAATAAGGAAACAACAACCAATCACCAGCCATCAACACACCAATCATCCAACAGGAAGGCACCGCATAAACATAACTCACAGAATAGCCCAAAGCATGTATTCCAATAGAATGAAGTTCCCCGAGGATGGACTCCAGCATGAGTCTGAAAGCTCAGAAAAGTACATGTCTAGTCCTGGTGTTAAGTCTGGGAGATTGGGTCCGGGTAGCTCGGTCCCGGGTAGATCGGGCCGCATGGAGACGCGAGACTCAAAGTGCACATTCAGCTCTTTTTTGAAGAATATACAGTTGGGTCCAGGACCTGCGAGCCGCTTGGCTTTATTCAGCCGGCCGGCGGCTCGGTGGCCAATGACAGCGCTTCGAATTTCCCGCGATCGGCTCGGCCAATTGCGGTAGATTCTTAGCGCGCCAATCACAGTCATTTAGTTAACCAATCAGGTTGTGGTCCGTGTGGACCAATCAGAACTCAGGATTTGGAGAATGTTAATATAGAACACCCCTCCCCTCTTGGTCTCGCCCGATGGAATGTGGTGACGTAGTCGCGCAGGTAGGCAGGGCTCTGTACCTGCCTAGTTGACTTGCACAGCTCAGTCTGTTTGTGATCGTCAGCCGGTTTAGACGGGCTCCTCGTCGCTCTCAACCCCATTGATGGAACCACCTGGAAGAGTGAGCCGGGCCTATTGCTGCAGCTCCCACCCGGTCTACTTGGGTCAGTCGAGCTGCGGCTTCTGCTGCTCCCGCCTGGTCTTTCCAGGCTGGTTGAGCTGGCTTGGCTGCTCCTTCCAGGTGAAGCTCCCGTCTGCAACGGTTCGAGGTCTACCGGTGAGTATGGCTGGTTTATTATTTGGGGTTGGCTTGTTCTAGTTGGGGGGGTGTTCTACTTGTGTTTGGGGGTGTTCTGCCTGCATGTTAGGTCTTTTATCTTCCCCTTGCTTGGTTGTTGCAGTTTCCCCCCCTCTCTGTTTTCTTTAGACATTGCTGTCAGGGTGTCAGAGTTGTTAGCGGTTAGTCTTGACCATAGCTGGTCGATGTGCCGCTTCCAGCTCCTTCCGTTGGTGGTTTGAAGTCTGTATGATCAGGGGCCCGTTACTTGGGTTATTTGTGCCAGTATCCAGAGTGGGTCTCCCATGAAGTTTTTCGTGTAGACCGTGTCTCCGATGTTAAATGCCCGGTATCTACTGGATGAGTCTGGGGTTTTTTCTGGGTTGTAAGTGGGGTGCAGTCGGTCCAGTGGGGATCTTAATTTTCTGCCCATCAATAGTTCTGCTGGGCTTTTATTAGTGGTCGTGCTGGGTGTAATGTGCTGTATGAATAGCATTTTATTTATTTTCTCCTGTATTTCGCCGGTTTCTATTTTTTGGATGGGTTTTTTTGTGTATTAAGTCATCTGTTCCGCCCGTCCGTTCACCGGCGGGTGAGCTGGCGAGGTTAATGCGTGCCTGATTCCCCGTTTGGCCAGGTATTTTTCAAAGGCTAGTGCCATGAACTGTGGGCCGTTGTCTGACACTAGTACATCGGGCAGCCCATGCATTGCAAAAAGTTTGTTCAGTTTATCTATGACGGCTTCTGTTGTCATTGTTCTCATGGTGCTTACTTGTAGCCAGTTGGAGTAAGCATCCATGGTGATGAGAAATGTATGTCCCTTGGTTGGCCCAGCGAAGTCTATATGGATTCGCGACCATTGGCCTCTGGGGTTTTCCCATTCCAGTACTGGGTCAGCGGGGGTGGTGGACCTTGTCTCTTGGCACCTGTTGCACCCGGCTACCCATGTCTCGATTTGTTTGTCCATCCCTGGCCACCAAGCGTAACTTCTGGCCAGGGCTTTCATCTTGACCATGCCTGGGTGCCCTTCGTGCAGCATTGTTAGTACTTTTTTTTGTAATGTCTCTGGTATAACCACCCGGTCCCCCCAAAGTATGCACCCCTTCTGTGTGAACAGTTCGGTTTTCCAGTTCCGGAAGGCTTTGAACTGTTCAGTTCTGTCACTTTCTGCCCACCCCCTCTCTACCCAGCTCAATACCCGCGCCAGCCGTTTGTCTTTATTTGTTTCTCGGGCAATGTCTGGCGCGGTTAGGAGCGGGCTGGGTAGAGTCTCTATTTGCAGGGTTGTTGTTGTGGGCGCTGGGTCGTCATCCAGGTCTGGTAGGGAGGATTGGCTTAGTGTGTCTGCGTGCAAAATGTCCTTGCCAGGCCAGTGTGTCAGTTCGTAGGTGTAGGCGGTAAGGAACTCGGACCACCTTGTCATCCTGGGCGACAGGATGTTCGGGGTGGCCTTGTTCCCTGCCAGTATCCCAAGTAGAGGTTTGTGGTCCATGATGATTGAAAAGGTCCTACCATAAAGGTACTCGTGGAACCTTTTTACTCCGAGATGATTGCCAGGGCTTCTTTGTCCAGCTGGCTGTAATTCCTCTCCGGCTTGGACAGCGTTCTCGAGAAGAAGGTGATGGGTGTTTCCTTCCTGTCTGGTAGGGTGTGACTGAGGACTGCCCCAACGCCGAAGGGTGATGTGTCGCATGTAACCATCAGCAGCAGGGTCTCGCTGTACTGGATCAGGATGGTGTCTGACGTTAGCAGGTTTTTGGTCTGTTGGAATGCGTTTTCTTTCTGGTGGGGTGGATTCTGTGTCAGTCTAGGAGGTACCCCAAGAATTCAACCCTTTCAGTGCAGAGCTGGCATTTCCCTTTTTTAACTTTAAGGCCGCCGTCTTTGAACTTTTGCAGCACTACCCTTAGTTGGGTTTCCAATTGTTTTTTGTTGGTGGCTGCCACCAGCATGTCATCAAAGTACGGCACCACTCCTTTTATTCCCTGGAGGAGTCTTTCTATGAGGCTTTGGAAGACTCCTGGCACAACGCTCACTCCAAACTGGAGTCGGTTGCATTGGAATGCCCCCCGGTGTGTAACAATCGTTTGCACCTCGGCTGTTTCAGCGTCGACAAGCAGTTGCTGATAGGCTTGCACCACGTTGAGCTTCACAAAGACCCGGCCTCCCCCCACTGAGTGCAGAAGGTGCTGTACTACTGGACGGGGTAGGCACTTTGCTGCAGTGCATGGCTGAGGGTGGCCTTATAGTCACCGCAGATTCTTATTGAGCCATCCGGTTTGATGGGGGTGACTATGGGTGTTTCCCAACAGGCATGGTCAATTGGCTCCAAGACCCCTTGTGCGATGAGTTTATCTAGCTGATCATCGATTTTGGGCTTGAGCGCAAATGGCACTTGCCGCGGTTTGAGGTGGATGGGGGTGACGTTTGGGTTAATGTTGAAGGAAATAGGGGCCCCTTGGTAGTTGCCTAGGGTGTCGTCGAACACTTCCTGGAAGTCCCTCACGAGCACTGTTTCCCAGTCTCCCTCATCGGTGTGGTGGACTCCCGTTACCTCGATTCCCAGCGGGGAAAACCATTGCAGTTCGAGCAGGCTGGGGTGGTCTCTGTCTATGATCGTGAGCGGTAGTACCTCAGTCTGGCCTTTGAAGGTGATCTTGAAGTGTCCGATGCCAACTACAGGGATGTGGTTTCCCTGGTAGTCTTTCAGGGTCAGCTTTTGGTCGTCCAGTTCGCGGCAGTGGATGGTAGGCATTAGGCGCTTGATCGTGTGCCAGGAGACCATGGAGAGGTAGGACCCTGAGTCTACCTCTATTTCTCAGGGTTGGTCTTCGATGCCTACCTCCATGCATACCTTCTGGGCATTGGTGGTCGAGGAGTGGCCGATGACAACCATCTGGTGTGTTTCCTCTTGTCGCTGTGCTTCGTTGAGTCGCCTGCTCCAGCCGTCTCAGCTCCATTGGCTCTTGGCTTGGTGGTCTTGGTTCCTGGGGGGGTTCCGTTTCATCATTGGGGCTGCTGCCTCGTCGCTGGGGGCTGCTGTACCACCTGTTTTGGCATACCTTGGTGATGTGCCCCCACTTCTCGCAATGCCGGCAGATAGCGTCAAGAAAACGGCATTCGGAGCGGGGGTGAACACCACCACAGCCAGCGCAGTGGAATCCAGGCTTACGTCCCCTCTGGTCCCGCTGATCACACTTTGCCTGGAACTGGTGGATCTCCTCCTCCTCCTCATCGGTGTCGGAGCGGGAGTCAACATCACCATGGTGGGTGGTCGTTTCTTGGTGGCCAGTCTCCGCGGTTCTCGCTGGTGCTGGGGTCGTCTCAATGGTCGTTGGGCATTCCATCACGTTCACTTGCCTCATCCGAGCTGCCAATTTGAGGGTGGCCTCAGCTGCAGTCGCCTCAGCGAGGGTGTCAGCAAGGGAGATGTCGCCCTTGGCCACATCTCTGCTTTGCAGCATGGGAACTCTGAGTCCGAGGACGACTCGGTCATTAAACCCGCACAGCCCTCCGAGATCTCTCAGCTGGGCCATGAAGTCACTGATGGCTTTGCCTTCGTGCTGGACTCGCTGGTAGAAATCGTGCCTTCGGATGAGGGTAGGCATGGCTGGGGTGTAATGGTGGCGCAGGATGGGCTCGAGGTCAGCCCAGTCCACTTCCTTTACGTCGGCGGGCTTTGCCAACGCTTTGGCCATCTTGAACACTGCGGGCCTGCAGTGTGTCAAGAATACAGCTCGTTTCCTTTGCCCATTGGCATCCTTGAGATTGCTGCATTCCAGAAACATCTGGAATCGGTCAGTGTAGGACTCCCAGTCCTTGGTGGCTGGGTCGAAGGGAGCGGGTGGTGGGGTGCTGCTGGCCATCTTGCTGGTCGTTTTGCGCCATTTTCCATGTGCTTGCTGGTCTCTCGTCCCACGATCCCACCTTCGTCGCCAGTGTTAAGTCTGGTAGATCGGGTCCGGGTAGCTCGGTCCTGGGTATATCGGGCCGCATGGAGACATGAGACTCAAAGTGCACATTCAGCTCTTTATTGAAGAATATACAGTTGGGTCCAGGGCCTGCGAGCTGCTTGGCTTTATTCAGCCAGCCGGCAGCTCGGCGGCCAATGACAGCGCTTCGAATTTCCCACGATCGGCTCGGCCAATCGCGGTAGATTCTTAGCGCGCCAATCACAGTAGTTTAGTTAACCAATTGGGTTGTGGTCTGTGTGGACCAATCAGAACTCAGGATTTGGAGAATGTTAATATAGAACACTGGTGACCGACCCAGATTCGATCTTGCATCATTGTCCTGGCACATGTATATTTCCCCCCATTTCTAAGGTGAATCTCCATACAATGTCTTGTGACACTACCCTGCCAGGGATCACAACACTTTCAGAATTGCTAATGTATAGGATTGCTCTCTCAATAGCATTTTGTACATGGCAGAGACTCATAGTGATTATATTTTATTATTTTCAAAAGTGACCTCAAAGCTTATCTAAAGAAAAGAAGGATAGTACGATAAAAAAATTGAAGTGCTGTTGTCAGGCAATGAATCATCTAAGAGTTTTGAAAAAGTTTTGAAAAAGAAATAAAATAATGAATTAAAGGAGAATAAAAAAATAGAGAAATAATCCAATATGTGTCATCATAAGTTATTTGGTCTAATTTTAGATATAGGGCTTGATATCTTTATAAAAACTGATGTGGAACATTATATATTAATACTTTTGGGTACAGTGAAATTAAAAATGTTATACAAATGCACTGCATACAGAGTAATGCTTTTTTATTTTGGTATCTCCTCTCTATGAAGGTTTCATATGCACAGGAATTCTGCAGGAAGCATATAATAGCTGGGCAGCACTTGTTAAAAAATATGAATAAGGATTTTTGGACATTATCTGGACATAAAGTGGAAGTTTATGGACAGGTAAATATTTTTTACAGACCTGAGATTCTAAAAATGAAACTATAGCTCAAAATACAAGTTTGTCCTTTCCTTCCTTCCTTCCTTCCTTCCTGCCTGCCTGCCTGCCTGCCTGCCTGCCTGCCTGCCTGCCTGCCTGCCTGCCTGCCTGCCTTCATTCATTCCTTAATTCCTTCCTGAAATTTTAGGTCTATTTTAAATAGCTCAAAGAAAGGTGTCCAATGTTTTCCTTTACAATCATTATACTCAGTTTCACAATTATATTTCATTGATTTAAGTCAAATATTATGTTATTTCTGGGAGCCCATTCGGGGAGGGGATAGCCTGAATGAGATATTCCAGGTGGGTTTCAGATATGGCATCAGCTAAAATCCCAGGGCAGAGATGGAGATCTAGTAATCATCATCTGTAAATCTCTTGTGGTTTTCAAGAGCATTGTTGCATAGGTCACCAGATGTGAGATTCCATTCATTATATTGGATTCTAGGATCAGTTTGGATTATTGTTGTTGTACTAGCCTATCTGAGCCACTTGACTCCATTGCTGAGTTCAATCTGTCTTCTCTACGATTAGGGTCTGAAGGGGCTTGGGAGTTGGATGGGCCTATCCCAGAACATCCAGAGCCCAATAGTGTTGTGATTAGGGCATGAATTACTGTATGAAGGGCCCCCTGCTCAATTGATGTACAAGACATGCCTCTGCAAAGCCCACTGCTTCTATCTGCTTTGTGAGCAGGACCTGAGAGTCCAAGATGGCCCCCTAGATTGTACAGATCAATAATAATAATAGCATACCTCCAGATTTGGGAGAAGGAAGGAGCAAACAGACAAAGCCTGTCCCTTCCCATTCCAACCCATACCGACTCTAAGCACTAGGTTAGCAAGACGTAGCCTAACTAGCCAGGGACTGAAATGTACAACTGGGTATAAATATTGATGATTCTGACCACAATCCCAGCCATCTCATGTAAGTGTTAAACAAAAAGGTAGAAAGAACTCAACTCTGCAGCAACCCCAAGCCCTGGGTACAATCTCTTCCTACCTGTCATAAGTTTGCCTTGGTAAGGCCACACTTGGAGTTCCACATCCACTTTTGGTCGCCATGATGTAAAAAAGATGTTGACACTCTGGAAAGAGTGCAGAGAAGAGCAACAAAGATGATTAGGGGACTGGAGGCTAAAACTTATAAAGAATGGCTGCTGGAATTGAGTGTGTCTAATTAGATAACAAGAAGGACTAGGGGTGACATGATAGCAGTCTTCCAATATCTCAGGAGCTGCCACAAAGAAGTGGGAGTCAAGCTATTCTCCAAAGCATCTGATGGCAAGACAAGACACAAAACTAATCAAAAAGAGAAGCAACCTAGAACTAAGGAGAAATTTCCTGACAGTTAGAACAATTAATCAGTGGAACAACTTGCCTCCAGAAGTTGTAAATGCTCCAACACTGGAAGTTTTTAAGAAGAGATTGGACAAACATTTCTCTAAAGTGGTGTAGGGTTTCCTGCCTAAGGAGTGGGTTGGACTAGAAGATCTAACTCTGTTATTCTATTATATAAATGATTGAAACCAAGCACAGAGAAAGGAGGAGAACCAGCATAAAATAGTGCCTCCCATCTCCAATGAAGTTAATCCAAAAGGATATCATAGCTGACAGTATGCAAAGCTGCTGAGAGCTCAAGCAGCACAAGATTGGGTGCATTATGCTTGACCCTCTTCCACCATCAGTACAAATGATGAATGTCATCTCTAACCTAAACCCTGGTCTAAAGCCCAACTGCACTCTATAATTCAAGAACTATAACTGCATTTACAAGCGTTAACAATTGCAATAAAATCTCAAAACAATAACAAAACTTAATCGAAGGTAATATTTACCATTGTCTTGCTCTCCAGATGTCCCCAATGATGTACCGTTACTCAGATTCTCCAAAAGACTTATATTTTATCAGGCAGGCCAATCTGCCAGCGGCTAATGGTATTATAAATGTTGCTGACCATATAAGGAAAATAGACACCATGGATAACTCTGATAATGCTCAGGTATGATGAATATTCTTTTTCCTTGTGAAAATAGTCATAGGCGGTGCATGGGGATAATTCCTTAAACAAAATAGCTTTTAAGTATAGGCTACAATTGTACTTCTAACCTAGAATCAATCTAAAAGAGATGTTTCCAACTCGCATGTGGTCTCGCTAGCTGGTAATGCAGCCCCACAAGATATAATAAAAATATTTTAAAAATTAAGGAATTGTATTTATGTATATTAACTGTGTTTTATATGTGGTCCCAAGAACAATTCCTCTACACTCAACATGACCCAGGCCAGCCAAAATTTGAACACCCATGATCTAAAGCCATTCTAGTAGCACTTTTTAATAGCACTGGACTCATATGAATGGTTTGACACTATAAAGTTCCATACAACCCCTACTGCATAATAGTAGGGTATGACAGGAAGCATATATCACTTAAAATATTATTTCCTCCAGTTTTCCCAAACTAATAAATGGCCCTGGGAAGATTTGGCATGTTGACACAATGTGATGGGCACACTCATAAAATGTTAGCCATTCCTCAATGTTCTCTGCCATCTTCTTTAGACCGAAAGGCATCAAATATGGCATTAGAAGTTATTGCTTTGTTGGGCAGCATACAATTTCCTAGATAACTTTATAAATAAAAGACACTCCATAAAAACCTTGCTGGACACCATGGAAGATATCTGGGAACTATATTTCCTATATTTACTTATCCATCACTCAAAATGTCAAGATTTTTCTCAACTAACTCTCCTGGGAAGTTTTAAAAAAATGCTAGAAAAAAATGATAGCAAATCACTTTGCATTATTGCTAAAAAGCCCTCATGGACATGTCTCCATAGTTACCAAGAACCAAGTTTGATTAAACATATCTTAACATCTCTTTTAACTCACCTTTAAAAAACAAAGCAAAACACTTGGGCATGCACAGATAGAGCAATCTTATATTACCTTTTGCTGGATCAATTCCTCTAAGGATTTCCAGAAAATTGTCATGAAGCCTAAATGTACAATATTTGCAGATAACAATCAATTGTTACTTTTTGTATCAGTATTTTTTAATTACTCTAACTTTCTACAAGACATTGGCAAAATAGGAAACTGAATATATTCAAAAAGCTATTAAAGCACCATGTTTATTTTATCTCCATGATTTCTGGTGGATTTTTCTCCTGTGGTGAACTATGATTCAGATCCTCTGTGTTGGTTCCTATCTTGAAAGTCATCCAAATTTAGAATATTCAGAATGCAGGATGCAAATGCTTCACATACATAGAAATAGCAATAGCAGTTAGACTTATATACTGCTTTACAATGCTTTACAGGCCCCCCTAAGCAGTTTACAGAGTCAGCATATTGACCATTTGGGTCCTCATTTTACCCACCTCGGAAGGATGGAAGGCTGAGTCAACCTTGAGCCTGGTGAGATTTGAACTGCCAAATTGCAGGCAGCCGGCAGGCAGCAGAAGTAGCTTGCAGTACGGGATTCTAAGCACTGCACCACCATGGTTCATAGATATAAATAGATAGATAGACCTGTATATTTAGTAACTTAGATTGTGCTGTCATCATAGTTGCTAAGGAGCAAGTTCTACTGAATTCAATGGGAGGGAAAGCATTGGGAATACAACTCGGAGGTTTTCTGTACATTAGTTATGGCACAGAGTAGAAAGAGGAGAGAAATGTGTCACTATTTGTTTGCATATTTCATAACTATGCTGTCTCAAACTGAAATGAGTTTCTGGATATGCCACCACTTCTCATTCTAATCCATCTGTTTTTGCAGAAAACAATTGCAGAAATTCTTGCTTCCATGGAGATTGCCAGCCGGTTTGAAACTATATTAGAAGTGAGTATCTCTCCTACAGTATATTCAGGAAGGGATAAAATAAATGCTGATACTGCAGCTTCCTTTTTTAATCAGAAAAAAATGCAGGTTTTGCTTTTTTTTCCAAAAATTTTATTAATTTTTAAAAAACAAACATATACAAACAAAACACAAAACATAAAACATCATTTTTGGAAAGCAGCTTGATCCTGGGTTACATCTCTTTGTACAGACATAAATTCAAGTTCATGCTCACTTTTATATACCATTCCATATCTTATTACCATTCTACATTTTCTATATAGCTTCTCCCCTCTTTTCACTCTCTTAATTCTATTTTATTTATTTCATCTCAATTTAAATCATTATACTTATATCCTTTGTCTGTCCTGTTTCAGCTGTCTATTATCTTTTCTCATTAACACAAAATTTCCCCTGTAATCACTGATTGGAGTATGACGCCTTTATATCTTTCCCCTAAATTTAACACTTAATATAATACATAACGTTCATTCAGATTCTGCTTAGTACATTCTAAAGCTACGCACTATATTTTAAGAAAAGAAAAAGATTATAAATATATAATATAATTAAAACAACAATCCATACCAATTGAATATAGTTAAAATTAATATTCATTTATATCTTAAACATTTTACACATTCCTTTTCAAATAGGTATCATGCTTCTATGGGAACACTTCTAAATTTTACGTAGTTACTTCCCCCCCATTTCACTTATATTTTAAAACACTATGTAATTAAAATGTTCCCATTCCTTCTTAATTCACTTCTCTCATATTTCATTTCATTTATTTTGTTCAAAAAAAAAGTTTCACTGAATTACATTGAATATTTTATCCCATTTTATAATCATACGTTCCAATTTTCTAACATTATTTCTAATACAAATACAACAATACAGTCTTATGTACCTCTGCAGAATCTCTTTTTCAGTTATATTTTTACCCATTATCTCTAAATAAGTCCTGTTTCTTGTTTCAAACCTTTGTAGCTTCTCTTCCCTTCCTTCCTCCCTTGCTTCTTCACTCTGCCCTTTTTACCCCCTTGTCTCTCCATCTCCATTTCCCTCTTCTGTATTCCTCTTTTCTGTTGCTTTCTGACATTATATCCACTTTTCCCCTTATTTTTCCCTTTTTTGGTTGTTTTTTTAGGTCTTAAATTCACCATTCTCTACCCCCACTTTCCCCTTTCTTCCCCAGATAAAATTACTTGTTCATTAGAGATGGCTTCTTCTTTGTCCCAATCTTCTTGTTGCGCAGTTTCTTGTAGTTTCTCATATGTACAGATCGCCATTTCTAAAAAATGAAAAATGGAGCCAAAAGAGCCCTTCCCTTCTTGTTCCTCCTCTTTATATTTTTAAATTCCATTTTCAGTTCATCTACAAGTGATGCCATTGTAAAAAAGTTTTTAAACAACCACCCAAGTGTTTTTGATCATTCAAATATAATTTCCAAAAGTCCCAAAGTCACCAAGCAGTCCAAATACACACAAGCTGTTTCATTTAACACTTTCTTCTTTTTTCACTTTCTCTTCCTGGGGTTACAATTCAGTTACAAAGTTCCAATTAAAATGTATCTTTTAGAAGTCTTGTTACAATTTAACTTTAGATTCTTTTAAATTCCAAGCAGTCTCCTCCAGCCAAATCTTACTCTTATGCTTTTCCTCTCCCTTCCCACCTACAGCAAAAAAAATTTTTTTCAGTGTTCAGAAATCTTTATTGTCCCCTTGGCTTTGATTTTCCAGTTTAATTACCTGCTGATGCCAAAGCGGGTTTTTCCGATTTCTCATTCATCTGCTGTCACCGTAAGGAAGGAGAGTGAAAAAAAACAAACTTTCCCTTTTCACTTTCATTCGCTGCTTCCGGATCTTCTTTTGGAGCGATGTATCTTTTTTAAAAATTTAAATTCCAGAATACCTTGGTTGTTGCTTCTTATCCTGGTCAGCCAAAACTTTCACTTCTTAGCTTCCTCCTGCACTTTCTTTTCCGGATGAGTGCTTCTTTGAGGCAGCCATTTCTGACCGCCACTCTTTACCGCCTTCGGAAAAGGGAGTTAAGCCAGCTGAGGAGGGGAGGTGTGGCTCCTCTCAAACCCTGCCGGGTCTCCCTTGTCTTCACCAACCTCTACGGGGTGGCTTAGCCCCGAAGCCAGATGGCTCAGGGCACTCCAGTGGCGAGCGCAGGCAGAAACCATGCACGATCGCAGATTCCTGCTGCCGCCGAAGCCCTGCAAACCGGAAGTCCCCTGCTTTTTGAACATTTAATATTTTCATGACCCACTTTAGGATACAGAACCATTTTAAGAGATCAAATAGAGGATTAAGTACAATAGATGATAAAGTTCATTAAAATGTTAGTAAAACTTATGAAGAATTGATTCATTTCCATAACGTTGCTTTGGGGCAGTAAGAAATTCATCCTTTCTTCACACAAGCTGGAGTCTGAAAGGCATGACTCGGAATTGGAAACTACCCAAAGGGCAGTTGAAAGTAGTTTTCCATTCGTCTCCCTCCTTTATGCAGACTCAGTAGTAAGTTTCTTTCAGATCTAGTTTGGTTAAGACCTTGCCTTTTGACAGGTGGTTTAATAAGTCCTTCATGAAGGAGAGGGATACATGTTTTTTATGCACATGGTGTTCATGCCCCTAAAATCAACACATAATCACAGGCCACCATCTTTCTTTTCTTTGAACAGCATTGGGGTGGCCAAGCTAGATTTGGCAGGTTCAATGAAACTTCTGTTCAAGTTGTTATCAATGTATTTTCTCAACTCAGTCATTTCAGCTGATATCATGCAATATATCTTTGGTTTAGGCAGTTTTGCCCCGGGTTTTAATTCTATGGCACAATCAGTGGCTCGATGGGGAGGTAAAACATTGCATTCCTCTTTGCTGAACACCTCAGCCAAGTCTCTGTATTGTTTGGGGACTTGGGAGGAACCACAGAAGAGTTTGGAAAAAGAATCTTACACGGGATGGATCGTGATTTGTCCATGTTTCAAGATAATATCAGCATTCCAGCAAACTTCCATTCCAATCAGTAACTCCAAGACAAGCATAATCTCAAAAGTAACTTTATTAGAATAGCACATGACACATCTGTGGAATCTCAAAACTAAAAGTTTCCTGGACTTCCCACAATGTCTCAAACTACAATCCATCCCCCCTTTTTCCCATTATCATATCACATGGACCAATCACAATCCATCCCAGTGTAAGATCTTTTTCCATGCTGCGCTGCACTTAATAACCTTGAACTAAGAAAATAATTTTAGTTTGTCTACTTAGAACTACTCAATTGAAATCACCCCCCTCCCACTTTCTCAGGCCATGTGGCAGCATGGAATATGGCTTCCAAAGCTGATACTATGTGCAAAACTTTACTCAAGAACATCTGAACTGATCTGTCATTGGGTCATTTTCAGCTAAAGTTCTTCACACCAAATCTTGTTCAAATCAATAATTCTTAGTAAGCTACAGAAAGCATTTGACTATTTCAATAGGACTTTAGTTTGGCTGAACTGGAAGTTTATCAGGAATGCTAAGAACAAATGATTCAAAATATTTAGTTGCTTAGCATATTTCACGCCCAGAATTGTTGATTTTGTTAATTAATCATTTTATACTAAAGTTATCTAATGGCCATGGCGCTTAATATTTGCAGAATTGTGATCTTCCATCAATTTTGGATGGTCCTGGACCTTTCACTGTGTTTGTCCCAAGTAATGAAGCAGTGGATGAATTAAGAGATGGAAGGCTAATTTATCTCTTCACAGAGGTGAGACTATTTGCTAATTAATCTGAGGATTAAAGGATATGAGTTTTTCTGACCAGTCTCATAGATAGTTCATTTAGTCAATTATTTTATCTTTCCAATATGGAAAACATTGTTAATTAGGACAATTGTAAGAATTGATTCAGTATGCCTTCTTAAGGGCAACATTGTATAAAATGTCTAACTTAGAGCTTGTTTAAGAAGCCATTATTGTAAATATGGGTTTTTATTTTGTCCTGTATCTGTTCTTCAGCAGAATGTTGCTGTTCGTCACAGAATTTAAATATTCTAATGGGAAGTATCTAATGGAAGTTTTGTATAGAGAGATAGATTTTAATGTTACTAAATCTTCTATACGCATGTAACATATGTTTATTGTATACATATATGAGCAACATAAATGCACATGCATTGAGATGTAGAAATTGCTATACTGGAGAATGATTATGCCTATCGACCATTTTAATCCGAAGTTTTGCTAAAGCTAATTGCAATTTCCAAGGGAGACTTCTCTAGTTTGAGAGTAACACAGGAAGTAGCATCTCCCATATGATGAAGAAAAGTATGGGCATCTTTAAGAGGGGCTTCTTGTGCCAATCTTAATACATGGATAGGTTCATCATATGGAGTCCATCAAATGACTCAGCCCTAAGCTATTTAGAATTTTGGGAGTTAAACTCCACAGCTCAGGTAGTGACTGGAAATTGATACTTATTTTTGTCACTGGGGCTGAGGGTCTGAAAATGGGATGAGACTGTGTGTTTGTTATGTTATTTTGGGGCGGATCAGTCTGTTTTTACCTTGGCTGCTGTTTTATTGTGTGGTTTTGGTTTTCCTCTTTTTTATGTGTGTGTATATATATATATATATATATATATATATATATGTTTTCTGAGGTTCTCATGGGTATTTGTATGTGGATCTTTGGTTGTTCGGGTTTTCTCCTGCGTAAGATTCGAAGATGATGAATGAATGAGAAGATGATGAATGAGACTTCATCGAACGTTGCCTAGATACTTGAATCTTACGCGGAAAAACCGAACAACCAAAGATCCATATATATATATATATATATATATATATATATATATATATATATATTTGTTTTCTGAGGTTCTCGAGGTATTTGTATGTGGATCTTTGGTTGTTTGGGTTTTCTCCGCGTAAGATTCAAGTATCTAGGCAACGCTTCGATGAAGTCTCATTCATCATCTTCAGGCTTCTGTCTCCGGCTCTGTGCTTCTCAGAGTAATGTGAGATTGCAGCTGCTTCCTCCTTTTAACTGCCAGTGGGGGTGGGACTTGATTGGGTGGGGGCTTGGCTGTGTTCTGATTGGTTGGGGGGTTAGCCGTGTTCTGATTGGTTGGAGGCGTGTTCTGTTCAGGTGGGGGCTTGGTTGTTGTTGGGTATATGGATACACCAACTAGGTTTGGGTGAATAAATATATAAACCTAGGTTTAAGTGTTTGTAGCTTTAAGCACCAAACTGCAATGTAATTAGATAATTAAGGGTGCGGTTGCAAGCAGCAATAAAAGGCAGTGAGAGTAACGTAACACTTCCTGGTTACTGGCCTAGTTCCTGGTCACTGGGCTGCTGGTCACTGGTCCTGGTCTCTCTGCTGTCTGCTGCCTGCTGTTTACTCCTGTATGAGACGTCTGCTTGTTGGCTACTGTGCTGGATACCGTTTCTACTGAACACAAGGACTGTTTACTTGGTGAGCTGATATCCTGTGCATACTCAGCGTTGTCTTCGAGAGAAAGGTATCGGAAGGACAAGATTTACAAGCAGATAAAGACATTGTACTGACTAGTTAATGGACTAGGTTACTGGATGGATATATTGGATAATGACATATGGACTGAATGACACTGCTTAAACTCTGTGTGAATTAAATAACTATTTAAAACTACAAACAGTGTTTTTGTCTCCAGTGTGTGTATACTCTTGGGCCCAGCCTCTCTCTCATTTGGCTGCCTGGCTTGACTGCTGCTGTGCACTCTGCTTGGGGGTTTGTCCCCAATCACTAACATTGGTTATGGGCCCAGTGAGCACAGTCTAACTAACCAGGTTATAGCAGTAAGAGTTTTGGTGTGAGTTGCACATTACTGTACAAACTGTTTGTTAAATAGTTATTTATCTGAAGAGCAATGGCACAAGTAAATTTGCCAAGTCTGTCCATGATATCCAGACTAGATGGAACAAACTATGTTTCATGGTCAATGAAATGTAGTTTACTTCTACGAAGAGAAGGTTTGTGGGACATAATAACAAACCCACCAGATGTATCTAACTTAGATCCTAATGTTGAAGAGGATGCCAAAAAGATACAAGACTATAAACGAAAGAATGAGCAGGCTTTATGCATCATAGGACTGTCTCTCTCAGACCAGCAACTGATTCATATCCGTGGAGAGGAAAATGCTGCTAACTGCTGGGAGAATCTCAAGAAGATTTATGTTCGAGACAGTGTAGGAGCTCATATATAACTTACACGGAAGCTGTTTAGAACACATCTTGAGAAGAATGGAGACATGTTAACTCATTTAAACTGTATGAAAAGCATTTTTCAGGAGTTACATGAAAAAGAGCTTATCTTTAATGAGTTGCAACAAGTATACATTATACTGTCTTCATTGGATCGAAGCTATGATGATTTTGTGACTGCTTTAGAGGTATTGCCAAAAGACAGTTTATCAGTAACTGAGATTACCGGCAGGCTATTAGAAGAAGCCAGAAGAAGGTGTGAGCGTGACCAGCTGAGAAAAGATAAGCCTAATAAAGAAGAGAAATTATCTTCAAAGCTTGAAAGAAACCAACTTTGTAAAGTAAAGCACCCGGAAGAAGAGAATTTATCTTCGACGGCATACACAATTAAAAAGTGTTTTAATTGTGGAGGCAGAGGACATTTGGCAAGATTCTGCAGAAAAGGAAAAAGCCAGAATGTAAAGAAGCCAAAGAAATCCTTTGAACTAACCACGTTTAGCAACTGTGATGTTAAGAATGATTTATGGGTGGTGGACAGTGGTGCATCCCACTGCATCACGAGAGATAAGACAAAGTTTATAAAAATGTCTACAAGCTCTCAACGTATATCACTCGCAAATGGCTGGCACCTCAAGGCCAAGGGTGAAGGTATTGCATATTGTCCATGTTTAAACCAGAATATAAAAATGTTATATGTACCACAATTAAAGATGAACTTATTTTCTGTAAGAGTATTAGATAAACTAGGTTATGTAGTTACATTTAAGGATAATAAGTGCATACTTGATAAAGATAACAAAAGAGTAACTGCAGCTTTAAATGGAGCATTATATGTCTTACATGATAGTAAGAAAGGGGAGGCACAGACTGTATTTAACAATATCAAGCCTCATAATGAATGTATCAATTTATTGCATAGGCGTTTGGGGCATGTAAATTTTAAAATGCTAAAACGCACAGTAGAGTTATCTGAAGGAATAAGGTTAAAACCTTGTGATAAATATTTGCGTTGTAATGTCTGCTGTGAAGATAAGAGTAAAATATTGCCTGCAAATAGGCTAAATGGTTTCAAAACTAAAGAACCTTTAGAAATTGTATTTGCAGACATTATAGGTCCAAAGAAACCCAGTATGGGGGGTGCTCGATATATACTGAGCATTATGGACCATTACTCTAGATATGGGTTTTGCTACCTAATGAAAAGCAAAACTGAAACATATCAACATTTCTTCAACTGGTTAAAGTTTGCAGAAAGAAAGACTAAACGGCAACTGATAACCCTGGTGACAGATAATGGTACGGAATTTGTTAACAGCAAATTCCAGAATAGATTAAAGGTAGCTGGAATAGAGCACAAGAAATCTGCACCATACAGACCACAACACAACGCATTTATTGAGAGAAGAGGCCAAACTCTACAGGCAATGGTTAGAACAATGTTAACTGATTCTGGATTACCTGATTTTGTGTGGGGGGAGGCTGCAATGTGTGCTAATAACATATTGAACAATGTTGTTAACTCAACTACTGGTGAAATACCATTCACCATGTGGCATGGCAGGAAGCCTGATCTGAGTTACCTGCACACATTTGGTGCACCAGCATGGGTGCATATCCCTACACAACTCAGGCGTAAAGGGCAACACAGAGCTAAACAATTCTTCTTCGTTGGTTACCAAGCTAACCATAGGGCATATAGATTTTGGGAGAAAGGCACATCTAGAGTGTTATGTAGTGCTAATGCCCAATTTCTAGAGCACGTAGGATGGGATAAGTTAGAACAGGATAACAATAAAGAAGTGATTATTGAATCCTATAGAAATCCCATTAATTATCCCTGTAACTTTAAAAATAAAGTAAAGAGAGAATTACAGGAAGAAATTGTGCCCATAGAAGAAGAAATAGAACCAATAGCTGAGCAAGATGAGGAACAGGAACAGGTAGTAACTCAAAAAAGTCCTCATACAAGCCCTGTAATTCCCAGAAGAACTACACGTATATCTAGACCGCCTGATAGATACCAGGCTAATACAGTGTGCCAGGAAAATAGAATTCCATCTACTGTGGATGAGATAAAAAAGTATCCTTCTAAAGATAAGGAAAGTTGGTATGCAGCAATGAATAAGGAATTGAAATCCTTGAAGGATATGAAAGTTTATGAAAATGCGAGATTACCTGTTGATATAAAACCCATTGGCTGCAAATGGATTTTTAAGATAAAGACTGATAAGGATGGAAATATAATCCATAAGGCAAGATTAGTAGCCCAAGGTTTTAGACAAAGTGCCAATGACTATGATGAGGTATTTGCACCTAGTCTTAAAGCAGCAACATTAAGGGCAGCTTTAGTGTGGGCAGCAAGCAAGAAATATATAGTTAACCATTTAGATGTGGAAACTGCTTACTTGCATGCTCCACTAAGACATACTGTATATATGATAAAGCCTAGTGGATTTTAAGGTGAAAATAATAATGATTGTTGGTTGTTAAAAAAGAGCCTCTATGGTCTTAAACAATCGGGCTATGAATGGAACCAGTATATTGTAAAGGAACTGAACAATATAGGGTTTAAAGCTGGTTTAGCCGACCCATGTCTATTTAAGAGGGAGACAAATGGTAAAATATCATTATTATTATTGTTTACTGATGATATTGCCTTGATTACTGAGACTAATGATGAAGCAAATAAAATTATAGCATCATTAGGTAAGAAAATAAAAATCAAGCAATTAGGGGAGATAAAGAGATATCTAGGTTTGAATATACTGAAAACACAGAAAGGTTTTAAGATATCACAGGAAGATAAGATATCTAAATTGCTAATAGATTATAAGATGGAACTTTGTAAGCCAGCAAAGACTCCAATGAGTCAGGATATTTGCAAAATGGATGCTCAAAGTCCCAAGTTTGATAAGGCAATATATCAATCTTTGATTGGTAGCTTATCATACATTAGCAATTGGTCAAGGCCAGATATAGCTTTTAGTATTAATCAGCTGGCAAGACATAATAATGATCCGCTTCAATGTCATTGGATAGCATTGAAGAGAATCTTAAGATATCTTAAAGGAACATTACACCATGCACTGTATCTAGAACCAAAGGGTGATCTCATACTGAGTGCTTATGCAGATGCTAGTTTTGCATCAGAAAGAGACACAAGAAAGTCGACTTCGGGAACAGCCATAATGCTGGGTAAGATATTAATAGGTTGGAAGTCAATAAGACAACAGCATATAAGTTTGTCTACTATGGAGGCAGAATTCTCCTGTTTATCGCTATTATGTACTGAGTTAATTATGTATAAACAAATGTTGAATGATATGGGTATAACTGTAAATTATCCTATAATTGTACATGAAGATAATCAGGCAGCAATTCAAATGGCCACAAATATTGCAGTAAAAACTAGGAGCAAGCATACAGATTTAAGGTACCTAAAGGTTAGACAATCTGTACAGAGTAAAATGATACAGCTGGAGTACTGCATGTCGGAGGACAATATAGCTGATAATTTTACTAAAGCCCAAGGTGCCATTAAGCACCAAGAGAGTTGTGAAAAGTATGGGTTAAGATTGTAAGGGTATTATATATTTATATCACCCAAAAGGGGAGAATGTTGGGTATATGGATACACCAACTAGGTTTGGGTGAATAAATATATAAACCTAGGTTTAAGTGTTTGTAGCTTTAAGCACCAAACTGCAATGTAATTAGATAATTAAGGGTGCGGTTGCAAGCAGCAATAAAAGGCAGTGAGAGTAACGTAACACTTCCTGGTTACTGGCCTAGTTCCTGGTCACTGGGCTGCTGGTCACTGGTCCTGGTCTCTCTGCTGTCTGCTGCCTGCTGTTTACTCCTGTATGAGACGTCTGCTTGTTGGCTACTGTGTTGGATACCGTTTCTACTGAACACAAGGACTGTTTACTTGGTGAGCTGATATCCTGTGCATACTCAGCGTTGTCTTCGAGAGAAAGGTATCAGAAGGACAAGATTTACAAGCAGATAAAGACATTGTACTGACTAGTTAATGGACTAGGTTACTGGATGGATATATTGGATAATGACATATGGACTGAATGACACTGCTTAAACTCTGTGTGAATTAAATAACTATTTAAAACTACAAACAGTGTTTTTGTCTCCAGTGTGTGTATACTCTTGGGCCCAGCCTCTCTCTCATTTGGCTGCCTGGCTTGACTGCTGCTGTGCACTCTGCTTGGGGGTTTGTCCCCAATCACTAACAGTTGTGCTCAGGTTAGTCTTAGTTGCTGGGGGATTTGAGCTGGTGAGTTGTGATCTTGCTGTTTGGCTTCAAGTTCGTGGTCCTTCTACATCTTCATAGTGGGTGTCGGTTTGCTTCATGTATGGCTCGGAGGGGTTTGAAGTGGGTAGTGATGCAGCTGCCGTGCAGCTTCTGGTCCATGGTCGTGTCTCATCTTCTGAGTGGGTGGGAGTCTGTTTTCTACATGGAAGTGTGGTGGTGGCATCTTGTGTGGCTCTCATGGGTGTGGGTCTGGTGTCCTTCTTCATGTTAGGTACTCGTCTGTTCATGAGGGCGGGTTTGAACAAACGAGATGACACCTCCCGCCTTCCAGCCATTTGGAAACCCGCCCTCATGAACAGACGAGTACCTAACATGAAGAAGGACACCAGACCCACACCCATGAGAGCCACACAAGATGCCACCACCACACTTCCATGTAGAAAACAGACTCCCACCCACTCAGAAGATGAGACACGACCATGGACCAGAAGCTGCACGGCAGCTGCATCACTACCCACTTCAAACCCCTCCGAGCCATACATGAAGCAAACCGACACCCACTATGAAGATGCAGAAGGACCACGAACTCGAAGCCAAACAGCAAGATCACAACTCACCAGCTCAAATCCCCCAGCAACTAAGACTAACCTGAGCACAACCAAGCCCCCACCTGAACAGAACACGCCTCCAACCAATCAGAACACAGCCAAACCCCCTACCAATGAGAACACAGCCAAGCCCCCACCCAATCAAGTCCCACCCCCACTGGCAGTTAAAAGGAGGAAGCAGCTGCAATCTCACATTACTCTGAGAAGCACAGAGCCGGAGACAGAAGCCTGAAGATGATGAATGAGACTTCATCGAAACGTTGCCTAGATACTTCGAATCTTACGCGGGAGAAAACCCGAACAACCAAAGATCCATTTAACACTGTTAGCCACCCAGTGTCAGGAACGTGTGATGGACAGCCATATAAACCATATTTATTTATTTTATTTATCAAGTTCATTTACCACCCATCTCACAGTCAGGCAATTCTGAGAGGCTTACATCAAAATAAAACAACATATAATAACACTTATAAAATGGATTAAAATTATGTACAGAAATTAAAACAAACAAAACAAGAGTTTGGAGGGGGAAGATAATATGTTACCTTCACAATTTGAATATACTCTCCTTCAAAACTCTGGGGTAATAACCTGATAGTCAGGTAGATTTTAGAGTTAGGATTAGATCAATTTCTTACAATCTAATAAAAGCTCTTTGAAGATGGGTAGACACTATGCTGGCTGGGTAATTCTTGGAGTTGAAGTCCACTCCTATTCGAGGTACTGAGACTAAGAAATACTGATGTAATGAATGGAGGAAACCCAGGGATCTCTCTAATTTAATTGGCATAACAATTTTGATATATTTCAGGGTAATCTTGCTTTCAGCAGTCTTTGAGGTCTCTGTCTCTGCTGCTTTTTCTGCAACAAAATGAACTATCTGGCTGATATCAGCAGAAGAATAAATTGCAAAGATAATCTTATATATCAGCTGTCTATGACAACAAAACATTTGGAATTCGGCCACAGTGTTTACAGCAAGCGCATTTTATTAAAAGAGATAGGCTTTTAATTAGGTAAATTGAAAATCAGCCTGTATGCATTCTTCAGAGGAATAGCAAAGTATAATTTTAAATAAAATAAACATGCTTTTCCCCTGACTTAGTTTCTAGGAAAACTGTTTTTACAACAGACACCTGCTAATGCAAGATTTGATTTGGCACACAGCAATTTAATGATCTGGAGTTGTTTTTAAATTGGAATGGGAAAGTCAGAATCTAATTGTAGAGTAGAGAAAGAATGATTGATAGTAAGTACAGAGGGAAGAATTAACCTTCTGCAGCTTTTAATTTTCATTTTATCACTGTGATCCTTTTGCTCAAGCCAATACAAAAATCCCTTCTTGTTAAATTCAAACTTTTTAGAGTGAAAATTAATTTGTAATATTCATACAAATCATGCTTCAGGAAGAATGATTTTGAAATATAGTTTACATGGACAAGAGGTTGTTATTCACAATCTCTTGTGTAATCATCAGCCATTAAATCTAAGGACAATTTGTAATTGTTTTTTTCCCCCCTGTACTAGGGTATAAATAAGCTTCAGGAACTTGTGAAACATCATATCTATCCCAGAGCAGCGGTAAGGTTGTTTTTGCTTTCCAAGTTCATTTCATCACTTTCATTATCTAATTTGCTCTTTGCCAAGGCTCTTGAACTGGTGAGGAGGAAATGCAGAAGGACATTTCCCAAAGGCCTATGTATTGCTTGAGACACATTCCCTTTCTTTAGGGAACTAGCGCAATACAAATAGAACAGAAGGAACAAACATGCCATTTACGCCATGCTAACACAAGTCTTTTCAAAAGAGGTAGTAATTTGTAATTGTTAAACTAAATCTATTTCTTTAAAACTAATTAAATCAAACAGGGGCAGTTTTCATTCTGCCCAGGAAGAAACCTCTGTTTGTGACTCCATTATTTAGTTTTAAATATGCATCTTAATCTTCTGCATGGCCTCTTTATGCAGATGAGGTTGGAAACATGTAGGAGAGGCCTTCATACTGCAGAGGATGGACAACGTGGCTACAATGATGATGATGATGATCTTAATCTTAAAACATTCTCCCAGGCAGAAACTTCTCATGTCCATTGGTAAACTAGATTAGTTTACATTAGCTGTTCTCAGACCATTTAATGTGTCTTATATAGGCAATACCGGATTGTCTCCTGAAATTGTCTCCTGTATCTTGTAATTTTCAGTTCAGGATTATAATTGGACCCTCTCCATATTTATTCTTAAGTAATTGCATTGTTGCCAATGAGACGTAATTTCAGTCAATGTCTAAGAGACGACACATGACCATGGGTGGAGTCTTGTTTGGATCAACGGGTTGTGACTCCATCAGAAAAACTTCATCCAGATGAACCTCCAGTGAGAAAGCAGCCAGCAACCCAAGCATTTCCCTGACTCTAATGAAAGTGGCTCATGAACTGAACATATTGATCCAAGACCTGAACACCTGAGAATGTTAATTGTATGTGAGATGGACAGCTATATAAATCAAATAAATATCTGAATAAATCTTTTCCAGGTCTATGTAGAAAGACTAATAATGGTGCCATATATTCTGACCATGGCAAATCAGCTGCTGGCAGTTGAGATCAGTAACGATGTAAGTACTATTACATTGAAATTCCTAGAATATTAGTATCCTGTCTGACGGGGGACTGGAGAAGTTGCCCATGATTCTGACTACATTGCACGGACAGTAGCTAGCAGGTTTATGTTCAAATTCTTTTTATGTATAGCTCTCTCCACTATTGAGGAAATATTTTTCGTTTTTCTACTGCAAAAGCAGTTATCCCAACACTTTGACAGGGTCTACCTTGCACAGATATATTTCAAAGGCTTTTGGCAATGCAGTGAGCAAATGCTTTTTATTTTCTTACTCCAGGGAAGGATCCTGTTGGGTAATTCCAAGGTTCCGATAAACAAACGGGATATATTGGCCTCAAATGGTATTATTCATACTTTGGATGGTATCTTGATTCCTCCATCAATACTCCCAATTCTGCCGAAGAAGTGTATTGAAGAAAATTATAAAGTTGTGAAGGTAAACCAAGGATGTTTAACCAATCTGTTCTTTCTCTTGTATAAGTTTTTCCCATGCATTAGATGGAAAGATCGGGGGTGATGAGAAAAGGCTACATTCTCTCAAGACAAACCCAGTTTGTTTGTTGGGTGTGAGATGGTGACTTGTGGACCCACCAGTCCAATTCCAATAGCCATTTTCTCCGTGTATGTTTCCTGCAAATTCAACTCTTTCCCCATGCATTTTCTCCCTTTACCCCAAGTCTAAAAGATAATGAATGTTTGTCTCTATACATAATATTCCTAGACTATTTTTAACCTCAAAAGCAATTTGGCTCTTCAGAGGCTACTATATTGCATTTCCTGTCAGAACTAGCCTTTCCTGTTGACTCAGCCTCGGCAAGTTAGCCTGATGTGGATTCAGCACCTTTCTGAAAACATCTGCTTCCTGTTGCCAATACAGAGAAGCAATCAGGCTTCTAAATCTTGATCTTACATAGGGCCTGTTGCAGTTGCTCCCATGGATACTACAGGACAGATGTATTCATTTAAAATAAATTATTGGACCAGTTCTCACTTATGTTACCTACAAGCTATGAAAGGAGAGTATAATCTTTAAGATGCTTAGTGCGATTTTAAGCAGCGGAAAGAAATATGGCAAAATTGTATTAGAATACTTGTAAGTGTACTAGAAAATAAATGGCTTCTGTTTTTGCTATAATGTCGTGCTGAATATTTCCTCTGCATTTGTCAGATATTTGTCCTGTTTGAAAAGTCCAATTTCCCTTTTCCACAAAGGAAAACATTTAGTAAAATTCAGACGGATGAAGCAGAATGGAGCCAAAGTTCTTCACTGGTTTTAGGGCTGTTTTGAACAGGATTTTTTTCTTTCTTTCTTTAATAGTACAGAGAGAGAAAAAGAAAATAATAAAATAACAAAAAGTGAGAGTGAGAAAGAGAAAAAGCAATGAAATTGAAACCAAAATATCATTTCTCCAGTGATACGGAGAGTCCCCAGGCTTCCCAAGTTTCAAATAAAATCACAGAGGAAGACCTCAAAAGAAGAACTCCCCCACCCCCAAATCTGGAAGCAGTGATAACTGCAGAGCAATGGAGAGGAGGGTACTAAAAAGCACCACAGTGGCAGCCCCTTCTGCCCTTTTGAACTCAACATCTCAAAAGAAATTTAAAGTTCCTGGGGAATGAGGTATTAGAAGAAAAACATTTGTACAGGGAGAAATCTTTCAGGAACCCAGAGGACAAATTTTTGCACAGTACAACTTACTGCTAGGCCACTCATTAAGCATTGTAGGATTTAACAGATTAACAGTGTTGGAAGGGACCTGGTAGATCATCTAGTCCAACCCCCGCCCAAGCAAGAGACCCTGTGCCATTTCTGACAGATGGCATTCCAGTCTCTTCTTGAAAGCTTCAAGTGATGAAGCTCCCACAACTTCTGAAGGCAAGCTGTTCCGTTGGTTGATTGCTCTCGCTGTCAGAAAATTTCTTTTAATTTCTAGCTTGAATTTTTCCTTGATTAGTTTCCATCCATTGTTCCTTGTCTGGCCTTCAAGTGCTTTGGAAAATAGTTTGACACCACCCCCCTCCTCTCTGTGGCAGCCCCTCAAATATTGGAACATTGTTATCGTGTTTCCTTTGGTCCTTCTCTTCACTAGGCTAGCTATGCCCAGTTCCTACATCCATTCTTCATATGTTTTAGCCTCCAGTCCCATAATCATCTTTGTTGCTTTTCTCTGTACTCTTTCCAGAGTCTCAACATCTTTTTATAGTGTGGTGACCAAAACTGGATGCAATATTCTAGGTGTGGTCTTACTAAGGCTTTATGGAGTGGTATTAGTACCTCACTTTATCTTGATTGTATTCTTCCCAGAGAGGAAGTAGAAGGAGGTAAGATGGGGATAAACAGAGAGAATGTATGTTATCCTCAAAGAATTCAGGAGCAATCTTTAGCTCAGAGCAAGAAAACATTTGGCAGATATTATTTTCCTCATAATTGTAGCCCTGAGGAAAGAGGGTCAAACAGTTTTTCCCTAAATTGTCGAGGTGACTGGTCCACAATCAGGCAGATCTGAGGAAGCAACATGTCCCTCTATAGACATAATAAAATGTTCAAGTTTTCTTGTTGCAAGCTCTTTAGGAGCTAGAATGAAGTGCTAAGTGTTCCTGAGTTGCTGGTCTACTGAGTTGCTCTCTTAAATCTTCTAAGGCTACAATGCATTCAATTTATCCAGCAAAGCAGGTAATGACTTGATATTCATATTTCTCATCTCCCAGCAACCAGTGGTTTTTAAAATTAAATTAAATTAATTAAATTTAAATTAAAAAGTCAGTTAAAACAGCTGAAAAATACCAGAAATAAAATTCCTTCCAATACTAGAGAATCTATGTAGCTGAGGTTAACCTGTTGAGTTCTTGGTGTATTCTGTAGGTTGTTTTCCTGCAGATGTTTTATTACCAGACTAACACTGATGGTGTAATGTAGTCTTGTAATAAAGCATGTACAGGTCAGAAAACACAGGAACTCAATAAAATTCCTGAGTGCACCATATTTTAACTTCTTCTTAGATGCTTGTTTTCTGTGTGATCATGGAAGATTTTTAACGGATTTATCACTGAGCAGAACAATGAAGGTGTCCATGCAATAACATATCAGTCTACATTATCTTTATGTTCAGTGTGGGAGGAGAATAGATGATCATGCGATTCTGTTTTAAATACATTTTGCCCGTGCATAATCTGCAGTCAGAGTATCTTTCTTCAATCTGGCAGCTTTGAGGGCAGCTATAAGTTTAGCAATGCAACATTTTTAAAAAGTCTGTTAATCAATTAATTGTTTCTTATCTTTGGCTTTTATTACAGGGTTCTTGTGTGGATTGTGAGCTCTTAAATAGCAGTGCTTGTCCTCCTGGGAGCCAAATTATGGTAACCGGCCCTGATTTTTCTGTATGGAGATTAAACTGTGCAAGGGCAATTGTATTTTGTGACCCATTCATTGGAAACATTAATGCTAATAATAATGCTAATAAAAAGCATGAATATTCAATGCTATTGGATAGCATGAATATGCAATGCTAATGAATAGCATGAATATTAGCTATCATGACTTCTATATGCAACCTTTCAAACATTGCAGATTCTGATACCTTTGGTAAAGTCAGCCTTTCAAATGTAATTCTAGACAGCAGTCATACGCTCGTCAGATACCCAGCATTATATAAACAAGCCAGGAAGGAAATAAAAAGTTGATCAAAATCAGTACAGGGAAGAATCAGCACTCAACCTGCATTGGCATCTTTGAGGTCAAATTAATACAGGCTTGAAAAGGTCGGCTTTGGCTGGCGTCAACTGGAAGGACTCCAATTATTTGAACTGCCTTTAGTTGCTTCATGTTTAGCCGTTACATTTCAATCCTCTTGCAAGTGCTGTTCTAGCTTTTCTGTCGGTATGGGAACAGCGGGTTGATTACAGCAATTGAGACAATAGTGATTTCCAAGGACTTTAAAATGTACAGCCATGTTATAGTGCAGGTTGTACTTCAATAGTGTCAAAGATGATTTACATTAGAACAACCACACAAATTTGTAGGCTTGTGGAAACTGCAAATGCATATTTCTTAAAGTCATTGTATGTGCAAAATACTGTTTTATGGAACACTGTTAACAGTGACTTGATTGCTGCTTTCATTCTAGATATTCCAGTTCTTTGGAACAAGCCCCAGTTATTCCTTGAAATGTTCCTTACTTAAAAAGAAAAAAAAGAGAAAGAATTTTCACGCAAGGTTTTCTGAAATTGTGTATTTAAAAAGCAGAATACAAAATTATGTTGAAACCTCTGTTGTTCTATAATATTGTTCTGCTGAAATAAGTGAACTTACAATGGAATTCTCTAAAGTTCTCTAAAATTGCCTTCTTCCCCATCTCTATCCAGAATAAATGACTGCCTTGTGATGTGTTGGCTCCTAATCCAAAAAGAAGGGGGAAAAAAACCTTGCCAGCAACACGATTTCTGTTGTGTCTTCCTTGTTCTTTCTCTTTGTGAGGTGAACAAGAGTGCTATCTTGAAAAGCATAATTGCTCTTGTCTGTCAGAGAGGAAACTGCTTTTCCTGTTTGTAGCTCTTCTTATTGCTTTGCCTCTCTTTGGACATTTATTGGCTGGCAAAAGGACATGGAACATATGTAAAAAATATGGAACATATATAAAACATGCTTTTTTAATTGTAATTTGTTTTGCTTCCAAAGGAAGACAAGACTATTTCAAACGAGTGTGTTTATACCCATGATCCACTTGGTTTGAATGTTCTGAAGAAGGGCTGTCGGAGATACTGCACTGTGAAGGAAGTGGTAAGTGTAAGGTATCCAGCAGGGAACATTTATTATGAAATGCCATGTTTCCCTCATTCCAAAATTTATTCAACAGATTCCTTTTCTAAACTTGGATGCTTTCTTATTTACCATTTGTGACCGGTTTGCAATATAATTAAAAATTAACTATTTTTAAATTCTTATACAAACATTGAAACCCCCCCCCCGCCCCCCGGTTTGTTCACCTCTTCCTATTTTGTATGGATGAAGTTGTTTTGGATATATAAAGATTCAAGCCTCAGCATAAATGCACACACACTCACACTTCCTCTCTCATACACACATCATGTATATTCATACAAGAAATAGCAAAAGGAAGTTCCCCTCTCTTTACCTCCAGAGATCAGGGGTGTCCGCAGTGTGTGCATTGCCCAGTGAAAAAGGGCAGAGTTTCAGTCGTACCATCACAACCACCATTTTGGCCACATGGTACATATGAGGTATTGTCAAAGAATTTGGGATAGCTGCCTTGCATTTTGCCAGAGGTTAGTTCAAAGATTTTAGAGAGTACTAGAGGGTGATTCTGGATCAACAGTCAACATTTACTTGTTCTCCTCCCTGCCCAGGTAAAATATCACTTTGTTACATAATCAGTCTTGATAAAGGATCTGGCTTCTTTATTAAGGAAAAATAAAGAAAGGCAAAAACCAATATTTGTCTTCCCTTGAACTGAAAGTCTGTGGAGATTCTCAGTCATCCTGGTCATGGTTGTCTCATAGGTGCTTTTTCAAAAGGCAACTGACTTTCTTTGTTTTTCCTTGAAGGAGTATCACTACTCATCCAAAAATCTTCACCCATTTTGGCAGGATGGGGGTGGTGGTAGAAGGATTAGTCCTGACAGGATGGTGGGGATGGGAGGATCATATTTCTTATTCATGGGATAAGACATCATCTATCTCCTGTCTACAACAGAGTCCTTTCAGCAGTCCCCAAAAAGGTTCCACGCTTGGTTTCAGGTGACCCTGAGGGAACAGATAAGCCAAGTGGCTTCAATGACTCTCAGAGAGAGTGCTAATGACAAGATGACTGCAAAGGAATTTAACCCTTCCATTCCCCCCACCCATCCCATCAGAACTAATCCTTCTATCTGCAAAACCATGCTCCCACAACTGATGAAGCTACTTGGATGAGGAGTGAAACATCTTCAAGGAAAAATAGAGAGAGTCCAGTTGTCTCTTGAAAAGGCACCTTTGGCACTTCCCTTAAGTTGTTCTCTCAGGTGAAGGGGTGAGGGGAGAGTGTAGCTATACCTTGATAACAGAAGAAGAATGGCACATTGAACACTTTTTTTTTTGCTGTTGTGTATTTATTTAAAAGAAACCTGGATGCTGCAAAGGGTTTTTCGGTCTTTCCTGTACCCCATGTCCTGGTGGATATAGCAATCCATGCTACAACAGAGGAAGTGTAAGTGCATGAGAGATGGGAGGTGGGAAAATAATAAATGATAGCATAGATATAAACAATCAAGAGATGAATGGATGAGTCAGTTAACAGCTTATCTCATAGAACTTTACCAGCTGACAAAAAATCTGAAAGAAGCATTTTAAAGCGTTCCAGAAGACTCCATCTTGATGAACTCACTGTAAACAGGGCTAAGAAATTCTTATTATATTCTTATTGGTTTCTTATTCCAGGAGACTGTATTTATCACAGACAAGCCTTAAAGATGCTTTTCTAAAATCTGTGTAGCTTCTTGACTCAGCCTTCCATTCTTCTGAAGTTGGTAAAATGAGAACCCAGATTGTTGGGGGCAATAGGCAGATTCTGCTTAAAGAGGGCTGTAAAGCTCTGTGAAGCAGTATATAAGTGCTATTGCTATTCTGCTTCCTTGATCTTACCCAGCAGCCTAGAACTCAATAAAGTGGCACAGAATTCTTAGCCATGTATTAAGCAACAACGTTAGGGAAATGGTTGCAAGAAACTTGCAGATCCATGCTGTTTTGCTTTGCAAAGATCAGGGAAGAAAATAATTGACTGAGAACAAACGTCACTACTGCAACCCCTCCCCACCAAAAAAATTTAAATGCATATATACAGTATATGGCTACATTAAGGGTATGTAGACATTTATAAGTGAGACTTCACTAGGCCAGGAGGATGGTCTTGTAGTAAGCTGAGAGAAAGAGCAAACTATCTCCTGTAACATCACGTTGGGATTTGTTTTTTTCCCCCAGTGTAATGATGGTATACATGGAAATGGCCAATGCAACTGCTACGATGGCTTCAAAGGAATTGCCTGCCACATCTGCTCAAACCCAAACAAGCACGGGGAGAACTGCACTGAAGGTCTGAGACGCAAATCAGGCAGGAAGGCACTGAGACAAGTGGTGATATTTTGTTGCCTAAAGCAGAGCTAGAAATAGCATCCTCCTTTCTACCTCCAGGGGCATAATACCCAAGCCTAGTGAATTTATTCTGAGAGAAAAGGAAAAGATGCCACAAGCTTCCTTTGCCTGGAAGTAAAAATAATATGAAATAATAATGTACAATTAAGTAACTTTGTGAAACCTATAGGGTCTCCTGAATGAGCAGGGAGGGTAGGACTAGAAGACCTCCAAGGTCCCTTCCAGTTCTATTCTGATTCATCAGTTGAACTTGCCGCCACCATCCCCGCCCCTAATGACTAGAAATGACCTATTTTTATACAATATCTTAGTCTACACTAATCCTCCATCTTTTCCGGTCAGCACAACAAAGCGGGAAGGGAACCCCAAGCCATCATATGGATTAAATGTCGTTAAAGGTATTGAAGAAATCCCGCAATTATAATTTAAATGGTTAACTTTTCTCTTTCTTCTCTATTCACAATGGAAGATTGCAGCTGCATCCATGGAATTTGTGACAACAGACCAGGAAGCAAGGGTGTGTGCCAGACAGGGACGTGTAAGGATGGCTACACCGGGGAATTCTGTGACGTACACTCTCATACTTGTGAATCTGCTGGTTCCACTCTGAATTGCCATGTCCATGCAACCTGTACTGTGAATGACACTGTGAAGTAAGTCCTCACAGGGGGAATCTGGGATCAGATTCCTTACTCAGTTTGATGGGGAAAGGCATAAATCACACCTGAAATAGCAATACCAATAGCACTTAGACTTATATACTGCTTTACAGTGCTTTACAGCCCTCTCTCAGCAGTTTACAGAGTCAACATATTGCTTCCAACAATCAGGGTCCTCATTTACCCACCTTGGAAGGAGGGAAGGCTGAGTCAACCTTGAGTTGGTGAGGATCGAACTGCCAAATTGCAGGCAGCTGGCAGTCAACAGAAATAGTCTGCAGTACTGCACTCTACTCACTGCGCCACCACGGCTCATATCCTCCCTTTTGACTAAAAGAAGTGTATGGAAACATAAAGGCATGAAAATGTAACATTGTCCATCCTTCTATCCTTTGAAAAGCAACCTCACTAAAAATGGGAAATACAACAGAACAGGGTATTAATTCTATTTGGATGTTGCTAAGCATCCTACTTTGGAGCATGATACTATGAATTCAATAGGATTTTCCTCTACAGTAGAAGTCCTTAAGATTGCCCACCTTTATTGAATTTCTCCCTTGACATAAAAACAGTTTTGTGAATGGCTTTTAGATGAGAGAAAGAGAAGACACTGTTGCTTGGATCAAAGAGAACACCTATTGCTTTGATATCCCTATCTTAGTATCCTTTATTGCTTTTAATTTGGAATATCATATGAACCCATCTAGTTGTGTTTTAATAAACATAGTTCAGTGCAGTGGTCACCAACCAGTGGGCATGATCACCTTTTGCAATCTTCTGACAAGCCAAGTCAATGTGGAAGTCAGATTCACTTAACAACTGTATTACTAACTTAACAATGGCAGTGATTCACTTAGCAACTATGGCAAGAAAGTCATAAAATGGGGCAAAACTCATTTAACAGCTGTCTCACATAGCAACAGAAATTTTGGGTTCAATTGTCATACGTCGAGGACTATCTGAAGTCTGGATGATTCCAGACATTATAGAAACTATGGTGAAATGTCAATTTACTGGATATTTGTATGCAATTGACCAAATTCTGCTACAATATATAGCATTTGCACAATGATGTCATTATGCAAATGTAATGTAATATGCAAATGATATAATATGTTCCAAGTGACACCATTCACATGATGATGTCATGGCTTAAGTGTCATAAATTAGAATTATTTAACTTGTGTGAGTATGCGATTCGTAGGCACCCCAGATTTCATTAGCTGCTCTCTGCCTGTCTTCTAGCTGCGTCTGTCTTGATGGGTATGAAGGGAATGGATTTTCCTGCAAGCCCATTGATGCCTGTAGTAAGCCAGGAAGGGGAGGATGTTCAGATAATGTAAGTGGGTCAATATTTTCTTGTTTACTAACCTAAATCATCTTTTGGAATAATCCGGATAAAAGTTACCTTAGTATTATTTGTTTGTTGTTTAGCGTATGGCATATCATACATGGACTAGCAATATATATTAAGATTTCATCTAAAACATAATAGAATATAAATATTAAAAAGATCTATGTTGAAATATCAATGTCTAGGTCTGTATGGTGAACCTATGGCACATGTGCATGTGCATTGGACAGTTGGTCCAGCACACATGTGCACAAAGCCAGTTGCTCTCTTCTGGGTTCCATCACATGCATACACACCAGCCAGTGTGAAGAGCAGCGGCTGGCGGGCATGCATGCAACAGAACCTGGAAGAGAGAAGCTGGCTGGTGTGCATGTGTGCCTGACCAGCTGTTTGATGCACATGCACACAATGAAACCCAGAAGTGCCACTGGCTGCATTGCACATACGCACTGGCCAACTGCTCTCTTCTGGCTTCTGGTGCTCCAGTGCAGCGCAGGTGCACTCCAGTGCGTGCATGCACTCCAGTGCGTACATGTACTCCAGTTTCGGCAAAAGGTTAACCATCATTGGTCTAGGGCATTGTACCATTGAAGCACAGCTTCATTAATATTAAAAAAAAACTTAGATATTGGACTGGTATATGCCCTCAGCTTACAGCCCATCACAATGTGATCTACAGTTTGGTGTGGAATTGGGACTGTCAAAACTGAGGGGAGGATACTTGGCCCCATTTATACAGATAGCCCCGGCAGATGCCGTGTGAGGTGCAAATTCTATTCAGGATTGTCCATTAGTGGAATGATAATTCAAAGCACCTTTTTTGTGGGGTGATTCATGTGTCTTTAGAATAAACTTTAGTATAAACACCAGGGGTGGGATTCTACCAGTTCACACCTATTCGCTAGAACCGGTTGTTAACATTTTAAGCAGTTTGGAGAACTGGTTGTTAGAAGAAATTACTGGCCTAATCCTGTAAGGAAGGCAGGAAGGAAACATTCTGGTGTTGCTTACAGAAACTGCCTCCCTGTTAACCCTTAATCCATTCTTGACAGGACTAGACTTCCTGTCTCAGGAACCTCTCTGGAGTCTTTTAACCCTCCTTTGCTGGTACTTTGCTTGTGTGGAGTGACCATTCAAAGTTACAATGGCACTGAAAAAAGTGACTTATGACCATTTTTCATACTTACGACTGTTGCAGCATCCCCACAGTCATGAGAGGCCAGGCAAGGAGATGGTACCTCAATGTGAGTGATATTGAGTTGGCCATGCCCAGCCAAAAACATGACCACCAAGCCATGTCCACCCAGGCACATGACCACCAAGCCATGCCCACCAACTAAGCCAAGCCTACAGAACTGGTTGTTAAAAATATTGAATCCCACCCCTGATAAACCCCCCGTAATTAAAACTGCATATAAGAGCAATTCTAATTTTCATCCAAACTGGAGGCTGCAGTCCAATTCTTTTGTACTAAAAGAAGAAGGAGAAGAAAGTTGGACTATCTGAGAGCTGGAAGTGAAACTTGTCCAGTCAAGTGACTGGAAAATTCCTAAAACAGGAAGTCCCAAACTTTTTTTTTTTTTTAAAGCTGAGATAGGAAAACAATCTAATCAAGAAAAGATATGTGCTAAAAAAAACTTCCAGCTCTCAGCTTTCACTTCCAGCTCTCAGATAGTCCAACCTTCTTCTCCTTCTTCTTTTAGTACAGTTTCTACCAAGGTTCAAACTGCAACTTTTTACTGTGCTAAGCTAAAATCTTAACCATTTTGCTGGTTCAGCACTGTAGGTAAATGGAGGTTAAGAACCTTGTAGAGTGTACTGTAGAACAAGATAACTGCATTTGAGCTGCTTGCTTTGTATCTGCATGTTGATTATTTTTACTATGTATCTGTCTGTGTATAACATATACAAATGTTATATACATATATAACATTTAAGTCTGTGCACGTGAGATATATATTTGAATGCACGCAGACACACTCATACATATAGAATTATCCTCAAACACCTGCCCATAGTTATGAAAGTGCTTTCTTGAAACATAACAGGGAATTATCCAATGAAATGATGTGATAGCAAAACAAATCACTTACAAGTTGTTGCCAACATGCCTCAGCTTGCACAGGGTTTTGTTAAGATGGCTTAGAATCAAGATGGCACAAACAAGAATAGCTTAAATGGAAAGTGAACAAAAGCCCTTCTCTCCTTCTCATCTTCTTGGTCCATTTTTTGCCAGGCTACATGTACCAGTACGGGTCCTGGCAGAGTCAGCTGTCAGTGTATCCGGGGTTGGACTGGGGATGGAAAAGCTTGTGTTGCCATAGACAATTGTGTAACAGAAACCAGAGGAGGCTGCCACATCAATGCTGATTGTAATTACATTGGCCCTGGACAGGTACAGTATTGTTATTCCATGCTGTCTTGTTAAAAAGGATCTATGGCTCTTGGGTTTGTTAAATAATGATGAGGTTTGTGCTTTTTATATGATAGCATCAAATATTTAAAGTGGCTGCAGGCCACAGAATTTAACTTTTTCAACCTCTATTGAATTGCATTGAATGGAACAATAAAAGTGAGAATTTGTAACTCCTTTAAGAATCCTGGCCTTTTCCCAGGATCACATTATGGTCCTCTATTGCACAATTCCAGGAAAAGACTTGTTTTGACTAATTCCCCCAAAGGATTATTCATGGCCACAAAAAATGTAGAAGTATAAGTCAAATAATAAGTTAAAAACTACAGTCGTGAAAATCTAGGTTAAGATTCCCAAAAAGCAAACAGAAGAGGACAAAGTCGATGGCCTAGTGAAACAAACAAAATGTTAAATGGTTAGGATATTTATGTAGTTACTTATCCAGCACATCTAAATTATATTAAAGTAACCAAAATATCTTTACAACCCACAAGGCATGTCACAACTTTTGAGCGCCTCTAATGTTTGGAAATTGAAAGTTGAAAAATTTGACACTCCCTACAAGTAGGCAGCTCAGAGACAATACAGTACACATGTCTGTCTGGGTTTAAGTTATGGGAATGATCAACTGCATAAGCCCACAAGAAGCAAAACACTGTTTCTGACAAGCGGCTAGTTTCAGTTAGGGAGTTTAACACTAGAGTATGACACATGCTGGTTCTAGTTAAACCTGATGCAACTGCAAGACAATCAAGGAATACTATGTTGGTTTTAACTCATGTGGTGCTTATTATGCCTGACTCAGCTGAAAAGTTATCCTGGCTTGTAGGGCCATATTTATGTCGATTCAAAGGTAGACTTGATTACAAAGGAAGAATGTTGGTTCTTGTAGCTTTCCAATATTCTATCTGATGCTACTGCTGTCACCAAAGTTTGCCTAGGTAGATGATTGCACTGATTCAGAGTCCTGGGAGAGGACTCAAAGCTTCAGGGACTGATTCTGAACAAAGGTTGTGCTGGTCTCAATGAATGCAGATGACTCCGAGATCCCCAAATCCCCTTCTGTCTTGAGGAGGATTATCCTCAGATAGAACTATTGTTATTATTGACATCCATAGGAAAGGAGGTTAGAAGTTGTAATTCAGAACAGATGGAGGACTTCTGTCTTCCAACCATTATCTAGTTTTGCACATGAAAAACCCAGAAAGTTTCTATTTAGGCTGGCTTCAAATTTCAAGTTAAAAACATATTAGTAACAGACCCAAAGGTGCTTTTTCAAGAGGCAACTGGACTTTCTGGTTTTTCTTTGAAGACGTTTTGCTTCTCATCCATGAAGTTTCTTCAGCTCTGAGAAATGTCTTCAAAGAAAAACCAGAAAGTCCAGTTGCCTCTTGAAAAAGCACCTTTGGAACAACCATGACCTGGATGACTGAGAATCTCCATAGTAACAGATTTTAATGTTTTCCTACATTTCTATAAATTATTAAACAAAGGTGAAAATGAAAGGTTGTTGTTGTTTTCTTTTTCTTAGAAAACTTATACTATTGTATAGGAACTAATGTCCCTACTGTTTCAATTTTCAGAGCAGCTGCATGTGCAAGAAAGGCTATGAAGGTGATGGTTATGTCTGTGATAAAATTGACCCTTGTATGATGGACAACGGGGGCTGCCATGAACTGGTAAGACATGGAAATAATCTAGGACAATCTTCCTGGTTTAATACATTTCAGATGAGTTGCCCTCTAGCTCCCCTGGATAACAGCCACAATAAGTGGGGTGACACAAATCATTCAATAATACACAAGGCATAGAATTGGGGAACCTACTTTGATTATTCTCTAGACATGCGCTGAATAGTTGTCATCAGTCCTATTAAAATTTGCAATGTAGCAACAATATTTGGATATTCTCTGGGGGCCATACCAAAGGTTTTATGGACGGCACATCACGCTGGAGCTCATACCACTCGGAACCAGATATACTGCATTAGGTCTCTAGGTGATATTGAGTTTCACCTATTTTCTTTACTTTATTTTCTTATTGCTGAGAATTATCTTTTTTTTTTTTTTAAACTCATCAGGCTGTATGCGAGATTCTCAATACCGGGGAAAAAAATTGCCGTTGCTCCGATGGATATATAGGAGATGGAATTCAATGTTACGGTGATGTGATGAAGGTAAAAAGATGCATTTCCATTCTCTTTCAGGTGGGGGCAGTAAAGTGACAGCATTTATATCAGGCAAGGACCATAACTCAATGGCAGTGGCTGTGTCTGCCAACTTTGATAAGGCTAGGAAAGACCGCTTTGATGGAGTATCTTTCAGACAACGCAAATATTCTGGACCAACATAAACCTCAAGTGACTTCTCTGATTATGCACAGAACAGCATCTCGCTTTTCAAACTCAGCTTTTTGCTTATCATTCCCGTTCACAAAAGAGCATGTATAGGCAGAAAATATGCCAAGGAATATTTCTCTAAGATTAAAAAAAAAAAAAGGCACTGTTCTGCTTTAGCTTCCTTATTTAAAAGAAAAAATTTGGTACTTTCTAGATTTCCCATTCTAAACCGGAAACCACAATGACCAGCTTTGTGAGAGACAATGATTTTTCCCACTGCAGTACAGTGATAGGAACCTTAAACCAATCCATAGTTTGAATATATTATTTTATGAAATTGAAATACAATGGCTGAAGAGGGGATTGGAACCTGAATTTCTTCCTTCTAGTCTAGTCCAATCTCTTGTCCATTAAACCAGACTAGAAGTAAGACAACTCTTGGAAGAAAAAGGGGAGAGGGTCTCCATAAGACAAGCAAAGAAAGAAAGGTCATCAGAAGTGGATATTCAGCAAGTTCTGCCCAGTTCTGGAGAACCAGTAGGGGAAATTTTGATTAGTTCAGAGAAACAGCAAACGCCACCTCTGACTGGAGATTTTACAGTCTCCGTCCCCTGCCACACTCACCAAGCCACACCCACAGAACCGGTAGTAAAAAAAATTGAATCCCACCGCTGGGGGGGTCATTTCTGTCCATTCACTCTGCAAGAATGATTTCTTATTTTGTGTCAATATAATGCTAAAAAAATGTATCCAAGCCATATCTGCAGAATAAAATCAGATTAAGTGCAAGCAGAAATAACAGAGTTTGAAGGGACCTACTAGTCCAACCCTCTACTGAAGCAGGAGATCCTATAACATTACAGACTAATTATGTTGTCTAATCTTGTCTTAAAAGCCTCCAGTGTTGGAGTACCCACATCTTCTGGAAGCAAGGCTAATTATCCTCTCTGATAGGAAATTTCTCCTTATTTCTAGGTTGGTTCTCTCCTCGATTAGTTTCCATCCATTGTGTCTCGTTCTGCCTTCAGGTGCTTTTCTACAAAGGTTGACCCCTTGTTCTTTCTGGCAGCCCTTTAAATATTGGAAAACTCCTGTCCCTCAGCCCTTCTTTTAATTAAACTAGACATTAAACCAATTGAGAGAGATCCAGGCAAAGATTGCTGGTTTGGACCATAAAGTAGAACCAAACTATCTTTTCCTATAGTTGCTTTGCCATATGACAATGTCCCCAGTTCCTTTACCTGTGACCTCCCCCTGCCCCCGCCTTGAGAGCTAAATGCTCTTTCCATGTTCAGAGGAGTTTATGCTTGCACCAGAAGAGAAAAGAAAGCTATTGTTTTACATTAAGTTGCCTTGGTAAAGACATTCTATAAGGAATGGTAAAATGTTTGATCAATTATATGGCATTAAATTGACGTCAACTCTTAGCAACCCTATAGAGATATTTTCTCTGTACTTAATAATGATAAAAAAGCAGAAATAAAATGAAGTCCTGTAAGAAAACATGAATAACGGAGTGAATTGGCCAATTTGTCACATTTCCAGCAGCCTTAAAAAGTCCAATAATGAGGCAAAGCCTATGGCTGCCTTTCTGTGGAAAGGCTTTTCTTCTGACTTGGCATTATTGGAAGTGGAATGTTATCCAGCTGTTTGGATGGATAGGTGGATGAATGAATTAATCTCCCTCTGTTTTGTTCTTTTATAATCTGCTATTTTAAAGATACGGGTGCCAATAAGAAAAATATAAAGAAGAGGTGTCTAACCTTGGCAATTTTAAGACTCCCAGAATTCCGCAGCCAACCATAGGGAGTTAAAAGTTTTAAAATTGATAAAATTGGACACTCTGATATAAAATGTAAACAAACCATAAATATTTAAAATAAAGACAATTAAATTTATTTGTTTATTAAGTCTATATGCCAGTCATATTATTATCAAATGCCTCTGGGTAGCTTATATGAATAATTATAGTTTCTGCTGTTATAGTAGGAAAATATCAGTATCTTTTGGATTGATTGCTAGGCAAGGTCCCAAGTATTTAACCATCCTTTGCCTAGATTACATGTAGGATTAAAATTGTAATGTGGTCTGCTTACCTTTATATTGACACATTGCCTTAGTTTATAAACAAACCAGGGTTAAATTAAACTTGTTTAGCAATCGTCTTTTTTCTTTAAGACCCCTAGAATAATGCTTTATACATTTGTTGTTTTTTCTTTTTGAAGGAGCTGGTAAGGTATTACCACTTTTCAACTTTTTATCAGTGGATTAAGGTAAGGATTTCCTGTTGCTGAGTGCTACTTTAACATTTCTGAAACAAGAAATGAAATAAAAATGAAATAAAAATGAAATAAAAATGAAACAGTTTTAGCATACTGTTCCATCAGTAGGAAAAAAAATCTATTTACATTTTAAAATAAGAGTTTTATCTTAAAAATGGTCTTTAAGGTTTTTGACAAAAAAGGTTCTCTAATCAGAACTTTGTATAAATCTGTTCAAAAGCTGTTCACTGCAACTGATTTATAAATTAAGAATTTCAGCCTTTGTAATTAGGTAAGTTGCTTAGAGAATCAAAACACTGATGTTTCAATCTGCTGGGCAACTTTAAAACTAAAATTACTTTTGTATTTTTTTAAAAAATATGTTTATTGCTGATCAGAAGATACACATATTTTAATGAGGCCTTTGCTTGAAGAAAATGAACTTGCTCTATCTTTTGATGGTCATGCAGATGAGTCTTTGGATCAGAAAGGATGCTAACACTGCTTTATTGTCTACATACAATGATTTGTATAGTAAAATAGTTTCATAATACAAAATGCTGGAACTCTGAGCTATCTTATCAGACTCCACTGATTCGAGTGGTTTCATTGAAGAGGCTGGTGGTGGATCTGCATATTTAATTCCATGCCTTTTAAACTAAACACAGAAGTAACTAGCATTAATGCCTGTGCATGTTGTCTTTCTTTGATCAAAAGAAATCCCACTTCAGTATGCCCAGAGGAGCCAATATCACTGTTCTGGTGCCACAAAAAGAAGCTGTCCAAAATTTGAGCAAGGATGAAAAAGAGTTCTGGCTGGAGTCCAACATGCTACCATCTCTTGTCAGGTACTGTTGTCCATCTTTGTCAGAATCAAAACTAGTATAAATTAAGTAAACCTATTTTTCTCTTGATTAGTGAAAGCTACTCAGGTTTGATCTGTGCCAGGTGACAGGTTTGGCATATGATGGGGTTGCTTCTAAGATTTTACAATGGGCCTTGCAGCACAGTTTTCAGTACATCCACCTAGGTTTTTGAGTACCAGATTTTTCAGCTTCCAAGAATGAATGATTTTTCAGCTTTCAATGATGGCTGAAATACATACTTTAGTAGGGTACCTGTGATAATCTAAAGAGGTAGGTGACCTTAGTAGGATTAGACATTTTTGCAATTTGAAACACTTGTCTTTCCAGGGGAGGCAATGCAAGAAGATGGACTCTTCCAATATGAAGTAGTTTCCTTTTACACGAACACAAAACTTTCAGGGCACCTCTGCACTTCACCTAACAAAATGTGGTTTCATCTATTTGTGTTGTGCTTATAGCACACACCTGAAATACATACTTTGTGCATCTCTTTTCAGATATTCTTATTCATAATTCGGCATAACATTTTTCTTGACCTAGATGTGTATACCCATATGCATGCCATCTATATATTTTTTTAAAAAAGAAATATGGGTACCAATGTATAAACTGTCAGCTTTGGAAACCATATTGAGATTCACTAATCCTACACTGCCACAATTAAGCCTTGAGAAAGTGGGAGGGGGGGAATTCATTTGAGTATATCTCATTAGACAAAATAAAATTCTTCTGCTGTCTCAAGGTCACATAGTGTTACACATAGTGAAAAGGAAATTTATTTTGGGATGGATGGTGATCGGACCATGTGATGCGATGATAGGGATGGGGATGGATTTGTAGGTTTTACTTTTGCAAGGAAGCCTGCAACTTTCCGATTCAGGATTCCACGGATGTACCAGTGGCTATCCAAATAAAGGAAACTTTGAGAGATGTCTGTCTCGGAGTTATTGGTTGGAATGGAGGTTTGCTGGAACGTTGACACAAACACACTTTTACCAATGCATAGGAATGCAAACATATAAATCAGTGCATAAGAATATCCAGTTTAACTTCCTTATCTTTAGAATGTCCTCTAACATTTTCTGATTGGGTAGCAGTAACAATGAGAGTGATTGGAGATGTCTGAATTTCTGTCTTTGGACTAGAGAACATAAGAACATTTATTAGGTTCAGGCACACCCAACAATACATCTCTAAGGTTACTAGTCATCTAACCAAAGGAGGACAAGTCTTTTTTACCCTCATTTCCTCCATCTGGCAGGCATAGCTTTAGATATAATCTAAATCAGGGATAGGGAACCATAGATCTTTTATGACTAGTGGACTTCAACTCCCATAATTCCTGAGCCAGCCATGCTCATGCTTTCTTGTAGTTCAGCTCCCTGACATCAATTAGTTGATTAAAACTATTTTCATGCTGCTTCAAATTGACAAGACCTTAATCAGTTACATGCTGAAGACTTTTGCTTCGTAATTAGCTCTAGCATATTTCGGTCATAGAAAAAGAAACAGTCTTTCTGATGCTGGAAAACGTTCATAGATATAAGTATGCGTTCTTGTTGCTTTAATAGAAGAGAATATATGTAGTAATATATATATATTGTTGGCTTCTGCAACCCAGTTAGACAGACACAGACTTCAGAGAGTAATTAGGACTGCAGAAAATACAATTACTACCAACCTGCCTTCAATTGAGGACCTGTATACTGCACGAGTCAAAAAGAGAGCTGTGAAAATATTTACTGACCTCTCACATCCTGGACATAAACTGTTTCAACACGTACCCTCAAAACAACACTAAAGAGCACTGCACACAGAACAACTAGACACAAGAACAGTTTTTTCCTGAACGCCATCACTCTGCTAAACAAATAATTCCCTCAACACTGTCTATTTACTAAGTCTGCATTACTATTACTACTATTACTATTAATCCTCCCATCCTTCCTTTCACCCATCCCTTCCCACTTATGACAGTATGATTGTAACTTTGTTGCTTGTATCCTTACAATTTTTTAAATTGACTGTTTCCTAGTATGATTTGATTGCATATTGTACCCTATGTCTATTATTAAGTGTTGTACCTTATGATTCTTGACTCTTGATGAACGTATCATTTCTTTTATGTACACTGAGAGCATATGCACCAAGACAAATTCCTTGTGTGTCCAATTACACTTGGCCAATAAAGAATTATATCTATTCTATAGCTGGGAATTAAACTGTGGAATTCTTCGTGGTCTCTGAACTAGATTGTTCATTTGCAGATGTTTTATTATCCAATTAGGTAACATCTTCACGCACTGTCCAGTAATGAATTGCCTTCAAGCAAATAATCAAGCTCAGTCAAGGACTCTATTTATTTATCTTCGGTTTCTCACTATAATTGTTGGTGCTGATGCCAAGAAACTAAAATTGTGTGTGTGTGTGATACTTTTCCTCCCATTTGTCCTCCTTTCCAGTTGTTCCTGTTCTCCTTTATCTGTTCAGTTATCAGATACCCTAACTTAAAGCAATCTCTTGGGATCAGGGAATTCTATGGATCAAATGAACAGCAAACAACAGTTCAAACAAAAACTTTTCTCTGGGCTCTATTGGATTTTTCAGGACATGGATTACTAAATGTCCATACTGAAGAAAAGTTGTGAGATGAAGTTATTTTGAAGGCAGAAAGAAAAATTATTTCTTCTTTAGTGAGGATGTAATTTTTTAAAAATGAAAAATAATCCAAAAAATAAATTATACACAGCACAGCTATTAGCAGGCATTGATAACATGTGCTAACTTTGATTCAGTGGTACATGACAAACTACTCCTAAAACTAAAATCTTATGATATCTCTGGACACCCACATAACTGGATAGAAGCATTCCTCTCAAACAGACAACAAATGGACAAAATTGGGAGCGCCCTATCAAATTCTGTACCTGTCAACAGTGGTGTCCCACAAGGCAGTGTTCTAGGACCAACTCTCTTCATACTCTACATAAATGACCTCTGTGATTATATGAAGAGCAACTGCGTTCTCTTCACTGATGATGTAAAGCTGTTCAATACCACAGACAATACTGCTACCCTTCAAAAAGATCTTGACTATGTATCAGAATGGTCAAACAAACGGCAACTTCAAACCTCAACAAATAAATGCTCTATCTTACATATTGGCAAAAAAATCAGAAAATAAAATACAAGCTGAATAGTTAGGACCTTGTTGATGATCCAAGCTCTGTAAAAGACCTTGGAATACTCATCTCTAATGATCTAAGTGCTAGAGCCCACTGTAACTACTTAGCCAAAAAGACATTAAGAGTTGTTAACCTAATCCTACATAGCTTTTTCTCTGGTAATATCACACTACTAACTAGAGCATACAAAGCATTTGCTAGACCAATACTCGAATATAGCTCATCAGTCTGGAACCCACATTACGTATCTGATATTAGCACAGTTGAGAAAGTCCAGAAATATTTCACAAGAAGAGTTCTTCACTCCTCTACTCGTTGCAGAATACTTTATGCCACCAGACTTGAAATTCTAGACCTAGAAAACCTTGAATTATGCCGTCTTCGGTCTGATCTAAATATAGTGTATAAAATCATACATTGCAATGACTTACCTGTAAATGAATACTTCAGCTTCAACCATAACAACACAAGAGCAGACAATAGATACAAACACAACGTTAACTGCACCAAACTTGATTGCAGGAAATACGACTTCAGCAACAGTATTCAATGTCTGGAATACTCTACCTGACTCTGTGGTTTCTTCTCCAAAAACTTTAAACTTAGACTACTGTCTACTATTGACCTCACCCCTTTTCTAAGAGGTCTGTAGGGGGTGTGCATAAGCGCACCAATGTGCCTACTGTCCCTGTCCTATTGTTTCTTTTATTTTTCTTATATGTACCCATTTCGTGTATTCATAACTAGGTTTATCCTTATACCTATTATCTTGTAAGCGATCGACAAAACAAAATGAATAAATAGGAAAAATAAAATATACATTCTAAATTTTGAACTAATCTCACACCAACAAGGCTGCCTGCAAAGTGTAGTTTAAAAAGTCAAGGTTGATCAAAACTTTGCCTATTTTTGTGAGTTTAAAAAGCCCTTTACAACAGTTTTGATTACACTATCACAGTAAAATGTCTTAAAGGCAAAACAAAGTTGCCTTTTGAAAAGCATCTTTGATTGCTTTTGGTTGTCTTTGAGACAACCATAACCTGGATGACTAGATAAGATGGCTGATGAATTGCCTTTTTAATAGACTCTTCTGACACATTTAAATGATACAGTGCTTTTTTTCCTCTCTAACTGTTCTCTTGGCTGTTAAACAGCAAATTGTAGTTTTGTTAAGATTTTTATCCTTATTGTAGGTCTCATATCCTCCAGGGTTCCTTCACAACTCAGCAACTCAAGAAATATATTGGCCAAGAACTCCCCACTCTCAATCCAGAGGCCAAGTGGGAAATAAAGAAGAATAATGAGGTAAGCTTGTAGGTTAAAAACATTATTTCCAATAGCAAAATTAGAGAGATATTATTGAGATGTGCTATGCTACTTTTCAACTAAAGAAATGGTGCCCTAAGGAAAGTAGAACCAAGGCGAATCTGCAGGCTCATGTTTTTTATTTTGGAAATGTTGATCATAGCGTGTGTACGAAGGCATGTAGCAACTCTCAAGGTTAAAATGGAACATTTTGATAAGCTTTTCCCATCCTGTTCTCCTGTGATGGAATACATAGCCCATAATTAGAGCCACTGCAGCTTGACAAATTCAGAGGATGACAGATTAGAAAAGATATATTCAATCCTAAATTAAGGTTTCCCAATCAGCCCTGCACCCCAATTAGAGCACAAAAGTGTTTTGATATAAATGTGATAGGAATAGTCATACTTTAATTCTAATGGGACTAATTTGAAGGTCCATTTTTTCCTGAACTCATCTGTTTGATCCACCAGAGTGGAGAGGCAGTGAATGCTATAGTCTCCTTCCTTAAGGAGATCCATCTAGGGTAGGGGTGTCAACCTCGCAGCCTGCGGGCTGGATCCAGCACATGCTGGCCATGCCTACCTCCAGTTTAGCAAAAGGGGGAAAAGTTGTGATACGTCACCTGATGACAACGTGACACTGCGAGTTTGACACCCCTGATCTAGGGGGACAAAAAAGAAGAGTCTTCTTCATGGTAGTTCTCTCCATGTGGAACATCATCCCTGCAGAGATATGTTTGGCACTCTTTTGCAAGGCTCTGAAGACTCATTTTGTCACCGAGTCTGGAGACCCCAGAGTGGATGGAGCCCATCCCATGGATTGTTTAATTGTTGTCACTGAGGGAGGGGGTATTGTTTTATTATTTTTTCGGTTGGTTTTAGTGTTGCAAGCTGCCCAGAATAACTGTGAGTGAGTTGGATGGCCATATAAATTTTCTTAAATAAAAAATAGTAATAATTCAGAATTAATATCTGCATATATTTGATTTTCAGGAAATAACTATTCACAATGCCAGCATTGTGGTGGGTGATATTCCTGCTATTAATAGCACTATTTATATCATCAACAAGGTAGGTTGATTAGTTTGGTTTGGATCTTTGTCTTTTTCTGTTGTTTGAGTGGGGGAAGGGGGATTTATGAGATATGAGCTAAGCGTATCTCATTTATTGGTCTTTCATTAAATAGAAGCAACAATATCACCCAAGTATTGAGAAGAATCTTCTAAAAATTAATTTTTCTCCTCTCAATAGCACCCTATTTACACTGCCATTTATAACTATGAGATGAAAAAAAGTCAGGTAATTGGTCTTTCTCTTTTCACTTTTCCTTTGATCAGGTTCTGTTACCAACATCTGTCAAGATCCCACCTGGTCTGCAGGAGCAACTAAACACTGTGCCCTCCTTCTGGAGGTTTAAAGAGCTATTGGAGGTAAAGTCCTCAGCAGAAAGATCATAATCTTCATCATCATTTTAGCCATTGTCTATCCATTGCAAGATGAAAGCCTCTTCCATATGTTTCCAACCAATATGATCCCAAGCAATATGGTCCCAATATGGTCCCTTTTGCCAATGTTAAAATTGTTTTTAAATATACTTGTTGATGTCGCTGATCCATCTTGTTTTAGATCCCTTTCTTGGATGCTTTTTGTCAAGTGGAATCCATTTTATGATTGTCTTGATCCACCTGCCATCAGTTCTTCTTGCTATGTGACCAGCCCATTTCCATGCAATTCTTTTACTCTCTCGATTATATCATATACTTTCATTTGTGCAGGTCTTTCTATCTTGTCTTGTAATGCCAAGCATGAATCTTTCCATGGCTCTTTATCTTACAAGGAGCTAGAGGAAGATTATCTTAGTAGGCGATACAGTAGAAGACAGAAACTAAGTTTATACATTGATTCACACATTATAATAGCTGGATGCAAAGGATTCATCCCTGAATCAAATAATTGAAGAAATTAAATTATTTATTATTACATTTATATTATCTTGCTATCCATCTTGGTATCCAAAATAGCTTACTATCCAAAGCAACCAAAGCTTTGGTGCTGATACAAACAGTAGTGATTTTTTTCATTCTGAATTCTTAATATTAATTATTCATTGTTGCTATTTTCTCAGTAAGGAATTGGCCAACTTATATTTAAAAATAATCTTAATATGAATTTTTCGTTTAGCTATCAACTGCAATCCTCATTGAGTTGATTAGCTTGCTAATGGTGTTTTTTAAACTTTCAGAGATATCAGTTGGTGAGAGAAATTGAGTCATCAGAAAAATATACTATTTTTGTCCCAGGGAATAATTCAATTGAGAAATATTGCCAAGCATCAAATATTACACAACTGGTAAGAGTTTACTTTTTTAAATAAATAGTTCTAATTGTATTCATGTAGAGGTAAGCTCCCCTAACTCAATGAAATTTAATTTTTCATTCAACATGTACATGATTGCACAGTTCTTGATTTGTGGGAAACAACGTATCAATAAATAAGAATTTGGATTCAGTCTTGAGATAACACTTTTGGAATTAACTGTTGTTGGCTGCTTCGTGCATCCCAAAGCTCCTAGAGGAAGGCATTTATTTAATTTTTAAAAAGGGGTTTCTACCTCATCACATATGATAGCCAACAATTCCTGTTCCCAAGAAGACTCATACGTATAAGAGACTGATAATCAATTCACAGGTTAACTCTGAATTGCCATATGCACAGAAATGCTGGAAACTCTGGTATATCTCCAATTGCTTTCCACTGAAAAATGAGATATGGTTGTAATCATATAATGTAAATATAATTGAAAACCTCTGTTAATTTAATAATGATATAACTATAAATGTATACATTATTCACTATTATTTAATAAAATGTATCTCTTTTATATATCATTTAAGGACTTGGTTTTAGGTTGGTGTCCTTTGGGTATCAGTATGTACTATAACGATGAAACTAAATTAGCATTTCTGCTTCATGAGTTGGTTTGGCAACACACTGAACTTTTTTCTAGGTTCTACAACTCTTCACATATGAATGTTATTATCTCTGAGGGTTGCAATGGAAATATTTTTCTTCTGCTACTTTTTCTGTGAATCCAGATGAACTTGATGTGGTTGAGTATGGCAAAGCAACAGCCTTGTTAAAGGCCAATCTGCAGTTCAGCCATTAGAGATGTAAAGAAAATGATTCTTCTGAAGATTGTGACCAAGATGTTTGGAGGGATAAATTGAAGAGGAATGGTTTATTACTATGCATCTTCTCTTTAAGTTTCTATTCCACCTGCTGTTACTTTATTGATTCTAATACTTGTCTCTGACTATTTGGTTTTGTGTGGATTCCAGGATAATGACACCATGCAGTATCATGTTGTATTGGGTGACAAGCTGTTTTTGAAAGACCTGAAGAATGGAGTGCACAGAAGCACAATGTTAGGATTCTCTAATTGGCTCATGTTTTCTAATAGACTCAATAAGGTGAGAATGAGCTACAAGTTATACTTTTACAGTGTGTGGTTTAACAAGGAACATCTAAAGTATCAAAAGCTATACTTTTCAAACAGTAAATTTGGATGCATATTATGACTGCAATTTTAAAATGTTTTATGTATTTGTTTTAAATATTTTATTTATTGTATATTTGAAATTTATTCAGTGGCCTCTGTAACATAAATTGAAAGATACCAGAGTTCTGATTAGTAAATTGACATACACAGAGATTAAAAACCAACAGTTAAGTTCATTGGTTTTGGTTGGCTTCCACTGAGGGTGCTGTATTGGCAGAAGGAGGTTTTATAATGTTCTTTGGATAATTGTGCTTTGAATCATACTTCATTTTGCATCCCTTTTTTAAAATTGCAGACATATGTAAACAGAGTCCTTTTGGATGGTCCATTTGTTGAAACAAGAAATGGAATGTTGATTGGGGTTTCTCAAGTTCTACAGATTCACAAAAACCGTTGCACTACCAATACCACCACTGTACAAAAGGTGAAGTATTAGAGATTGTCTTTCTTCATTATGAGTACTAGTTGTTTTCTACTGTCTTATATGACACATGGATAAACTGATTGTCTGAGCCCTCCACCTAATATATGCACACTCTTTTTCTTCTTAAAATTTGAAATCTTGCAACTTTCAGGAACAACTAAGTTGGCATCACTAGGTTTCCTCAACAACATTTAATATCATTCTATTTATTTATTTATTTATTTATTTATCAATCAAACTTCTTAATCAGCCATCTCCTTCACAAAAGGACTCTGTGTGACGTACAATTTAATCAATACAATAAAACATTAAAAACTGAATAATTTAAGATTAAAAAGTTTAAAATGTATACCTGACCCTGGTGAGGATTTTATCAATGTAGTAAAAATGACAAAACTTAATGTTAGCATTTTGTTTTTACAGCAGCAGTTATCCTAACAAAAACAATCAAATATGGTCATGATTTTATGGACCTAATGCATCCTGCAGATTCAGACCCCAAACATAGATTTTAAAATCTCAGTAAAGAGTGATTGGTTTATTAAAATTAAAAAAGGTCTATGACATTGAAATAAATAAATCTTGATGTGGGAATAACAAGAGGTTCAGATAAGGATAGAGAGACAACCTGAAGTAGTGGTTAAAATGAAGCAAGAAGCATATGTGTGCGTCATAATGTCAACCTGGGCTTTGAAGCCAGCTGAATGACTTTGAGCCAAACACTCTCTCTCAGCCCAATCCACCTCACAAGGCTGCTGTTGTGGGGAAAATAGAAGGAGGAAACAATATTATGCTGTCTTGAGTTACTTATAAAGTAATAATGGCAGGATAAAAAGCTAATAAATAAATATATTGACAATGATAATATTTCTGCTATCACAAAATATGAAAAATAATAACCAGGTAATGATTAATGTGGGCTTTTGTTGTGTTGGGATTTGTTATCCTTCTGCAGTTGATGCTAATATTTTTCCATGCTCTGAAATATCTATTAATTATCCTTTTTCTCCTGTATGCCAGTCAAGATGTGCTAGATGCCAGAAAAAGATCAAATGTCCAGCAGGATCAGTGCTTGCAGTAAGTATTGCTTTATTTCATTTGATACATTTTTTCTATCAAGCATGTCAAAAAAAAAAAGCAGCCCTTTTGCAGAATTTTGGAGCTTATAATGTTTATTGTGGGAAGGTAGAAGAGTCAAAATAAAGTATGATAAAGTTAAAGTAAATGTTGATTTCAACAGTCATTTTGTCACCCATGCTATTTTGAGAGTCTGGAGTAAATATAAAACTAGGTTTTCCATGAAAGTGCCTCTTTGGGTTTCCCCACAGGAAACTTTTTTTATAAAAGAAATAGTGACGAGACTAAACTGGTGGACTTGTAAAATAATATCTTTTAACTTGGGTAACCCTACCTCAAATCTAAGGAGCAGCTAGAATCGGAAGGTGATATCTGTCATTGGTTAAATTGAAAGAAAGTTTTAAATTAGATAAAAAGAATCATGGGTTTAACTTTGTTAAAAAGTTAAGAACTGGATACTCTACTGTGTGGTAGTGATGAACATATTATTGCTAAAATATTACTGATTTGAAATCTGGAAAATGAACAAATAAAGCATTGTTTGATTCAATGGACAAGGAATTTTGGATATAATGTAATGCTTGAACAGTGGGGGAACATGTGGAATAAAGGTTTAAAATTTACATTAAACTATAATTTAAAAGAAAATTTCTATTTCATTGATATTTAACTCTGGATAAGTTGTCAAGAATGTATAAAGGCACCTCAAATGAGTGTTGGAAATATAAATGTGAAGAAGGGACTTTTAATCATTTGTGGTGGACGTGTGATAAAGCAAAGAAATATTGGAGTAGGATTAATATCTTAAAATAGAAAATTGTTAAAGTGAATATAGAAAGAAAACCAGAAAAAGACCTGGGGGGGGGGGGGGAATTAAACTTTGATGTTATATATGTTGATGGAAGCAAGACTAATTTATGCACAGAAATAGAAGGTCACCTCGATCCCCACAATGGACGAACGGCTGCTAAAACTGATGGAATTAGCAGAAATGGATAAATTGACTGCTTTGATCAAAGAAAAAAATACAAATACCTTTCTTTCTATTTGGAAACCACTTCTAGACTTTGTGCTTGAGGTGGAAAAAAGGTGGAAAAAAATGAAACTTCTATTATGTAAAATTAAAAAAGATGAGGTTAGATGTTAATGCCTTTATTCTACTGCACAAAGGGAGTCAGAAGTCTGTGCTTTTTTTTTCTTTTTCCCTTCCACTATTTATTTCCCTTTTCCCTTTCCTAACTTTCCTGCTATTTATTTTTGTATTCTCTTTGTATGCTATATTATAAACTAATAAAATTGTATTGAATTAAAAAAGAAAGAGTTAAAATAAGAGTTTTTTCTTCATCATGCCTAAGATGTTATATGTTGGGAATATACTGTATATCTGCTTAACTTTTTTTAAATATATTTCCCCCCCTTTTCCACTGACAGCAAAATCCAGGCAAAGGGAACCTTCCTCACTGTATATTTAAATCTGGAGGCATGAAATTAGTTGGCTGCTACTTTACCTGCGTCAAAGTTTCCCTAGTAAGTCATATCTATTGATTAGAAATCTATACATATGTCAAATGTATATTCTATTCCCCATGTAATTATTTTCTTGTGGCTGGCCTAGAAGTGTTTATTTCTTTGTTAAGAGACTGAGATCAGTTTCTCACTCATCATTTGTGCAAATACATAACTGACTAACCTGCTGAGTATATTGATATTACTGGTGCCATATCAAAAATGACAAGCAGGAAGAGGCTATTATGATACCATTTCAAGCCCTAAGCAATATAAACTTTTGAACATGACATTAATTTATTTGAAGATTTTTGTGGCCATCTAATCAATCAATCAATCAGAATAGAGCTGGAAGGGACCTTGGAGGTCTTCTAGTCCAACCCCCTGCTCAAGCAGGAAACCCTATACCATTTCAGACAGGTGGCTTGTCCAGGTTTTCCTTAAAGACCTCCAGTGATGAAGCACATAAAACTTCTGAAGGCAAGCGGTTTCACTAGGTACCTGTTAGGAAGTTTCTCCTTAATTTCAGGCTGCTGCTTCTTGAGTAGTTTCCATCCATTGTTTCTTGTCTTGCCTTCTGGTGCTTTAGAAAATAATTTGGCCCCTCTTCTTTGTGGCAGCCCCTCAAATACTGCTATCAAAGTCCATCTTTTCACTAGACTGGCCATACGCAATTCCTGTAACCCTTCTTCATATGTTTTTGTCTCCAGGTCCTTAATCATTTTAGTTGTTCTTCTTTGCACTTTTCCCAAAGTCTCAACATCTTTTTTGTACTGTGGTGATCAAAAACCAGATTCAGTATTCCAGGTCTGGTCTTTCTAAGGATTTATAACGCAATACTAATACTTCTCATGATTTTGATTCTATGACTCTGTTCAACTCAAATGTTATAACACTGGATGGCTTGCAAGGAAGAATGAAGAGAGACTCAGCAGTCATTCTTACATTTGTACAAAAAAATTTTTTCCTGGTCTGACTATCAATCTGTCTGTTTTCTGAGGTCTCTGTCTGCTGTCCAGGCTACTATGGTGTGATGTGTGAGATGTGTCCTGGGAAACCAGGCAATTGGTGCTCTGGCAATGGGGTGTGTCAAGATGGCATTGAAGGCAATGGAGATTGCCAGTGCCAAGAAGGTTTCCATGGCACAGCCTGTGAAATGTGTCAGGCAGGAAGATATGGACCCAAGTGTCAATCAGGTGATTATGACTATTATCCATCCTCACAGGAGAAGTGTTTGGTCTAAAGCAGCGACACTCACAAAAAGACTTGCATGCAGTCTCCAGGGTTTTTTGAAACCTGATGCTATCCTCCAATTTTTAATGTGGTCCAAACAACAAGTCATCAAACAGTTGGCCAAACAATTATCCTATTTAATTTTGCTCAAATTGAGATGTCCTGGATTCATCTACTGCTTTTGACTGGGGCCACCTGCAGGACACTCAAACATCTTGTGTTATCCTAATGCTAGATAAGTTGTAAACCCCTAGAGCATTATTCTACACATATTGTATACATTTCTCAAATATTTCTGCTCACATTTAATTTCTAAGACCCTGTACAGTTTTTAATAGTGATAAGGTCTGCATATAATTTCAATTAATTTTCTATTGGCCATGATGGTGCAGAAAAACTAGCACAGGTAACGTCAAATGTATTAATTTGTACCTGACGAAGACTTATATTTCTTCTTAGAGTGCAATTGCAATAAAGGGCAGTGCAATGATGGGTTGTTAGGTGATGGAAGCTGCACATGCAACTCAGGATTTAAAGGAGTTAATTGTGACCAAGGTAAGTTGGGAAACAAGGAGTATCATTCCAGAACTGGCTTCTTAAAAAAAAAAAAAAATTAAAAGAAACGAGAAAGGGCTCTATTCAAAATCTCAGAACTGGAGTTTTGCTATTTATTTATTTATTTTATTCATTTTGTTTATCAAACATGTATGAGAAAGCAAGTATAAGTATAAACATAACATATAAACATATAAGTATAAACAGGTATTAGTATATACATAATAAATGAGTATGAATAAACGGGAACAGTACGACAGAAACGGTAGGCACGCTGGTGCGCTTATGCACGCCCCCTTACAAATCTCTTACGAATGGAGTGAGGTCCACAGTAGACAGTTTAAGGTTAAAATTTGGGGGGGTTTGAGGATGTAACAACAGAGTCGGGTAGTGAGTTCCAGGGACTGACCATTCTGTTACTGAAGTCGTATTTTCTGCAATCGAGTTTCGAGCAGTTTATTTTGAGTTTGTATCTATTGTTTGCCCGTGTGTTATTGTGATTGGAGCTGAAGTAATTATTGACAGGTAGGACATTGTAGCAGACAATTTTGCGTACTAAACTTAGATCAGATCATAGGTGGCATAGTTCTAGGTTGTCCAGGTCCAAAATTTCAAGCCTGGTAGCATAAGGTATTCTATTGCGAGCAGAGGAGTGGAGTACTCTTCTCATGAAATACCTCTGTTGTACTATTAATTTAACCCTTTTCTTTTCCTGTGGTCAAATCTGCAGAGGATGCCTGGTTCTCAGGACAAATCTATGGGATGAATACAAATATATTGCAGATATAAGGGATAATCAAATCCATATACTGAAATTAGTATTGCTAGTTGAAAAAAGAACACCATAAAAATAAAAGTTGTGCAATATTTTGGACATTTAATCAATTAATGAGGTAGTTTACAAGAATTCCTGCTTTAATTGGGTTCATCAAATAGAATGAGAAAATAGTAATATTATGAATCAGTAGTGTGACATACTCCAGAGCCCAATGTTTTGGTGTCACTGGGCATACTTGAATGCAAGAACATGCAATGGGCTTTCACACAAAAAAAGTGGCCATGATATAAGTGTGCCCAGTCCAGAGGTGGTATTCAGCAGGTTCTGAGCAGTTCTGGAGAACTAGTAGAGGAAATTTTGAGTAGTTCAGAGAACCGGCAAATCCTACCTCAGACTGGCCCCACCCCAATCTATTCTCTGCCTCCCGAGACCCAGCTGATCAGCTGGGTCTTCTTTTGTTGCCCTGCACAGGAGAACAGAGCTGAAAGCAGATTAGTGAGGTGGGGAGGGAATGGGGATTTTACACTATCCTTCCCTGCCATGCCCACCAAGCCATGCCCACAGAACCGGTAGTAAAAAAAAAATTTAATCCCACCACTGGACCAGTCATAAAACATCCATATATCAGAGGGCAAAAAACCAAAAACAAACCCCAGTTGGATAGCAACTACCTGCCTTTTATTTTCTCAGCCCTATCTTAGTCATTGCTAAAAGTAGAAATTGATTTGAGAATATGTTTCATTCACAAGGTTCTAAAATTCTGTTCGTTTCCTTAACACTAAACAAATATTTAAAAAAATAATTAAGAGTTTAGAATCTATTCCAGACCAATTAAATAGCATGTGGCAAATTCTACTAGTCTACCGGCCTTAAATATTTCACATTGAGCTGACTCCAGGACTGATCCAGGCCCAGTCTGATTTCTTCTGATAAGCCAAAGTAAAAATTCAGGAGCATTGGTTGAGCTTCATGTTGCTGTGCTGTTGCAGTTTAAGGCAAATTCTGTCGCAGCTATTGTGTTAGTTGGTGGCATTCTGTAAACTGATTACTTGTGTATCCCCTTGCTGCTCATTTGCAACAATGCTGTAGCTAGATGCTTGGCAGATAGATAGATGCCTGTAGATTGAAAGCCAGTTTTAAAACTCCAAGTGGGATTTTCTGCCTATCTACAAGAGTAGAAATCTTACAAGACTCATGTTAGTCCTTTGAGGTAGTCCAAACAAAAAGTGCATCATGAGTAAGGTAAATGTAAAGGTTTCCCTGTTGGTTGTGTCCTACTCTAGGGCATGTTGCTAATCTGTTTCTTGTCCAAGGAAACCAGCATTGTCAGAAGATAATTTCCATGGTCATGGCTTTATACCAAAGGTACAAGGTATTCTGTTACCTTCCCACTAGAGTAGTACCTATTTATCTACTTGCATTTGCTTGCTTTTGAACTTCTAGGTGGGCAGGAGCTGGAGCAGGTAAAGGGAGCTCAACCCATTTCGCAGAGCTCAAGTTTCAAATCCAGACTGTCAAGTTCTCTAGCTAACACCAACTGACTCCAATAAATCTATTTGTATTGTAAGCTTATATTAACAGAATCTTGTAAGAATTTTCCCCCTCCTTTCCAGTGGTGGGATTCAAAAATTTTTACAACTGGTTCTGTGGGCATGGCTTGGTGGGTGTGGTAGGGGAAGGGTACTGTAAAATCTGCAGTCAGAGGTGGTATTTGCCAGTTCTCCGAACGACTCAAAATTTCTCCTACCGGTTCTCCAGAACTGGTCAGAACCTGCTGAATACCACGTCTGCTCCTTTCCTTTTATTCTCCAGGAAACTAGGCAGGGTCATTTCTGAAATGCTTCCCAGATCACCTCTGCTTCTGAGGTGAGGAGATTCAGGTTATCTTTTATAAGCTGGTTGTCCAGCCTGCAGCTCTTTCTTATGTTTCCCAAGATCATTCCCCCATATCATTATAATCAAAGTACATGACTATTTAAGAGAATTATTTTTGCTTGGAGATTGGACAATATTCTAACAAAACGTTCTCTTGCAGAGATTGAAATTGATTTCTGCAATGGTACATGTGATGTGAATGCAAAGTAAGTACAATTGTAGGGAAAAATTTAAAACATGTTTGAAATGATGTGATTGTTTTCAGTAACAACCCCCATAGGGATATTTTCCCTCTTTTTCTCCACAGGGTTGTTGTGATCAGGAAAAAGAGGAGGAGGGTGGAGTATTATCTATGTTTATCACCTATTGTATATTATATATTAATAACCTTGGGTTATTGTATTGTATATTAATATAGATGGGATAAAAATATAATCAATAAATTAAGCAGTATTCTGGGAAGCTGAATTTTTAATTAAGCCTCTCTATTATACATTCCTTAATTCCTAATGATCTAGCAATTATTAAATTCCCTAATGTACAATTAATACATTAGAGGAGATTGTGAAAGTATAAATTCTGTTCGTCAAGATCTTGCTTAATTTAGATATAAATGCCACTCAAATTACATCTTCCCATTCTGAACAAGAGTAGGCAAGACATTTCCCATGATTTATTAATTATCTTATCCAAATAAGTAAGTTGAATTATTGCCCCTAAATGATTTTCATATAGATATTAATGGGCCTATTGATAACCATAATCACTAATTCCTGCCTCAGAATGTTTTACTTTGTAATTATTTTCAATAGCAATCTTCATTTATTTTCAAGGTAACAGAAATTCCACTTTGAGCATGTGAAAGAAACATATATCAGAAACTTGAGCTTCCTGCATCTCTGTATCTCTGTTGTATAACTACACATTTAGACAAATGAGAGAAGGGGAGCAATGTGATCCAGGCAAACAAGCACAACACCATTAACACACCGTATCATAAACATATGTGTTCATATATAATTCTCAATCCCTCCTTGATGCTGTTTCAGTTGCATGAATGACTCTACTACTTCTCAACCCACCTGCTCCTGTTCTGCTGGCTATTCTGGAAATGGAACCTCTTGTACAGGTATTGCCGGCAAATGCTTTCAATTCATTATTCATGCTTGATTTAAAAAAATAACACCACAGATACAGTAGATACAGTACATAGAGATAGATCAATAATAGCTAAAAATGACCATATTTTTCACTAATTGCATGCACGAGCATTGCTGACATATACATGCTCGCCACTTCAGCATTACAAAAAGTAAAACATTACCAAAAATGAGTTTCATACTATTTAAAATGTAGCATTCAATGCTTTTCTATGTGCTGTGTTCAAACTTTCAGTAGCTAGTTGCTGATGAAGAGAAATGGGCATTTTTTGAAGAGAAACATTTACACTGAAGAATAAACTTATGTAATCTTATGAAACCCCCTTTTGTCTGCATCCATGGCAAGCTATAGGTCCATGTCAAAGAAAATGGGCATGAAACCCTTATGTGTTTTCTGTGGCAACTGGATTGAGGAAGGCCACAGCTGGCCAAAACAAAGGCTTGAAAACTTTGCCTGCTCTTCCATTCAGGTCAAGGAGCAGACAAAATTATCCAAACCATTCTTCAAAATATAATTTTCTATATTCTATATTCTATATTCTCTACCATATTTCACTGTAGTTTCTCCACACTGTCCCTGCAGATTTGCAGGGTCCTGGTGGCTGCAGACTGGCAGCACTGCACCCCTGCTTCATAAACAGGGGTACAATGGAGGAAAGCAAAGATTCAAATCACAGTCTGGACGAGGTCCTCAGCTGTTCAAAATGTACTTGCCATACCTGTGCAAAACTGTTTTCTATTTTAGCCCACCCTCTTTTTCTTTGGCAATTCAGAAATAGACCCCTGTGCTGAGGATAATGGCAGCTGTTCCATGTATGCCAACTGTACCAAAATTGCACCAGGCAAAAACATCTGCACATGCAAAGAAGGTTATTCAGGAGATGGAACTTTATGCAGAGGTAAGCATCATGCATGTCTATGGAGATTCTCAGTCATCCAAGTCATGGCTGTCCCAAAGGTGCTTTTTCAAGAGGCAACTGGACTTTCTGGTTTATCTTAGACTTAGAAGATGTTTCACTTCTCATCCAAAAGCTGAAACGTCTTCAAAGAAAAACCAGAAAGTCCAGTTGCCTCTTGAAAAAGCACCTTTGGGATAAGCTTCATACTATTCAAAGCAGATGAAAGGATGGCTGATTTGGCTTTAAAATATATATTTTTTCTTGCCCAACATCACTTTTGTGAAATTGGCAACTATATAAATGGGATTACTAATTAAATATTGGGATAGACCAGTACCCAGATAAATGAATTTAAAAGGAGATGAAACATTTAAAGCATGATAAATGGGATGGTATTATTTCTCTTGCAGAGAAGTTGCCTTTTTAATTTATTTATTAAATTTATATGTCACCCATCTCAATGGCAACTTTGGCTGCCTTTTACTTCAGCCCAGGCAATCAGTGCTTTCTTAAAATATACATGTATATTTCTTCACTGGCTACTTCACTTTAAGCGAGGCAGATGGCAAAATAATGTGGACATGATCACTGAGTAATGGAGAAGAGGATTCTTCACCAGTGATGGTGACAGCTTACTAGGTTTACCATTAGAATGAATGTCATTGTTTGCTCCATTTGTAGATGGGATATACTTTGTAACTGTATGAATGTTCCACTTGGGAAGGTAAAAACTGCTTAAAAGTTTTTTTTCTGTACTGTTCTTTCGTATTGTATTGTTTTTCCCTCATCGATGATGAATTTTTACGAGGAACATTTGGGACATTTAGAAAGATCAAAAATGTGTCCTGGCTTATTCTTGCTCATTGCACTTATCATTGCACAAGTTAACAGGCTATTCACTGATTCGTATCTTCTGAGACCTTGTTTTGTAACATAGTCATAGTTTGCAGTGGAAGCAATCTGATATAATGTGCATTTCTTCTATGTGTAGAGCTGGATCGGTGCTTAGAAAACAATGGAGGATGCCACCAAAATGCAACATGTGTTAAAACAGGGCCAGGTTTGGTAAGCAAATTTTTATCTTATCCTATTTTGAATAATATATTTATAATTGAAAAACAGCGAAGAACATGTCACTTAATACTGAAATATCCATGTTTGTTTCCTATCTTACCCCACATAATTGTAATTTTTATTTTTATAATATTTGACAGTGGAGCCCCTCGTTTCCTTTAGAGCCTTAGCTAAATAAAGTTGTTGAGCAGTCACTTCGTTTCCTCTATTTGGGATAAGTTTTTCTGTTTCCTGTTTATAATGGCACAGGTAAATCTTCCTGTTTGCTCAAGCCTTTCCTTGATTCCTCTATGATAAGCCAAATAAAATGATGGTTTCTTTATTAAGTCCTGATTTCAATCATTTTATATTTATTACATAATGTAAGCTCACTATAACATACTTAGGGTATATTGTGTTTATTACTCTTACTGTTGGATGCTTTGGTAGATAAAAGCTGTGAATGCATACTTAAAAAAATTGTGATAAATTCTAAACCTTCATATGAAAAAAGCAATGATACTAACAACAATCATCTGAATTTCTCTTTCATTCTCTGTTTGTATAAAAAACTGCAGGAAATACTTCAATTTTTATAAAGTGTGCTGGGATTTCAATACTATAAGGCAGGGATGTCAAACTCACAATGTTAGAAGTAATGACACAGCTCAAGCATTCCTGGCTAGCTAGCAAATTGGGATGGCAAGCCTGTACCTTTTTATACTTACTTTTCCTTTGAAGCTCCTGCAGTTTGATGGGGTTTGATGTGCCTCTAGCTGAGGTGATTGCCCTGGGTTTTTGTCTTTCCTGCTTTAATGGGTTAATCCTGTTCCTTGTACCTTTGTGTTTTCTTGTCCTAAGAGTTAATCCTGTCACGGGGCAGGAAGAGAGAGTTTTGCAGAGGAGGTATTCAGCAGGTTCTGGGCAGTTCTGGAGAACTGGTAGTGGAAATTTTGAGTAGTTCAGAGAACCGGCCAATACTGCCTCTGACTGGCCCCACCCCATCTATTCTCTGCCTCCCGTTGAGTCCCAGCTGATGAGCTGGGTCTTCTTTGATTTCCCTGCACTGGAAAACCGAGCTGGAAATCAGGTTATCGGGGTGAGAAGGAAGGGAATTTTGCAGCTATCTTTCCCCTGCCACGCCCACCAAGCCATGATCACCAAGCCATGCCCACAGAACCAGTAGTAAATCCCACCACTGGAGTTTTGGCTTATCTTGGAGAGTTTATTTTTTTATCCTGATTCCGCTTATCTTAATGGCTCTACTTAAGTGTTACTTTTGTAACAGCCATTCTGAATTTTTCCTTTCAGCTAGTGCCTCTTGGAAGGGCTGGCTTGAGTCTCTTGGCACTGTTTTCTGAGGTTTCTAGTGCTGTAAGGTTTCTGACACTGTCCTTCTGGGGTATACTTCCCCCAGTATGGTTTGGTTATTTGTGTCTTGCTTTTTTTTAATCTGGGGAGGCAGCTGAATCATCAGCATAAATGGTCACTGATGAGGCAGCAGTAGCATTTCTATTATATCCTGTAAGCTGCATACAGTATCTTCCTTGCCATCTGCTTCATCTCCTTGCTGATCATGCATGGAGTGGTGGATCAAAGTAATTTAAGGTCTAACAACAATGCAACAATGGTTGGGATTCCATCCCCTGGACGAGAGGCAAAGGAAGATACCATTCATGTATACAGGATTGAAAGAGCCCAAGGTAAGCTACAGGTTCTATGGCTGGTGCTACCAAGGGTTAGGCAGTATGGAGGTAGACCTCCTGTAGTTTGTCCTTTACATATTCATCTCGAAGGGTGGCAAGTGTGTACTCACTGTTCTGTTTCCCCAGTGGGAATATCCAATGGCTTAACACACACAGGGCTCATTCATTTGCAATGTGATTATTAACTGATTGTACTCGCCCAACTTTTGCCACTCACAGCACCTGCAAAGCCTGCATATGTAGGATACACTTCCTGTAGCAGACAGAGACGGAAAATGACAAATATCTGCGTCTTTATTGTTGCTGCAGAAGATGTCTTGCAGTTTGTGTCCCTCTGTAGTTCTAAATGTGAAATATGTGATGGTGTTTTTATTTCTCTCAGGTTGCCTGTGTCTGTCTTCCCACATTCACCGGTGATGGGATTAATAAATGTGAATATACTGATCCTTGCTTGGAGGTTTGTTGATGCCCTTTCTTTGGAAGATCTCCTGAATGCTAGTTATTACATTTTTTTAAAAAAAAAGCAAACAATACTATGATAATGGTGTGATTCCACTCATCACAAAGGTAATCCAGGTGCAGGGCCCAACATAAACATTAAAAATAATCTTTTTCCTTAAATAACCAAAATGTCAGGAGTTCGCTGAAGTCATTTGGCCTTGTTGCCCAAATCTTACAAGATTTTGAATGGCAACCTTGTGATATTTCCCACCATGATTTTTTTAAAAATATTTTGTGTAATTTTAGTGTCAGTTTAAAAGTTTGTGCATGCCATGGTACCGTAGGTACCACATTTCCCAGCCTTGATTTATTTGGTAATTCTTAAAAGTTTCCAGTAATAAATTTCACAAGGGGTGGGGGAAATGGAGCTTGTTATCAAGTCCAGTAACCTTGGGTGGTAACAGAATAACATAAGGAAATTCTTCATGTAAATCATTAGTAATAAGAAATAATAAAAGTGTTTTTCACAAGAAAACTATATCCATCAAATGGGTAATTTAAATTTCATGTACTTCAAATTCCTTAAAAGAGAAGGTGAATTCCATTAGGGTACCTTTCTGTTTTAAAGTGTTTGAATTACTGATAGGTTCATGGAAAACTTTAGGGTAGGGGTGTTCAAACTTGACGGCTTTAAGACTTGTGGACTTCAACTCCCAGAATTCCTCCTCCAGTCATGTTAGCTCAGGCATTCTGGGAGTTGAAGTCCACAAGTCCTAAACTTGCCAAGTTTGAAGACCTTTGCTTTAGGGCATGGCATTGAGCTTTCTGTGCACGGTAGTCTTCACCGAGATGGCTACTTTCCCCTTATCCAAAGCTGTTGATTGCTTGCTCGATCGTTGGAAAAGGAGAGGGACTTGCTTCTCTGACAGCTAAGTTTTAAGAAGAGTCATCTAGACAAGTTATGCCTAAAGGAAGGATTGATAACCCCTGATCATAGCTCCAGCTTATTAGCTTTTTCTTTTCTTGATCAGAATAATGGTGGTTGCAGTCCACTAGCACTGTGCCTTAGAAAAGAAAATGGGAAACGAGCATGCCTTTGTATATTGGGGACTGGTGATGGCTTCACATGCCATAGAAATTTATGGCAGGTAAGACATATTTTACTTAAAATTTGCAAAATGTGTGAGCATCCATTCCCAAATGCTGGAAGAGCAGTCTTCCTTCTTAGCATCCCCAAAATTTGTGCTGAGAGTAGTACGGAAAAAGCAACATGTGACATAGTCAGTGACATGGTTGGAAAATGTTGCAAAAAAAAAAAGATAGTTGCAAATGACCTCATGAATTAAAAAATAGTAAAAGATTTCTAATTTGATTATAAAGCAGTTGAACTGTCATTTGAAATAAAATGTAAACAAAACAAAGCTTTTTTTCATGTATGCTATCATGAATGGGATTCATTAGTAAGGGCATAATTCCTATGTTGAATAGTTCAAATATGATTATTATAATTAATTCAAAATTTAATAATGAACTTTCACATATATGAAGAATAATGGCTTCCAGTTCCAAGCCTTTTGGGGCACATGGAAGCCTTGAATCAGAATCAAAGGCAAGATCAATCCGGCCACTGCATTTGGTTGTCAGAGGTCACTGTATCCATGCCTTCATTAATCCTCTGGCCAACCAGTTCAAATACAAATGAAGATTCCAGCCAGAATGTAGGGCTCAAAGCCTGACATGCAACAAATCTGCTTTTCTTTATTATAATTTTGCAATGGGAGAATTTTCATAAGGAATAAGGAATAACTGCAATTGCAGTATCAGAAGCCTGTTACTATGAATGTTTTTAATGTATTTCTTAAGATTCTGAAGAAACGTGTTATTATGAACATATTTAATCTCTCCTTCCTTCCTTCCTTCCTTCCTTCCTTCCTTCCTTCCTTCCTTCCTTCCTTCCTTCCTTCCTTCCTTCCTTCCTTCCTTCCTTCCTCAGGAACTTATTATTAGAAGAAAAGATGCCTATGAATTTCTTCATTATAGCCAGGTAGGTATGAGAAGAATTTCTGTGTGGTAAAACATTAGAGTGGGATCCAGAAAGTTCCTTGCACCATTCCTACAACTGTACAATCAGACTGTACAATAAACCAGAACATCTGGAAAGCATCAGAATGGGAAGGCTGACCTATACAATTCTAGAGAGTCCTTCAACTAATGCAATGGTCTTTTTTGGAGGGGGAGGGGTCTTTGTTCATTTGTTTTTTGAAGCTTAGTTCCTAATTATGCATACAGTGGAATTTACATCCATGTTTTTAGCCAGAACTTTTATGTGTGAACAATTTTTACATCTTTGGCTTTTGTATCTTATTTTATATCTTTTTATATCTAGCTTAATATTGATAATTGTGGAAGTCTCAATGGAAAAAAGGGGTGGGATGGAATGGAATCAATAAAATAAAATACCCAATGGAGAGAACAGTGTTGGAACAAAAAAGGAACGAGGAACTTTTCTGTGATGGGTGCAGAGTTCATAGAATCATCCATTTGAAAGGGACCCTGAAGGTTTTCATGTCTAACCCACTGCCCAGGGCAGGAATATAAACCCAGACAAATGTCAGCCATTTTTTTAAAAAAAAAATCACCAATAATGGAGCACCTATGATTTAAAAAACCAAGTTGTTCCAACATTTCCTAGTTTTTAGTGAGGAAATGGCTTCTTGTTTCAAATTTAAATCCCTTCTATAAAGTTTTCATTTATGGTTCTTGGAAGTTGTGTAAACTAAACCTACACCCTCGTCCCTGTGATAGCCCAGGAAATATTAGAAGATTTTCTAATATTTGGAAGACTGTTTTTCCCTCGCCTTATCTTAGTCTAAACATACCCAGTTTCTTAAAACATTCTTAATCAGATTTATCTCCCAAGCTTTTCCCCTCTCACTGTTCTTTGTCATTTTCCCAATTCCTCAGGTAGTAACCAAAGCCAGCAGCACCCTATTCTAAGGACAGGGGTACTGGTGCAGCATAGAGCTATCATTTCCTGGGAACATGATATTGCAACTCTGCGGACAAGCCCAAGATTACATTACAACTTGCAGCACTTGCAGAGTCCTGCCATGAAAACTGGGGTTTCTCTGAATCCAAATGTCAATACTTTTTCTGTAGATTATAACGTTTGTTTGGTATTTATACTAATCCCTGGACTTCTCCCTGCGCTGTAGGTTCATAGAGTTTTTACGGAAATACTTGGGAAAGGACCATACACCATTTTTGTCCCACATGCTGATAATCTACAGAAAAGCACCACAGTAAGCAGCCTGGGAAAGGTGGCATTTGAAAACCAAATGGTGGCTTTATTCATTGCACTGAAATGTATTTAATGTAAAAGAAAAGTTAGTTAAAAGAACCTTAAGAGGAAGTAGGGAAATTCTGGTTTCAGTTAAACATATTTTTTTTCTCGCTTTGATTCCAAACATAAACGTCTTCAAGTAAATTTGATCTTCCTTTTCAACCTTTTCATTCAAACCCTTGGGCGAGGTCCGTTGGGCAGAATGGGGTACAGTACCATCAATATAAAATGCAAGTAGTCATGCCAGCCACATGACTATGGTGGCACTTTGGCTTAGAAATGGAAATGAGCACCACCCCCTAGAGCTGGAAGCAACTAGCATGCATGTGTGGGGGAACTTTTACCTTTACCTTACCATCAATATGCCATATCTATTGAGCTGGCACACAATTTGGAGATTCCTACTGGACTCTTGCTTGGGGAGCAAGTGGCAATGATGGCTGAGGGAGAGGGCTTTGCACAGATTCAGATCCAAATGCACCTCTCCTGGACCAGGAAGCCTTAGCCACTTTCTCTTTGGGCTATTGCAATGTGCTTTACATGAGGCTGCCCTTAAAGACCATCTGGAATGGAAGCTATAACTACTTCAGAATCTAGCAGCGCGTACAAAGTTTGGAGCCTCTAGGTTTTCTCATGTTACACTCCTATAATGTGAACTGCACTAATTTCTAGTTTACTTCCTGGGGCAAGTCAAGATGTTGGTTATCACCTTTAAAGCCCTAAATGGCACAGGATCAATTTATTTGAGGGATCACATCTCCCTGAGAATATCTGCCCATCCCATAAGATCAAAGAGGGTAGACACACTCCAGCTTTCTTCCCTGCTGCCATCTAAAGAGACTTGGAAAGTGTGCCTTTTCCATAGCTGCTCCTACCTCATGGAACCTTGGCAATCCAGCGGGTCTAGAAAGGCCATTGTGACTGGCACTGAGGTAGACTGAGAAATCTGAGGGAGAGATTTAATTTATAAGTTGTTGGGGCATCCTAATAAGACAATAAAGGCACCAGGTTTTTAGTTTTAGTATTTGGCTTTCTGGTTTATAGTTGTGATATTGTTGGCATCCTCCAAGAATGTACCCTAAGATGGGTGGCCAAAGAAATATTTTAAGTTAATAAATAAATAATTGTTTACGATTAAACTGAATTTTGGTTGTGGCTCAGTTTTCCTCATCAGTACTGATAGTTATGACGTAATTGGTTGATATGTTTATGCCAGGGCTGTCAAACTCCCGGTCTGTGGGCCGGATGTGTCACATGCTGGCTACACCCAATTTAGCAAAGGGGGAAAAAGTCCCAATATGTCACGCGATGCCACTGTGATGACGTGAATTTGACACCCCTGGTTTATGCTAATGCCCAACAGTTCTACATTTTTAGAAGACAAATAGATCATGAATACCAGGTTTTAGCCGTTTTCTATTGTGTTAGATAATAGAAATAGATGCAATAGATGGCATTCATGGGGTATTGCTATTATGTCACTGAGAGCAGCTTATTTCAAACCCCTAAATGAGAAGGGCTTAACCTGTGCTTGCCTTGTACAACCATATTTTCTTTAGTTTTCAGAATGGGAAAAAGCTGGCTGCATCAAAGATCTGCTTCGCTATCACATAGTCATCTGTCAGAAGCTCCTGTCGGATGACTTGGAATCACAGGATTCTCTAACTGCTTTATCTGGTCACAAAATCAGAGTTTCCATGAAGGAGGTATGTGTCATTGTCTCAGTCCTGTTCCATTTCCATCTTAGTCATAAGTCACTTTGCTGCACTTGCTAAGAGAAACCTTATGTGACTGTGTCCCATCAATTCTTTATTTTTCATGGAACTGGATTATGTTTTAGGACCAATGATGATCCTTCTAGAACAGCGGTCCCCAATCTTTCCAGCTTGGCGGCCTGGCAGGGGGGGCATGTGAATGGCAGGCTCTCTTGTGCATGCTTAGCTCCATTTGTGTGAGCGGCACGTGCATATGCCCTCCACTCAGGTGAATGGAACTTTGTGCATGAGCACAGAGCGCTTGTGTTCACGCACAAAGCTCCACTCACCACTTGTGCTCATGCATGAAACTTCACTGGTGTGAATGGAGGGTGCTTGAAAGGAAGGCACTTGTGCTTGCATGTAAAGCTCCACTCATGGGCACTTGCCCATTTCTCCCATGGCCTGATGTTGAACAGGTCGTGGCCCTGTAAATATATATATTTACAGACCCCTCACATCCCAAACATAAACTGTTTTAACTCCTACCCTCAAAACGACACTATAGAGCACTGCACACCAGAACAGCAAGACACAAGAACAGTTTTTTCCCGAAAGCCATCACTCTGCTAGACAAATAAATCCCTCAACACTGTTCAACTATTTACAAAGTCTGCACTACTATTACTATTAATCTTCTCATTACTCCTTATCACCCATCCCCTCCCACTTGTGATTGTATGACTGTAACTTTGTCGCTTGTATCCTTATGATTTATATTGACTGTTTCCAGCATGATTTGATTGCTTATTGTACCCTATGACTATCATTGTGTTGTACCTTATGATTCTTGACTCTTGACGAATGTATCTTTTCGTTTATGTACACTGAAAGCATTTGCACTAAGACAAATTCCTTGTGTCCAATCACACTTGGCCAGTAAATAATTCTATTCTATTCTATTCTATTCTATTCTATTCTATTCTATTCTATTCTATTCTATTCTATTCTATTCTATTCTATTCTATTCTGTAACAAGACTGTTTTCAAAAGTGCTGGAAATGTATTCCCTCTTTTTACCCTCCCAGAACAGTCTGTATTTAAATGATGAAGTAAAGATAATTGAAAGCGACATTGCTCGAGAGAATGGAGTCATACATTTTATTGATGGGATCTTAGCCCCATATGACCTGCAGCATCACAACATGTCGTGCAACCTATCCCAGGTATGTCTAACATAAAATATGCTAGAAAAGGTGAAAGAAGCCCTAATGAGTTTGCTAGTCTTGAAGCTACTGTAAAACTAGATGTTATTAAAAATAATCATGGCTTGTAATGATTCTTATTTCTTATACTATACTCAGTTCTGAGTTAGATGATTTATCCCCTTATTAGGGCACTGTCAGCCCTAGATTCATCATACTTGAATGTAACATATTTTTGTTTTGTTTGAGTGTTCATGCCTGGATGCATATACAGCTTGGATTATTTTCAGAGGTGGAATAATCGGTCTCTGGTCTATATTTTGTGTCTTTTCAGTACAAGCTGCATAATTGAAGTAAAATCTATTTGGACTGCAGCGTTGCACACAATTATCCGCCACTGAATTTATTCCAGAATTGCTGTGTCATTAGTCTGAGTTCGTGTCATTAGCCTGAGTTCAGGGCTATTGCAAGGCAACTTACCGGGGGTGGGATTCTCCCGGTTTGACCCGGTTCTATAGAACTGGTTGTTACCGTTCCCGGTAGTTCAGAGAACTGGAAAATTGGGCCTCTGGCTGGCCCTGCCCCTCTCCACCCGCTTCTCCACTCGCTTCTACACTGCCTGCCCATCAGTCCTTATCACGCATGTGTGACATTGCACACATGTGCAACACCGCTGCCTGCTCTTGCACACCTGCCAGGTCAGCCATTGCTGCCTGCCTTCTGCTGAGGCCCTGCCTTTACTGATCTCCCTGGGTGAGTGAGGCTCTGCAAGCCCTGGTCTCCTTCCCCCCCATACTTGCCTTTTGCTGCCGCCACCGGTCACCTTTCCCCCCACTTGCCTTTGTTGCCACCGCCAGTTGCCTTTCCCCCACCACTTGCCTTCCGCCAAGGAAAACATGGAGAGGCTTGTATAGGATCCAGCCAGGTCAGCGGCTGCTTCTCTCACCTGTTGCTGCACAGTGGAAAGCTTCCAAGTCACCCCCTTCCCATTTGAAATGGCTCCGGGGCAAGTGGAGAAGCAAGTCAGGTTGAATCCTGCTTCTCTCTGCTTGCCCAGGAGCAGTTACTGATGGGGGAGGGGATTCAGAAGCTTTCCGCTGTTTTGGGAAACTTTTGCTCTCCCCAAAACAGCAGCAGGTGATAGGATAGAAACAGCTGCTAACCTGGCTCTAGCCTCCATCAGCTTCCACATGTTCCTTCCTGCTGCTGTTGATGGGAGGCAAGAATTTCCCAGTACAGGACTCTCCAGGGCTCCCCAGGCCTTGGAAACTGGCAAAAAACATAGAAAACCTCAGTCACTAAGACTGTGAGGGATGTTGTAACTGGTCATAAGTGTATGTGCGTGTGCATGTGCATGTCTGTGTGTGCATCACTGTCAAAACACCAAAAACAGGTCGAGTAGCTCTGGGGAGGTCAGTCATAAATTAGAACACTTTCTAAGCAACTGGCCATTAAGCGAGGACCACTTATATTTGGTTTGCCAGTCACATGGCCACCTGGCCACATCCACCCCAGTCACATGACCACCTAGCCACACCCGGCCAGCAAGTCACGCCCACCCAGTCACATGACCACCAAGACACACCCACAAATTAGGCCACACCCACAGAACTGGTTGTTATGAAATCTGAATCCCACCCCTGCAACTTATCCTTGTGTTTTAAACAGGATAGACATCATATAAGATTTACTTGTCACCTCTGTGTATTACAACTGAACATGTACATTCTAGATTGCCAGAAATGGGTAAAGAGGCAGATTTTTCCAATGTAAGACATAAGAATTAGGCCACATCTCTTCCACGCATGTTTTCTAATTAGGCTCTGGAACTGGGATTTTACTGGCAACTTTTCTTTTTGATTTCTTTCCAGAAAACTATTATAGAGGTCTCAGAGGCTTATGGATACAAAACATACAGCAGGCTTCTAAAGGTAATTGAACTGTTCTCTTTCAGCTTCAATCCATAAAATGAAACATAAGTAAAGTAGTTCTTGAGTTGAGCTTGACTACTGGTAATTTCATGGATACATTTGTGCAATTTTCCTGACAACATGGAAGTGGCTTGCTATTATTTTTTCCCAATTAGTATTATTATTTTTAATTCCCAAATCTACCTCAGAGCCATGCAGTTTCCAGATAGCCTGACACCCAAATCTTAACCATCACTCGCTTAGCTTTTTTAAGGTTAGTCAATGTTGGCTATGTGCTGCCATCTAGTCAGGTTCAAATGAAAACCCATCTATCAAAAATACAAAATCATATCGTTTTAAAATGTGGTTCAATGTGCATTTCAGAAGTGGGATTTGACTTCTGATTAATTGGATAAAGGTTTTACTTTTAATAGAATTCAGCTCTGGAGAAAGAAAACATTATCTAGTTCCCTCACTGGCTACAGTGGAGATAGTATAATCTCAGCTTATTTGGCCACTTAAGCAAACCCAGATAAATAGATATAAGGAAGACTTTTCACATGCTATCCTGGATCTGTTTCTCATTTAGCCTATTGTTAGTTAAGAGAGTCTGTAAATTCAACCGGAAAAAATGAAGTTGCCTCTCTTTTTCTCTTGGCACTTTTTTATTCTCAAAATGTAACTTAGACAGAAGGGAGACTTTTCTACCTTCATGTATTTCTTAGTAATTATTAGCAATGTATATTAGCATTCATTAGCAGCTGGGCTAACTCCATGCTCTACATCCCAGACAACCATACGTAGAGCATTTTACATGTGACATTCAATTATTTCTTTATAATTCTTTCACCACTCTGCTCTTGTTCAGGAGTACATCCTTTCACAAGGTCTTCCTGATTAATTCAAATCTCCCAACAAGTATTTGTTCCTTGCAGAACTTTTTTTAGATCCATTATTGAAACATGGAACTTCATAGCTGATAATGTTCCCCCCAAAATCTTTCAAGACTCTAAGCCTATCCTAAAAATGGGCAGAAAGTAGGCTGGAATCTATGGGTAGACATTTGGGTGATTTGCAGTATATTAGAAAAGCTTCCAAATTCTAGAGTTTTAACCATACCAAAAGCAAAAAAAAATTGTTCTCATGAGAAAAAAACATTTTTGGAAATTCTGGCTTCTTTAAATCAAATGGGTATAGATGTGTGTAATTTTTTTTCAAACGCTTTCACCTTTAAGCTTTTAGGAAAGTAGGCAGTTTTGTAAGACATCAGGCAACTATTTAGCCATTTATCACTCACCCCACCCTCCCTAAAACCCTCCAAAAATAATTAACCCAACTTCCAGACTTGTGGATTACAGCTCCCCTATCTCTTCAAAACGGGTGTTGGGGAGGGGGAGGGTTGACCAGCTGACAGTAAGTTGTAAATTCTCTTAGATTAGTGATATCATGCTATTTTACTGTTCTGTGTCTCTCTGCAGGAAGAAGGACTTCTTAATCTGGTCAATAATACCTTACATCAGCCATTTACCATGCTGTGGCCAACTGATGGAGCCTTTAATTCTCTCCCTGCTGAAATGCAAAAATGGTTATATCATAAAGACCACAGGAGCAAATTGTCTGCTTATCTCAGAGGGCACATGGTCAGGGATACAAAGGTAAACCCAAGGTTGAAACAACAGAATCTTTTAAAAGAAGCCCTGCTGGAGCCTAACTTGGCAGAAAACACATCTCCTTTTCATGTCATTTAGACCTGAGTAAAAACTGGTTTTGATTTAATAAGTAAACTGATTAACCAACATTCTATTATTTGATAATTATTTAACCAGTGCAAGATAGATGGGGTAGTACTCAAAGTGGTGTGAGATTCTTTATCCAAATGCTGATTCGCTCATGGTGCTTCATATGGATGATGCATTTATCATACCATGGATCCACAAGGAAATTTACTCTCTGCAAGATCGGTGGCTGAGGTCTTTGGCAGCCTTAAGTGAGACCCGTTCCTATTTAACTTTCTTGAACAGTTAATTACCTAACTGATTCACTGCCAGAAACATTTACTGTCAGAAATAGAGTTTATAATAACAGAGCACAGAGAAGAAAGGCAAACAAGGAAATGAGTTTTCATTCTTTTGATGAAAATGAAACCTTCCCCAATTCCTGTTTATATGGCAATGAATGAAACATATCACACAATCTCTTCAGGTCTATTTTAGCCTGCTTGTATCTGTGGCACATCAATCATTATTTACTCTTTTCTGGTTCTAGGTCTTGGCTTCCAAACTGACAGAATTGTCATCTTTGAGGACTTTGCAAGGTTCAACGATTTCATTTAGCTGCAGCAAAACAAATGCTGTAAGTAAGCACTCCTTTAAATTGAAGCCACAAGAGGACAAACTCATGTTCAATACTGTCCCGTTCAAAATGTACAGGTAGTCCTCACTTATTGACTGCCTTGGCCTTGCAATTACAAAGGTGATGAAAAAGTAAAAGTCAGTCAGTATGTGTTCTCCTGTGCCTGACTTGTTATTTTTTTCCTTTCTCCTCTAACAAAGAAAAGAGATTGCTTCAATAAGGTTTTTTTTAATGCAAACTTCTTTTGCAAACAGCTCGTGCTAGTGCATTCTTTTCAATGTATATTCCCTATCGGGCATCTGCTTACTCTCTTGTAATCCCTTCCTCTCCATGTAATGCATATACAAACATTAATTCCCTTCTTCTAATTATCCCAACCCTGGGTGAATATTCCAAGCAGTGAAAGAATGGAGAAATAGGACTATAAGATTGCCCTTCATTAGTCTAATTCCAGAAATTTTCCCCCTACGTCTTGGCTCACACAATTGTGTGGAGCCATATCCTTCTGCTGCTGTAAAGCAAAGGAAATTTGAACTAAAATCATAAGCATATTGTCACATGATTTCAGGACTAAATTCCTGTCTGTGGGCAAAGTTTGTGTGCAATACTGCATTCTAAACACCACAGCATCATAATCATAATGTCATAACCATAATATCCTAAGTAGGTTTATAAGTTAGGCTAGGGTGTAGATACAGAATGTAGCAGCTGCAAGTATTAAGGGTCATGGGCAGTCGCAAATGAAAAAATGAAGAAGAGGCATGGGCCAAGAAAGAGTAGCTAGGAACAAACGGAGAAGGGTACATTATTTTATACCCTTATGATAATAATGAGTACATTATTTTAGGAGAAGATGGAACGAGCTAGGGAAATTGAACAAAAATCAGAGTATCTGTGAGATAGAAAACAAAGAAAGGGTGCTGATTCTTTGAACCACACTTATCTACATCTCCTGGTAAAATTCATTAGAAAATCACATTGTGGGAAATTCCACTTAAGGTTAGGTTGAGCTCACCATAAATTCGGAGAGCAAAATGGACATTGCCAATGAATTTGAAGTACTTGGTTTTGATTAGGAGGGGGCTGATCGTTTGAGCCACTTTTAATGCTACAACTGCGATGGTTTTTCAGACTGGTAAATTTGATTAGATTTAGTGTGTGTAGATTTTGTACCTTGTTGATAAAGTGTTTTTTTTCTTCATCTACTAGAATGCTTCTGATCTGAGGCAAAAAAAAGTGATAATTTTTTTCAGGAAGCAACAAGTGATAAGGTTTTTCCATATTAGTCAAAATGAAAAGCTGCCAATTCTGGCTCCTGATTCCCTTTTACTGCTTTTTTGATTTGCAGGGTGATATTGTTGTAGACAATGGCAATGCAAGGATTGTCCAGCGGTATATGGAATTCAATGTGGGCATTGCTTATGGAATTGATCACCTTCTTGAGCTTCCTAATTTGGGATCCCATTGTGATCAGCTTCAAATGGTTGAGATTCCAGTGAGTACTTGAAATTTAATTATCAATGTTTACTGATTTAGATAATTACCGTGTTCACCAGAAAGTAAGACCCAGAAACATGATTTCAGAGTGATCAGCCTGCCTTGGCACCCCACCGCTCCAGCGTGTGCACAAGAGCAGCAAGCATGTGGGGACTGAAAGCATCTGCCAGCAGCTTCAGCCCTTGGGTCCTTGGGTCGGCGCATTCTGGGGTTATGCAGAACAGAGGGCACAGAGCAGAAGGCAGGTGATCCCAATGCACTGCACAGGCTGCAGACATGCCAAGAGATACGAAGATGAGCCTCCCGTGGTCACCTGCTGTTCTGGCCCACTGATGCTTGGCTTTCCCCTGGCATATGTGGCACATGTGGATTGCCTGACTCCCCCCCAGACCATTGTCTGCTGCCAGTGTCACCACACAAAAATGAGCCTTCCACAGCCACCCAACGCTATGGCCCAGCAACGCTCTGCTTTCCCGTTGCCCGCATGGCACATCCAGATCAAATGCCTCTGCTTCCGCCTGCTACTTGCACAGGTAATCAACTCACCTGTGCTGGGTGGCCTCCAGCTGCTGCCAGACACCATTGTTCCGTACGCACTCGCCACCTCTTATGCTGGCCACACTCACCTCCTTCTCTAGGGCTTATTTTTTGGGTAGGGCTTATTTTGGGGAAAACGCGGTATCTCCATTTGGTTGATTTAATATCATTAAAGCATTCTCTAGTTCTGGGCTCCCCAACCCTTGGCCTGTGGCCTGGTACCAGTCCGCAACATGCCAGCAACTGGTCCACACAAACAAGCAAAGCTCCATCCATGGGATGCAACCAGCATGCAAAACCATACCACCTTTAGTCCGCGGAAAAACCTTTCTCTATGGAACCGGTCCTTGGTGGCCAAAAAGTTGGGCTTGCTGCTCTAGATAAAAAGAAGACTTTGAGTTAACTTTCTTACACGAATGTTGACAGTGGCAACCAGCACTCCATGCTTTTTTGTAGAAATTACTTTCTAGTTATAAGTCACCTTATCAGGGATATGAGCAGAGTATAAATTTAATAATAATATTTATTTATTTTATTTATTTATTTTGATTTGTCAATTGCTTACAAGATAATAGGTATAAGTATTTACATAGTTATGAATACATGAAATGCGTACACATCAGAAAAATAAAAGAAATAATAGGACAGGGACGGTAGGCATATTGGTGCGCTTATGCACTCCCCCTACACACCTCTTAGGAAAGGGGTGAGGTCAATAGTAGACAGTAGTCTAAGGTTAAAGTTTTTGGGGTTTGGGGAAAGAAACCACAGACTCAGGTAGAGTATTCCAGACATTGACCACTTTGTTTGTTTGTTTGTTTGTTTGTTTATTTATTTATTTATTTATTTATTTTTATTTATTTTATTTGTCAATTGTTTACAAGATAATAAGTATAAGTGTATACATAATTATGAATACATGATATGGGTACATATAAGAAAAATAAAAGAAACAATAGGACAGGGACGGTAGGCACGTTGGTGCGCTTATGCACGCCCCCTACAGACCTCTTAGGAAAGGGGTGAGGTCAATAGTAGACAGTCTAAGGTTAAAGTTTTTGGGGTTTGGGGAAGAAACTACAGCGTTGGGTAGAGTATTCCAGACATTGACCACTCTGTTGCTGAAGTCGTATTTCCTGCAATCAAGCTTGGTGCGGTTAACCTTGAGTTTGTATCTGTTGTGTGCTCTTGTGTTGTTATGGTTGAAGCTGAAGTATTCATTGACAGGTAGGACATTGCAATGTATGATTTTATATACTATGCTTAAATCAGACCGAAGACGGCGTAATTCAAGGTTTTCTAGTTCTAGAATTTCAAGTCTGGTGGCATAAGGTATTCTACAACGAGTAGAGGAGTGGAGAACTCTTCTTGTGAAATATTTCTGGACTTTCTCAATTGTGCTAATATCAGATACGTAATGTGGGTTCCAGACTGATGAGCTGTATTCGAGTATTGGTCTAGCAAATGTTTTGTATGCTCTAGTTAGTAGTGTGATATTACCAGAGAAAAAGCTACATAAGATTAGGTTAACAACTCTTAATGCCTTTTTGGCTATGTAGTTGCAGTGGGCTCTAGCACTTAGATCATTAGAGGTGAGTATTCCAAGGTTCTTTACAGAGCTTGGATCATCAACAAGATCTTGACTATTCAGCTTGTATTTTATTTTCGGATTTTTTTTGCCAATATGTAAGACAGAGCATTTATTTGTTGAGATTTGAAGTTGCCGTTTGTTTGACCATTCTGATACATAGTCAAGATCTTTTTGAAGGGTAGCAGTATTGTCTGTGGTATTGAACAGCTTTACATCATCAGCAAAGAGAATGCAGTTGCTCTTAATATGATCACAGAGGTCATTTATGTAGAGTATGAAGAGAGTTGGTTCTAGAACACTGCCTTGGGGGACACCACTATTGACAGGTACAGAATTTGATAGGACACTCCCAATTTTGACCATTTGTTGTCTGTTTGACAGGAATGTTTCTATCCAGTTATGCAGTTGTCCAGAGATACCATAAGATTTTAGTTTTAGGAGTAGTTTGTCGTGTACCACTGAATCAAAGACTTTACAGAAGTCTATGTGTTTTGCCCTGATCGAGTTTTGGAGTCCATAAGTTTTTGCAGTGTAAGAGTTGCAGATTACAGGATAGTTTTTTTCTAAAACCAAATTGTTTATTAGAGAGTAGGCTGTTTGTCTCTAAGTGGAGGATAATGGATTGGTTATTAATTGATTCAATGACTTTACAGGTGATGCAACATAAGGAGATTGGTCTGTAATTTTCAACTAGGCTGGGGTCTCCCTTTTTGAAGATGGGGTTGACCATGGCTTGTGACCATAGGTTAGGCAAGGAGCTGATCGTGAAAGATTTTTCAAAGATTATGCTTAGAGGTTCTGCTATAGCAGTGGATAGCTTTTTTAAGAAGTAGGCACATATTCCATCCAGTCCAATAGATAGAGATGGTTTTAGATTGCATAGTGCTTTTTCAACACTGTCTTCTGTAAAATCAATATGAATTAGATCATTGTAGTTTTCTGTGGTTCGGCTAGGAAATGCTGGGCATGATCCATTGCTGTTTACAAATACTGAGCCAAAGAATGTGTTAAAGATGTTGGCTTTAATGGTGTCATTGTTGCAGTCTTTACCATTAGGTCCTATCAGGTGTGGGATTGACCTTGAATCTTTTAGTTTGTTGTTTACAAAATTGTAGAAAGCGTGGGTGGAATTGGTGTGTAGAAGGTTTTCCTCTTGTTTAATGTGATAATTGGTGCATTCAGCCTTTATCTGATGGCATAAATTTTTGTATCGGCTTTTGAAGTTGGCAACGTGACCAGATTTGTTTTTCTGCCAGAGTGATCTCTTTTTGGATTGAAGTTTCCTTATTGTTATGGGTAATCTGTTTTGTTTGTTCGTTTGTTTTGGGAGTTGTTATTGGTACATATAGTTTGATTACTCTTTTGACTTCAAGTAAAAATATGTTGTAATGGTTTTCAACAGTATTGCATCCAGTGAATAGAGATTGCCAATCAAGGGATGAGAGATCGTTGTCTATAAAATCATAGTTGCCTTTTTGGAAGTTATAATTGGGGATTATGTTATTGTGATGATTTTTGTGTGGGCATATGTTGAAACAAAAGTCAATCATATTGAGGTCACTGTTGGAAAAGGGTTCTTTAGTTTGTATTCCGTAAATTAAATTCAAACTATTGCAGAAGATGAGATCAAGGCAGTTGTTAAGTCTAGTATTGTTGGTTACTAGTTGTTCCAGTCCCAGATTTGTAACAGCATTGTAGAAGGTTGCATGTATGGGTTCAGTTGTACATTTGTTTAGGATCCAGTTAATATGAGGTAGATTGAAGTCACCAAGAAAGATAAAAGCATGTCGGCAGGATGTTGCCCATGTTAGTAATGAATTTAGCTTGTTTATATGTTTGATGTCCATCAGTAGGACAGTTGTTCTTTAAAAAGTCTTCAAAAACACTTCTGTTTCTATTAAATTACATTTAAAAAAAATCCCTCTCACCATCATGGCAATTTAACTTAAGGTGAGATAGTATAATCTGTATGTATTCTACTTGTTTTGCAAGTTTTAAATTATAAAACACAATTAAATGCATGATAAAAAATACCCCAAACCATCTCATGTCTGCTATTAGGTTGCAGCCTTTGTGAGAAAGGAAAATCTAACAGATTTTCAGAAGAAAGTTAAAATGGCTTCTTACATACTTGCCTATTTTTCCTGCTTTCCTATTATGTCTTCCCAGGACGCTACATGTGGTACTTGTGGCTATGAGAAATCCTGTCCTTTTGGATCAATGGAAACGGTAAGCATCCCCAGAGAAATGATGGATTCACAATTGACAAGATGTGGATAATAAGCAATTCTATGGTCATTCACAAGATATTTTACAATCAAGCGTTTGAGAGGCAGAACATATGCCCCTAATCCCAAGTGAAAAGGTACATACAGTGGATATAGAAAGTCTACACACCCCTATTAAAACTTCTGGTACTGTATTTGACCAGACCAGGATAAAATAGATAGAATAACTTTATTGTCACTTTGAATATACACTAATCAGCATACATTAAAATGGAATTTCATTGTATATAGCTTTCAAAGGGTCAGTACCTCCAATATACACTACATAAACATGACTAAATAAATAAATACAGACCATAAAATGCACATTAGCTTTAGAGGAAGAAAAAAAAAAAAAAAATCCTGGCCTCTGTCTCCCAGCATCCATCCGGTATTCATCTGGCTAGCATCCTTGCAGCAAAGAGCAAGCAAACAGCCTGGTCAGCCTCAGCACGTTATCACAGCCCAGGACATGGCTTGTCAGGGCTCCACTTCATTGCGCCTACCACCAGTCAACTGAACTAAACTGCTGCCACTTCTGGGGAATGCTGGAGCATTCACTGCCAAGCAGCTGATAGGTGGTTGGATTGGCCTCCCAGAATAATGCCAGGGATGGCAGGGATGGACACCACCTATTGCCACTGCTGCCTATCACTGCTGATTGCTGCTGCTGCCATTCGCTATCAGTCACCACCTATTGCTACCTATTGCCATCGATAATTGCCGGTGGCAAATAACGGTAAACAGTGGCAACAATAGGCATCGGCAATGGGTGGTGGCAGCAATAGGTGGCAGTGGGGATAGGCAGCGGTGGCGATAGGCAGTGGTGATGGTCCCCACTGCATAGGCCAGCTGATCAGCAGTGTTCTGGGAGGCCAATTGGTGATTGGCGGCAGCAGCAATTGGCAATAGGTGGCAGCGGTGATTCCTGCCACCTACAACAGCTGATTGGTGGAATTCCAGGTGGCCGATTGGCAGCAATTGGTGGCTATTGGTGGCAAACGGTAATCGGTGAATGGCAGTGGCAGTAGGTGGCAATTGGCAGCACAAATCCCCACCGCTTAGAACAGCTGATTGGTGGTATTCCAGGAGGTTAATCCAACTGCCAATCAGCTGCTTGACAGCAAAGGCTCTAGCATTCTCCAGAGGCAGTGAATGGCAGCACTGCGCCAACCCCCTCCCTGTGTATAGATGCACAGACATTTCCACCCACTTTTTTTTGGGGGGGGAGTGCATCTTATAGTGCAAAAATATGGTATATGACACAGAGAATCAACACAGTCTAGTCTAGATGTATTCATATACATGGTGAGAAAAATGAATCTTGCAAGTTTACCAGAAGGATAGGATTGGGAACAAAGCTGTTACAGAATCTGGAGGTCCTGCTAGAAATACTTCAAAACCTCCTCCCAGAGGGGAGCAACAGAAACAGACCATAAAGTGGGTGTGTGGGGTCTCTAACAATGTTTTGAGCTCTAAGCACGTAGCACTTATAAGCAGTATCCTGAAAAACAGGAAACTTCCTATAATCTTCTCTGCTGCCCTTACCACTCTCTGTATGGATCTTCTATCTAAGGCATTGCTGCCATCACTCTCAGGCCTCAGACAGATTTAGATTTCTAATTACTTAACACATAAATAGGAGGAAGTTCCCACATACCTTGCAAATTGAACATATAGTTTCATCCGAAGAATCGAATTTCCAACAAAAGGCAAAAACAGTTTTCTTTTTCCAATAGGGGGAAATCCAGACTTGCTATTATGAATATGAACCTTTTGAGTTTTCAAGGAGACACCATTGGCGGCAATACCCGAGAGTGCCATTCGCTCAAAACCGACCGAGAAAACCTTCCAGAAGGGGATGCAAGAAAACATGCCTTACCACCAAGTGGGTACCCCAATGTTGTGCAAACCACTATGGAAAGAACTGCCAGGGTAAGGAATATTTATCAAAATTCCAGGCAAAATAACATGTTTTTGGTTCCTTACTTGGTAACGATAATGGGAACAGCAGTTGCTAAAATTAAAACAACAATTTGTTTTACCATCTATGGGCTAAAATGTCCTTGTTAGGTTTCACATCCTATAATTGTTTCTAAAGTTCCTTTCAAGATGCTTAGTTTTCTATGTACTGCTGTTGACCAATACCAGAGCATATCTTAATATTCATGCACTTAATAATTTCTTTTGTATCTTGATTGACTTTCATTTTTCCTCCTCCTTGCCAAAAATATCATTTATCTTCTTGTGTGTAGTAAATATTCCATTGAATGGTAAGAAATAATGGATTTTCCCATTGTCTCTTAGCAATATTTAAATGCTGAATTGCAACCAACGCTGGACCAAATCGATAAGCAAACCACTTTTCCTGATTTTCATAGAAGTTATTATGTGTACTGGAGAACCTGTGCATTTTCTATACCACACAATTCTAAGTGCACTGCAGCAGATCCTGCATCTAACTAATTTTGAAAACATGGTTGGCACTTAAATGAAAAACCCTAAAATGCCAGACATAAAAACTCCTAAGAAAAACCACTTCATGAAAATGACCTTTATTTAAAGATGAATTTGCCATTTATCTTCAACTTTGGCCCTAAATTTCAGTGAATACAATGGGACTCACTCCTTACAAACTTTGCTTAGAGCTTCAGATTAGTCAGATTCCCTTATTTTGACCTCATATGATTATAGATCTGAAATCTCACTATTCGGGCGGGCATTCACTATTAATTCCATGGTTTGCTTATTGTCCAAAATAAGGTGGTTACTACATAAAGAATATTCTTGGTTGTTCTGAAGTCAGATTTCTCTAAAGCCGGGCTAAACACCAGAACATATGAAACCTAAATATCTGTGAAATGAATTATCATAACCATTGCTATAATAGTGCAAGCTAGTTTGCCCTCCGCTGCCCGTGCTACACCGCGGATAGGTGTGCAGGTGTGAAACCAAATGAACTAGCAATTTGGCTATCAGGATTACTCTGCAAAGTGTAGATCTCCCTGACAAATGTACGCCATTCAATAAATAAAAACCATTACTATATACATGGGCAAATCTATGCAAGGCAGGATTTATTAAAAGATACAGAACACCCCTTATAGCATCATGTGAAACCTTTCTTTTAGAATAGATAAAAAAGGTAACCAGCAGAAAGTTTCCCTGACTTTTAAAAACTGAAATATTAAACCAAATTTTATTCTTCATCTTCCTAGGGTTTTTTTTTTTAAACAGTTTGTGTGTACAGTACAATCTTGAAGAAAGTTATCTCTAAGGATAATTTTAGATGTGTACGATATCTGACAATTCTGCTAACAATTGCAGTGATTAAGAACCTAAACTAACTGCAAAGCACTCAAGAAAAATGAAGGATTATACACACCCAACACATTAAGTTTCTAAGATGGAGGAAGTTATTACCTGTAGCTTATAACACAGTTGTTTCTAGGAAAAGGGTAAAATTATATGACCAAATAGACTGGGGTCCCCTTAGAAAGCCACTATGACTTCATTTATTCTTTATTTCTCAAGTTATATATTTAGTTGAAAAATACGTGTCGGTTTTGTCTTTTTCAGTGTGTCCCGGAGGGCTCGAAGCACCATGCCAAAACCGTGGTACATGTGATGATGGATTTAAAGGCTCAGGACAGTGCAATTGTAGTGCGGCTTTTGTTGGAGTGGCTTGTGAACTCTGTGCTCCAGGGTATTATGGGGCAGACTGCACAAGTAAGCTTGTATTTAGCTCTTCCTCACTATTTGCCTTGATGGTATCCTTTGCCTTTTCTTTGTAATGCATGTGTATATATATATATATATATATATATATATATATATATATATATATATATATATATATATTATATATATGGATCTTTGGTTGTTCGGGTTTTCTCCGTGTAAGATTCGAAGTATCTAGGCAACGTTTCGATGAAGTCTCATTCATCATCTTCAGGCTTCTGTCTTGGCTCTGTGCTTCTCAGAGTGAGAAGAGTCAGAGTCACTCTGAGAAGCACAGAGCCGAAGACAGAAGCCTGAAGATGATGAATGAGACTTCATCGAAACATTGCCTAGATACTTCGAATCTTACGCGGAGAAAACCCGAACAACCAAAGATCCACATACAAATACCCCGAGAACCTCAGAAAATATATATATATATATATATATATATATATATATATATATATATATATATATATATATATATATGGATCTTTGGTTGTTCGGGTTTTCTCCCGCGTAAGATTCAAGTATCTAGGCAACGTTTCGATGAAGTCTCATTCATCATCTTCAGGCTTCAGAACAATCAGAACACAGCCAAGCCCCCACCCAATCAAGTCCCACCCCACTGGCAGTTAAAAGGAGGAAGCAGCTGCAATCTCACATTACTCTGAAAAGCACAGAGCCGGAGACAGAAGCCTGAAGATGATGAATGAGACTTCATCAAACGCTGCCTAGATACTTGAATCTTACGCGGGAAAACCCGAACAACCAAAGATCCACATATAAATACCAAGAACCTCAGAAAACAAATATATATATATATATATATATATATATATATATATATATATATATATATATATATATATGTAGATCTTTGGTTGTTCGGGTTTTCTCCGCGTAAGATTTGAAGTATCTAGGCAACGTTTCGATGAAGTCTCATTCATCATCTTCAGGCTTCTGTCTCCAGCTCTGTGCTTCTCAGAGTAATGGAGATTGCAGCTGCTTCCTCCTTTTAACTGCCAGTGGGGTGGAACTTGATTGGGTGGGGGCTTGGCTGTGTTCTGATTGGGTGGGGTGTGTTCTCATTGGTAGGGGTTTGGCTGTGTTCTGATTGGTTGGGGGTTAGCCGTGTTCTGATTGGTTGGAGCGTGTTCTGTTCAGGAGGGGCTTGGTTGTGCTCAGGTTAGTTTTAGTTGCTGGGGATTTGAGCTGGAGAGTTGTGATCTTGCTGTTTGGCTTCTAGTTCGTGGTCCTGCTGCATCTTCATAGTGGGTGTTGGTTTGCTTCATGTATGGCTCAGAGGGGTTTGAAGTGGGTAGTGATGCAGCTGCAGTGCAGCTTCTGGTCCATGGTCGTTTCTCATTTTCTGAATGGGTGGGAGTCTGTTTTCTACATGGAAGTGTGGTGGTGGCATCTTGTGTGGCTCTCATGGGTGTGGGTCCAGTGTCCTTCTTCATGTTAGGTACTCGTCTGTTCATGAGGGCGGGTTTCCAAATGGCTGGAAGGCGGGAGGTGTCATCTCGTTTGTTCATGCTGTGTGGGCGTTTTTCTATCTCTATGGCTTCTCTGATTATTCTCCTGTTGAAGTGTTCGGTTTTGGCGATAGTTCTGGTATTTTTAAAATCAATTTCATGTCCTGTGGCTTTGAGGTGTTGGACCAGGGAAGAGGTCGTTTCTTCTTTTTGATTGAGTTCTTATGTTCTTCAATGCGTGCGCTTATTCTTCTGTTAGTTTGTCCAATGTATGTGTTAGGGCAGGCTGTGCAGGGGATTTCGTATACTCCTTGGTTTTCTAATTCGATTTTGTCTTTGGGGTTTCTTAGGATGGTGGATATTTTTTTGTTTGTGCAGAATGCTGTTTTGATGTTGTGTTTTTGGAGGATCTTGCTAATTTTGTCTGTAGTGCCTTTTATATATGGGAGGAGGGCTTTTCCGTTTTCTTGTTCTCTGTCTTGGATTTTGGTTGGGGCTTCTTTTTGGATTAGGTGGGTAATCTTCTTTCTTTGGAATCCATTGGCTGTGAGTACGTTGGTGAGAGTGTGTAGTTCGGTTTTTGGTGTTGTTCATCGGCTAAGCATTTTGTTCTGGAGATGAGTGTCTTGGCTACGGAATTGATCTGTGCTGGGTGGTGGTGTGAGAGTGCATGTAGATAGCGGTTAGTATGTGTTTTCTTCTGGTAGATGGTGTGTCCTAGGGAGCCATCGGATCTTTTGTATACCAAGACATCTAGGAAGGAAGTTGATTGTTGGCTTCTGTTTCCATGGTGAATTGTATTTTGGGGTGTAGACTGTTGAGGTATGTGAGGAAGTTGTTCAGTTTTTCTTTCCCGTGTGGCCAGATTATGAAGGTGTCATCTACGTATCTGAGCCAGAGTTTGGGTTTGTGGTCGTATTTTTCTAGAGCTTGTGTTTCAAAGTGTTCCATGTAGAGGTTTGCGATGACAGGTGAGAGGGTGATCCCATAGGTGCTCCTTCTATTTGTTTGTATTTTTGTCCATTGTAGGTGAAGTAAGTATTGGATAGGCAGTGGTTGGTTAGATCTAGGATGTGCTTGGGGGGTTGTATTTGTTTTGGATGGCTGTCAAGGCTTCTTTTATTGGCACTTGGGTGAAGAGGGATGTGACATCGAAGCTTACTAGTAGGTCGCTAGGTTGTAAGTTTTGTTTCTTTATGATCTCGATGAACTGGAATGAGTTTCTTACGTGTGAGTTGATGGATTCTGCATAGGGTTGTAGTTGTTTGGCAAGAAATTTGGCCAGGTTTTGTAGAGGTGAGCCTATGGAGCTGACTATTGGTCTGAGTGGGGTTCCTTCTTTGTGTATTTTGGGGAGACCATAAAGCTTGGGGCATCTGGATGATTTTTCTCTGGGTATGATTCCTTGCTGGATTTCTTCACTGATGGGGGAGGCTTTTATTTTGGATTTGGTAGTTTTTCTAGGTAGGTGGTGGGGTCTGTCTTTAGGGGTTTGTATGTGGGGTCTTGGAGTAGGTTGGTTAGCTTGGTTTGGTAGTCAGATGTGTTCATTACCACTGTCGCATTGCCCTTGTCTGCTGGTAGGATTATTATGCTGGTGTCTTCTTTCAGGTTAAGTAGTGCAGTTTGTTCTTCTTTGGATAAGTTGCTTTTGGGTGGTTTGCTAGTGCAGAGGATGTTGGTGATTTCGAGTCTGATTTTGTTAGCATCATCAGGGTTGGTTTTGGTCAGGCTGGTTTCAACTCCACATATGATGGTTTCTGTGGGGATGTGTTTGGGAGCGACAGCAAAGTTGAATCCTTTTGAGAGGATCTTGGTTTCAGCTTCAGTGAGGATCTTGTCTGAGATGTTGTGCACTGTTTGTTTCATGTGTGGCTGTGGGGGGAAGAGTTGGTTTCTGGCATTGTTGTAGTTTCTTGAGTTTGTTGGTCTGTGTGTCTGTCTTGAGGATGGTCTGTGTTTCGGCTCTCCAGACAGCGAGTTGTTTGGTTTGTCCCAAAGTAGAGGGTGAATCTTGTTGCTGAGTTTGAGGTGGAGTGTGAGGAGATCTTTGTTGATTTGGTCTAGGAGAAACCTTTTTGTGTGAAGTTCATTTCTAATTAGGGCCAGTTCTGTTCTTTTAAGGATGCGTTTGGTGGCTGCTCTGTTGGTGTGGAATTTCAATTGGAAGCTTGTGGGAATTAAATTTTGATCTCGGCAGTTGCATAGGAATGCAAGGTCACATAAAATGGAGGCTCTTTGGACTTCAAGTTTTTCATAAGTCCTGGTCAGATGGTGGGTTTCCTCCCGTAGAGGTGCAATATTTGTTTTCTGAGGTTCTCGGGTATTTATATGTAGATCTTTGGTTGTTCGGGTTTTCTCCGCGTAAGATTTGAAGTATCTAGGCAACGCGTTTGATGAAGTCTCATTCATCATCTTCAGGCTTCTGTCTCCAGCTCTGTGCTTCTCAGAGTAATGGAGATTGCAGCTGCTTCCTCCTTTTAACTGCCAGTGGGGTGGAACTTGATTGGGTGGGGGCTTGGCTGTGTTCTGATTGGGTGGGGTGTGTTCTCATTGGTAGGGGTTTGGCTGTGTTCTGATTGGTTGGGGGTTAGCCGTGTTCTGATTGGTTGGAGCGTGTTCTGTTCAGGAGGGGCTTGGTTGTGCTCAGGTTAGTTTTAGTTGCTGGGGATTTGAGCTGGAGAGTTGTGATCTTGCTGTTTGGCTTCTAGTTCGTGGTCCTGCTGCATCTTCATAGTGGGTGTTGGTTTGCTTCATGTATGGCTCAGAGGGGTTTGAAGTGGGTAGTGATGCAGCTGCAGTGCAGCTTCTGGTCCATGGTCGTTTCTCATTTTCTGAATGGGTGGGAGTCTGTTTTCTACATGGAAGTGTGGTGGTGGCATCTTGTGTGGCTCTCATGGGTGTGGGTCCAGTGTCCTTCTTCATGTTAGGTACTCGTCTGTTCATGAGGGCGGGTTTCCAAATGGCTGGAAGGCGGGAGGTGTCATCTCGTTTGTTCATGCTGTGTGGGCGTTTTCTATCTCTATGGCTTCTCTGATTATTCTGCTGTTGAAGTGTTCGGTTTTGGCGATAGTTCTGGTATTTTTAAAATCAATTTCATGTCCTGTGGCTTTGAGGTGTTGGACCAGGGAAGAGGTCGTTTCTTCTTTTTGATTGAGTTCTTATGTTCTTCAATGCGTGCGCTTATTCTTCTGTTAGTTTGTCCAATGTATGTGTTAGGGCAGGCTGTGCAGGGATTTCGTATACTCCTTGGTTTTCTAATTCGATTTTGTCTTTGGGGTTTCTTAGGATGGTGGATATTTTTTTGCTTGTGCAGAATGCTGTTTTGATGTTGTGTTTTTGGAGGATCTTGCTAATTTTGTCTGTAGTGCCTTTTATATATGGGAGGAGGGCTTTTCCGTTTTCTTGTTCTCTGTCTTGGATTTTGGTTGGGGCTTCTTTTTGGATTAGGTGGGTAATCTTCTTTCTTTGGAATCCATTGGCTGTGAGTACGTTGGTGAGAGTGTGTAGTTCGGTTTTTTGGTGTTGTTCATCGGCTAAGCATTTTGTTCTGGAGATGAGTGTCTTGGCTACGGAATTGATCTGTGCTGGGTGGTGGTGTGAGAGTGCATGTAGATAGCGGTTAGTATGTGTTTTCTTCTGGTAGATGGTGTGTCCTAGGGAGCAACTTATCCAAAGAAGAACAAACTGCACTACTTAACCTGAAAGAAGACACCAGCATAATAATCCTACCAGCAGACAAGGGCAATGCGACAGTGGTAATGAACACATCTGACTACCAAACCAAGCTAACCAACCTACTCCAAGACCCCACATACAAACCCCTAAAGACAGACCCCACCACCTACCTAGAAAAAACTACCAAATCCAAAATAAAAGCCTCCCCCATCAGTGAAGAAATCCAGCAAGGAATCATACCCAGAGAAAAATCATCCAGATGCCCCAAGCTTTATGGTCTCCCCAAAATACACAAAGAAGGAACCCCACTCAGACCAATAGTCAGCTCCATAGGCTCACCTCTACAAAACCTGGCCAAATTTCTTGCCAAACAACTACAACCCTATGCAGAATCCATCAACTCACACGTAAGAAACTCATTCCAGTTTATCGAGATCATAAAGAAACAAAACTTACAACCTAGCGACCTACTAGTAAGCTTCGATGTCACATCCCTCTTCACCCAAGTGCCAATAAAAGAAGCCTTGACAGCCATCCAAAACAAATACAACCCCCCCCAAGCACATCCTAGATCTAACCAACCACTGCCTATCAATACTTACTTCACCTACAATGGACAAAAATACAAACAAATAGAAGGAGCACCTATGGGATCACCCCTCTCACCTGTCATCGCAAACCTCTACATGGAACACTTTGAAACACAAGCTCTAGAAAAATACGACCACAAACCCAAACTCTGGCTCAGATACGTAGATGACACCTTCATAATCTGGCCACACGGGAAAGAAAAACTGAACAACTTCCTCACATACCTCAACAGTCTACACCCCAAAATACAATTCACCATGGAAACAGAAGCCAACAATCAACTTCCCTTCCTAGATGTCTTGGTATACAAAAGATCCGATGGCTCCCTAGGACACACCATCTACCAGAAGAAAACACATACTAACCGCTATCTACATGCACTCTCACACCACCACCCAGCACAGATCAATTCCGTAGCCAAGACACTCATCTCCAGAACAAAATGCTTAGCCGATGAACAACACCAAAAAACCGAACTACACACTCTCACCAACGTACTCACAGCCAATGGATTCCAAAGAAAGAAGATTACCCACCTAATCCAAAAAGAAGCCCCAACCAAAATCCAAGACAGAGAACAAGAAAACGGAAAAGCCCTCCTCCCATATATAAAAGGCACTACAGACAAAATTAGCAAGATCCTCCAAAACACAACATCAAAACAGCATTCTGCACAAACAAAAAAATATCCACCATCCTAAGAAACCCCAAAGACAAAATCGAATTAGAAAACCAAGGAGTATACGAAATCCCCTGCACAGCCTGCCCTAACACATACATTGGACAAACTAACAGAAGAATAAGCGCACGCATTGAAGAACATAAGAACTCAATCAAAAAGAAGAAACGACCTCTTCCCTGGTCCAACACCTCAAAGCCACAGGACATGAAATTGATTTTAAAAATACCAGAACTATCGCCAAAACCGAACACTTCAACAGCAGAATAATCAGAGAAGCCATAGAGATAGAAAAAGCCCACACAGCATGAACAAACGAGATGACACCTCCCGCCTTCCAGCCATTTGGAAACCCGCCTCATGAACAGACGAGTACCTAACATGAAGAAGGACACTGGACCCACACCCATGAGAGCCACACAAGATGCCACCACCACACTTCCATGTAGAAAACAGACTCCCACCCATTCAGAAAATGAGAAACGACCATGGACCAGAAGCTGCACTGCAGCTGCATCACTACCCACTTCAAACCCCTCTGAGCCATACATGAAGCAAACCAACACCCACTATGAAGATGCAGCAGGACCACGAACTAGAAGCCAAACAGCAAGATCACAACTCTCCAGCTCAAATCCCCAGCAACTAAAACTAACCTGAGCACAACCAAGCCCCCTCCTGAACAGAACACGCCTCCAACCAATCAGAACACGGCTAACCCCCAACCAATCAGAACACAGCCAAACCCCTACCAATGAGAACACACCCCACCCAATCAGAACACAGCCAAGCCCCCACCCAATCAAGTTCCACCCCACTGGCAGTTAAAGGAGGAAGCAGCTGCAATCTCCATTACTCTGAGAAGCACAGAGCTGGAGACAGAAGCCTGAAGATGATGAATGAGACTTCATCGAAACGTTGCCTAGATACTTCAAATCTTACGCGGGAGAAAACCCGAACAACCAAAGATCTACATATAAATACCATGAGAACCTCAGAAAACAAATATATATATATATATATATATATATATATATATATATATATATATATATATATATATATATATATATATCTTCTGCGTCAGATGTCCAAGGGTATTTGAAGATTATAGTAGTGATTTCCCCCTCTTCCACCCAGTCTATGTTTAGTGAAGGAAAGGATGATTTTTATGAGATATCTGCATGATACTCTCTTGAATGTTCTGGGTGATTGAGTGATATAGATAGGATTTGTGTCCTTATGGACTGTTGCCTTCTTCATGTGTTATGCTCAATTCTAAACATCATTTTCATTTTTTTTTGATAAGCCACACCTTGTAAGATACCTGCAGTTGTGACTGAATTGTACAGTTGTGCCTATATGACAATATAGTATATAAAATCATACATTGCAATGTCCTACCTGCAAATGAATACTTCAACTTCAATCATAACAATACAAGAGCACACAGTAGATACAAACTCAAGGTTAACCGCACCAAACTTGACTACAGAAAATACGACTTCAGCAACAGAGTGACCAATGTCTGGAATACTCTACCTGACTCTGTGGTTTCTTCCCCAAACCCCCAAAACTTTAACCTTAGACTGTCTAATATTGACCTCACCCGCTTCCTAAGAGGCCTGTAGGGAGTGTGCATAAGCGCACCAATCGTGCCTACCGTCCCTGTCCCATTGTTTCTTTTTATTTTTCTTATAAATATCTATCTCTTATATTCAAAACTATATTTATTCTTATACCTATGTCTTGTAAGTGATTGACAAATCAAATAAATACTAAAATAGGGTGATGAAAACTAATCTTTTTAAAATCAGGGCATGTTTGTTGGTGCTCTAGACCAGGGGTGTCAAACTCACATCTTCATGGCAGCATTGCGTGACGTATCAGGACTTTTCCCCCCTTTGCTAAACCAGGCATGGGCGTGACCAGCTCATGATGCATCCGGCCCATGGACTGGGAGTTTGACAGCTCTGCTCAAGACAGTCATATTTTGGCACCTACTATGGCTTGGCTCCTCTTCTGATTTTGACTCTTGACGAATGTATCTTTTCTTTTATGTACACTGAGAGCATTTTCTCCGAGACAAATTTCTTGTGTGTCCAATCACACTTGGCCAATAAAGTATTCTATTCCATTCTTCTATCTATTTTGTAGCAATTTTAATTAGGTGCCTCTTGTTTCTTTTCTTTTTTTCTTTGAGTTTTTGAACTTTACAGTTAGGATTTTCAACCCCAGAATTAAAAAAAAAAATTCTTGGAGTTTTTCATCCTATTTACACCAGAAAGTTATGTTTAACCCCCAAGCAGGTACACTGGCTCACAGAGTAAGCCATTACTGCTTTTTTAATAGTGTTATCTGGAAATCTTTTCAATTTTGGCACCCACTAAAATTTGGCACCCATAGGCTGGTACCTGCTTGGCCTTAGCCTAGAGCTGGCTCTGCCTTTAATGCTAATATCAAAATTGTTCTTCGGATATACTCAACCTCATTTTGTGTTTCTCATTTTTTGCCTCATACTCTGAATGTTTTAACAGTTCTTTCCGTGTTCTCCTTGCAGGGTGGAAAAGTTAGTGTGTCCCCACCCACCCACCCCAGCTAATAATCTTTCCATCACTCTGTGATTTCCTGTCATTACATTCACTCAAGTGTAGGAAGCCAGGAAGGTTACAGATTTACGAAGAGGAGGATTTACAATAGAAGATAAAACACTCAAATATCCATGGGTGACCTAGTAAATTACTGCTTATCAGGACATTATTAAGATGTTTTATCCCTTGGTAAAAAAAATTAAAATGAGGAAGGATGATTAGTTAAAAAAGAGCTTGGCACAGCATCATACACCACACCACTGTCTACTCCTTTCCTTAGTTGAAGGCTATAATTGTGGCTTCCTTTTCATTGCAGAGTGCAGTTGTTCAGGAAATGGGATATGCAACGAAGGGCTGCTTGGAGATGGCTTCTGCTTCTGCTCTGTGGGATGGACAGGAGAGCACTGCGAAACCAAACTAGGTAAAGCAAATCTCAGGGCTGGCACACTGCAAAGTACAACTCCATAGAGCAGCATTTCCCAACCTTGGTGACTTTCAAAGTATGCGAACTTCAACTCCCAGAATTCATTTCAATGGCCGTGCTGGCTGTGGAATGGTGGCATTTAAAGTCCACACATCTGGAACTGGACATGTTTGGAAAGCACTGTTCAGTGGTGGTATTCGACCAGTTCTGCACGGTTCTGGAGAGCCGGTAGGAGCGATGAACAGCGGAGACCAAACTGGTTCTCTCGGCTGCTCTAATGGGTCTGCTGTTGGGTCCACCTGCCCACCCAAGCTCCCATACTCACCTTTATCTGCTGAATTTGAAGCGCAGTTGCTTTGCGTGGCACAGAAGGGTGCCACGGAGCAGCTGCTGAAGCGACCAGGATTGTGCAGGCTTGCAGGAGGTGAGTTAGAATGCCTTTGTGCATGTTTCGTGTGAGCCCGCACACAAAGCGTGCCCACCAAGCCATGCCCACCGAACTGGCGGCAACAATATTTGAATCCCACCACTGACACTGCCCTAGAGGAAGGCCCAGTAGATTTTATCAAATGCCTTCATTTCTCAAAAAGGTAATAATGCCTATTTTGGGGTGGGGAGGGGGCATCGTTCTACTGGATTTTATAAACTTCTATGGTATTTCAAGCATGTATAACATCTTGGAAAACATTAGAAAAGAAAAACAAACAAACAATTCAATGCATCATCTGTAGTGCTTTAGCCTTGTTTGATTGAAGAAATTGCTTTTTCTTTTTTTTTGTACAAAATGAAATGTTGAATTTCAAAATGTCACTGTCAGCATGCAGGCTAATATATTTTTGAAATCACAGGATTTGGGGAGTTCCTATATCTATTGGGGCTATGGCCAGGGGTGGGATTCAATTTTTTTAACAACCGGTTCTGTGGGTGTGGCTTACTTGGTGGGCGTGGCTTGGTGGTAATGTGACTGGCTGGTGTGGCCAACTCAATATCACTCACATTGAGGTACCCTTGGGCATCTCCTTGCCTGGCCTCTCATGACTATGGGGATGCTGCAATAGTCATAAGTGTGAAAAATGGTCGTAAGTAACTTTTTTCAGTGCGATTATAACTTTGAATGATCACTCCACACAAACAAAGTACCAGCAAAGGAGTGGAAAAAAACTCCAGAGAAGTTCATGAGACAGGAAGTCTAGTTCTGCCAAGAATGTAATAATGGTTAACAGAGAGGCAGTTTCTGTAAGCAACACCAGAATGTTTCCTTCTTGCCTTCCTTACAGGATTGGACCAGTAATTTCTTCTAACAAGCGGTTCTCCAAACTGCTTAGAATGTTAGCAACCGGTTCTAGCAAATAGGTGCAAACTGGTAGAATCCCACCCCTGGCTATGGCAAATCTAGACAGCATACTAAAAAGCAGAGACATCACCCTGCCAACAAAAGTGTGTATAGTCAGTGTTATGGTGTCCCAGTTGCAATGTATGGCTGTGAAAGTTGGACCATAAGAAAAGCTGAGCGCCAAAGAATTGAGGCCTTCTAACTATGGTGCTGGAGAAGACTCCTGCAAGTTCCTTGGACTGCAAGGCATCAAACCATTCAGTCCTAGAGGAAATCAACCCAGACTGCTCTTTAGAAGGCCAGATCCTGAAGATGAAACTCAAATATTTTGGCCACCTAATGAGAAGGAAGGACTCACTGGAGAAGAGCCTAATGCTGGGAAAGATTGAGGGCAATAGAAGAAGGGGATGACAGAGAATGGGGTGGCTGGATGGAGTCACTGGAGCAGTCGGCATGAGCTTAAATGGACTCCAGAAGATGGTAAAGGATAGGAAGGCCTGGAGGAACTTTGTCCATGGGGTCACAATGGCTCAGACATGACTTCGCAACTAACAACAACATATGTATTGGGAGAACTCTGCTCCCTCCCTTAATCACATGGACTCAGAATTGATATCCAATCAATACAGGGAGTTTTATCACACTCAAATTTTCATCTTGTTTTTGTCCAAAATCAAGCAAAAAGAAAAAAAAACATGACCCTGATTCCCCAGCAGTACATTGGTAACATGCCTTTCTTTTTTTTAACGATCAAAAGGTTTAAACAATAAACAAAGTCAGACTAGCAAATCATTATAATAAGGGAATGTGAGACCTGAACGATAAGCTGTAAACATCATATTTGGCAGCACTGATGAAAATGACCCTAAAGGACCTTTTCCATCTTGTCCCAGGCAAATAGCCATTTACTGTAAAATTAGCTTAACAAAGTTTAAAGAGCAAAGGAATTTACTAGCAAAGAAAAAAAAAGTTATGAGTCTTGCCCATTTCTGTCATTGCATGAGGTTTTTTCTTTCTGTCCCAACAGTCCTTGGCCACCACTGTACTTGATTTTTTTAAATAATAAAAATAGCAATGAAGACTCCCTTCCCCACTGTCCCAAACACAAAGGTTACTTGCCAGTAGCCTTCTTAAGGTTTTGGCACCAAGCCTTAAGAAGGCTGGTAGCAAGTGGCTACCAGCCTTCTTAAGGTGGCTACCAGCCTTCTTCTTAAGTGGTTACCAGCCTACTTAAGATCTTTGGCTCCAGAGATATTCAGCAGGTTCTGACCAGTTCTGGAGCACAGGTAGCAGAAATGTTGAGTAGTTCAAAGAACCAGCAAATACCACCTCTGACTGGAGATTTTACAGTATCCTTCCTCTGCCACCCCCACCAAGCCAGGCCCACAGAACTGGTAGTAAAAAAATTTGAATCCCATCACTGTTTGGTGCACCTATTTTAATCATCAAATTGAATGTAACAGATTCTGTGATGTTGTTTATTGTATTGTAATTTGTTTTATTTATTTATAGGTTTGATGTTGATTGGTTGCATTCATTGCTTCTATTTGCATTTGGCTTTGATAGCAGTTCAGCCAGACTTTGCATGGATGGCACGGATGGCAATGAACGTGTGGGCAGAATGCACGTTAAAAATCTCTTTTGTGTTCATCATTGCTTTGATCGCAAAGAGATGAACATTCTGAATTTCCCTCTCCCTCCCCTCCTCCCTCTCTCTCATACCGATAGTCCTCACTTAACAATGGTAATTGGGAGAGCAACACCATCACTTAAGTAACACAATTATCAGAGATGATATCACTTATGACAGTAGCTGTGGCAGTACCAGTGGCCTTTGTTAGGCAAATACCGCATCCCACATTGCCCTTTGTGATCTCCTGCTGACTCCCTTGATGACTTGGCTTGCTAGAAGCCAGCAGCAGAGGTCGCAAATGGAGAATGTGTGACACTCATTCACTGTCATCACTTCAAGTAGTCATTTAATGAGTGGTCACTCAACAAGGACTAAAAGTTTGTCAAGAAAATTACAGAAACGAATTCAGGCAGTCTCCAGGAGTTAAAGCTGACTCAAAGCCATACATACATGCATACAGGGGTTGGCTGCTGGGGGTTTGCAGGGGTTCAGGAGATCCTCTAGCTAAGATTCTGCAGTTTGTGGGAACCCACAAATCCCTCCGGCCCCACCCCTCCCAGGAGTCCCTACGTGGCCTGTTTTCGATGCAGGGTGCATGAGGAAGCTCAGGGAGGGCAAAAAACAGGCCTCCTGGAAGTTCGGGAAGGTCAGAATCAGGCCTGTTTCCAGTTTCCAGAGAGCCTCAAGTGCCCAGGGAGACCATTTTTACCCTCCCAGAGATTCAAGAAAAGCCTCCAGAGCCCGGGGAGGGCAAAAACACACACACCCCGCCATGATGCAGGAGGCTGAGTAGGCCATGCCCACCATGCCCACACTCACCCAGCAACCGGGAAGAGACCCCATTGCTAAAATTTTTGAAGCCCATTCATGCATACTGTGGAACCTTGAGTGGTGAACACTTCTGTTCATGACCAAATCGGGTGACGACCAGAATTTTTGCTTCTGTTTTGCTTCTGGTCATGAACAGATCTTAGGGTGGCGACCAAGCAAACCCAAAAATCACCATAGCAATTTTCCCTGCCGTGGCGATTTCCCCTTCAGCGCCATTATTTTTTCTTTTTGGGGGGTCCACGCATACGCAGACAGTCATGCTTCTGGTAACAACCAAATCAGGTTGTGAACGTAGTCCTGGCATGGATTATGGTCGCAACCTGAGGTTCCACTGTACATGCATACATGAATAAATACATACATGCACGCATACATATATTCTTACATACATGCAATCATGCCGTGCTGATTATTTTTATTTTTACCTGAAATCTGTTCAGGACTGCCTATCCAAGAGCAACTGATCCTTAATCTCACATAACACAATTTACTACCTGTTCTCATTCTATCCCAGTTGTGAAAAGTAAGTCATGCAGACAACGGGATGAGAATCAAATATGTTCAGTCCAGCTGTATCATAAGTATTAAAAACATGATCTGGAAAGAAAGGATTTCCTTGAAGTATCTTTGAAAAAAAGGATTTCCTTGAGGTGACAGGTTCATCCATGGCAGTGAAAAGCGAAATAGGTGATTTGGTGAATAAGGTTAATTGGGTAAATGCTGCTCAACTGTTTCATTGAAGGCATTTTAATGCATAGTCATTCATAACTGATTTTTTCTTGCCAGAAAATATGTAGGGCAGCAAGACTCCCTTTTCCAAAGTGGGTAAAAGATTTTTCCGTAATGAGGATTTCCAGTTGTAAAATCCAGCAGAATTGGTAGATGCATTAATGCACAACATTAATCAAACTATGTGTCTAATTCCAAAGTGAATGTATGGATTTGTCTGCTTTGTTCACATATATATTTAGCTGCAGTGCCTCAGTGCTCCCCAGCCTGCCATCCAAATGCTGTCTGCCGGGCTAATAATATCTGTGAATGTAACCTCTATTACGAGGGAGATGGAAAGAGCTGCACAGGTATGGTTGCAATTGCAAAGGGTAAATCTAAACATTTGCAAGCAGTGTTCCAGCCTGTTGTTAAAACGTTAGTATAATTTCAGGACATAAGACTACCTCCTTCACAATAACATTGGGTGCTTCTCTGTTGCAATGCTTCAATTTCATTTTCACACAAGCCCTCCAGTATAAGTATGTCTGGTTTTTCATGCAAGCCACATTATTACAACCAGAAACCTATCTTTCAAACAGTCTCTTCCAAGGCCTGTATGGAGTTTCACTGCTGAGAGTTGTCATCATCATCATCATCATCATCATCATCATCATCATATCTTTAGAGTTATTAGAATCCTAGAAAATCTTTGTCTGAGAAAGTCAGTTTACAATGTAAAGAATTAATTGATAATTCCCAAATAGAGAAGAATCATGATTCCAGATTTATAGATACCAAATCACTGTAGAAAACTTTCTGGAATGATTCCTGAAGATATCATCTTGCCTGAATTTTCCAATCCCTTTTTCTTTTCCTCTTTTAAAATTGAATTGGGCATTGATCAGAATTTTCTATTTCTCGATGAGCATCATTTTTCTGAAAATAAAAACTTAGGTGGGGTTGTAGCGGTAACTATTTTTATGCACAAAATCCTGCTTTTTGTCAATTTTATTTATTCCTTTATTCAATTTCTATAGCTGCCCATCCCAGTGAATGAATCTGGGTGGCTTACAATTCAAAAATGTTAGAGATAAAGAAGAATGTCCAAAAAAGTAACTTATTTTACTGTACTACTTAAATCATTTCAGAAGTATTTTAAGATTGTTTCATCTCCCCAAATACCTTCTGAAGTATGGAAAATAGTAGCTAATATAGCAATAAACTCTCAAGAATAGCATTAGAATGTTAACATACCTCCTTGTTGGTGAGATACATTTTTCAATTTACTCAAACTCAGTGATGCTCACTTGCTTTCTTTGAATTAAAATCTTGTTAAAAATAGTAATAGCACTTAGACTTATATACTGCTTTACAGTGCTTTACAGCCCTCTCTTAGCGGTTTACTAAGAGTCGCCATACTGCCCCCAACAATCTGGGTCCTCATTTTACTGACTTCGGGAGAATGGAAGGCTGAGTCAATATTGAGCCTGATGAGATTTGAACTGCCAAATTGCAGGCAGCCAGCAGGCAGCAGAAATAGCCTGCAGTACTGCATTCTAACCACTGCGCCACCATGGCATGTATTTTGCTTATAACTAAAAATATAAAATAATATGACATTTAAATGATTGAGGAACTGGGTTAGAGTTAGGGTTAGGGTGAGGAGAAACCAGAACCTAGAACATTTTAAAGTTTGGGTTTTTTAAAAAAAAAATCCTATTTTGATTGCATATACAAGCTTTATTCTAATGTTCCAAAATTGACTTGAAGTCAACCCAAGCAGTATCAAAATCTGGAATTTTAGAACAATTATAGAATGGAATTGAGGGAATCTGGTCAGCCTGACTTTACTCCGTAAGTAATAGGCAGATTCAAAAGTTATGCATTACTGAATGGTACTTTCTGATGTAGTGATTGACCAGTGTGGAAGCAACAACGGTGGCTGCAGCAACCACGCTAAGTGCACACAGAATGGAACAGATGTCTTCTGCACCTGCTTAGTGGACTATCAAGGTGATGGCTACATCTGCAATCCTATTGACATATGTGCAGATGGAAGGAATGGACACTGTAGCGAGCATGCAATTTGTATTACCACAGGTCCAGTAAGTATCGGACATAACTCTGCATGCTCATATTTGTAACAATCTTTGTGAAATGAAATCATAAAGATTTTTTGAGAAATTGTTTGTAGAAACTTGGGACTTCTTAACAGCCTCATGACAAATGTCTATGTCTAGGTGACCTTCTTTCGAAGAGATTTTTCCCAGTTGGCTGGAAAAGAAGGACAATGGTGCACAGTGGAATATTGATTTTCTTTTCTTGTCCAAGTATCAAATACTCACTTCACATATTAAACACTATTGTTTGTGTAACTTATAGTAGCTCCATAAATTCCTGTCACATAGGAGGTTTCTTTCCTTCTTAGTGTAAAATTTCGCACTCTAGAAAAAACAGAAACTACTGTATTTAACTAGTTGGCAGCCCGATTTTGAAAACAAAAGTAACTTTCAGATCAACAATAGACCTTATTTTTGAGAAAATAGGAATAGCAATAGCACTTAGACTTACATATTGCCTCACACTGCTTTACAGCCCTTTCTATGCAGTTTACAGAGTCAGCATATTGACCCTAACAATCTGGGTCCTCATTTTTACTGACCTCGGAAGGATGGAAGGCTGAGTCAACCTTGAGTTGAGTGAGATTCAAACTCCTGGAGTGAGCAGTGAGTTAGCCTGCGATACTGCATTCTAACCACTGCACCACCAAGGCTGCACCCCAAGGAATAGCAATAGCAGTTAGACTTATATACCCCCCATGGTATTTCACAGCACTCTCTGGGTAGTTTACAAAATCAGCATATGGCCCCCAATAATCTGGATTCTCATTTTATTGACCTTGGGAGGATGGAAGGCAGAGTCAATCTTGAGCCCCATCAGGATCAGATTCCAGGCTTTGGACAGAATCTGCCTACAATACTGCATTCTAACCACTGTGCCACCAGGGCTCAAGGAAGTGACATTTTAGGGAGTGCAAATGCACAGAAACCTCAAAGCCCAGATCCCTAGCTACATAGAATATTTTTCCTTATATTGGAAGTGTAGTGAAAATAATAGCAATAGCACTTACACTTATATACTGCTTTATAGTGCCTTACAGCCCTTTCTAAGCAGTTTACAGAGTCAGCATATTTCCCCCAACAATTTGGGTCCTCATTTTACCCACCTCGGAAGGATGGAAGGCTGAGTTAACCTTGAGCCTGGTGAGATTTGAACTGCCAAATTGTAGGCAGCTGGCTGCAGAAGTAGCTTGCCGTACTGCACTCTAACCATTGCGCCACAGAGGCTCCTATAATGCTACAATCTAGAAAATAAACTGTTTAATAACTGTGGAAAAGGAGATTTAACTGACTTTTACTGTTTCATTTGGCTTGCTGCTGAGTTCTTTTTGTATTCCATGCTCTTTGCTGTCTACCACTGTTTTGATTGTCTGCTCTGGCTGTTAAGAGTGCAGTAATGCTGGGTTCCTTGCCTTGCAGAATACCCGGAGGTGCGAATGCAAGGCGGGTTACGTTGGAAATGGATTACAGTGCTTCAAGGAAGTTATTCCCCCCACAGACCGTTGCTTGGAAGAGAACGGGCAATGCCATGTGGAGGCTATTTGTACTGACCTGCATTTCGAGGGTAGAATTTTTCCCCCTATTCTGTGGTCCCTTGGATGATCTTGTCATTTTTTTCTACTTTCTACTGTATTACTTAGGGGAGGGGGAGTTTCTCACTTTTGGAGAGGAGAGTCTCATCCCTTACACTGGCATAGTTAAAGATGCCCTTTGTGATCTGTAAAGGCACATAATTGGTCAAGTCCAAATCAGATTTTTTTTGGGGGGTCTCTTACTTTAGAATAATCTAAATGTATTAATTTGCTTCTCAATTCCTCCCCATTTTTTTTCTCCTTGTGGCATACTTCTCCTTTCTTTGGAGGAAAAGGAATGAATGGGATGCTGCCGTGCCCATATAGACTAGGGAGACCAATGTCTGATCCAATGTGATTTTTCTTATTCTTTGGATGAAATTTTATTCAATAGTCTTGGATTTAGTCTTAGAATATTCTCATTTCTTTGAACATGCATTTAATTAACTTCCTTTTCTAATATCATTCCTATTTCTGCCATAATCCTTGCTTATCCTTTGTTTAGATATCCATTAAAATCCAGGCATTTAGAATAAAAATATTGAACGTCTCCTCTAACATTTCAAAGTGTCTTTTTCCAAATCTGACCCACATCTCAACAAAGCTTAGTAGACATAATATTCTGTGATTGTTCTCCAGACAAAACAGTTGGTGTGTTCCACCTGCAGTCTCCTTCAGGAAAGTACAATTTTACCTATGAAGAGGCCGAAGCTTCGTGTGCAGCTGAGGGAGCTACCCTGGCCACTCTTCAGCAGCTGTCTGCTGCTCAGCAGGTAACAAGGCAACACAGTGATATCAATTCATTTAGTGTCTCAGGTTTTGGTCTGTGTGATCAGTCACACTAGATGTGCTTTCCTGGTTGAACTTTGTCTTCTTTGTCCGAAGAAGCTTTAAAACTCCCGATGGGTCCCACTGGAGTCTCACTTTTTCATCTACTTCACATTGAAATAACGAATTTAAACTAATTCAAAAAGGAATCCTTCAGGAGATGTCATCCAATTCTTTCTTTAAAGAAAAAAGTGAATGACTCAATGTGAGTGTATTTGTTTTCGTACCATGAGATGCTGGCAGCCATGCAGAGAAAATGAAAAGTTGCTTGTTTCAAGCCAGACAGGGCATAGCCCATTGAGTGCCACATTAAGAAAGCTTCAGCTTATTATTATACAAGGTTTAAGTTTATTATTGTACAAGACAATCTTGTCAAGGTATGAATAGTCAGAAATATTTGTTGAAATATATCTGAGTATTGAAATAGCAATAGCAATAGCACTTAGACTTATATACCGCTTTACAGTGCTTAACAGCCCTCTCTAAGCAGTTTACAGAGTCAGTGTAATATTGCCCCCCAACAATCTGGCTCCTTATTTTACCCACCTTGGAAAGATGGAGTCAACCTTGAGCCTGGTGAGATTTGAAATGCCCAATTGCAGTCAGCCAGCAGTCAGCAGAAGTAGACTGCATTACTGCACTCTAACCCCTGTGCCACTGTGGCTCTTATGTTTCAAATGTTTTCAAATGTTTTGAAAAGCCTGTCTTTCTTCTTTTTCTAGATGGGGTTCCACCTCTGTATAGTAGGTTGGCTTTTTAACCATACAGCCGGTTACCCAACGGTATACCCAAGTCAGAACTGTGGTACTCATCATGTGGGCATTGTAAACTATGGCTATCGTAACAATGTCAGTGAAAAGTGGGATGCCTACTGCTATCAAATTCAAGGTGAGAAAATAAATGAGGCCATAAGTGTCATCTTGTTTATGCCTTTCCCCTGCATAAGAACTCTTACAAAATCTTAGACTTTGTCTCCAGTGCAAATACCACCAAATTTTGTTTCTTTTTCAGATGTACAGTGTAATTGTAAGGATGGGTACATTGGAGATGGCTATTCTTGCACAGGCAGCCTTTTGGATGTGCTGGCTCAACAGGCAAACTTTTCAGTCTTCTATTCAGTAAGTTTTAATAGTACTTTAATCCTGTAGCTTTGTTGCGATGGATATATTTGTGAATGACCAGTGAAACATAAGCAGTAATTATGAAGATGATGGTATCTTTTTAAAAAATTGCTAGTGATAATTATTCCTTCCTTCAAGCCTGGTTCAGATACATCTATATGTCACACACTATTATTCCAAATACATGCTCTGAATTTAGAGAAAATATATTTGGAAACTTTGGAGAAAAATATTTATTCATACCAAAAGTTACCAACATGTAAGTTAATGTTTGCTCAATGTTGACTGCTTTTCAAATCTTTTTGAATTTGAATTCAAAAAGTACTGTAGTCTTCACAGCCTGAATCTGGGTTCAGCTTTGGATTCTTCTTACAACATTCAATATGTTATTTCTAGACTTACATGTTGATTTTAAAATGTATGTTAACTGTAGCTTAAACTTTCTGTGTTGCTTTGCTACACTGGTGGCGCAGTAGTTAGAATGCGGTACTACAGGTTACTTCTGCTGACTGCCGGCTGCCAGCAGTTTGGCAGTTCGATTTTCATCAGGCTTGAGGTTGACTCAGCCTTCCATCCTTCTGAGGTGGGTAAAATGAGGACACAAATTGTTGGGGACTCTGTAAACCACTTAGAGAGGACTGTAAAGCGGCATATAAGTAAAGTGCAATTACTATTGTTATTTCCTCCAATTTGCTTTAGACTGATCTATACCACACTTGTATTTTTTGCTGAAAAAGTTTGAAATATATGATGTTTTTTAAGGGTGAGATAAACATAACTTGTTTTTAATAAAACTAGTTTATGCACTTTTTGAATGCTCTACAACAGTGTCTCATTATTCAGATCAAATACCAGAATTAATGAAACAATATTCAACTATTCCTTAAAGGATCCAGCATCAGTCTTTTATTTCTTTGAAGTGAAAAGATAAGCTACATTGAAAAGCAAGTGGGGGATTTAAATTTTGATCTGTCAAATTGCTGTTATCTACCTACTTTTACCCAGGGACAGGATATTGTTTTGCAAATGCCCCGTAGTTTAGGAGGGGAGGAAAATTCAAATTTTCTATTCCCTGTAGATACTGCTTAGAAATGTTCCCCTTGATACATTTGAATTCAACATAGTAATAATAATATTCCTGGTTAATCATATTTTCCCTCCTCTTTTTCAGATAATTCTGGATTTTGCTAATACCACTCAAGAAGGAGTAGATTTTTTAAATTTCCTCTCTGAGGACCTCGCTTATAAAACTCTTTTTGTACCCTTGAACTCTGGCTTTGGAGATAATACAGTAAGGATCACAAAAATGGACACTGGTGGTGTGGCCTTAATTAGAAGGGAGAATAATTTTGTGCCACCTCAAAAAAAAAACCCAACAAAAACAAATCATCAAGAATAAATTGAGTCAAGCTAATATCGGTGATATCTGTGGCAAACTATATGAGTTACATACAGATAAACTATCTGCCTTTGACTGGACCTTATTTTCTAGTAAAGATATTAGTTGTAGCGTAGCAGGAAATTCAGGTTCTTTTAAAGCAAATGCAGAAGAAGTTAATGAATAAATATATATTCCATTTTCTCATGAAATCCTGGTATTTTAGCTTTATGATAGGATAGCAACTGGAAGAATTCTCACAATTTTCTCCAAATGTTTAACTGCTTTGGTGCTTTGGGAGAGCAAGGGCAGTTAAACTGTAAAAGCGGTGGGGTTTATTATATTATTATAGTAGATTAAACTATCCCAATGTGAACTTTCAATTCAATTGCAATTCATGTTTTAGTAAAAGCAATGAGATTAGATAATCATACAGCACCCATACTTGCATTGTTTAATAACAATGTGAATAATGGCTTCATCAGCAAAGGACACTGCTAAATATTATCAAACATAATCCTGACAGAACTTCAGATTAACTTCTGAACTGTCTGACTTAAAGGAAGCAACCTTAAATTTGGTAATCAACAAAAAGCAGGAAGTGTTTTAAGGGTTTTGTTGACATTTTCTGTTTATTAAATTGATTCCCAATGAGAAAAAGGAGAGAAATTCTCATAATATGCCAGTGCAAGGACAACCTGCATTAGAAGGACTGGAAATGTGTAATTCAGATAATTTATGCTACTTTGTGGGCTTTACTTAAATAAAAAGTAATATGCTTAGCCTCGAGAAGAAAGCAAGATTTGAGCAGTCTTCTATTAGACTATGAATAGAATAGAATAGAATAGAATAGAATAGAATAGAATTCTTTATTGGCCGATTGTGATTGGACACACAAAGAATTTGTCTTGGTGCAAATGCTCTCAGTGTACATAAAAGAAAACATATGTTTTAACTACCAATGAGACATTTGCTCTCACTTTATCTCTGTACTTCGAAAAATGGATGTTCCCTTTTACTATAGGTGTAGAAGTTGCCATTTTCCCTATAAGTTTGTGGGTAAATTTACTAGGCCTATGGTCCTTTCATATATTTTTTTGAAAATTTTATTTGGGTTTTCACAAAAACAAAATACAAATAAAACATCTTTTTTGAAAATAGCATGGTCCCAAATTATCACTTCTTCATACAGACACAAAACTCAATTTCATGCTCATTTTTATATTCTATTCCATATCTTATTACCATTTTATATTTTCTACATAGTTTTTCCCCTCTTCTAATTTTCTCCACTTTGTTTTGATTATCTCAATTCAAATCATTATATTTATACTTTTGTCTGTCCTGTTACAATTTCACATTATCTTTTCTTATTAAACAAATTTTTCCCTGTAGTTACTAATTAGAATATGACACCTTTATATCCTTTAATTTTATCCATTCAAGCTTCAAGCTTATTTAAGCTTCAATGTATAGCTTTAAGATTATAGCATTCAATATAATACATAACTTCCAAATTCAATATAATACATAACTTCTGCTTGGTACATTCTTAAAATAGACACTATATTCTTAAAAAGAAAAAATTACATATATATGTAAATAAAACACATTCCATTCCAATTCAATTCTATCATTAATATGCATTAAAATCTTAACATCTTTAACATTTCTTTTCAATTGAATATCATACTTCCTTGGGAACACTTATAAACTTTCCATAGTTAATTCTTTTTTTCCCCATATTTCTCACTTATATTTTTATAAATCATTACTAATAATTAAAAATGTTCCCTTTTAATTCTCTCAATCATTTTAATTCATTCATTTATTAACAAACATCCCACTGCATTACAATAAATATTTTATCCATCATTATATTTTCTAAAGTTATTTCTATTTGTAATGTAACAAAGCTATCTTATATACCTTTGCAGAATCCCTTTTACAATTAAATTTTCACCCATTATCTCGAAACAAACTTATGGTTACAATCCTTACATCTTTTCCCTGTTTCTCCATTTCTTGTTTCTGTCTTTTACAACTTCTTTTCCTTGCCTTCTTCCCCCTCTTCTTCTCCCTCTCCTTTTTATCCCCTCGTCTCTCTACTTCTAACTCTCTCATCTGTAATTCCCTCTTCTGTTGCTTTCTAATATTATACTTATCTTTCAAATTGTTCTTCTTTTTGGTTGTTTTTTTCTAATCTTAAACTTTTCATTCTCTTTCCCCCCTTTTCTTTTTTTCCCCCACTTAAAATTATTTGATCATTAAAGATGGCTTCTTCTTTGTCCCAATCTTCTTGTTCTGCAAGTGTTTCTTGTTGCTTCTCATAGTTCCAGATCTCAATTTCTAAGAATTGAAACACGAAGCCAAAAGAACTTCTCCCTTCTTGTGCGTCTTTCCATTTTTTAAGTTCCATTTTCAGTTCTTCTAAGAGTGATACCATTTTAAAAACTTTTAAACAACCACCCAGTTAATTTTAGTCATCTAGATGCAAAAACCAAAAATCACCAAGTAATCCAAATAATCCAAGGCTGTTTCTACTTGCTTCTTTTTTCCACTTTCTCTTCCTGGGGTTCTATTATTTTGTTACCAAGTTTCCATTAAAATGTATCTTTGAGGAATCTTGTTAAAATTTCACTGTAAGTTCCTTTTAATTACAGTTCCATTCCTTAGTTCCAGGCAGTCTCCTCCATTTTTCCAGATCCCGCCCTTCTATTCTTTTTTTTTCTCCTTTTCAGCTTTTAAAAACTTTTAAATGTCCAGAAATCTTTATTTATCCCTTTGACTTTTATTTTCAGCTTAGATGCCTATTAATGTCAAAGTGGATTTTTTTTTTCAGTTTCTTGCTTAAGTCTCTTAGCTGTCAGTATAAGGAAGGGAAGAAAAAAAACCTAATCCTTTCCCTTCTTTCTCTTCTTCGCAGCTTCAAAATCTTCTTTGGGAACAATGTTGTTAAGTTTAAATTCCAGGGTACCTTATTTGTTGCTTTTGCTGTTTGACCCGGTCAACCAAAACTTTCTCTTCTTATCTTCCTCCTGCACATTATTTTCCGGTCAGTTCTTCTTTGTGGTGGCCATTTCTGACCACCGCTACAACCGCCTTTGGGAAAGGGAGTAATGGCCAGCTGGGGAGGAGAGATGCGGCTCTCCTCAACCCTGCGGGCAGTCTCCCCCCTCTTCACCACCTCTACGGGGTGGCTTAGCCCCAAAACCAGCTGGCTTAAGGTGCTCCAGTGGTGAGCACGGATCGAAGCCTCATAGAGATGAGGTTTCGATCTGTCGCCGAAGAAGCTCAAACGGGAAGAAGTGGTCCTTTCATTTTTGATGGGCCTACAAGTTTACAATCATATATCAGCAACCAATGCTGACCTTCTGAAGTCATGGGTGCTTCATCACTGGAAGCTTTCAAGAAGAGACTGGACAGCCACCTGTCAGAAATGGTATAGGACCTCCTGCTTGAGCAGGGGGTTGGACTAGATGACCCATAAGATTACTTCCAAGTCTGTTATTCTAATCAATGCAATGAATCGATCCACTGTAACTACAGGGCCCAGCATTTTGTTTTGCCCCTTTGACATCAGTGTGTGCAGGTTAAAAGCACGTACAGTACGATGGAATCATTGTTAAACTATAGAGGGCTGAATAAAGGCTACAGTCATTGAAAACCAAGAAAGTCCAGTTGCCTTTTTCAAAAGCACCTTTGGGGTATTCAAGTAGGTGACATACCAACAATATAGTGAAATACAATATTGTGTATTCCATGCAATTGGCTTTCTTCGCATCAGTAAAATAACTTGTCTGAGCTGTATCTTTTGTTTCTTTTATTAGTCTTTATCACTCAAGGATGTAAAACTTCATGCATCACTGCGTGACGTTATCCTCTCAAGCTTCAATCTCACAGCTGGTACAATAATACCTTCCCAAGCAGGATACAATCTTTCCATTGCAGAGTCATTGAGTCAAACTTTTCTCATTGTAAGTATCAATTTGCTTTACGCAGACTGTTAGCCATGAACTTCTATGTCTTATCTTTTTGGATAAGGTTGAAACAGTAGTGGATATGTGGCATTTCTTAAGCCTTAAACTAGTTGAATTACAGCTCATTTGCAGTGAATGATAAACTAAAGCTCCTTGGTTTACTTTTACTGCACCAGGTTTCTGAACCGATTAACAATACAGTGATTGTTGAATGGGATATTCTGGCTTCCAATGGGATTATTCATGCTATTCAGAGTCCATTGAAGGTTCCTCCGCAGTATAACCAGGTTAGTTACCAGTTTCTTTTCTTGAGAAACAAGAAAATATTTTGCATTCTTTCCCTATTTTATGAATTAAGATCTGAGTAGTATTCTGCAAGTTTATATATTTATTTATATCCCATCTTTATTTTTTATTTTTTTTTACAAACATCCCAAAGAGATGAACATATCCAACACATTTTCCTTCCCCTGTTTTCCCCACAACAACAACCCTGTGAGGTGGGATGCACTGAGAACGAGTGACCGGCCCAAAGTCACCCAGCTGGCTTTCATGGCTAAGGCAGGACTTGAACTCAGTCTCCTGCCTTAACCAGTTGAACCAGAGATGGTATTCAGCAGGTTCTGACCAGTTCTGGAAAACCGGTAGTGGAAATTTTGAGTAGTTCGGAGAACCAGCAAATACCACCTATGACTGGAGATTTACAGTATCCTTCCCCTGCCACAGCCACCAAGCCATGCCCACAAAACCAGTAGTAAAAAAAATTTGAATCCCACCACTGAATAGAACAAACAAAACTAGTTTTAAATGGTAGCTCTCACAGGATTTGAGCATTTTAATCATATTTTTCATTAAACTCCATGCAGTCTTGGGAAACTTCACAAGATTTGGTAATATCCTGCAATTTAAGCATATCTCTAACCATGTCTCTGATGCCCAAAGAGATGGACTCTTTGGGAATCAGAACAAATTGTACTGAGCATTGCAAATATGAGTCCAAATAACTTTTTTTAAAATGCAAAATTAATGCTCTCAGTCTGTATCATTGAACATAAATCATTCAGATACAGAACTTTCCAATTCTTCCTTCCCACTTCAAAATTTGCTCTTCCCCAGGATGGTAGTGATCATAGATTTTCTAAAATATATCTAAAATGGCAGGCAATATGGTGGTACTTTTTTTTTTTCGCAAGTAGAAATAATTTTCTACTTCTAAAGACTAACTAATGGAATACATTTTTTGAGCAAAGGTAATATGATAGAAGAAAGAATTGGTTTTCCTTGAGTTCATAAGACTGTTTAAGACACAACATAATTATGAATGTTGGCAGTGAAAAGTGAAAAGTGAGAGAGGTGGCAGAAATGGAGGCAGTGGAAGAAGAGAATCCATCTCTTTGGGCATCAGAGATGTGATTGGGGGTGAGTTTCTACTGGTTCTGTTCACCTCTGTAGATCCGGTAGCTCTGAAGAGCAGCAGACATAGAACCGGTTCTATGTCTCTGGTGTTTTTGCCCACCCATCCACCCGGGCTCTTACCTGATCTTTATATCCTGATTTTTCAACTTCAGCTGCTGAACAAGGCACAGCTGCAGTTAAAAAAACAGGAAAAGAGGGCTGTTTCAAAGGCTGCATCTCTGCACACAGCATTCTGATGACGATTTACAGGCGCGTGGCTCACAGCGTGCAGGGAACTCGTAAATCCTGAACCGGTAGTTAACCCTGTTGTATCCCACCCCCTGGACATGATTAGAGACACGGTTGAATTGCACAATATTACCAAATCTTGTGAAGTTTCCCAAGATTGCATGGAGTTTGACAAAAAATAGTATTAAAATGGTCAGATCTTGTGAGATCTACCATTTTAAAACAGTTTTGTTATTAAATTTCTGTAAAGTTGATCTTTGTAGAGGATGAAATAGATCTATTTGGTTTTCATTACTGCTGTTCCCATTCAGCTTGCTCTGCTGATTTTATTGCTTTTCTTAAAAGTCCCTACTATTTCATTTCTTGCCCTTTCCCAAGGACAAAGGGGCAGCCTGTCAGTAAACACTGAAACATTCATCAACCCTAGGTCTGTATATTTCCTATAAAAATACAAGGTTCCACTTTAGCAAATGCTGCAGTGCATTTATAATTTAGCATCCTGGAACTGAATTACGTTCTCCAAGCACATGTTTCCTTACAGCATTAGCACACAACTAGACATAATGATCTAATCCTTCAGAAACATTGTTATCAGTCTAATTTAAACAAGATCTAAAAATGAAGTTGCATACAATTTTCTCCAAAGCCAGATGAATCTTTCATGTTGCTTTTTTACTCTAGCCAATGTGAAAAATTAGCAGAGTAAACAAAACAATAAAAACTGAAGATTATACAGACTACTTTAATTTATGTATATCTTTTTAAATACAGTTATACATAAAACCAAAGTGCAAAGTACACAACTATCACAAGAAGCTTAGCTTTTATTTTGCTTTGTCTTTTTAAAAAAATCTTTATGTTAAAGATGTTTGAAAAACGCATTTACATTTCATAAAATCAGCAGAGTCCTCTTTTTAATATCAGGTTGTGCTTTTTGCTATTCTGAACCACATTGAAATTTAATTTGGGGGTCCAAAATGCCATGTAACAGTAATAATTTATAATTAAGATATGACTTGAAAATAGTATTGCTTTTTACAGGTTTCGAGTACTGTAAAACCTTCTGCTGCTATGACAATTGGTATAAGCACCGGTTTTGCTATAGTTCTGCTCTGTGCAACTATTGCTGGATTGTCCTATTTCTGCTTCAAAAGGAGAAACCAACTGATCAACTCTCGCTATTTTAGGGTTGGTAAATCCAAGCCTTAGCTTTGCTTGTAACCGTGTGTGTGTGTTTGTGTGTGTTATCAAAAATGAAATATTATTAGTATATTGAGAGAGAGACAGATTCCATAACCACAGTTTCAAAATTATATATATATAAAGCTAACCAGGGTCAAACCTAGTTAGAACTTGGATGGGGTCATCAAATCTAAGTTGTCCAGGAAAGTTGAGAAACAGGAAAGCAAGAACAAACTGTCTCCATATTGTTGCTAAGGAAATTATACACTGCTCAAAAAAATAAAGGGAACACTTAAACAACACAATGTAACTCCAAGTCAATCACACTTCTGTGAAATCAAACTGTCCACTTAGGTAGCAACACTGATTGACAATTTCACATGCTGTTGTGCAAATGGAATAGACAACAGGTGGAAAGCATAGGCGGTTAGCAAGACATCCCCAATAAAGGAGTGGTTCTGCAGGTGGTGACCACAGATCACTTCTCAGTTCCTATGCTTTCTGGCTGATGGTTTGGTCACCTTTGAATGCTGTCAGTGCTTTCACTCTAGTGGTAGCAGGAGACGGAGTCTACAACCCACACAAGTGACTCAGGTAGTGCAGCTCATCCAGGATAGCACATCAATGTGAGCTGTGGCAAGAAGGTTTGCTGTGTCTGTCAGCGTAGTGTCCAGAGCATGGAGGCTCTACCAGGAGACAGGCCAGTACATCAGGAGATGTGGAGGAGGCCATAGGAGGGCAACAACCCAGCATCAGGACCACTACCTCCGCTTTGTACAAGGAGGGACAGGAGGAGTACTGCCAGAGCCCTGCAAAATGACCTCCAGCGGGCCATAAATGTGCACGTGGCTGCTCAAATGGTCAGAAACAGACTCCATGAGGGTGGTATGAGGACCCGACGTCCACAGGTGGGGGTTGTGCTTACAGCCCAACACCGTGCAGGATGTTTGGCATTTGCCAGAGAACACCAAGATTGGCAAATTCGCCACTGGCATCCTGTGCTCTTCACAGATGAAAGCAGGTTCACACTGAGCACATGTGACAGACATGACAAGGTCTGGAGACGCCATGGAAAATGTTCTGCTGCCTGCAACATCCTCCAGCATGACCAGTTTGGCAGTGGGTCAGTAATGGTGTGGGGCGGCATTTCTTTAGGGGGCTGCACAGCCCTCCATGTGCTCGCCAGAGGTAGCCTGACTGCCATTAGGTACTGAGATGAGATCCTCAGACCCCTTGTGAAACCATATGCTGGTGCGGTTGGCCCTGGGTTCCTCCTAATGCACGACAATGCTAGACCTCATGTGGCTGGAGTATGTCAGCAGTTCCTGCAAGATGAAGGCATGATGCTATGGACTGGCCCCCCCATTCCCCAGACCTGAATCCAATTGAGCACATCTGGGACATCATGTCTCACTCCATCCACCAATGCCACGTTGCACCACAGACTGTCCAGGAGTTGGGGGAAGCTTTAATCCAGGTGTGGGAGATCCCTCAGGAGACCACCCGCCACCTCCTCAGGAGCATACTCAGGCATTGTAGGGAGGTCATACAGGCACGTGGAGGCCACACACACTACTGAGCCTCATTTTGACTTGTTTTAAGGACATTACATCAAAGTTGGATCAGTCTGTAGTGTTTTTTTCCACTTTAATTTTGAGTGTAACTCCAAATCCAGAGCTCCATGGGTTGCTAAATTTGATTTCCATTGATAATTTTTGTGTGATTTTGTTGTCAGCACATTCAACTATGTAATGAACAAAGTATTTATTAATATTATTTCATTCAGATCTAGGATGTCTTATTTTTGTGTTCCCTTTATTTTTTGAGCAGTGTATTTTTCTGTCTATGCCATCCCTAGGAGTCAAACTTGGCTTGCAGAATATTTTATTTAATAATGTAGTGATCAATTTTTTGGACTTTTCCAGCTAAAACAATTAATGTTGTAAGTTGCCTGAAATCACTGTCTGAGTTAGAAAGCTATATAAATTGTGTTTCATTCATTCATACATACACATACATACATACAAAATCTCAGATTAGTTTTAAATTTCCTTGGCTAAATCACTTTGTCTCAGCTGTCTATTCAGTTTCACTGAAGCATGCTGATTCATTTTTACCGTACGGTTTGAAGAACAAAGTCATGCTTAATCTGTTTACTTATAGGCTGAACTAGATGATGATGAACCTTTCTGGCAGGAAAGGAGCCCACATTTAGTATCCATTCCAAATCCTATTTATGGAGCAGATAGCTCAATCTATGAGCCATTTGAGGTAAGACAACTGAAACATTAGTGCTGAATATTTTTAGATACCAACCCATAATGCAGTTGTTATCTACATTGCAACCAAAGCTAGGGATAGGCAAATTGTTCCCATACATGGCATACTCTGTGCATAAAATGACTGCTTTTGAATGATTCCTTTGTGGAGCCAAATCCATGGGCTTCACCTTCAACATACTGAGTGGGCGTTGCCTATTTTAGGTGGAATCTTGTGCAGACGGGAAACAATGTATTTGAACACGCCATTCCGCTTTAGTTCCTCCGATTGTAACCAGAACATATAAAATGTGTTGTCTTTTGAATGCACCTATGAAGTCCAATATAACTGGAGGAACTGGTCATATTCCGTTATTGGTTTTAGCTGTCTGAATACCAATATGAAGTCAGATGGTTTATTTATTAAATTTATGTGCCACCTATCTCAATGTTACAGATTAACTGACCATTTTTGTATCTTTGTTTCAGGAGTCTCTCCACAGAGAAGATTTTGTCGATACTGAAGACATTCTTGGACAATAATATTTTTTTATAATACAAACCAGGATACAAAAATTCCAAAGCTATACCTCAATTCTATTCCTTTTAAAGTTTATGGGAAAGAATTATGATTGAAAGAGCTATTGGCATTTACAATCATAAACAATTTCCATTTTTTTGTTTAGAATTCGTTCCCTCATGTTGTATTGCCTCTTTTTAGAGATCTTCAGGAATAAATTCTGAGTGTAACTGTAATATGAATGGGAAAAACTTGAAGATGTATGTAGCATGCACAGAATCCTTTGGATCCTGTCCATGAAACTTCAATCATCTACTTAGGAATGAGTCATGAATGTGTCTGGCAAATGGATACTGCGAGAACCCTGAATGGGCCAATGAAACTTCAGTTCAGATTTAATGAATGGATAAATTTACTTTGCAACTGCACTCCTGGGCTTACCGGTAAACTGTACACAGCACATAAGTGTAAGCATTCTGAATTTTAATGCACTGTAAAGCAATTCTTAACATTTTTTACTACTAGGTAAGCATGATTACATCAACATGCTATCAGTAAAGATGCCAATTATCTCTCTCTGCCTTATAATTAGTATTGTTTCTTTCTCTCTTTCAATGAAGAAAAACCAAAATATATTAATTGTAGGACTATTCCATAATGAAACAATGCATTATTTTTGTAAAAAATAAATGGTGTTATGCCTAAGAACCAAACCCATCAAAATCTCATCTTTCAACACAAATATTGTCATTCCATGTATTTGAACATTCCATTTAGACCAAGAATTGGAAATTATTCTTACACACACAATTCTGGAAAAGATAAACACAACAGTTTATTTTGTGGACAGACTCAGAAATGAGAATTAACCCAATTGTACCCAATTTTGGAAAAATATCAAATTATTGTCCATGTTTTAAATAATATTAAATATGTATTTAATACATATGAAATAATATTTCTAAACTATCTAGCTTTTGCTGATCAGCCTACCTTTAAAAGGAACAGACATTGTCTCATCGTCTTTATCGAACATAGTTTAGGAAATTAATTGGTATTTTAATGATTTTACATTTAGAAGATAAACCAATTAGGCCTCATCGGTATTGAAAAATGGCAGCTATTTTTCAGAGAAATGCCCAGCTCAAGCTACAATACTGCACCATTGTGGTATCCCTACTTTCATCTACGCTGATGCCTATTTCATGATGCAGCTTCTACTTTTTGCTCTCAATGTCCTTTTAGAGGCAAAATTAATCAATGAAATATTTCTCATGGATTGGCAAAGCTAAAACACTGTCTTAGAGAGAGAAGGAAGGGACAGATATCTCCAGATAAAAGTTCCAGAAATGCAACCCTAGTTGAAGGCAACATCCATGATTTTTCCTAATATAACAATTCTCTATAGAACAGACACTTGCAGAGTATCATCATATACATTCCTATTTTCCATACATAACTATGGCAAGTTAGCTTGTGCGCGCAGTGGGTCTTTCCCCTGAAATGGCAGTACAAAGTGCAAAAGTCCTAACTTGGGTAGGGGGTTCATTTTCCCCAAGTCTTCAAGTTGGTTTGAGGGGTAGATAGAAAAGAAATATCAAATAGCCAACAGCATTCTTAGCAATCGGTCATGATCCATATGCTATAAAATGCTGCAATCCTAATCATCAGAGTGTTGTTGCTTTTTAAATTGGGTAGGAGGCAACTTATTTGATAATGCTTCAAAAGTTTGACAAGCAAGGCACTTTTTGAAAAACTTAAAAAAATATGTGAAGGAGTACAATATACAACATCTGATTTCCAATTTGTAATTGTCTTGCATCTATCATCCAGGAGATGACCCAATGTGATCCTAACATGAAATCACAAATTACAAACGTAGTAACTACTCAAAGATTTCTTTGGTTCAGTATCTTGTTGGAATATTCAAGCGTTCTTCCGTTCCTTGAAAGCCAATGCCTCGAAAACCATCTCTAGTAAGAATCTGAATAGTTCTAAGTAGCCTTGGTCAATCATTATGTCATTTATAGATATAACTTGAATTATAGCAGCATTATAGACCCTAACAGGTAAAACCTAACACACAACAGTTTGACCTTAATATAAACAGTTTCCTAAGTTCAGCTTCAAATAAGAGCTTCCAATTCAAGGACATTCCATTGTTAATATGTATTTCTTATATCTAACTCTGATACACAATGGTCCTGACTGGCAATAGTTCATGATCAAATGCAGAAATAATAGAGCCCCACAACATTTACATCTGATGTAAGACATACAGTAAGTCTTCTGTGGGTTAAAAAAAAAAGAGCATCTCTGAACTAAGTGTAAAAGATCATGGTAAGTCCGCACAAATTCTGAAACACAAAACAATTTAGTTTTGATGACTATTATTTTTATACTAGATAAGCTTCTGACTTGTTTTCTGATTATTGTTTTAGGTCTTGCTGATTTGTGGGCTGTTAGTGATAGAACAGAGGAAAAATCCTTTCCACGATAGTTGGGTAATGGCTCTAGCAATCATGATTTTAATCTTTTATTATTTTATTAATCTTTTATTATTCTAGTCATGCATACAACATCTGGAGGACAGGTTAATCTGTGCATCTTATCTGTGCTTAGATGTCTAAAAATTCTTATAAATTCTGTAGGTAAATTAGCATTTTATGAAATAGGTTATTCAACGAAAGATAATTTATTCAGCTGCTGTTATGAAAAATGCTTTTTTGTATTTTAAATAGGGGTATTTTAATATATAAATATACATCATCTGATAAATTCAGCATCAAGTGATGGCTTGAATTTGTAAATGAGCCATTACACGCTTAGTATCACATTAACTGATGTTATCAAATAGTGAATCTGAGTGAAGTCACTTCACACATGAATGATTGAGTGTGGTTTAATGGCATATCTGGTTTATACGGACCTGTACTATACACCATTCTTTAGAAATACACCAGTTATAACTTCAAATTTGTGAACTGATTGATGAACGGAGTAGGAACTATTTAAATTTCTATTATTTCATATATTGTATAGGTGATGTAGCAAGGATTTGTGTGGAAGTTAAATTTTGAATATGTTGTTCTAAAGAAGAAATAGATTTATAATCTCTTTGCCAGAATCACTACAATCCAACCAACACGTAGAACCCTTCTGAGCACATAAAGACACCTGTGACTAAATTACAAATGCCAAATTTAAAACGTATTCTTAGAGCTTAATCAAATATGGTTAATATATTTTACTACCAGGATTTCAGATGTAAAATTTATGCCACCTTTCCTTTCATTTATCTCAGGTACCTTTCTATTAGGAAGTGCTCAGAACAGCAGTGATCATATAGTAGCAGCAGTCCCCTAAAAGGAAGCTAAGATTCTACTATGCATGTCATAATCCCTTTTATCGAATGTGCACCATTTCTTCTAAGAATGGAGTCTTCATGCAACCTGTGCAGAGCTGATCCATCCAAAGAGGAGCTTCATGCTGAAGAGGCGTTCGGCGAGGATAAAATGTAAAATTCACATCATAGTTCAGTAGGCAACTGATGGATGCCATGTAAATATCAGAAAAACGAATCAGTCTTCGAGAAAAGTAGGTTGGGTTGTGGAAGGTTCGAAAAATGCTACCAAACTGGGGGTTAAACAGGTTCTTTGCAAGTGACCTGAAAGGAAAAAAGTTGATATAAGAGAATTAGATAGAGAACCTGGGAGAGGAAGAGAAAAGAATATAGAAAATGTACTAATGAGCCACCTTATCCTGCTACCTCCAGAAGACAGAAGACACCTTATCCAGCTACCCCCATTATGTGTATCATAAATGTTGATCTCTAGTTTTGGTTGGACAATGTCCTAGTTCCATCCCAACTGTCATTTTTTTCCCTTTCTGACTATCTTAGAAAATGGTTTGTTTCTTCTTTTAGAGCACAAGGAACGAAAAAGATGGGACAATAGTCAGGAAGGTTTTAAACATGAAACATAAAGGGATTCAAAAATTTTGAGAGAAAACATGATTCCAGAAAAAGCAAACAAACAAAAGTCAGCCATGAGGGAAAGTAAAATCAAAGAAATAAAAAAACAAATCTTCATCAAGGCCAAAAATGAGAAATCTAGCAGTTCCAAACCTGGCCAATTCCTTATCTTTCCACAACGTAAAAATATTTTACAGGGCACCAATTAAGAAGTTGCAACAGTATGTTACTTAAAACAGAACATTATGTTTGCAATTTGTAAAGCGTACGTTTTAAATCATTCCTGGAATATTTCACCAAGAAAAGAACACATCATCATCAAGATAGCTCACCTAATCTCCTGTCGCTCTTTCATCCACTCTAAAAGCACTTGCTTTGATTCTGCATCTTGATACATCTAAAATTAAAAGAAGAAAATTAAAGCAAAAGACCAATGACCGAACAGTGCTGTTTCTAAAGATTCTAAAGTTTTCTACGAGGTGAAAAATATTTCATTATTGCAAATTCCAATATTTGCAAAAAAGATTTCAGAACAGAACACAATCAAGAAAGCCTATACAAGAATGGTGCTTAATCTAGTTGGAACTACGCAGTGGTGCCCACACACTACTTATTCTAGCCCAGTCGTTTTTACCTGCATTCTCTCCAGAAGTCCTGTAAGAGCTTGCTGCCAGGTCAAAGAGTGCATATATTGTTCTGTATTGATGATTCGTATTTCTGTTTCCAATTCTGGAACTATGGCACCTGTCCTCCAACCATGACGTAGCATAAGGTCCTTAAACAGAAGGGGAGAAAGGCAGTGAAGTGACTTACTGACTTTGGATCAGTGGTGGGATTCAACTTTTTTTACTACCAGTTCTGTGGGTGTGGCTTGGTGGGCATGGCAAAGGGAAGGATACTGTAAAATCACCAGTTGGAGGTTGTATTTGCCGGTTCTCCCAACTACTCAAAATTTCTCCTCTTAGGATATAACGAATTTTCTTTTTTCTTTGATATTATTTTATAAAACTTTATTAAGATAGATTTGGTATGATATTATGATTTGTAGTAAAATAAATTAAGTAAATTATAGTTATCTCATTAAAGTATGAATTAACAAAATTATAGTTAAATGATTTCTCAGTAATGATACTAGGTTATACACTTGTTGATTGATAATATGAGTTATTATGTAATATAACTATAATGGCGCTTAGGAAACGGATGCACAAAAAAAAGTGGTAAACCAACCGATACACTGTTTGTAAATCTATGAAAGAGGATGATGTTTTTATGTTTTATGTTGTATGTTTTATGTGGTTTTGTTTGTTGTTAAAATCAATAAAACTTAAAAAAAAAATTTCTCCTATCGGTTCTCCAGAACTGGTCAGAACCTGCTGAAGACCACCTCTGCTTAGGATCCTGCGAGTCAGCCTTACAGAAAAAGCCTTCAACAGTTCCCTTACATATAGCTTCCCTTGCAGAATAAGGCACATCAAGATCACAAAGGGAGGGAGAAAATACCCATTTTTCATCCATTTTACAAAAATGGCCCTGCCTGCTTATTTGGGACATTTCTTTCTTATCCAGTGCAATCGGAAAGATTTGTATTTATATAAATCTTTATTTATTTATGTATAAATCTATACATCTTATAAATCTATGGGTTTTGCCTAAGTTGCCAGTCTCGTTAAGTATGATAACCATATGGCAGTTTTGGACTTTGAACTTGGAATGACCCTCCAAGACAGGAATGCATTGGCCCTGATACTAAAAATAATAATAATTCCAAAACAATTAATCTGTTCCTCAAGAATTGCAAAAATGAGATGCCTCCCCCCTTTTCATTTAATCCTTTCTTTCCATGAGATTTTCATAAAGAGAAAAACCCCTAATAATGTAGAATGTTTAAAAACCACTATTCCTTGCGAATGTCTTTAAGAATTTGAGTACTTAACAGTTAAAAAAAAAAAAAAAGCTGAAGGGTGGTTTTAGCTTAATGGTATTAACAGAATGCCTGATGTTGCTGTACTATTTATAAAACAGCATCAAAGGAAAATTAATTAACCAGGCACAATAATGACATGCATTTGCAGAAAGGGTGCCTGTAGTCAAACAGATCTTGTCTACCTTAATATTTCAAGTGGTTGAAATCCCAAGGCCTGGTTTTTTTTTCCTTGTGTGATTAGAAAAAAATATCCAAATGAAATATCAAGGTGGTTTCCACCTTGTACAATGCATGTACAAAATTATGACAACAAGCACTCTAATAAAGAAGCCAATGTTATCATTGAAATAAAAATTAAATAAAGCAGGACTCTGAAGAGATCTCATAATAGTGGCATGTCCCGAGATAGCTATGTGTCCAGAGAGCTGTGTTGACACAAACAGCAACCTGAAGTGTCAAGCAGCAGACTGGAGCCCTTCAGATCTACGTGTGTGATCATGGTTCTGTATGATCATGGTTCTGTTCTTGCGAGGTGCAAGCTCACAAAAGATCAAGACTCACTGAATCCAGTGGAACTTATTTCTGATTGAACAAGCCCAGCTATGGGCGGCACATAACAAGTGACTCCTGCAACACAGATCCATACTCTCCTCAGTTTAAAAAGATACTGTATCTTCAAAACTTTTGAAACTTTAGTTTTAAAATTCATGGTGAACTGCTGGTACGTATGGCTTCTTCCTCTTTTCTTTTTTAGATGAAGCATCCTTCATTTTCATGCCGCCACCCTACCTCCCCAAACGAAATATAACAATCAAAGTATGCTGCAGCATTGCTGTCATAAGAGATGAGAGCTGGGCTTCACAATAACATATTTCTACAGTCTGCGCTGAAATGTCTATAAATCAACATTCCATTTACATATGAGGATGAATCCTAGTAGAAAATTAATTGGGGCAGAAATGTTTGCCTTCTCAGATAAAATAGATAGATAGATAGATAGATAGATAGATAGATAGATAGATAGATAGATAGATAGATAGATATAGACAGATGATAAATAGAGATAGAGAGATATAGATAGTAGATAGATTGATAGGTGATAGATATGATAAATAGATGATAGATAGATAGATAGATAGATAGATAGATAGATAGATAGATAGAGATAGACAGATGAGAAAGATAGATAGATAGATAGATAGATAGATAGATGAATGACAAGATAGATGGATAAATAGCACAATTTTGATTTTAAAATAAGAAAGTTGTTACAAACAAATTAAGGAAAAAAAGATTATTTTTAAAAAAGATGTTACATATGTACTTAGGATGGAAAAGGTATTTGAAAGAATACAATCAAGAGAAATAAATCTTTAACTCTATTTTGCTTTTTTAAACTTGGTTAAAAAGGAACTGTATAATATAATTTAATGGGTATGGATACTGCAACATCACAAGCTGTAAGATCTGGATGTTTTCCCTTCTGTATCTTGATAAACAACACTGATTAATTCAATGAGCACAAAACAAACCCTTTGTGTCTGTGTTGCAGACACCGAACATTAAGTGACACTGACGTCAGCTGATGGAAAAAAAAAAGTTTTGGAGCACTTACTGCAAGGTCACTGTACAAATGGTCACCAAAATAAAGGACCTTGGACCCACGCCAGCCTGTTAGCCGCAGAAAATCAAACAGATTGCCCTGAAATGTAGAAAAAAAGAAAGTGAGAATAAACCAAATATCCAGTCCCTTTACAGCAAAGGCAAACATTGCATGCTTGGCTTGAAAAGGTCAAGAAAATACATCTCTTAGCACATTGATTTTTCTACAGAGCAAAGGAAAAAATATTTCTTCATCATGAGCTGATTATTTTAAAATGGCTACGGATAGAGGCTTGAGGAGTTCTCACGGGAACTTGAATCAAAATAGAGAAAATGGGAATTCCTTAAAACCAAGTTTATAATTTGTACAAATGATTGTCTTACTGTATTTTTTTTCTTACACATACACACAAACACACACTGGTAGATGTCTAAAAGAATTTATTGCAGCTATAATGGGAAAACTTTAAATTCACCCCCACTCACAATAATATAAATTAAGCCACTTGTTTCAGTAAACAAACTGAACAACTGTGATAGTTCGTTAGCTACTGAATTTGTGCTGAAATATTGTTTTAAAGTTGATATACTGAATATAGGTCCTCCTATAATATTTCATACTTCAAAGCAAGGGTTCTCAAAGCAAGATGTAATTTTGGTGGGGTAAGGATTGCTGCAGACCCCTTATTTTGTGGTTCAACCTTTCTGTGAACTTTTGCTGGACCTGATGATTCTTGACAAATGTATCTTTTCTTTTATGTACACTGAAAGCATTTGCACCAAGACAAATTCCTTGTGTGTCCAACCACACTTGGCCAATAAAGAATTCTATTCTATTCTATTCTATTCTATTCTATTCTATTCTATTCTATTCTATTCTATTCTATTCCATTCCATTCTATTCCAACACTGACCTGTCAACAAACATTCAAAAGTACAATATAGTCTCCCTCTACCCAGGTATTAAAAATGGGAAATCCAGTCAAGCTGCCTCTTTTATTATTAGACAAAACACATTCAACATAGGCCTAAAATTATCGTGGTCATTCTTGAAGCTCTCTGTCTCTGTTTAAAATCTCTGTCTCTAATCAAAAGATATTTTTGTGCTTGATACAAAACAGAGAACCATTATGCCAATTTCACCGGGAATGTTAACCAGATGTAACTATCATTTACCCACTGTCCCAGTGATCTGAAAATGCTAATTTGTTGACTTCCACATCACAGTTCCTTATACAGGAACAAAAATAAAGATACAGGCCAAAATAATTTCCAAACTGAAAATCTACTGCTCATGTATAAGATCACATATGGTATGAATCCTTAAAGTAGTTTTTAGTTTCCCAGCCTCATTCCCAGAGGGTTCCCATTTGCAAATACGTCATTTCTTCATCTTTTTCCAAGATTCCCATGGATGGAAGGTCTTCTTCCAGCCATGGAAGGCTTCTGATTCAATGAGATTCCCCTAACAGAAGGCAAGCTTTGTTAATTAACCCTCTCTGAATCCCATGCTGTGCAAACCTGACTTCAGGATTGATGACGCTCTACAACAGTCAAAGAAATGTCTATAATGGAAATTTGGGTAGAGCTCCCATTTCCCCTGTTACTGGAAAATTTGGGGCATGTCTCTATCAATGTGAGTGACTCTTGTTGGCTAAATAAAAGTAAAATTCAAACCCCTGTTCAATTAGCATGAAATCACTATGCCCCAAATTTCAGCATTTTATTGCTTCAGCTATAAAATGTTTCCAGGGTTTGGTTTAAATTAGTGCTCTAGTTCAAAATAAGACCTGAAGTTCTGTAAGTATATTACTAACACATTTTCATTATCATCTTCCAAGTCACAACAATCTTCTCATCCCTTCTCAGGATTATACTAATCCCTGGGGGAAAGAAAATAGGAAGCAGGCTGTTAAGTCTACAAAGAAAACATTAAAAAACAATTTCCTGAATGGAGCCTGAATAATCTTAAAATAAAGGGTGTGGACCTGAATAAGAAGAAAAGTTAATTGTCCAGCACAGACTCTATACATTATTTAACTTTTGTACTTTCATTATCTCAGATGTTCAATTTTAACATCAGGAGATGCTAACAATTTAAAAACACACACACACACATGGAATAGAATAGAACATTAAGTTATTAGAAAGGAAAGTAACAAAGATTATTTTTCCTGGTCATCTTTATATTTGAAGTTAACATCAGAAAGTCAGCTGTATAAAATACCCCATGAAATAAAGACAAATCATTAAGTAATTTTACCTGTTTATAAATTTTCCCCTTTTCCAGTTTGTTTATTTTGTCCCACTGAAGAGAACCTTCTTCATCCATTTTTCTGAAAGGTCTTCAAAAAAGTAAAACATTAAAGTTATAGGCTTTATTACAAAAAAAAAAAAAGCTTTTAAACTGCAAATAAAAATAATTTCAAGTACATTACTTTAGCTACTAAATACACAAATAAATTATTTATGAATACATCAATAAAAAATAATACATGGATGAAATAAAATGGAAAGGCTTGTGTCAGGTAGTCCTCAACTTACAACAGTTCATTTAGTAACCGTTCAAAGTTACAATGGCATTGAAAAATGTGACTTATGACTGTTTTTCACACTTATGACCCTTGCAAGCATTCCCCATGGTCACATGATCAAAATTCAGATACTTGGCAAGTGGTTCATATTTATAACAGCTGCAGTGTCTTGCAGGTCATGTGATCAGCTTTTGCGACCTTCTGACAAGGAAAGAGAATTGGGAATCCAGATTTACTTAACAACCGTGTTACTAACTTAACCAATGTAATGATTCACTTAACAACTCTGGCAAGAAAAGTCATAGAGTGGGGCAAACTCACTTAAACAAAATTTGGGCTCAACTGTGGTCGTAACTTGAGGACTACCTGCACTGAGATTATTCTCATGTAAACCAACTTTACTGAAAATTGTGTTAATATAAGCATATTAGAAAAGCTGAGGCCCATCCATATATTGTTATGCTTATCTTATTCCCCCCATATTCTAACTTCTGGAGCTTATCCCAAACCAATATTTCTTAGCCTTAGCAACCACTCCCAGATTTCATCTTACAGCTGATGAGATTGAGAAGCACTACCCCTAATTTATACAGTGAACATTGATTTCCAACTACTGCTATTTTGAATCAAGAAACTCACAAATAGAGTAATCCTAAAGCTAAATTGTTACCCAGAAGAAGAAGAAACAACTTTACCATCCAGAACTCAGGAAAAACAAACAAACAAAAAAGCCCAAAGAAACTTAAGGGTACCAGCTCTGATGATATAATAAAGAGTTTTACCCGATGCATGTTTTCATCCCATTGCTGCAACCTTCCAGTTTTGCAAATGATTAAATATGGCCCTGGGACACCCGAAGACAGTCTACTCCTAGTTTAATTAATGTCCTAATACGTTTATGTTTCAAACATAAAATTTCACAAAACGAATTTTGAGAGCTAAGTGTAAATCAAGGTGCTTTAAACATTTTGGAAATAGATCAAGCTCCAAACAATATATCCTTTGAACTCAGAACTGTTTTCTTTGAGGCTTGAAACACTTTTCCCCTGCAGCAAACGGCTTACTTGTGCTCAAAATAGCAGTTCCACACTCAAAGCAATATTTTGTGAAATTTCACACTTCAGACACTACATACCTGACACCACATTACATGCATGCATGCACACACACTCACACCCATGCACACACACCCATCCATCTCAAAAGAATGAATAAACAGACGCATGAATGAACGACAAACAAAATAGCTCGAATTTTCTGTAGGTAAAATTTTGGGTTCAATGTGTATACAGGGTAATAAAGCCTCAACAACAGCTGTGTGTGGTTGCCTAGAGGCGAAGGCACTTACCTCCCACTCAGAAGTTCAATCCTAGGCAGCAGCAGATGTATCAAGGTGCAAAGAGCAAATATCTGCTATGTGTAGGCATCAGGAAAGGCATATGGCCAGTAAATGCTCAGCTCCACTCAGTCACCCTGACTTCACCCCAAAACAAAGGATCAAAGGCAGAGGTGGTATTCAGCAGGTTCTGACCAGTTCTGGAGAACCGGTAGCAGAAATTTTGAGTAGTTCGGAGAACCGGCAAACACCACCTCTGACTGGAGATTTTACATTATCCTTCCCTTGCCATGCCCACCAAGCCACGCCTACAGAACCGATAGTAAATTTGAATCCCACCACTGATTAAAGGGTCATAAAAAGAAAAGAAAAAAAAGGCCCCAACACTCTTTTCATGAGGCTTGGAAACAATTTCATATGCTTACATACAATCTGGAAGGCAGTTTTAGAGGTGTGAGCTAACCTGGCAAAACTTTAATTGTGCAGAATAACTTGGAAGCTACTCCTTAAAATTGTATCACTTGCAAAATTAATTCCTCCCTCCCACAAGATGGTGTTAGGATAATATCCATGGCATGACATCATGATATGGTACATTTTGGGACCTGTTCTGTTTTAGAGGCAGCTAATTATTCATGGCAGAAAACGTAATACAACCAATATACTTACTTTCGCTTATCTGTAAAGAAACTGGGTTTATCTGCTTGCACAATGACCACGTCAAAAAGATCCTGCCAGTTTTTGCCCACCATGTATTTCATCCCCTTATCGCTATAGGCAAAACAGGGAGGAAATGTAAGTAATTTCAATGTTCACTTTCTTAAGCAAAACAGTAGCTATTCTCAAAGTTCCTTCATACAGTATTTCTGATTATTAAGTCGTTTAGTACACAAAGCAAGGAGCACAGTTCCTAACTAGCTTTGTTAGCTGGTAAGAATATGTGGCTTTTCATCAATTTGGGGATTAGTGGAGAATGGCATCTTGCCCCCATATAATGCTCAACTTTATAAGCATTTGGCAAGAGCAAGACTTGTTCTCAGAAGTTTCTTAGGCAAAGTTCAGTGAAAAGCCTCCTTATTTTTCTAGGATTAGAAAATGAGTTACCACTAGTGGATTTTGCCTATGCAGCCAGGATTTGCTATCAATCCCACCATTAGAAACATTATGTATATAATGGCCATCAACAACACTGAGACTCTTAAAGTGATTACTTAAGGAACCAACGGGTAGGATTATAGACAACTAAGGAATGCAGGCACTGAACAAATATAGCCTTTAATTTGAGGTACGTTTGTCCTACCATCAAATAAAATAAAGAATGTTTTTTATGTCTCTAAACACTCCCATAACATTTACTAAGAACAACATGAGCGTTTTATATTTCTCATGTTTTTTACAATTGTTCCAAAATCTCTAAGAATGTGAGACTGTATCATCTTATGAGAAGTAGGATATTAGGTATTCCAGAATATTAGAGACCTAATAATTTCCTAGAGCACTAATAGCTCTCTCCAATTTTTTTAAAATAAGAAATTTTAACTAGAGAGTAGGAAGGCTAACTGAGATATGAAAAACATATAGAAACCTTCTAACATTATAGCAAACTATGGCCTTGGTGTGCTATAATGTTGAACGTTTGGGAAGCAAAGGATTCAACTTTATCATTTTTAAAAAAGTAGATCTTTACAATTGTGAGAATTAGATTTTAAGACAGGCTTGTATGAGGCTTGTATGCGTACAAGTATTAATAGGTCACTGAATCATATGATGCTATTAAGATAAGCTATCTTTACTGAACATTTTCTGTTCTCGTATTTCTCTCTTTAGGTCTGCACATGACCGATCATTTCATCAGGATAAATGCATGCAAGTTCACACTTACACAAAACTGAAAGGACTGTTTGTGATGAGAAAGAGCTTTTTATTGTTGTTAACCAGTCTATTTAAGACAGCATATGTTTCATCTCCATGAAGAATATATTTCTCTGCAAGAAACAGGTGAAGCTAAGCATACTGTAAACATTTGTATAATACAGTGGTAAGAAGATACAATTTAGTTACATTTCACCTGGTGATAATGAAATAATTAATCTACAGAAAGTATGGGAGTTCTCCAAAGAAGGAACAAAGGCCTAAAAGTTCTTCCTTTCCCTAAATCTCTGCTCTCAACTCACATTTCTTTTGCCAATCAGAAAGTGACAATTCAGTGATGTAAAATCATTCTGGACAGCATAAGAAGGAAATTTCAGTAACTGACATAACTCAGATGCTAAATTATTGCATGTGGGATGAGGCAATCCATCTCTTGACCTAGATTTGATTGCTCACATCTGTTCTGAAACACAGGAAGGGGATCCTTTCTATTCTTCCGTATCTTGATCAATTATGCTTAAAAATATTACCCAAGTAGTTATTGGAGGAAGTTTTTTTATACATGGATTGCAGTGTACAGCATTTCTGTTAAGGAGAAAAGAAACCCCTTCTTTCTCTCATTTACCTAACTCTTTCTGTAAAGACATTAACAAATCAAATAGTTACGTAGAAACATCTTTGTAATCATAGATACGAATGCTAATAAGTATATACAAGGTGAAGAAAAGAAGGACTTTATTGCTTTGGTTCTACCTCTTGGTGGAATACAGATCTGCTTGATTACCCGCAAGATAATATACATAAAGTATCACTACCCTGATCTAAAACCATTGCATGGGGTGCTCATTATTATTCACAATTAAAAGATTGGCTTTCACTGACCCATGTCCTTTTCAATCCATTTGTACATCATTCCTTTCACATGGACATCTTTAATGGCATCCTAAAATTGGAAAAAGAAATTAGGTCTTAGTTTTAAAACCTGGCGTTATGCGTTGTTACGAAGCTACCAAAAAGACCAGTCCAAACAATATTTATTAGGCACCTCAGTGTCTCATGTGATAAGCATGCTGGGTTTGTGTTTGAGACCCAAATGCTACTATGTGACGGGGTTGGTCCCTGTCATTTGCTCTAGCTCCTACTGTCCTAGCAGTTTGAAAACATGCAACCACAAAGATAGGTACCACGTAAGTGGGCACATTAATAGGGTCCCCAATCAGGCATCCTCCAGGCAACGGTGAGGTTACCAGCTAATCCTTTCAACACAGAAGCACCTTGATGCTTCTGACATGAATTCGAGCAAACAATATTAATTCATTATTATATTTTCATCTTTTATGTTCTAGAAGAATTATACTTACACTAACGTCCTTGAAAAGATGAACTTGGTCATACTCAATATTATGAGTCATGAAATAGTCAGTCACTGATGAAAGTAGGGTCATTTCAGGAAGAGAGAAAATGTCCATAAATTGTTTAATTGATGGACCCTACTCAGAAAAACAAAATATTATTACTATTAAAAAAAACCCAGATGTTGAATTGTGGGGTAGACAACAAAACGTGATGTTATTAAAGATAAATGTTCTCCCTTGTAAAATTAATGTATAAATATCACATTGTTGTTTTTTTTACAGCAAAGGAAAATATATTCTTGGCTTAAATATATTATTGGCTTTGTTGTTCATTTAGAATCAGCCCCTGCAGCATTCCATTCATAAATAAAAATTTAAATAAGCCATGCTTATGTAAGACACATAAAGTTAGATAACTCAAGAATGAGATGTTTTTGATTATACGATACTGGAAACTTGACACATATTTTTCTCTTAGAAATATGAAATACTTTCAAAAGTACTTTTTCTTCTAGCAAAACTAAGAGCTGATCTAAAGAATAGGTGATTTCTGCTTGCTTTAAACTGTTAGTTCATCTTTTTATATTTAGGAATAATTGGAAATAGCCGACTGCATGCATGAATAGCATAAAGAAGAAACTATATCCAGTTCTATCAATTAATTTCCCAGAAAGTTCATTCATTAAAGGCTTAGAAGATTAAACTATGTTCCCTGTCATTAAATTCCAAACTCCAAAGCTAATTTTGTATCCAGCAAATTCTGGTTATTAGGGTTATTTGTACTGTTTTTTGCATCTGTTCCAGCAATAAATAATTTTAATGCCGTAGTATGCATGCATAATGGCCCTTTCTGAAGTAAATTAACCAGTCAGTATAAACAGTATAATATTATACATATCCAGAAAATTCTTTCCTAAATTGTAGAAAACATTTAAATGCCTATAATGTTGGTTCCCAGCCTCCTTATTCAGAGTTGAAAGCTTAAAATAATTACAGTACAAAAAAGCATCTTCCCAGGATTTTTTCCCTTTTGCCATTGAAAATAATGGTAAATGATATTAGAACTAGCATTGTGCAAGAAGTGAAAAACACATTTGGATTGGAATGCCAAAAAAATCAGCTCCTTCAAAATATTCCACCAACCTTTCCTGCTGGCTATTTTCCAATAGGGAGCAAAAAAAAAGCTCAACTTCTCCATATTTCAGTGAAACAAAACTTAAAACTTAAAGCTCTGGCCAGAGAACACAGTGAGAATTTGTAAAAAAGAAAAAAAACACCATGCATTTTTACCTTCCAAGGACAAGAACAGGTGAGGTAATTAATTCCTTCTGACTCCTATCAACTAACAGAAAAATTGACCAATGGATTTTTTAAAAATGTAAAACTTTAAAATATAAAGTATTTTAAAATCTAAATGTTAAAATCTAAGTTAGAAGGTAAAGCATTTGAAACAGCAACTAATTGTTAGAAATGATATAAGAATCCAGAATTATCTGGATTTTCAAGAGAGTCTGTTCAATTGTTTAAATAAACCCTGAGTTGCTCTTTAGCTGGGGTGAGAGAAGCTACCAGACAAATGCCACAAAGCAACTAGATAAGAATTTATGGTACATACTAGGATGAAATTACTAGATGATTGTTCTGTCAACTGAAAGCAAACTCCTTCTTATGTCCTCTGTGATTTAAACCCCAGGCTCCTTTTTCCTGCCTTTTCCCATGCTTAACAGCTATCCTGCTTTATGTTTCTCAGGCTGAGCTGCTGATATAATAGACATGCTTGCTTTGGGAAACTCTAGCTCTCTCCTTCATTCCCACATTCAGTCAGCACATTAACAAGACAAAAGAACTAAGGCCATCACTGTTATATTTTTTTCCCAAGCCAAAAGGCGCTGCTAATTGAGAAAATAAACATACCAGTCAGCCAGCCACATTCCTATCGTTTTAATCAATAATTGCAAACGTTCTGAACTCAGAAGAAACTTGGCATTTTCAAAAATGTCAGTGTCTTGTTTTATGACTTTTTACTGGGTTGCTTCCCTCCTGCCCCCAACCTTTTCTAGCCTCACCAATCCAGCTGTAGGATCACTCATATTGAAAGTGCATAAATGTGCTAGTTACTAATACAGTAATTTGCTTAGTTAGTTGAATTCTGGAGGTAAGGGGATATATGTAGACTTTTACAACCACCAGCCTCTTGGTTTGCTGGATTTTGAAATGTTTGTGACTTTGTTCCTGATCTTTGTGCAATGACTGCTTTATGCCTTTCATGTAGGTGGCCGATGTCTGATTCATTTAATAATTGAATAAATATAAATAAATGGCAGCATATACATTTAATAAATAAGTAAAATTCATGTTTCCCACTTGTAATGAAAGCCAAATGTTAGTTACATTGGCAGCCATTATATCCATTTTGCTGCTAGCTATCAAAGCCTGGCTTGGCTTTTTCTTTTCAAATATTATGATTGTCTGCAAATCCCTGAACTTATCAAAGGGGCTGGCCAAAGGAAAACAGGGAGATAAGAAATCTGTGTGCTTCATGCAGCTTAATTAAATAAATTAACCAACAAAACGTTACATCCCAGCCATTATTTTTTCCACAAAGCATATCCATACAAAATACCATACCATCCTACGATATATATACTTTTATAACACACAATTTAACATTCTGTAATAATAAAATATTTGAGCAAGCGAATATTAAAAATACTTTTTGACAAAGCTTTTGTCATATAATCACTTTGCCTTTTTCATGGGGTTTTACAAGAGCACTTCAGATTATTGTCTTGCATTTGGACATTTCCATATTGTTTCTATTACACATAGTCCTCAACATGCAACCATTCATTTAATGACTGAAGTTACAACACCACTGAAAAAGTGACTTATGGCCTTTTTTCCACACTTATGACCGTGGCAGCATCCTATGGTGATGTGATCAAAATGTGGATGTTTGGCAACTGGCATGTATTTATGATGGTGTCTTGGGATTATGTGATCACTTTTGCAACCTTCTCATAAACAAAGTCCAATGGAGAAGTGATATTCATTTAAGGACTGTGTTACTAACTTAGCTGCAATGATTCATTTAACAACTATGGCTAAAATGGTTCTGCAATACTTGGTAAACTAGAAAAATGTGGGATAGACAGCATCACCACCAGATGGATTTGTAACTGGCTGACAAACTGAACACAACAAGTAGTCCTTAATGGTACTACTTCTACATGGATGGAAGTAAACAGTGGGGTACCACAAGGTTCTGTCTTTGGCCCAGTATTCGTCAATAAATGACTTAGATGGGGGAGTAGAACGGGGACTCATCAAATTGGCAGAAGACACTAAGAGGACCATAATAGCCAACACCCCAGATAAGCTCAGTATCCAAACAGATCTTGACAGACTTGAACAATGGGCCCTATCCAACAACATGAAATTTAATGTGGAGAAAAGCAAGATTTTATACCTATGCAGGAAAAACCAAAGGCACAAGTACAGATTAGGTGTAACCTGGCTCAAAAACAGTAATTGTGAGGGACCTTGGAGTTCTAGTGGTCAGTCGCTTAAACATGAGCGAGCAGTGTGCAGCAGCAGCTGAAAAAGCTAATACAATCCTTGGTTATATAAACAGAGGCATCAAAATCTCGTGAAGTATTAGTATTGCTTTATAAGTCTTTAGCAAGACCGCATGTGGAATACTGCATCCAGTTTTAGTCACATTAAAAAAAAAGATGCTGAGATTTTGGGGAAAAAAATGCAAAGAAGAGCAATTGAAATGATGAAGACCTAGAGACAAAAACATATGAAGCACGGTTGCAAGAATTGGGTATGGGCAGTATAGAGAAAAAAAGGACTAGGGGGGACATGATAGCAGTATTCCAGTATTTGAGGGGCTGCCGCAGAGAAGAGGGGGTCAAATTATTTTCCAAAGCACCAGAGGGCAGGACAAGAAACAATGGATGGAAACTAATCAAGGAGAGAAGCAACTTGGAATTAAGGAAAAACTTCCTAATAGTGAGGACAATCAACCAATTAAGTTGCCTTCAGAAGCTGTAGATGCTTCATCACTGGAGGTTTTAAAGAAAAGAATGGACAGACACCTATCTGAAATGATATAGGGTCTCCAGCTTGAGCAGAGGGTTGGACTAGAAGACCTCCAAGAACCTTTCCAGCTCTGTTCTGATTGACTGATTGATTGATTGAAAATGGAGTAAAATTCACTTAACAATTGTCTTGCTTAGCAACAGAAATTTTGGCTCAATTGTGGCTATAGGTTGAGGATTACCTGTATTTTAACTAGCCTTCTTTTCTTTCCAGGAAGGAGGGAGGGAGGGAAAGAAGGAAGGTTGTACAATACATTTAATAACATCATAAGCTCTCTGTTCAGAAGCACTTATCTTGAATTAAACAATAAAAGTTGTGGCTCTTTAAACTATTGGGCATCTCTTTGTGTATGCAGAATATCACATAGACAATGCAACCCAAAACTTGGCAAATCAGAATGCTATTTATAAAGGGTGGATCCAGTAAAAATACGGAGAAATTCTGATGATACTGGCTGATTTCCAAGTTCAGGTTCATAGACCAAATGATCACATATGCCTAAAGATAGTCCAAGGACAACAGGAGTATGTGTTATTTTATTAAACAGCAAGAAATTAAAAAGTAACTCATTAGTCGAACTTTTCACATCTGAACGAAAAACAAAAAACAATGAGCCAGTGAAAGAGTTAACTGAATTATTTTGGATGTATTTGTTGTAAAAATAAAAACTTCCTATATTACATTAAATTAAAACTGATACCGGTATTATGTGAAAAGGAAAAAAAAACATCATATTCCATATAGAGGAGATAATCTTGTTACTTTGCCATTGACAATAAATTCTACATAGTTTGTTGTCTTCCAACTACTTTTTCAACCCACAATAGAATGAGGCAGATAAATAAAACTGTTACTATTGCTTTATTCTCATTATTGAGTAGTTTATTATAATACTAATGAACCTAAACAATGAAACTGAAGAACAATGATGTCAGTGAAGCTGTGCATACTATATAAACCTGGCTTCTCTGAATTTATAAATCTACAATGGAAGAAACAATACAAAGACTTTGAAAGCCACAATGGTAGCAGAACATTTATGTGGGTATTCTATGGTCACAATCATTTTCAAAAGGAATAAACAAAACACAAAAACATGATCTTTAGGTCAGATTTTTCATATTTACAGTGAAGCAACAATTATTTTTGGTGAGCCTGGATTATTTAAAGGAAAAAAAAACCACTTCACTGAGGTTTGTGTTACAAAATAGAAAATACTCACTGTAAACAATACCTAGTTATTGATGTACCTTTGTACAAAGTGTGGGGAACTAATAACCATTGTTTAGAAAGAATTCAACAGATACAATACATTGACTTGGTGGATTTAAAAAAAATTTTTTTTTACTTAAATGTGTTTATAACTACTACTGTTGGTACTGCTTTTCTCCATACTAGGAAGATATCATATATTTTTTCTTATTGAATTTATGGTCTGGTAAGATGATCTGATTAAATTTTCGGCACTTAATTCATATAAATCTAATAAATTCTCAGTAAAGTGGATTTACTTTACCTTGCCATAAAAATCACTCATCTGGTATAATGGGATATGCTGGGTTCCACCATACATTTCAATAACTTCTTCATCAGGCACTGGGTTTAGTCCCCTAAAAACAAATTACAATAATTCAATCAAGAAGATATTAAAACTTAGTAGACACCTAAGCTCATATTATCCTAAAATCCTTAGGGGGGGGTTGCTTTTTATATTATCCTACTGGAAAGCATCTCAAAAGAAGTCATGGCCCAAGAAAACATGCATGCTCATGAAATCCCAAGATGCTGAGTTTGGCTAAGAGAAGAAATTACGTATCTGTACGGGCACTGATTCTGAAGAGAAGTTGTGCAAGTGAATTGACATAATTTGACTCTTATCAATTGACATAATTTGACTCTTATCAAGATATTAATGAAGACTAGAGGCAAACTTTTTGTTTAAAATTCACTACTGTTCCATTGACCTAAGTGACTTTCTAATATTATTATTAATTGAAATTAAGTTTATGAAGAAAAGGAAACAGCCAATATAAAGAGCCAGAACTTTAAATATTCCATGATTATAAGAAAAGTTGCCTATAGAGAAAATGTTTCCAAAATATACAAAACTGCATAATGTTGTAACAGAAAAGTGGGTTTAATTTTTAACCAAAGCAGAAAAGCAGATTAATAGGGAAGCAGAAGATGCAGCTGCATTAGCAAATACTACTTCCTTAAATCATAAACCTTCGTTTCTCCTTTGTTCAAAGTTTCTAGATCAGTGTTTCTTAAACATTTTTCTCTTCCCATTTTTAAAAATCATGGTGTATCCCAAAGGAGTTTTAATTTATATAATCAGTATTTAAAGTATTAAAAATTAAGATGGACTCATTTGCTGCCATACCGCTTCTCATTATTGTTTGAAGGGATTTCAATATTGTTATTACTTTTTAATATAGGCTGGAAAATAATTTTGACTTCGCAGACCTCTTGGAGAGAGTTGGCCCAGCCCCAGGAGTCCTAGGACCACATTTTAAGAAATACTGATTTAGATCTTATCAATCTTCTGCTATTTATAGCATTTCCAAAGTAAAAGCTAACATGGATTGCTATGCTGTAAGCAGATTTAGTTTTTCAAATTCTTCCACATCCCACAGTCACATTTTAAAAACAAAGCAATATTCACTTTGAAGCTCAATGGTCTATCCTTTTGACAGAATTCTTGATTTTTTAAGACTTGTCGAAGTGGTTTAAGTAAACCCTAACCGGAATAGGAGCAGGGAGACCCAGGTTTTAGCCCTTCTTTAAGCATGGAAATTGCTTAGATAATAACCCCAGGCCTAGATTAGCAAATCAAATTGAATCTTAAAGAAGGTACTGGCAAACTACTTCCGAAAAAAAGATTGCCAAGAAAACTCCCCAGCTTATATGTGTCATCGCTGGGAGTCATGTTTGACTCGAGGAATCATAACAAAAACAAGTTGTAATATGCAAACTGTTGTAATATGATAGCAATTGATCTCCTAATATTTGTAGCTAAATTTGTTCCGATATGCCCAACATTGTAATCATTGATCCTTTAATTTGGCACAGTACAGTTTCCTCTGATTTCAAAAAAGACTTGCCAAGACACTCAGACTTCAGCAACTCAAAACATTTCTCTGGAGCAAGTAAACAGCTCCAGAGAAATCACCCGTGACCCATATTTGCTTCTGATTTGTACATTAAATGTTGCATAGAGAACAGCTGCTTCTATGAAGGTCAACAGCTCCAGAAAGTGCATATAATTTTGCTAAACTCACTGATAGGCAGTGCCCAACTGAACGTAGTGGAAAGCATCAATCTTCATCAGAAGACTCTAATAGAAAGGTAGACATTTATTGGGTAAATATTTCATACTTTTACCTGGAATAATTTAATCTTATAAGAAGAACAAACAAAACTAACCAATTTAGCTTTAAAGGCAATGCATTTAAAGCTAAATTGGCAGAAACAAATATGATGCGTATGATGTTGGAACCCCTTGGTTTTTTGTTTGTTTGCTTGACTGTTTATGTCTGCACAGAGAGTCATATACTGCTTCTACTCCCACGGAAGAAAGAAAAGGACAGAAGAAATTTTGTTCAGACAGAAGCACCACTCTTACTAGTTTGCAGAGAGGCACCTTTCTAGCCCATCAATATGCAACCTTGCATAATTTCAGGGATCAGTTTTATTTCTGCAGTAAGACAAATTGGGATTCTCGCAGCTGTTATACTGACATCTACTTTAAATTATCGAAGAGGGAAAGATTCATTTTTTTCATGGAAATGCTCTGATGTTACACTTTGTAACTCCTACTATCTTATCTGATCTCCACAACATCATCTGAAGAGTTGCCAGATGAGACCATTTTATTCACTTACCATCAACTGTGGTGACCATGTCTTCTTCTCAGATCAGTTGCAGTGCTTACATTTGTAGTTCACCACATCCTACCCTGTTTCTAACTTTCAGGAAAATGTTTTTTTTTAATGCTGTACAGTCAGCAAAGATTTGTTAGTGCTATAATTATTCCCTACTGGAGACAAAAATAACGCTAGCAGAAGGACGAAATAAGGTGACAAAATATCCTAATATTGTTTACAAAGATCACTGCAATTGTGCCTGCAAAATGCTGAAAAAAGGCTTTCCTAACATCCTTCCCACATTCTTCAAGCCACTTTGGGCCTTATTAGCATTAAGTTCCTCTTTCTTTTTGGAAAAAAACCCCCATACATACTAAATGTAGCTATGAAATTTAGAAAATCTTAAGCCATAAGCAAGAATATTCCACCGCAGACTGTATTAACTGATTTTTAGATTGTCATACTATGTAACTCTGAAGAAAGACCTCCTTTATAGGTTGCCCAAGGATTATGATCACTTGTACAATTATGTACTGGCACTGAACAAAGTAAACATATGACTGATCTGCAAAGTTGTGGCCATTGCAATGACTCTGTAGTCACATAATTAGGCTTTGGGTTCTTGGTAACTGACTCACAATTATAACATTGCAGTGACCTCTGGTCACATGATTGTGATTGAAATTCTGGTCCTAAATTATTGTCGTAATTCAACTATGACTGTTTCCCTGTGTATATGTGTAATAAGTAAACCCACATACATACATACATACACCATTATTAATTCATTTCTGCAAGAATAGCTGTAACTTAGCAAGCTAACCAGATACTTCAATGTTTCTAGTTTCTACATTGACCCAAATGATGTTACTAAATACTGTGAAAGACCAGCAGAAAACAAATTCACTTTATAACTCACCTTGTGCACATCATAATGAAGCCCTCTTATGGCAAAACCAGGAATGTATTCAAATTTCCTGAGTCCCTCTGGGTACTACGAAACATTTCATTAAAAAGAATGAGTATATTCTTCCAAACTGGGATACATGCTATATTTTGCTTATTTAAAAACTGGTAGAAATCCAGACAACAAGCAAACTGTATGGCAGTGGATACAAAGTATATAGTTTTAGAACAGAATTATAATCAGCCATAAAACTCCTTGGACAATTGCCGAAAGAGAAGTGAGGAAAAGTATAGAAGAGATGGAGAAACCTGGACTTTTTTAAACATGCCTTAAGAATAGAAATGTGAGCTTTCTTCTGAAGGGTGATTTTATTTATCTTTGACGTGAGCATGTACCGTATATGTTATATTCTTTGTCAGACATATTGCACATCATGATCTTATTTATGAAAATAGGGTATTTAAGCCATTCACAATCGGAGCTGATTGAAGTGACATATAAACTTCTATTTCCAGGGAGTAATGGCAGACTACTTTTAGCTTTGCTTTGTGATGGAAAGTGGAGCTGGTGAAGGAACCAGCTCCTTGCATTCCTTTCCAGAGAAATAGGGATTGCCCAGAGTGCTCCTTACAGACCTTTCCCATGATTGGGCCATAAAATAGCAGTTTCTGGCAGGTTTTACAACTCTGGGTATTGGGAGAGGCCACTTTCCTCAAGCCACAATCAGAGCCTTTCATAAAGGATTTGCCCAAGAAGAAATGAAGAGTAAATAACAAATTAATTGTGAGATATTGTTTGAAGGGGTTAAATATTAATATTTTCAAATTTCTAGTAGCACTTAATAGAATTTTTCTTGATTAAGTTTGAATGATGAGTTTTTATACATCAGTTTATAGATATAAAACCACGGGAAGAAGAATTTTGGAGAAACTGACAAGGTATTGTGGAAAGGAAAGGATTATGATTTATTTGTTTAAAGTGTGTATATGTACACCCATGCACCTACCCACACACATACACAGTGTGTGTGTGTGTGTGTGTTTATTTCTGGTATCATCTAAGGGACTTTTGCTGATTAAAACTGAAAGATGAGATCTTATTATTTGCCAATAGGTAAAAGATGTGATATGGAACGAAGATAGTTTTGGTTAAAAATTAGAGAAAATGTCAAGCTACAGAAAATGTTTATGATTGATGAAAGGGAAAGTTATTTCTTTCCATATTTTTTCTTTTCTTTTTTATATATTTTCCCCTTTTCCCATCCCCTCTTTTCCCCTTTGTTTACTTTTGTTGTTTATATTTTCCTTAGTTTGTATTATTTTTTATCTTTGTAATTTTAATAAAATGATTATAATAAGAAAGGAAAGGTATATAAACTCTGTAAATAGATAAATAAAATAATTTTAAAAAATCATGTAGAGGCTGAGCAAGGTGTAGAGAAAAGTGGGTAGTTCTATTAACAAGTGAAAAAAGAATTAGGGAAAAGTTAATTGCTTTAAGCCTTTCTCACCAATATAAATGATAATGCCATCTCAGGAAGCTAATGAAAAATACAGTCAGAATCTAGAAACACAAACAAGTGATGAAATGTAGAGGAAGAAAAAGTACTTATCTTAAAATCACTTCCACACCATACTGCCCCAATCTATTACAGATCAAGCCTTACACAAGAAGAGATGATGAAATTTGCAACTTACCTTACATTGTTCAATTAGAATATCTCTGGCAGCGTTGAATATCATTGAATGTAGTAAATTGGAATATTGTGCCAATGTATAATCATAATCAAAGCCATAGATCTCAACATCTCCCAAGCTAATCTCATTATTTGCATAGATGGCTGCAGGGTTAAGAAGATTGCAAACTCCTGGTGGAAGCAGATCTGAAACAATAAAAATACAAGCACTTCTTTGATCCAAGATTGTGCAGAACAGAAATACTGTTCATGTGTTAAAAAGGGGGGAATGGGGGTGGGGTGGAGTGAAATATTCCTCCCCCCCATTATAACTGGGTATTCAAGACTATTGACATTTTCTTTCAAAATAGATGGCCCAAAAATAAATATTCCAACTAATTCAAACATTTCATTATCAAAAAGAATGACTAAAACAAAATGCTATTGCTGTAAACCGAAAAGGATCCGTTCAAATTCTGTTTTTCCCCTGGCAGGAGCAGAATTTACTCAGAGGCAGAGGCTGCTGCTGCTGCTGTCACAAGACTTTCTCCCTTCCTTCTGTGCCTCCTCAGAAGTATTTCAGAGGAACTAGCACCCTTCATTTGAAGAAACATTTGGGGGGGACGGCAGAGCATTTCAGGGAAATTTTGGGGAAGGAAAAGAATCACTATCTAGGCATTGTACTTAATTTCATCTGGGAATGGAACAAGATTTAGTTATCATTATTATTATATAGGGGGAAGAATAATTACATTGCCTTCTATTCTATTTACTTAAGTTTTTCTATTCTAGTCAGACCTCATAGATTGGAGATATAAGTAACAAAAAATAACAACATTTTTGCATCTGAAATTGAGTTAGAGTTATTCCGGCACTTGACAACTCTTATAACTATATAGGGATTAGTTGTCCAATAGGAAACCAAATCTCACTAAAGATTTGCCTAAATGCCTCAATCTGTCTTGTTCAGCCAACTGTACCTGTTCTTTCACAATGTTTGTTTGTTCCAAAATTATGAAAGCAGATTCGGCATGGGGAGAAAAATCATGTCCAGGTACCTTTGTTGCTTTAAACAGTCTTTCTAGACATCATCATTTAAAAGTATTCCCTGTTTTATACATCACTCAACATTAAACATTCTGATTCCCAGTTAATCCAATCCTTATTCTCTCAGGCACCAGAGGGCAAAATAAGAAGGAATGGTTAGAAGCTTGTCAAAGAGAGATGCAACCCAGAAGTAAGGAACATTTTTTTTCTGACAGCAAAAGCAATTAATCAATAGCTTGCCTCCTGGGGTGTGGGTGCAGCATCACTGACAATTTTCAAAAATAGACTGGACAATCACTTGCCTGGGATGATCCATATCTTGTATTAATAATCATGTTTATTCTTATATCTGTTATCTAATACATCTTTGACCAAATAAATAAATAAAAATAAAAATATATAAACTCCTGCCTTGAACCGGGGTTTGGATTAGAAGACTGCTGATGTTCCTTCCAGCCTTACGATTTACGATCACTAACTGCATGTTCAGTGAGCGAACTGTATTTGTGCCCCTGTAGCTATATATAGATTCTAATTACCAGTCACTGTTTTTGAGATGGACAGCCATATAAATTGTTTATTGCAGGTTTTTACACATATAAGGGATTAACCCTGTAAAGCTAACTGAAGCGTATGTGTGTTATGATGTTTACACAGCCTTGAGAGAATAGAAATATCAGGTAAACTGAATTCTTCACTGCTGCCGCTTGAATACTGTTATATAGGATTCTAGAATTGCTTTATCATAAATGGACAGTATTTTCCTTGTTACAGGGTTTCTCTGGAATTACGTAACAGTTATATTTGCATTTCTGCACTGTGAAGATCAAGAGTTTTGCAACTGGTTATTAGTTCATTATGGAAGAAAAAAAACCTCTCCCTCCCTCCATCTCCTGTGTTGATTCCTGGTGACTGCTTGTACTAATCCCTGCAGTTTTGTTGGCATGACTTTTTAGAAATTGTTTTCCATTGCCTCCGTCCTAGGGCTGGGAGGAGACTAGCCCAAGGTCACCCATATATATGACTAGTGTTACATTCACTATTCAAGAAACAAATGTTAGCAATAGCTGTTTACTGTACAGTAAAATATTATCCCTTCATCCATTCTTACTTTGTAAATGCTTTCTACAAGCTTTATACATTCATCCATTTTCTATTACAAGTACATATCTAATGGGAGGATGAGAATATTGCATTTGTTAACTAAGAGGTCAGAATTGTGAAGATGGCATTTATTTTGCAAATTTCATTGCACCAAAGAACGTTATTTGTTTCTGTCTACCACTATTATATAACCTCAAAAGGCCATATTTATTGAACAACTTGATTTTTCAATGGCAGAAAGAAAAATACTGTGAATGCAATTAGCTTCAAGCTACATTGATGAGTGAAAAAAATATGCTTCATGGCATGACAAATTGTTCAGTTAATAACAATGCTTCCCAGAATATTCCAAAAGGCTTTACTAGGAAGATATACTTTTTAAAAAGTAACACTGTTTCAGAGTTGAAGGAGTCCAATGAAGTGGTTTCATGAAAAACAAATTCCACGAAGTAGAATTACTCATCTTCAGAAAACATTTCTAACAATAGAGCACAAATGGAAAACTGTAGTAGGTAATGAAATCTTCCAATCTATTGCTACATATTATATTACAGTTAAATTACAAGTATCTTATAGCAAATATGTATCAGGAGAGGAAAGCATAGCAGATCTGGAATAGACACTGCACAATTACTTCCGACTGTTACTATGGGGAGGGGGGGGAGTAGGAGGAGAACAAACAGAATAAAATCATTTTCTCCCTTCCTCCTTGCATCCAACTAGCAAGGGTATCAATTAAGTAATTTCTTTGCCCTTGGTTATCTATCCTAGTATTGGTATAGATGCTTCATTAAAATATCAAACATGAATTGTTTTAGTATTCTAGTATTCTATTCTATAATTCCATCAAATTATGTAACAAATACATATAATCACATGTCTTTTATTGGAAATATTTTCCTTTAGGTTGAAATCTTGCCAAGATTTGGTTCTTCTGTCCAATTAAAATCTTGCCAATAAGTTATCTTGTTTACATTTCAGGAACAAACATAAAAAAATATTCAAGTCACCTACTAAATTCCATTTCATATTATGGCTTCATAGTAGAATCCTTCAAGTGAATTCTGGCAAACATTTGAAAAATATTAGAACTGCAATTTATATTTTATTATAAAAACGAGCAAGTTGATTAGAGAGAAAAATAGTAGCATTCATCCAACATCTGTTATAGTTTTTAAACAATTCTTGACCATTTTTATTAAAACTAAGGAGCCTTTGAGATAGTTGAGATAGTGATCCTTTGATACAGCAGCAACATTTTTCTTGTTCAGACTTGGAAAGATGCTAGTCAGCCCATAGAGGAATGAAAGTGTTTCCACAAGGATAACGCTGCAACCAACAACTTACAATGATCTGCTTTAGTTTGAAGGCAGTTTGAAACATAGCCTTTTTAGAGATATGAACACACAAGTAGTTCTTCTGAGAAAAACCCTTATAAGTTAGCAAGTTCAAACCACTTTCAACCTTGAAAGTACAATGCCAGTACATTAGCTTGAACTACATGCGGAAACTAACTGTGGAACCAGTTAAGATGATTGAAAATGTGTGTTAAATGCTTCCAAAAAGTGATGTTGGCATATTCATTACTCAGCTTAACTGAAATGTGGAAGCAACTGAATAGCCAAGTTCAAACCCTCAACCTAGAATTCACAAAATATGCACAACAGAGATTTTAAAACAGATACACACACACACACACACAAGTCCATGGAGTTTAGAAAGTTAAATTTTAACAAAAAAACAGAAGCAAAACATGCAAGGGATCGCAACCTTACTAATTTTAGTAAGCTGATAAGCTGATAAGCAATTACATTGGAAGAGTTGATTAAAAATGTTTCCCATTTCAAAGTCATCTAACTTGATCACCACTGTACCCATGTATGTTATTAGCAAACACAAGCATGTTTTTGGAGAAAATATGAAGAATCCAATTTGTAGTATCTTTTATAACTTGGCATTCTTAGTTACTCTTAACTAAGCATAAGTTACCAATAGAAGAGAATCAGTTAGCATATGTTACTCTTAACAATTCGCATAAGTTATCAATAGAACAGAATAAGTAAGCATAGGTTAGTTTGGCAGCAGCAGATGCTATTAATAATGCACATTGCAATGCACAGGTAACAGGTTTGTAATGCGGGTTACTCAGTAGTTGTACTAGCCTTATATATAACACTGAATATTTCACTTTAGGTCCACCACAGTTATACAATTGAAGCTGTGCAAATAATGCAGCTGGGTATACATTCACCTTTCTTTTGGGGATCAAAGGGACAAGAGTTTGAATAACTCCCAGAGGTACACCGAGGCATTTTAATTCATCAGCGTTTCGCTGCCTTCAACGAAATGCATCAGACTCGCACAGCCAAGCTCCCCACTTCCCACTCTCCCCCCTCCTTACCGTAAACCAGCTTTTTCATCTCGTGGTATCTGGCCCAGAGATAGGGCTTCGTATCGATCCCTTCGATGGAGCTGGGCTGGTGGCTGCCTAAGGAAGCAGCTGTCACAGCAGGGCCGGCGTCGGCGGTCCTCTTCGCTTTGCCGCCCATCGCAGAGGAGCCCCACGCCGGGAGACAATGCTCCTCTGACTGCGGCTGATGGGTCCACTGGTGCCTGCATCCCACCCGCCCCGATCCAACGTCGGAGCCCGTATAATAGCAGCAGCAGTTGCTGCTGCTGCTGTGGCTGGAAACAGGGGCCATCCGTTGAAGGATGCCGACGCTCTTCCACACGCCGCTGCTCCTAGCCTTGAGTCCAGCCGCCGCCATGGCCTCTACGGGGAGGAGAGCCTCTTCCCTGAGTTGAGTTCACAAGGCCGTCACCTCAGAGCCCCCAACCCCAATCTTCCTCAACTGCATCGTCCGCCAGTCCGGACAACAACAACGGACTCCTTCAGCCATCCGACCCGCCTGAGAGCAAGCAGTCAATAAGAGAAGGCTCCAGCAGGGCTCCAGCCCAAGACTTGTTGAGGAGGCGGAGGCTCTTCTAAGCACAAGTGCCGGCGCCGCTTCGGGATTTGTAGTTTGTTCAATGTTTTGTGTTGCCCTCTCCCTCAACCAGCTCCTGTGAGGTTTCTCCCCCCACGCCCCCATTCTTGGGACACAGACAAGAACTACGACTCCCAAGATCCTTTTGGTCCTCCTTGCTCGAGGGTATTTAAAATGTTTACGGCGGGCGTGTTTTTCTTTCAGAAACTGTGATTCCGAGGAGTCCCAAAACTTGGCAACTTGAAGACTTGTGGACTTCAACTTCAGTTAAAGTCCACAAGTCTTCAAGTTGCCAAGTTTGGACACTTCTGCTTTAAACCGTTGGCTATTCGGATAAGTCGAATAAAAGTAAGTTTTCAAGACAAACCTTTTTTTTTTAAAAGGACCTGTTTTCCCTTATAAGAATGCTCGGTGAATAGAATAGAATAGAATAGAATAGAATAGAATAGAATAGAATAGAATAGAATACTTTTATTGGCCAAGCGTGATTGGACACACAAGGAATTTGTCTTGATGCAAATACTCTCAGTATACATAAAAGAAAAGATACCTTTGCCAAAGAGTCAAGGGTACAACACTTAATGATAGTCATGGGGTACAATAAGCAATCAAATCATACTAGGAAACAGTCAATATAAATTGTTAGGATACAAGTGACAAAGTTACAGTCATACAGTCAGAAGTGGGAGGGGATTGGTGATAAGGAGTGATGACAAGATTTAACGGTAATACGGTAGTGGTGCAGAATATGACAAATGACAAATGGAGGAATAAAACTGGAACACGTACAGAAAGCCCCTATTCTCTTATTTCTCGATGGATAAAATGCATGCCAATTCAGACTGCCTGCTCCTGCGATCTTACAGACACCTGATTTAAAAACTGTACTTTGCTTGAGTTGCTCTTGCACAGAATGAGTTGCCCAATATTTTACAAAACATGTTGGGAGACAGATAAGAACAAGGGTCTTCCAACTTGACAGCTTTAAGATTTGTGGTCTTCAACTCCCAGAATTCCTGAGCTAACATGACTGGAGGAGGAATTCTGGGAGTTGAAGACTACAAGTCTTAAACTTGCCAAGTTTGAAGACCCTTGCCTTGGATAAGAGGCTGGATTCCTTGACTTCCGCTCCGACAGGAGGCGGTCAGAGGCTTCTAAACGTTTCGCCTGGCCGGTTTTTGCAACTGAACTGAGCAGCAAGTTACAGGGCTTCCTTCCCTGGGGCTTTAGGAACGCCATTAGCGCCCCAAAAGTTTGAGAATCTCAGCTGGCGTAGCAGCCACACTGCGCAGAAAACCCTTACGCTCATTCCGTTCAAACACGGGCGGGCCACGCCTCCTACGCACAACACGTAACCAATCGCATCTTTCGGAAGACGCTGGTGCGTAGCGGTCAGACGGGGGTGGGGGTTGCTCTTCCCGTTGTGCTCTTGTGTCCTGCGCGTCCTACTTTCCCCCTTACACAGTCCTAAAAGGTGACGGCTTGGTAGTGTGGTTGTTGGTCTGCGCTAGAATCGAGACCAGCCTCTTTGATTGACTGTATCCCACAGAGTGGTTGGAGTGGAAAGCAGCATTTCCTTGCAAAGAGTGTGTTGTATGAGCACGGGTCCTTGATTATAGTCATATCCTCTTTATTATATCCTCTTTATTATTTTCACAAATAATTCAAGTCGGCGAACATATGCAACACCTCTTCCTCCTTCCATTTTTCTCACCACGACAACCCTGTGAGGTGAGTTGGGCTGAGAGTGAGTGACTGGCCCAAGGTCACCCAACTGTGGCTAAGGGGGAAATTTGAATTCATGGCCTCTTGCTTTCTAGCCTGGTGCCTTAACCACTAACTACGCCAAACTTGCAAGGTTTTCAGACCCTGGGAATTCTGATGGATCTCTGATGGATAACCTTTACGTAAAACTAGACATTAACTGGCTTTGGGTGCTTCCTTGGTATTGGTAACAGAATGGTATTGCTATTCACAACTGGATCCGTAAGAGGTGAAAGATTAACATAAACTCTGGGAATGATCTATTTTCCATCAGTAAAAGCAAAACATGTATGAGTACAGTATGAATGTTATTAATAGATACTTGGTCCTAAATCATGGTTTATCTAGAGATGGACTGGTAACGCAAACTGGGTATTTAGGATGTTTGCAAGATTAGTTGTTAGAGTTCTTTGCATTTCAAATTGTATATTACAGTAAGCTGAAATCAATGGTTACTGAAAACAACCATTGCAAAAGAGTTCTAGGTTTTAGCAAGTTGTTCGTCCTCATTAGGTGGTATTGAACAAGATAGAATGATCTTAAGTCAGTCTTTATATTCTTCATATATCTGATGATGTTGCTAAGTTGGGTAATGAAACACCTGCAAGAAAACAACTAAGCTCAGAGCACCGAAGGACTCCACATCCAATTCCAATTCCCCAAGAATGCTCAGCAAGGATTTTAGTAGTAGAGGTAAAAATGATAGAATTCATAATTGTCAATGTAAACTACTTAGAGTGCTATAAAGCAATATATAAGTCTTAGTGCTATTGCTATCTGTGCTTTAATGTTTTGGAATTAACTCACAATGAATTAAATAGATTTGTAATAGTAATATTATAGGTAATAATGCTGCATTTTTTAGTTTTGTATCTTTATGAGCCCAGGTTTAATCAAATGTGAAATATGCGAAGATAAAATAGAATTTTATTCCTTTCCATATTTTTATACATTTGGTTAACCATATTTTGGAGAGCCTTATATATAAAATATTAATTTTGTTCAATGTGTTTCAGAATCACCCTTAACTTCCTTACGACGAGCCTTAAATTCTTCTTAAAATGTCTGTCAGTAGTAAAATAACTCAACTAATTAATAAAGTACCTGGAAAGAAACGGTTTGGTATATACAGATTTCTTCCTTTCTACTTCATTCTCGGTGGTGCTATGGAATGGTTTATGATTAATGTTCCAATTGGCAACCAGACCTTTTGTAAGTATCATTAAACTTTTTAAAAAGTTCTAGATATTTAAACATACATGACTTAATTATGTTTTATTAATGTCTATATCTTTCCTAATAATTACACTGAAAAATTCAAATTTGTTCGATATTCAGCTTTTATTAAAAAAGGAAGAACTTAAGGTAAGCTTTCAATGGGTAAATGTACAGAGAAGAGCAACAAAGATGATTGGGGCACTGGAGGCTGAAGCATATAAAGAACTATTGCTGGAATTGGTTATGTCTACTTTAATGAAAAGAAGGACCAGGGGTGACATGATAGCAGTTTTCTAATATCTCAGGGGTTGCCACAAAGAAGAGGGAGTCAAGCTATTCTCCAAAGCGCCTGAGGGCAGGACAAGAAGCAATGGGTTGAAACTAATCAGAGAGAGATGCAACCTAGAACTAAGGAGAAATTTCCTGATAGTTATATCAGTGGAACAACTTACCTCCAGAAGTTGTGGGTGCTCAAACACTGGAGGTTTTTAAGAAAAAATTGGACAAACCATTAGTCTGAAATTTGCCCGAAATGTTATATGATTTCCTGCCTAAGCAGGGAGTTGGACTACTTCCAAGGTCCCTTCCCACTCTGTTATTCTGTTACTTTGCTTGGCATCAAAGCCCTCAAGTGTTCTTATAAGATGAGTAGCATGGAATTAACTTAAAATTTCAAAGTAAAGATTCAGTGTCATCTTAAAACCTATTGGCAGGCATACTGTTCCTGAGAAAACTACAAATTACCACACTGGAGAAACATGGTTTTACTTTTAGCTTAGGTGTTGATAAAATATTCAGATAATCTTCCAATTGTATTTTGGAAGATTAGGTGAAAAACTACTAAAATGACTGCAGATAGAGGTGTTAGCTTCAGACTGAGTATCTGACCATTTTACAAACCAGAAAACAAATTTCTAAAATCTTGCATTTTTTAGAAATGGACAAACTTAGTCCTAATTTTAAGTTTTTAAAGTTTGAAATTAATCTATCCCACTTTACTCAAATAAGAGAAGTAGATATTAGTTTTAAAAAAGTATGTCAGAATCAAAATGTAATTCCACCAGACTGATCCATTCATGATAGAATAAGGTTGCCCTTGGTAATTTCCTTGTTATATTTTTGATCTTGCATGAATTGCCCATCATTTTAAGCTTGAAACATTGCAAGTTAATTATGTTAAATGAAGTATTTTCAAAAAGTTCATAGAAATGATCACAAATGTTTTGCAGATGATGTTTACCGTAGAAAAGAGGCTGAGAAATATTACCAGAAATTGGAAGAAAAGTGAATTCAACACTGAACTGTCTGTACATAATGGATTCTAAACTAATAAATGAAACTAAGTTTCAAAGTTTGCTTAAAATACGAATACCGGCTGCATTTTGTTCAGAAAAAAATATTTTTGTTAATCTGTCTTGTTTCAAATAAAAAATAATTATGTGCTTTGGTGAACTCAAATGCCATCAAGTTGGTACTGTATTGATTTAAGTGACCACATAAATTATCTCTAAGTGTTATCTGTCCCTATCCTGATCCTTCAGGGCTTTCAGTGGTGCACTCTGCTGCTGTAATTGAAATATTCAGACCTTAAGGTAAAAATTTCCTGCCTAGTTATTTCCAACTCTAGAGGGCGGGACTCATCTCCGTTTCTTAGTCGAAGGAGCCAACATTGTGCAAAGATATTTCTGTGGTCATGTGGCCAGCATGATTACAACTCAGACCTACTCATATATTAAATAACCGTAAGACTGATTACCTGTTTCATTTTAGAAAATGATGTTTTAGAAATTGTTGCTTTGTGACCCATTTCATTATTGGTTTATCATTTTTTGTGTAAATATACACAATCACATGTTTATATATTATTAAAGTAAAAAGAATTATTTTACTTTGTTACTGGGCTGATATGATGTTGTGCAATGTTTGCAGTAGACCTCCCCCCCCTCTCTCATACCCCCCCCCCAACCATTATAATAATATGTATACAATATAGATCCATGCTTCAGTTAATAAGTTCTGGTTGTTTATGGAAGATACACGTGTGGAGTTATCACACAGAAGACATTTGTGAATATGCTAGATAATGTAGATCTTATCAGGATTTATGTATTTTTCAAAGCCTTAAAATGATTTGATTTGGCTTAGCATGCTATTACCTAAACTATGGCCAAGCAAATCATGACTTACATAGTTGAACTTAGTATGTATGAATAAAAGGAATGATAAATAGCAGAACAGAGTTTATAATAACTAGTTAGAGGAACTTTCCACACTCTGGAGAAAAATATATACGGGGGAATCAGCAATGTCCTCCTGTAATTCAGGTTATTGAATTTTTCTGTAACATTGTTTTTATTAGTAAAAATTATACTATAGCTTGCTGAATGGAGAAAGACCCAAATTCTATTTGATAGCACAAACTTTAAAGATCTACTTTTCCATTTATATAATCAGATTGATCAGTGGCCTTAAGTTGTATGGTAGATTTCTACCATTCAGACAGAATGAATAAGGGTTTGATATGTGAAGTATTGCCGAACAGTATGGGAAGTTAATTTGGCCCTAGGAAATATAAAAAAACAAAGCTGCAGGAATTAACAGAGTTGCAGGAGGACTGGTTAAAAATATTTAAGTTGATGCAATTAGAGGGGCAGACATGGAAAAGAGTAGTAACCAGGGGACAAGAAGCTAGCTTTTTATATTGCAATATCAAAAGACCCTACAAACAAATGCTCAAATTGCTAATTGCACTTAACATAAAATGATTTATTAACTACTATAAAATTGGAGTCATCTATTCTATGCAAATTCATTTTTTCCAGCATGATATGCCTTCAATTTGGCCTTTTAGATCTCAGTAATTTTACATATTAGAAAATGCCCAAAACTCTGTAATCCAGGCTTCAATAATACATGGTATATAACTGCCAAGATATACAAGCCGAATTCAGAAAATAGAAACCTGAGGTAACAACATAAACATCAAATGGATAATAGAAAAATATCCAAAGACAGGCCATGAGAAATTGTAAAGAGCTCATGAAAAGATTGGTGTACCAGACTATCTCATTTGCCAGTGAAAAATTTGCATGACAAACAGGATGCGACAGAATGAAATGTGGAAGTAATAAATAGTTCAAATAGTGGAAAGGAATGTACCAAGGCTCTTTTCTATGTCTCCATACTGTATTTTAGTTTGTGTTCAGAATGTCAGGAGAAATGTTGGATTAAAATAAATAGAATTTGGAATTAAAATTGTTGGGAGAAACACTGAAAACCTCAGATAAATTGGCATTGCTTGATGGCTGAAGAAACCTTAAGGATTCTCAATAAAAGATGGGAGTGCAAAAACTAATCTGTTTGTTTAAAAAGAAAAGTAACCCACTGAGATGTCATCACACAATGCCCATATAATGCAAACAAATGCAATAGTAATAACAGACTTCACTTCCAAGGGTTAAAAAATGACAGGGACAGCAACTGTAATTATGAAATAGGTATCTGCAACTTTGAAAAAAAACTGACAACCTGGACAGAATGTTTGAAATAGAGGTATCATATGGACATGAGAATTTGCTTCGTATTTTTCATCTTAGCTGAGTCAGTTAAGTTAGATGGGTCGTTATTTAAGCAATATAAATGTATTGTAAAAGCTACGGTTTTTCTCAGGTGGAAAGTGTCTGATCAGAAAGGCTGGTTAAAAAAATCCTTTGAATTGTGATCTTGGAGAAAATAGTTGAGAATAAATGAATCTACTAATAATGAAGCTAACCAGTGTTATAGATGCTTAATGCAAATGCAAAGAATTATGGGAGAAGAACCTGGTGCTTAAAAAAACTGAAAGCAGCTGGAAAAAGGCTAATAGAAAACAAGTGGGGTATAAAATTCGTGGCCCGCGGGCAAGATGGGTCATGTGCTGATCCTGCCCCTGCCAAACTTAGCGAAGGGGAAAAAAGTCCCAATACATCATGTGAAGCCGCAAGTTTGACACCCCTGGTCTAGATAACTTAACAAGCATGAGCTTACTAGAATTTAACAAAGCAGTAACACATAATCCTGTTCAAACTACATCTATCTGCTTATGAAAAGTTGGAAGCAGGGAACTTAACTATTCATTTTATTCTTAATGGACAAATTATTCTCTTTAGTTATTAAGAACTTTGTTTGAAATTAAACATATAGAAAATTGATACTAATTACACCTGTCATCATATATACATCAGTGACAGTCCTTTATTATAAAGAACCATCTTTATTTCAGAAAGCTGTCCTTTATTTTATTGGTTTTGATCTTGAATTTTATTTTGCAAAGCAAAGTTTTAAACATGTTTTTATCATTATGCACCTCTTCCAATTTTGCACTTTATTTTTTCTAAGAAAATATGGTCACTGTATATACACAATATATAGCAAAAGAGAAAAAGCTACACTTAATTTCAAAGGAGAAAATGTAAAAATGTACTGTGTGACCATCTGCTACATTTATAAATCCATTATCTATGACAGGGGTGTCCAACTCACGTCACAGCAGGGTCACATGATGTATCGGGACTCCCCCCCACCCTTCGCTAAACCAAGCATGGGCATGGCCAGGACGTGAAGCATCCGGCCAGTGGGCCGGAAGTTTGATAGCCCTAATCTATGATCAAAGGAAAAGTATTGCTGAGTTTTAAATCTAAAAATACTGAGCAGAAATTAATTTAAATGTATAACATAAGCAGAGCTATATTGCAAGTTCTGTTATTTTATCAAATGTGAGCAATTGCAATAAATCATTGTATATGGTGAAATTCAGCGGCGACAAGTTTTGCACTTCCATTCTAATGTTTCCTGTAACACATGAGAAAATGGATCCTTTTGTTCAATTTTTTTTGACTAGCCCAGATATGATTAAAGTTGTTTAAAACACACCAACTTCTATCATGGACTTTAAAACCTGGAAGATGACTTATTTTCCTAGCTCATAAAATTAAGGTTACTTATGTGTTGCTATTTTGATACCATTAATAAACAAGTCCTGTAAGAGATATACAGAATTGGATATACCTTTATAGTATAGGGTCAGTTCACACATTGTAGTAAATCGAGATTGTATTAATATGTTTAATGAACAACCAAGTACTATAGTCTGCTCATAATGCTAAGCCATCATTCACACTGAGAGGTTTCACACATCATAAGGCTTGGTTTTGACCTAATATGATGCATGAAGCCAGCTGTTGTGATTTAACTGTGAAAAAAACAAGTGGTGGCTTAGCATGCATGTGGACTTAGCTTTTCAATTTTGTATTCTTCTAAAGGTCACTGGTTATGTTTCTTTTTCAAAAGGTTTTTGAATGTAGGATGTGCATATTTTTCTCTAGGTCTTAAAACTTGTTCTGTGTATCTAATGTAACAACCAGTATGTACATCTTGCATGTCATAGTGATTTTTTTACAAAACATGGTTAGAATTATAGTAAAATTATTTAGAACTAAAAAGTGAGACATCTTAATGGAACAATCAAACCTGGTTAATCCAAATTATAAACTATTTTTATTTAAATTAAAAAGCCTCAAAAAAGACAAACTGATAGTACATGCACATGGACTAATGATCACTTTACTCATTGGAGTATACAGCCAGATGTAAAAATGAGGCATGGATTAACCAGGTCCAAAAGCATATAGGCTGGAAAAAAGTTATACGCATTGACTTGAATTAATATACAGATTTGCTCTTTTAAAAAAGTAAGGAATAAAGAACAGGCAATAAACTACTAATCACTTTTCAAACTGAAATAGATGTATTTTTTCCATTCAAGCCAACCATTTCCCATACTTTTATTTTAATAACCAAAGTCCTTTTATTCTAATACAGTGCATGGCTGTGGAAGATAACAAAAAATGGATTTAAATGGCCACAAATAAAACATGGTCTGATTTCCTGTTCAACAGATTATAATTAAAAAATAGTTAAGTCTGCTAATTGTGCAATACTGGATTATAATCATCAAATCTTAAATCCTATACGTTACTGAAATGCCCCAGTACACATGATATTGGAATAAATTAAATTTAAAATAATTAGGGCCAGCCTAATAGTTTAAGAGGAGTGCTCTGCACTTCCAAAGAAAAGGCCTCATTTACAGTTCTAATTGTTTATTCCTAAGCTGTTAGGAGTGGTGGAGCTGCCCCTTAGGTAAGGTCTCTGGAAAGACAATGCTATAAATTATTCAGCAGTGATCCTCTTGCATTACACAGCATCCAAAGGGCGTCTCATCCAAAGGGGTCCCATCTTAAAATGTTTTTAAAAATAATAAATAAAAATAAATAATTCCAAGTTCTTTGGTGTAGTTTTAGCAATTCTTAACAAAAGTGATTGTATTAGTAAATGTCCATGGCAATTCTAAAGTACTTAAGAATTAGGATGTGCTGCTTGCTTCCTTTAACTTTGTTGTTAAAAATACCATTATCTGAGGTAATGTCAAACAAACTGGCCACAATCCATAAGAGCATGCATGCATTTATTTTAGCAGCTCCCAACATTGCAACTGCTTCCATGTTGAAAATTACTATAAGGTCAACTAAGAAAACCCCAGGAGGGAAAAATAAACTTGGGAGATAGCAGCATATATATGTTTCTCTGAGGTTTGTAAATATTTTAAACAATAGAAACTTAGGTTGTTTGTACCAAAGATTATAGAATATTAAAGATATAAACTATTTCTCCTGTAATGTCAATTAAATTACATTTTATATTAGTACCTAATTTGATAACCATCTCTTTAAGTGTTTCATTAGATTTGTCAAAAGCTACATCCTAGAACTTGGGTGTCAAACTCATGGCCCATGGGCCAGGTGCGTCAAGTGCTGGCCCTGACCATGCCCGGTTTAGCAAAGGGGGAAAAAGTCCTGATACATCACGTGACACTGACATGATGACGCGAGTTTGACACTGTTTGTCCTAGAAGTATAAATTCTATCTCTGAAATAGCTCCGCTATCATTTTCGGGAGGATCCGTATTAAACCAGGGTTGTACATTGAATATTTCAATTCTAGTGAATTAAAAGTTGGATAGCTATCTAATTCTACAATTTCTAAAGTGAAAACCACAGTAGTTTTTCACTTCAAGTAGTTTTTACTTAGAAACCGAGCTAGTTTTCTAAAAACGTATTTTCTGATAATGTAAGTTTTAGCTTGCTACCTGCTCTAAATCTCCATGAAATTTGATGTTTTTAAACTTGTTTTTAAACTTATATGCATACATTTTCCCACTAAGTCAAAGCATTTAAATATTTAATTAAAGTATTTTATAATTAAATGAAAAATTAGTATTTCTATCAATTGCCAGTCCCATCCTGAGGAAGGCAGCAAATCAGTGAACTACACAATTTTAGGTAGGAGGTGATCTCCTCAAAATACATTAACAAGAAATCCAATTAAACTTCATGAAAGATTTTTTTCATGTTCAAAGGGACTATCTAAATGCTGGAGTTGAAAATGATGTAAAAACTGATCCCAAAAGAAGGTCTTTTTGAAAATATTTTTTTTTACTTTTTCAACTAAGATATGCAAAATCAGGGTTTTAATACCCACCAAAAACATTATTTATTATGTTAAACCTTTTAACATAGCAGTGCAGCTGGTTATGCACTTGCAATTCTCAGTAGCTGCAGTGCAATGTTTATATCAGAGCAATTTTAAAAAACAGTATACAAATCTCAGTGCCAAATTATGGATAGCATTTAGGCAAGTCTCTCTTGTACATGGCCTGCTACTTACCTTCAAAGATCAGTTAAAATCTGCATTATTTGTAATAATACCTTAACTATTCAGAGAACAACACATCCATTTTTTCCAGTGGTAGAAATGTAAAAGTATTAAAATGTATTAAATATAGATAGGTCTTGGCATCCTTAAAAATGTCATGTTCTGTTAAATATATATAAATGTTCTGTAAGCGATCTGAGAATGCAAAAGTATTATGTATACTATCAAAAACTGAATCATATTAAATAGAAAGCAGAAAGAAATATTTGCACCCTTGTATTATTTATCCTTCCTCAAGTATTTCTATAAGCCCAGCTGCTATGGTTTATTTATTTCTTCTTCTGGAGAAATGAAGCCGATAACACATTCTCTCCCTAGATCAGTCTACTGGCAACATAAGTAAATGTTCATGGTTATAGGACTCTTCGCAAATGACAAATTGGTCAGCACAAACTCACCTTGGAACTCCTAAATGCCAAAAGTGTTTGAACTAATTGAAGTGTTTGATTATTTTTCATTTTTATTTCAAGTCCTGAGATCCTCCTACTGACCAAACATTTAGATTCTTGTATTTACCAGATTCCTTTCTCTTTACTTCAGTAGCTTTGTTTTCTAAAAAAACTTCAAGCGTAAGTGATGTACCTGCCAGAAGTATCTATCGTATAAACTCAGGGATGCTCATGCCAACATGGTCTAGGCATAAATGTATGTTTTTCCAAGATAAACTGTAAATACCCTCCCTACCTTATCAGAATTTGTGAAGAAAAAAAGATATAACCTTGCTTTGCTTTTAGAACCAAGCATGAGATAATCTTTCAAGTCAACCATATGCACAAGTCTGTATATTTAAGAAAAGTCAACATAATATAACAAAAAGTGAAATATGCTTATTAAAAATGTCCTTATAAAAAAACAATCTTGCAATATACAATAAGATGCAATAAAAACAATTTTCTCTCCCTCACCAATAACTAAAACAGCTATGTTCCACAATTTCTTTTATATGTTGGCATTGAAAGATTAAATATTTTCTATGTTGTATGCCTGGCGGATATTAAGTGTATCTCTCAACATCAAGTCTCGAAGCCGCCAGAGTGCATCTGCCATTGTGGTATGAGCCCCTTTGCTTTTCAACCAGTGTGTAGGAAGACGACTTTCTTGCTCTTTTGAGAAATGGACATCACGTCTTCGTGCTGAAACAAGAAAAGCACAGAAGTGATAGACTGCCTTAAAATAGGTCATTATACTTCACTAATAACGCTGACGCATTATACAACATGCAAAATACATTACTGTTTTAAATGCATGAATAAATTCCCAGGATTGGGAATTTTACTTTTGAAAAAGATTTTGCAACTGATGACGAACATGAGCTGAAAAAAATCAGTACACAAATGTTACATCAATAAGAATAAAATCTGCAAGTAATAGAAAATAATAGTTCTTTCATCTGCATTAATCTGACCCCATGTCATTAGTATGTTCAGTTGTAGACATCCTACTGAAAGACAAAATTGGACAATTGGAAACAATTCAAAGGACAACACTGATAGGGAACTGAAAATACTGAGAAACGATGACTGGAAAGCGAGATGTAACATTTTTTCATGTATGTGAATGATTATCACAGAGTAGATAAATATTTGTTTTCCATCTATCCAGATGATAAAATACAGAATAATAATTTTAAATTATAGAAATGAAGATTCTAGTCAATTGTTCAGAAAAACTTATGGAAAGTAACAATGGATTCACATGGTTTGTCATCTATTTTTCATTTAGCACTAAAATAAGATGGAACTAAAAAAAATAGGAACTGATCTTGATCAGGGCCACAGTAGCAAAGATCTGGTAAAGCTGTAGATAGTTCAACTAAAAAATGGAACAAATATGAATAATTTAGCAAAATGACCAAATTGATTAGTTATATGCAAGTGAAAAGACACTGAATCAGTGCACGGAAAATAGAATTTCCTTTAAAATTTCTCCACATAACATTCATCTAAGTAAATCTAAGTACAAAAACCTACAATTTACTGATAGAAATAGAGTTGTGTGATTATATTGGACAATGAAACACTTTTCTTTGCAGATGTTGTTCTAAGGTAAGATGAAAGAATGCTAGAATGGGGAAAGTGTCGATGTTCTTTAAGAGGTATATTTCCTTGTAATTTTACCTGAAAGGGTCTGGTCCCACTTGCTAATATTATTTGAATCAGCACTAAGACCTTCAATATATTTCAGATAAGCTTCTGAGTGGAGAAGCCTCTGTGTCTTTGGTGGCGGAGAGACAAACATAGGTGTTGTAGGCTGCTGCATGACCTGTTGAGATGCTGGGTTTTGACCAGGATAGGGAGGTGGTGCTTGTTGACCTGGGGGACCAAGCATACCTATCTAGAAATATAAAGTACAATATCAAGAAAGCATTTTAGAAGATAGGTCAAGAACAGCCAAAAATATAATATTTAATATTACAGTTAAGGATATTTGACAAGTATTACCTTGGTTGTTTGCTTGCAGACATTTTAATACTTAGCTAGCCAAAATCATAAGTCTTAAATGCCAACAAGTGAATAACTAAGCACAAAGAGCCCTAAAGACTCCACATTAAAAAGAGCAAAAATATTCAAAAATACTTTAAGGATGTGGCAACTGCACTACAGTTTAGCAGGAAATATGGCTTCTGACAGGTCACAAAGGTGTTTAAACAATGCCAAATACTTCAAGAAACTCCAAATGGTGCACAAAAGAAATTAATACATGTTTTAATTAATGTATAGGCACCTCAACTCTATCATAATTCTGGCCAGCATACAATGTAACAATGTTAAAACAATGCAATTCAACAATACAAAAAGACTGTCTAGAAAAAAAATAACATCATCCCATTTGTCTACCACCCCTTCTAGCCCAAGGTGATGGGGAAGAACCACTTGTAAAGGTTCTCTTAAATAACATTTAATATAATATATAACAATATAATATAATATAATTTAATAATAGGATAGGTGGGAGCTGTATATTCCACAGGGCAGACATTACAAAAGAGAAAGCTTGAGTTCCATCAGGTGACACTGTTTAATTGATGAGGGCCTGGAACATGTTAACTCCGCTAAATTACATAAAAAGGGGAAAAACTATGGAAAATAAGCAATCCCTTACATAACCAGGATACATGATATGAAAGGCTCAATAGGTGATAACTAGCACCTGGAATTGTATATGGAAGCCTATTGGTAACCAGTACAGCTCACAAAGCAGTGGTGCCATGATATGCCCATAATTACTTATGCTGCAGCATTCTGGACTAGCTGCAGCTTCTGGGTGATAAGTACAATCCCATGTGGAACATATTGCAGTAGTTTAAACATAAGATGACCAAAGCTGTGGTGATTGTCTTAAGGATTTCATAGTCCAGATATGGGTGTAATTGGAGCACTATCTGAATCTGTGCAAAGACCTTCTTGGTCATAGCTATCATCTGCTTCACAAGCAGGAGTTATGAATCCAAGAAGACCCCCAAACTGAGCATTAGTCCTGAGGGAGCTATACAGCCCTGCTCAGGACTAAAAATGAAACATCTCCTGTGGTTCAAATACCTACAGCAGGGTAAAGCTTAAGCTTGCTCCTCCCAATCCAAACACTCAGTCTCCAGACTTTGGGGCACAACTTTGATAGCATCATTTGGTTGGCTGGCATAACTGGGTATAACTGGGTATAAAATCTTATCCCAAGCTGAGGAATGATCTTGTCTAGATAGTAGGAGTGGTGAGAACAACCAAGCCCTGAGGGACTCCTGTCTCTCCCCTCCTGTTATCACCAACTGAGCCCCAACCACGGATAAATAAGAAACCCACCAAAAGTCATCAGCAAGCATGACCGCTGCCATTTTGGAGCCATCTCTTGTCTAAAACCTGAATAAAAAGGATCCCTTAACTAACTTACCCAAACAAAGTAAGTTGAGGATTAGTTTAAAATGGTCCAAGTCTTCAGACCCTGTGAAGGTTTTGGGGGGAAAACCACTGCCTCCTTCAAGACAAGCAGTACTACTTCTCTTCTCAACAAAGCAGCTACTACCACAGGAACCTAGCTATACATCTTTGCCTGGATAGTTTTACCAGCTAGTAGGGATGTGTATCTAATAAAGTAGGTGACCAAACAGATTCCCCACACAGGGACCCTGTAACTCCTCATCTAACTACAACACAGATTTGGATCCCACATATGTTGTGTTTTCTCTTGTGTGGACAACTCAAATATTTCATGTAAATGTCATTTAAGGCCCCCAAATTCTCCATGGGTGTTCCGGTCTAAAAATACAGAAATTTTGGAGAGGGAGAATATAAATAACAAATGAAATTTTAAAATCTTGAACCCAAACTATTTTTTTCCTCATTTTGGATGTAGTTTAAGTGGCAAAATGGATACTTTAAACTTCTATAAAGTTCCCCAAACCAGGTGGAAAAATTAACTCTCTTCAGATTTCTGCCCAGCCAACATTGCTGATGTTATGATATTACTAGCCCTATCCACATATAAACCTCTTTCCAGACTGAAAAGGCTATCCTGCATTTCTGACTCCTACAGGTAAAAAATGTTATAAGGGAGCAACACCAGCAAATTAGAAGTCAGTATATTGTAAATTGCTCATGTTATTCCCTTATCACCTCTTACTTATTTATTCACCCATTAAAGAACTGGAAGACAGTTCATTTCTTTTTTTGTTTTGCAAAAAAGACAATATCAGAATATGATTTATTGGATTTTTCTATACCTACCTGCTGCCCAAATGGATTTCCTGGTGCTGGGGCTCCTACCATGGAGGAAACGTTTTGCCCTAGAACACCTGTATTTTAAAATATATCAAAATTACAATCTTATTCCAAGCTAAAAACAAAACTATATACTGCTCTATTATAACAAACTAATGTGTCACATCAAAAAAGTGAAAACCACTATTGGTCAAAATGTATTTTTTAAAATAGTATCATTAATCATGTCATCTGGATGTCTGGGGTGTGTTTTGTTTTTGGGTTCCACCTAATTAACTTCATTCAGCAATAAATTCCACTGGATTCATAAATAATTCCCAAGCCTAACTACAATGGGACTTGTGCAAGTACTCAATAGGGCACTGCACGATGGGCCCAATGTTTGTGCTTGCTTGTTTTTCCACATACTTCTTAGTACTTTCAGGTAAGAATTCTACTCTGTCTATCCTTTAAAATCAAACATGCAATTTTACTAAATAACCATTTCTATCTAAGGAGATAATTCAGAATTTTCTTAAGAACAGGGAAGCACACTTGCTACAGGTAGTGAACAGTAAACTGTGTACCATAGAAATGTATGCAATAATTTATTTTTATTATTATACTGTAAATGCTCATATTTGTACCCCTTATTTATAGAATGTTAAAAATGTATTTCTGCTTGCAATTAATAACTTTTCAGGAGACTTCTAAGTAAATCTGCTGAGAGATACAGATTTTGACTGTAGGCATATCATCTTTAAGCTGAAATGGAAAGCTGTGGTTTCCAAACATCTCATGTGTGGATTTACAATAAATAAATGGTTCGTCCAAATGTAGCATGGAAACAATTCCTGGTTATTACAAACCACAAAGTATAACTCAGGAGAGATATATGATAAAACAAATTAGATGTAACATTATTCTAGGTTCAAGTACCATGCTTAATTATTGCCAAACCACTGATGGATGGTTTGGAAGCACTTGTTTACAATTAAGTATGACATGCAAACATAATCTTTATTAGTTTCTACCTAAATTTATCCAATGCATGCAGAAAAGGCAAAATAAAAATTAGCAGCTGGGGAAAAAAAGAGCAAAGTAACTGGGATTTTCATAACTGTCTGTGTGTCTATATTTTTTTAAAAAAAAATAGGAATAGAAAGGAAAGTTAAATAATATGATAGGAACTGATTTTTATCTTGGCCAAGTCTTGAGTTTAGAATATAATATACAAGATAGTGTATTGAAAAAAATTATAATCATGGGTTAGGTGTAAAATTTTACTTGACCTATTGTTAAATCAAGTAGCTTAAAATAAGATATACTGTACACATTTGAAGTGATTGTAATATTAAAAGTCAGAAGTGAAAAACAGACTCAGGTAATGATTTCTCTTGGTATTATGAGTTAGTTGGATTTAGTCCAGTTTAAACAACACTTCTGACATATTCACAGGGAATGGAAAATGTAAGCCTTTAATATTCCACATCTCTGGTCAAGTCAAGCCCTTAAGCACTAATTGAAGTGTTCTTACATTTTACTAGTTAACTCCTTTTGATGCTGCAGTGGCTACATGTGTTGCTTTGCCAACAAATTTCATATACCATATGTATTATCTGTATCTAAAAGGTATCTCATTGTACTTTCACATTAAGAGCTCAATATCCCAGACCTATGACGGTCAGTAAAAGTCAAGCAATGGAGCTACAAGTGCATACGCTGCAAACCTCTCCTAGAGTAATTGATTAAATGGGGTGAGAACAGAAAGACGAGATAATGAATGAATGAGGAGGTTCATTCTTACCCGGTGGTGGGATGCCTGGCATGCCTGGTGGAAGTTGATGGGGTGGAGGCACCCCAGGGTGAAGTGGCGGCATGCTGCCCATGCTAACAATGCCATCAACTGGGCCTTGTAAAGGTGGCAGCACTGGTGGATAGCCACCTATCATGCCTTAAAGGACACAACAAATTTCAAACATGCATCAATGACATGCAAAATGGTCAAATTAATAATGACGTGCACTATCCACACATAAGCACCTTCAGTATTGTCATACAACCCTACAATTAGTACTTTGCAAAAACAAACAATGTTACAATGAGAAATAGAATATTTACAATAAATTAGTACTCGCCAACAGGCATATTTTTTGAAGGAAACAAACTCTGCATCAGGGGTGTCAAACTCAAAGCCTGGGGGCTGTATCTGGCCCATGGGGCCCTGGAAATACCAAAGGACTGCCCCACGGTGGCCCTCCGGAGCCCCGTTTCTGGCCACGATAGCCTCCTGCAGCCATGTGCCAGCGAAAACATAGCCTGGGCAGGCTGCGCACACCCCCAGAGCTCTATTTTTGCTTGCAGAGAGCTGCAGGAGGACATCACGGCTGAAAACGGAGCCTTCACAAGTGACGTCAAACTAACCACCTCCACCCTGGCCACTCCCATCCCCCCGGCCTCCCAAGGTCAAACACAACCCTGATGCAGCCTTCAATGAAATCATTAAAAGTCAATTAACTGCAAACATATATAAATTTCCTGTTGGTTATATGAACATACACAACATTGTTATAAACACATTATGAATTTGTGGTATGGTATAGCATTGTAGCTGCATGGAAAATAAATTGTTACAAAAAAAGCACTCAAACATTTCACTATTTAACTTATGCTTGACACAATCATTTAAACAAATAAGAAATTAATTCAACAACACTGAAGAAACTATTCTTCATCTCATTCTCAATAAGATCTTCTGAGTATTGAAACAGTTTAAAGAGAGAGACATGATCTACCGTGCAATTTCATAAAATTCTCCATCACAGACAATACATTCTATAATTATGATTTCAAATTTTTGAACTGCCAATAGTCACACTGACAATATTACTACCTAATGCCAAAAGTTATAATTTGTATTTGCTAATAACCATAAAATATTTGATAAAAAAGTCACAATGTGACAGAAAAGTGGGCATGTCTTTGAGGAAGAAAATTAAGAGAAAGGGATAACTGAAAGAGTTAATATTAAGGAAAGTTTGAGGTATATATCAAATATAGTAAGGACTGTTCTTGAAGATTCATAAGAAACCAAAACATCAGAGAGGGAAATAAGATTATTACTGATAGAAATAATGGAGAAGTGTTCCATTAGATATTCAAGATAAGGGAAGGGGGAAAACAGAATTTTGGAAAGTTATCTTTCAAGCTGTTTTGTAGGCATCATAAAAGGTCAAAACAGCACCTCTGTACATAAATTATATGGTATCATCCCAGTTTGAAGCATAGTTGTTAATTCAAATATAATTATTTTTATTGACCTACAGGAGAAAAGGATTTTGGAAGTAATAAATCTTTTGTACAGGATGATTTTCATTATTTACAATGTGTGAACCTTATCTAACAGCTAAGATAAATCTAGTGAAACAAACGTCTTCTATTAACTGTTCATACAGTAAGTATGGGCATATGCTGTAATAGTTACAGCTTTGCTATTGTTTTTGATATGATGTAAGGAAAGGAATTGCCCTCTGGATAAGGGGGTAGAATAATGTATACTGGGACAAGAATCCTCTACTCAGGAAGTCTGTGCACAACCCACACCCCTTCTTTAAAAAAAAACTTTGAAAGAGATGGTCTACTGGTTAAAGCATCAGGCTGGAAAACAAAAGGCTGTGAAATCCAGTCCTGCCTTAGGCATGAAAGCCAGCTGCCACTCTCTCTCAGCCTAACCCACCTCACAGCTTGTCATTGTGGAGAGAACAGGAGGAGAAAGAAGTACTAGCCTCCATTTTTTAATGAAAATAATAAAGGAGATATAAACTATACATATCAAAAGATTAAACTTCACAGAAAAGAATCATCGCCATTTAAGCTGCTTCAAAACACAAACTTTTTTGGACTAGATTGTCAATAGCCGTGACAATCTCCATACATTTCATAAAGCCAAATTCTCAAGAATATTATTTATGTAAAAAAGCAACATCATCAGGATGCTCAAAGAAATTCACTGGAGAACGTACTATTGAGTATTACAATCATGTCTAATATTGAATGGACAGGAAACAACACTGGCTACTGTAAAATGCCCAACAATAAAACTAATGGCTATATACTCAGTATTTATGCTGAGCCTATCAAGCATTCAAACCAAGTCACAAATGTTGTCAATTCTCTTTAAAGAAGTCTAAAAGTAGCCTAGCACCCTTATACGTGGAGCTGACACACAAGAGTTCCCAAATCATGGGTGATGGGAAATTTGAATAGGATTCCGTAGCTCAAACATCACGTTCTTCACCAAAAAGCACAGCACAAGCATTCAATGGGCACCTAAGCATGCTCAGGAATTGAGTAAACATTTTGAAGATCTGCAGTATCATGACACTCAGGATGACACTTCCATTTTAAAAAAAGGACAAAGACAAACTATAGGTGGAACCTAAAGTCCTGTTTCATGGAAGAAGCATGAACATGGAGACAGAAGACTATTCTATAAATAGAAGTTAAAGGAAGAAGGATTTTGTCTTATTTTGTTTTCGCCTGCTACCCAGGGTACCTTTCATGCAATTTCAGAGCTTTCATCTTCTGGAACAAATTTAAGGAAGGGATTCACAGGAGAATCAGTAGTAGAACCAAAATGTTGGAATTCCTGTTCTAGGAACAGAATTCAAATAATAGAGTCTGAATCCAGTACAAACAGTTGTCTACTAATAATATGCTGGATGTTGCAATCATATTATGATCATTTCTGAGAATTATATTAGCAGCACTTTTTATTTTATATCAAGTGAATATACAGTACAAAAGGAGAAACAAGATAAAAAAAAAATGTATTAGTTTGAGACTTCTATTTCCTATAAATTAATTGATGCTTCCAAAATCAATTATATGCATTACATTTCCCAAACAAATATACAACCCTATACTGGTTTGAAAATGGGTCCATGTAAATTTCAAAAGTCACTGTTTAATTAGTGCCTTGCTTTAAGCACTGTACAAGACTTCAACCCCAGGGTTTTGAAATAAGACTTTGAACAAAGACCTGAGATATTGTACATTGGCTATTTCAAAAGTAAGATTAAATAATAGATATGCATTGTGAGAATGAGCCTGATGATCCTCTCCTCTTCTCTGATCAAAAAGTCAAATTTCTACGCTTGAGTTACTGTTTGAAAGGATTATAAACTTTGGTCCAAAGTTGGCTTCTTTCACCAAATTTTAACCAATGTTCACTATACTTCTGGGTTCAGTTATATTGGTAGAAGCTTTCAAATTGCTCCTTACAGACATGCAAAAGATAGAGGGATACATCAAGAACTAATGTATGCCATATTAAACCACATTTCTATGTTCCATTCAGCGTGGATAGTGATATAGGGAGTCAGTCTGCTGTTCAGTGAACACAAGCCTAAGATCTCCTGGTCTAGGAAAAATAATCACAACTTTTTTCATTTCCTGTGTGTTGATGAAAACATACATGATCATTTCAACTGGAAGGTAACATTAGTTTTATTCTCAAATGAAGATAAAATACTCATTTGTTACAATCTTAACCCATCGTTAGAACAAAATAAAGTTGCTTATGGGATCCTGAAAATCAATTATATTATGTGAGCAAAATCAACAAGGTCTTGTGGCACATTACAGACCAATTCTCATTACCGAACAAACTTTTGTAGACTGAAGCCCACTTCAGATGTACAATCATTCACTTTGCCCAAGATCTACTGATGATACAGCAAAAAAACAAAAACAACCCCCCCAAACCAACAGTTAATAGATCGGATACAATTTAAACTTTGCGCATGATCGCCGATTAGGGAAAGTGCTGTTATAGGACTAGTCAGGATAAGAGTGCATGCTTATGATTAAATATAATATCTCTACCAGTGGAAGCAACTTTTGTGCTCAAAATCAGGATGCTTTGAAGGTAAATTTTAAGAAGAAAGTTTTATTAGACTGGTTAAGAGTTTGGTAAAGTGGATGAAGGAAAAATGGTCAGAGCCCCTGTTTGTTTTTACCTGCAACAGGTGTCAACTGCGGATTGAGCATCCCCATTGGTGTTGGTGGCGGCACCACCCCCATAAGAGCCCCGACAGGAGTGCCTGCCCGGGGGGAAGAATTCTGCTGCTGTTGCTGTGCTGCTCGTTCTCTCTCCTGCTGCTCGGCAACCTTAGCTGCCCGCTCTGTAAAAGTATTTTAGATTTTCAGTTCTGTTTTATGACCCAGAATTTTAAAAAAAATATTCTCTGATCATTTAGCCTTATGTAGGAAAAAAAAGCCCACACAATTTTAGTAATACAGTATATAATTTTGAACTTATTCAGTTGCCAACATCAAAAAAATTGAATTCTTTTAAAATTCACAAAGATTTCAAGAAATATGGGCTCAGATCAAGACAACCATGGGGAGAAGGAAAGACGCGGAGGTAATTTTCTGTGTCTGCCCCCCTTCTATGCTTCCCAAAATCTTCTCCTGTTTGGAAGCTACCGATTATGCACAGCTACAGAATCAAAGGGAAAAATGTGCTCTGGAACATGTGGGCTCTCACTCACATAGCATCTGTCTGCAACTCCTTAAAGCAGCTGTATGTTTTCACAGCCTCATTTGGCTGCCTTCTGCAGCTGCAGCATGTTCCTGGAGGAAAAAACAGACTTGGTTTAAGGTTCCAATGCACTTTTTTCCCTTTGAATCTGAAGTGTTGCTGAGTCCTACCTGGTTGGGGAATTGTGCAATAGCCTGGATAAGGATATGCTATTGAAGAGAGAAAGGGAAAACAGTATTTGTTTGCAAACTTGCTCATTCATTCATGGTTTCATAATCTAAGCCAGAGGTGTTAAACTGGATTTCTTCGAGGGCCGGATCAGCGTTGTAGTTCTCAGCAGGCTGGAGGGGGTGGGGGCGGATGCCTCCTGCAGCATCCTGCCACCTAAAATGGGGTGCCAGGGTACCTCATGCAGCCTCCCTGGGCCTTGTTTTCACCCTCCATGGCCTCCTGGAGTACTTTGCCAGCCCAAAATGGCCCGCACAGCCCATTTTGGGGCCCATTTTTGGCCAGCAGAGCACTGTAGGGCATGGAGGGTGAAAACAAACCGTGGGCGGCCACACACAGCCCGTTTTAACCACCAGAGGCACTGTGAGCTGGTCCTTTGATATTTCAAGGCCGGCCCTGCAGGCCAGATTAAAGCACCTCACAGGCTGGATCTGGCCCACGGGCCTTGAGTTTGACACCCCTGATCTAAGCCATGGGTTTTATTCTTTATTACCTTTTTTAAAAACTAAAAGTGTTTAGTGTAGCAACACTAAAAGTGTTATGAACAAAATGGCAGCTGTTTAAAAGTCATAAAATCAGGTCAATCACATGACCAGCCCAAATTACAACTGTCATGAGTTACCACTATGATGGGCAAACTCTATTATAGACCTAACTCGAGGACTACCTGTAAGTGAGCTATCCACTGTCTATAAAACCACGGTGATCTTTGTAGATTTAACCTATTATTACTACTACTTGAGGCTGAAGTTGATAAAGAAGACTCATTTATTAAATCACTTTATCTGCTCTTTACCAAATTGGTAATACAATGAAACCTCACTTCAGCAGGCTTTGATACAACAGATTTTACACTCAAAAGACCACAATGACTCAAATAATGCAGATGCAAATGAGGCAATGTATGCAATTAATGTCATCTCCCAAATGACAACTGATGCAAAAGATATATGTGTCACTTGATAAACTATTATTACATCCATTGATACAATTATGTAGTTTTGTATTTAGTGCATATTCATGTATAGTGGACATCCTCTTCCAATTAATCCATTAAAATAAGATTTCGCTGAATTGTTAATATATGTTGTCAACGGAATACCAAGTGTAAGCCATTTTTGCTATTTTCTCTATGTTAACAAGAATTCAATGTTTTCCTCTTATTGTAGTCCTTCAGTAATATGGTTTTAAGTTTTTATTATAATGCATTGGATGCATTTGGTAATTCAGCTGCTTGCAAGTAGGGTAAATTTTTCTCAACGATATAACATCTATTTAGTTGGTAATGTTTACTTCTATAAAGTAGTCTTTCTTAATGTCCTTCCAAAATGTCTGCACTACAGATGGGTTTAATGTTGCCACTTAGTCATCCTAACCTTTTGGAGGAAAACTATGAACAAAGGATTTCTGTCTTATTTGCAAGATAAATGACGAAAATATTGTTAGAAAATGAAGAATGGGACAAGCATTATCTGATTAAATACTCACTTCCTATTGTACCCTTTCAGTTTTCAAAACACTTCTGTATTGTAGTCAACTAAGAAAAGGGTGGGTTTTGTATTAAAAAAAGGGATAGGAATATAAGTGATAATCCATTCAAACATATTTAGAGAACATGAAATTATAAGCATAATCAAACAACACAAGGAAAGCTATACATGTATCATCCATAGGGGGTGGGAGGAATAAACAGAAAGGATACATAAGAACTTCTTATCTTTAGTGGCTACAATGTATGATTCATACCAAAGGGCAGCATTCCTTAGCGAATCAGGAAAAAAGTAATGTGTTCTTTTTTGATTTAACTAAAAAAACCCAGAAATCTAACTATTTTTTTTATAAATGATTGTTTAAAAGAAACCATCAAATAGAAACTATCTTAAAGATATTTTGACGAGATTAAATTTTTTCATACAAATTCTATTAGCCTGAACTTAGACTATGACCAGAAAAATAACAGGCAACATTTCACAAATGATTTTGAGTTAAATATTTGTGCTAGATATAAGCAGAAAAGAGAGAGAAATTATAGTAATGACAAAGCAATTAAAAATGATTAGTAGAAGCAGGAGTTAAACCATGTCAAATTAAACACATTCAAACCCAGTTTGTTCAGACCAGGGCTTCAACGACTGAGATGCAATGAAATGTTAAAGGCATGATAGATGTTAATCTATTCTTTTCTAATTATATTTATTTATTATTTGGCTCAACACAAAATTTGCCAGGAACAATCTTTAGATGTGTGATGCTTTTACATCGTGTGTCATGACATCACATTTTAGTTTAAAGCAAGGGTATACATTTGGCTGAATTCCAAACTGAATTGGACGGATTTGGAATTTATGGAATTGAAGTCTTTGAAGATAACTTGGAAGTTGCAGCTGATACAAAATGCAGGATCAGGCTAGCAGTCAGATAGATCCATTAGGATTCTGGGCCCAACTAAGAGTGCTGTCTGTCAGCTAAAAAGGGCAATATGATATGTCACTGGGATGTATCAGGGAATACCTTACCAGACATGGTTCTGCCTATCATTCAAACATTCAACACTGGTGGCGCAGTGGTTAGAAGGCAGTTATTGCAGGCTAATTCTGTCCACAGCCAGCATTTCGATCCTGACTCAGCCTTCCATCCTTCTGAGGTTGATAAAATGAGGACTCAGATTGCTGGTGGCAATATGTGACACTGTAAACTGCCCAGAGTGCTGTAAAGCACTATGGAGTGAGTACATACAGTAAATCTAAGAGCTATTGCCATTGCTATCAAGGAGGAGTTAGCTCAAAGATACTCTCTCCCACCAGAGATTAGAGGGATTTAGACCAAGATATGGGTTTTCTTGATACTAGGCTCCATTTAACAAAAGATGCTTCCCCTGAAGACACAAATGGCTCCTACCGTTCTTATATACAGGAAACTCTTTAAAACAATTTTATTTCAGCAGACTTTTAAGCATTCAAGTGTTTCAAAGCATATTTTTCTTTGCTATTTTTTTGTGATTATTATAATTTTGAACAGTTTGCTTCTTAAGCACAGAGATATACTTTTATTTGGTTTGCTTCTGTTTGCCCAAATCACGTCCATTGAGGCATCTCATAAACACTGAAATAAATAAATAACTTTTAAAGCAGATCAGCTCTTTAGTCCAACTGAAAGGAACCACTCATTAGAATTAGAATTCTTTTTCTATTGGCCAAGGGTGACTGGACACACAAGGAATTTGTCTTGCTGCAAATGTGTAAAAACCATTATTCATCACATAAGGAAAACGCCAGGGGAACGATATATATAGCTTGCAATTGATAGCACTAACTCTTAATCATAAATGGTTTACCAATGCTATCCAGGATATAATATATCCTGACCCATTTTGCACAAAAAAGCATGAAAGAACAAACTCTGCAAGGAAATGTAATACAATTTTGCAAAAGGAAAATGTATCAGTAACTTCCATATAAAATAAAATGCTTAGCACAATCCCCATCCTGCCCTATTCAGTTGACATAATATATTACTTTTTCTTAAAATATATCCAATTCTGTCCAAGTGAAAATAGTGTACTTTTCATACTTGTAAACCCATAGTTTATTAACAATAAAATGTAGACGTTATGTTTTCTGTGTCAAAACTAGCTTCTGAATCGAAATGGAGTCTATAAATCAATCTAGAATGAAGTGTCCCATTTTCAAAGCCTCAAAATTAAGATTCAGCTTAACTGTTGCTGCATATGACTGTCTCTACTCAAAACACAAATCCAATTAAAATTATTTTCCATTATTAATTAAAAAGCATTATTGATAAATTCTGTAGCATTTTATTTTCCATATAAAAGTCATTTAAGAAGGAAATTGTAATCATGTTTCCTTCTCATTTTAATGTAGTTTCAGACTGGATTATTTTCTTTGTCCTTTTGCAGAAACAGTACAAAATTGCTTGACTTTGTTTTAGTTATTACCTGCTCCACCCACACCCAAAATGACTAATAAAATGAATCACCGAACTAAGGTTTGGGATCAAACTTTACACATTTAGAGCCATCATACTGAAATCAGGAGTCCACTATTACTTGATTTTAACAGGTCTGTTCTAAATACGACTAAACCAGAATCCAACCCCTGGATTCTAATCAAAATAAAACACAGAATTAGTGAAAACAAATAGTTAACTCTCATAAGTCTTATATAATATCAATACCAGCAACACTCATAACTCATAATGAAAAGAATCTTTTCTATGTTTTGAAAGATAGAAATGAATAGGAAGTCTTAATTTTTATCTGGAATTATACAACAGATATATGTTCTTAGTTCTATGGAGGAAAATTACATCAAATGATAATTGAGTAGAACTATTTCTTCATTTTTGTTTGTGCAAAAAGAAATGATATACTAAATTCATAAGTTAAAAACCAAATGGAAGAATTAAAGATTCAATACAAAGTTTAATCTAAAAATTCAGTTTGTTCTGAAATAATTCTGAATTTTTTTTTCATTCTGCAATGTTTATAAATTTATTTTCCAATGGTACAATAAATTTTTAAAAAATATTATACTATTAGGAAAATATGGTTTTTAAACATATGAAGATTAATTGTCAGATTTAAAAAATTAAGTTATTTAAACAACTAAATCACTATGACAAAGGATTAAGAACACCTTTGGATTCAGTAATTCAATTAAAATACAAAATTTTATCAAGTTGCATTTCTTTGTTTTATTTAATTAATGAAAGGATGTGTTATTTTTCTACAGAAACACATTTTAGTTGACAAGTAATCTTACTATATATTTTACATCATACATATAGGATGTGCAGTGTTGATTTAGAAACAACACATGAAAGAGATTAAATGTGCCATTTCCTTTTCTATTCTGTCTTTCAGTTTCAAACACACATATGTTTTCACATTATGCTAGTGCCTTATTTTCTTGTTGTCTTATTCAGTAACAATTTTAATTATACTTATCTACCTCTTTATTTCTATGTGCTTTAAGACCTATAGCAGAATACCTGGACCAGTTATTTTAAATTAGCATACAGATTTCAGACTCCTTTCTGTATCTTATATCTGCTGTAATCTTTTCTTGGCTTTCCTTTTATGTTTTTACTCTCACACTTTTCAAAACCCCTTGCTTTAAAAAATCACTTGCTATTTTTCCGATTCAGGTCTCTGGTTCTATTATGCCTTTCTAATTTCCAAATCTCTCTGTAAGTTTCACCACCACTCATCTATCTAATATATTATGGGCAGCTCAGGAGGTAGTCATTTACCTATTTAAAGTTTTCAAGACAGAAATTGGACTTGCCTGTTTAGACCTTGCATCTTTTTCTGATATAGATTTACCTTCATACTCTGCTTTCTTGGAGGCTTCCAGATTTCTCCACTCTGTTCCAACCAGTCTGCTGAGTTCTCCAAAGGAATAATCTGGATGCTGAGCTTTAATAACAGCTCTCATCTCACTGCTAAACAAGATGTATCCACTCATATTGATCTTCCTTTTAGAGCCTTCCTTTTTTACACTGCCTTTGATAGACTTCGGAGTAGACTATAAAGCAAAAGAGAGAGAGAAAGAGAGAGAGAGAGAGAGGGAGGGAGGGAGGGGGAGGGAGAGAGAGAGAGAGCAATTGCCATAAATATAAAGAAAAATTCAGATGTATTTATTTAATCAATTTGTACGCTGTCTCAGATTGGCTATTTTGACCATTACAGAAGTGCTTTAAGTTTATTATGTATAGGTCACCCGACCTCCATCTCAACTGTATGTGAGCTATAAGCTGTAGAATAGTTATAAGGATATATCCCTTCAAATGAGTTTGAAACTTTCTGTAAGTTCTTAGTCACAAAAAATTAAAATGAGGAAATAAAAAAAAAAGACAAGAGGCCAGGTATGGTACCTGGATGTTATGGTAAATCGTTGGCTCTACCTCCTAAGATCAGCAGAGTCTTTGTAGGCTGGAACAAATCTGATACAAGTAGTCTTCGAAGGATAACCACAACTGAGCCCAAAATTTCCTGGGAATTTTGCCCCATTTTACAAGCTTTCTTGCCACAGTTATTAAGTGGATCACTGCAATTGTTAAGTTAGCTAACATGGTTGTTAAGTGAATCTGGCTTTCTTGTTGACCTTTGATTGTTAGAAGGTCGCAAAAGGTGATCAGGCCACTGCAGCTGTCATAAATACATGCCGGCTGCTAAGCATCTGAATTTTGATCATGTGACCATGGGATTGCTATGACAGTGCTGAGTGTGAAAAATAATCATAGGTCATTTTTATCAGTGCCATTATAACTTTGAACAGTCATTAAAAGGTTTTAAGTCCAGGACTATCTCTATTGCTTATTATTCAAAAGAGTTATATAGCACTTTTTAGAGTTAATAAATGTTTAAGACATCAGCTAAAAACTGGGAGACAGTAAGATCCAATTCCGCCTTAAGCATAAGAGCTGGGTGGGTGACTCTGGGCCTGTCTCTCTTTCAGCCCAAACCAGCTCACACTGTTGTGAGGGAAGAAGGAATATTTGCTGCCTTGAGTTATTTATTAAAAAATAATAAAGGCAGGATGAAAAAATAAATGATCCTTTCGAGTAGCTTACAGCAATCAACAATATTCATTTGCCATGTTTTACAATGGTACATTTGTTCCAAGTCTGTATTACTGTATGGATTAAATAATGACTGATGCTAAGGCTTCTCTCCAATGATTTCTACCTGTCCTATGAGATCTGGCGGGAGAGATTTGTTCAGGGCCCATCCACAAGTGCCATCTCTGACAGGGCTCAGGAAGAGAAGCTTTTCTGTTGTGGTGCCTGTCTTCTGAAACATCATTCTCCTAGAAAAACTGAAAATCTGGCTTTGCCATCAAACCTGAAACCCTGATAGTATGGGTGAGCCTATTTCTTGGCCTTGGTTGTGTTAACTGAGCATTCTCAGGTGGTTTATTATATTTTCTCTGTTGTTTTAAATTTAGGTTTTTTAAATTGTTTTTATTCTTCTTAACTGTTAGCCATCCAGAGTCATGCATATGACGTGGGTAGCCATATAAATTTATTTAATAAATACATGAGCACATTACATCACTCACACATACTTACATTGTTACACAGTTTATAAAAATATATTCCTTTCGCCAATATGATTTAGTAAGTCATATTACCTGTGGTGGAGTATATGGCATTATATCCAATTCATTGGACAGTGGAGTCTGCAGTTGAGGTACTGTTGGTGCTTCTGCAACTTCACCTTCCTCTTCCCCAATCTCTTCAATATCCTCTTCTCCACCTTCTAGCTCAGCAAACTTTGCTTCTAGCTGCTGAATTTTTTTCTCTAAAAGTGGAGATGGCTCCTTTTGTGGAATAATGGGTTTCCTAGAAAAGAAAAGTATATATTTGCTAAACAGTCTTTCTCCTCAGTAAGACAGAGAAAGAAGCAATAAAGAATAAACTAAACAAATGCTAGGTGCTAGGTCAGGGAAACATTAAGTCCAGTTTACATCAGTATCTTCCACTATCCCCCTCCACATCTTTCTGTTTTTAAAGACCATCTTTGCTTCAACTGCATCCAAATGCTAATTCACACACTGCCCTTGATCTTTGTGACTGCTCATTTTTAAAAATTCAGTCCACAGTCATTCTTAATCTATCTCTTCTTATTTAATACCCAAACTTCTAAAGTACACCGTTCCTCCTGCATTCAACTTATTATTTCTCCTGACATACCCAATTTCCAAATAAACCAGTAGGCAGTTAAAAATGACCATTTTAGCAATAGCAACAGCACTTATATACCACTTCACAGTGCTTTTACAGCCCTCTCTAAGCCGCTTACAGTCAGCATATTGCCCCCAACAATCTGGGACCTCATTTTACCCAAAAGGATGGGAGGCTGAGTCAACCTTGAGCCGGTGAGACCTGAACTGCTAAACTGCTGGCAGCCAGTGATCAGCAGAAGTAGCCTGCAGTACTGCATTCTAAACACTGCACCACTGAGGCTCTTAATGTTTTAATTTTAATTGTAATGGCTTTTTTCAACAACCATTAATTCCTTGCATTGTTACGTACCACTCCTGGGTTTCTACCATTATTTACCTATATTAAAATTTATCCATCCATTTCCACATCTTTAATAAACCATTTTCTGAATAAAATGCCTTGTATTTGCTTTGAGTTGGAAATAGCATAGGAACCCATCTAATCTGAGAAAAGTAGGCAGGTCTTCTGTGGCCTTGATATGAAGTAGACCTTTATAATCCTTAGCTGGATAAGGGACCAGAGAGCGGACATTAATTTGGTTCTAGGCAACAGTCCATTCACTTGAGGAAAGGAAAAATTCAAAGTTTTGAGAGTGTTACTAGTCTACTCCATTTTAAGGGATCCAAGACAAATGGAAACCTATTCTCCTATGTCCGACTTCCTCTTATGGTATATACCAGTCAGAAATCAGTCCTGGGTATGGAACAGAGACTGCACTCATTGCTCTCGTCAATGCCTTATGGTGGAAATTGATGGGAAGGAAAGAAAATATTATTGACCTGATGGACCTCTAAATCACATTCAGCATTGTCAATCTCTTTAGCGCTGGGAAAAAGTATTTTTCTCTGTTGTAAAATCAAATTAACTTAGATTATTTTTATTGAAAAATTAAAATACAATTTACCTGAAATAATAAATTTCATCATCTACTACCTTAGCAGACAAAGAAAATCTTTTTAGTCCCTTGAATTTTTTCATCTGTTTGTCACTTTCATTATAGCGACTTTCACAGAGAAGAACATCATTTTCATGGATTTCAGTTGGTCTACAGGAAAGAAAGTCTTTGAAAGACAGCACAGCACACTTTCCTGAAAGAGAGGATAATAAATAGCTGTATTTTATTCATTAATATGCATAGCATAACATTTGCAATGTATCTGAAAATTTTGAAATATCAAAATGTGTGAGGCTATCAGACTGATTAGTTGAACTCATAAGTCAATACAGCAACTAATGTCACATGTGCTGCATACAATTACTGGTTCCTAATATGACATGTAGCTCCTATGTGCTGATGCTGTCATCAATTCAAGAGATACCAAATGAGCTTCCTTAATACAGACACAAAACTGTATCTGCTTTACAATATTCCAAAAAGTTATTTCTCTAGAAAAGAGCCAGATAAATTACACAATCCATTTCTTCTTTCTTGTTAGAAAACTAAACTATTTTTTAAAAAGAAATGTCATTATTATATAACTTTATTTTGCAGCAATTTTATTTAAGGAAGTGACAATTTTTTGCAGCAATTTTATTTAAGGAAGTGACAATTTTTTCAACTCTACATTTTGAAACATAGTAATAACATTTATTTTATTGTTTAATTACCCAGAATGCACGTCATCGGGCAAGTCTCTTCCAAGTTACTCAAAAATACCTCCTTCTTATAAAACATTTTAGTTGGCTCATGTTCTGTTTCTTCTGGGTGAATAAAAATTGGACCAAAGAAATAGGCAGCTCCATCTCTAACCCACATTTTTTCTATTCTGAAAAGATAGGAAAAACACTGCTTCAAAGTATTTCAAATTCAATTTTAACATTTCCTTTCACTTAATGTATTGATTGACTATGCAATGAAATCACTGCTGACTCTTATCAACCACATAGCAAGATCTTCTTCAGGATAGTAATGCATTATAGGACAGTTTTATTCCTTTTTACTGTGATATCTTCTGCAACAGCAGGTATTCCTCGATCTATGTCCACAATTGGGACAAGAACCTCTGTTGCTAAGCAATGCAACTAATGTAAAGAGGGCTGTCCTGTGACTGCATCACTTAGCAATGGCAATCCTTACTCGCTCCACTGCAGTTAAGCAAATTCCACTGGTTGTTAGGTAAATACAAGCCGCTGTTGTACATTTATTATACTTTTTTAAAAAAAGTTGTACCTGCCAACCCTTGGTCGGACTAACCCATGCGATTTTATAAAGACACAATCTCCAACTTTTAACCACATGTCATTGTAACAAAGCTGTTCATAGTAGTGACAGCCAGGTTCTCCGTTTGACATGTCAACTGGAACATCTTCCTTATCCTGAAATACAGAAATATTTATAGAGTAGGAAAAGTAATGCAATTGATGCTAAATATTTATTGGAAATCTTCCGCAACATCCAGAGATAATGTTTATGTAGGGTGAACAATGTCCATAGAAATGTCCAATATGTGCTGTATAAATTACTTTTATTTATCTCTACACATACAGTTGCTTTTGCCTCTAAAAATAATAAAATATCAAAATGTACAGGAAATCTATCAAAAAGTCAGGAAAAATTGTCTCTAAATAAATTTAAAGCACTCACATTCCCACTTTAATAACTCTTTCCTGTTAAATAAGTACCTTTTCAAGACTAAGAATACTATCTCCAATTTTGGTATCCTCCAATGTTTCAGAATGCTTTTCTTCGTCAATTTTGTCTGTATTAGCAAACACTGATGCAACACGAACCACAGGTAAGGGCACTTCTCGAGGGACAAATCTTACAGAACTAATTGGCATAGTCCACAATTTAATTTTCTTAAAAGACTTTGTCTTTGCGGAATAACGTGATTCACAAACATAGACATCTTCATCTCTGAAGTTTTCTGGACATAGCTTAAAATATTCCTGCAAGATAGAAATGAAAAGAAAATTAGAGCACTACATAGAGACATGCAGAAAGCAGAAAACAACCAGAATTTTATTGAAACACTATCAATTAATTGGCTTTTTGCAATTCAGGCCTTTCAAAGTGACAGCAATGTTGAGTTTCAACAAATGAAAAAAGAGTTCCCCCTCCCGCCTCCCAATTCTATCCTGTCCTATCCCTGAATCTTGGTCTTCCCTTGAAGTATGTTGAATCTAGTATTACCGTATTAGAAGCCACTCAAACCTAAATATTTAGTTATATAGAGGGATAAGGCTAAATTCTGGCAACTCAAAACCAAACATGGCCTTTTTCTTTTTTCTCTTACAATACAAGGGGAATTTTTGAACCTCTTGTCAAAAATCCCATCTTGAGCTAGCACCCTTTATTCTCTCTCTCTTTCTTCAAATAAGCTATTTTTTTCTAATAACTTGTGTCTTAACTTCTATAAATTGGACACTATTTACAGTTTACTTTCTATTGTAAACCACACATCAGGGGGACATTGCAACTCTCCAGAATTTGCAAAATAACCCTAGCACTGTTATGCTAGGAGGAATTGTAGGCAACAATGACAGGGCCAATTTCCCCATTTGTTCCATTCCCAAATATAAGAGGCAAGCAGAAAATCAGTATTAATGTTAAGAGTTCAATTAGATTCTTCTCACCTTAACAAACATAACCACACATTTGCCTAGAATTTTGCTCACTGTAACTTTGTTGTAATAATCGCTTTTAAACACCTCCTTCTCCAAAAATTTTCTGGTTGCAAGATGGAATGTTTCATTAGGTCGATAAAACCAGCAACCGTATAACCATTTTTCCCCTAAAAACAAGATAAAGTTTAGCACCCACAGACAATAAAGTTATAGTAGAAAACTATCATAATAATTTTAAGGTCACTTTATATTAAGACAGTTATAGTGTTCTTCTGGTAGCTGTCTGAAGCTTTGCACAGAAAATATCTAGCCAATGAAATATATTGTTTTATGTCTGTTATCTGCAGAATTAGTACACTCAAAGTATTTGGATGAATTTGAAAAAAAGTAGACAACTTCTGAGGCCTGTACCCACCTTAAAAGAAACAACACGTAACTACATTTACTTTTATGAATGAATGAATGAAAAAAAAAAGTTCCCTGTGAAGGAACTATAGTTTAAAAAGAAGGTTATTGTTTATCAGTGATGCTAAAGAGAACAGCAAATCTATACTAATCATACCCAATTTGACAATAACAACTTCCTCTTCGTGCCAGAAGGGGAATATCAAATGAGGTGGAATTCTCTGAACCACTCCAAAGGAATAAAAAAATGAAGAATCAGCTTATGTCCAGACAATGGTTTATTGTTCTGAATTATTTCAAAATCCATCAATCTATTATGTTAACTTCATGACAGCGTCTTAAAATCATACAAGGAAAGTTATTATTTGAATACTGACAAATATTGAAATTATGAAATTACTGATGGGTTCTGCTGTCCTTGGTTCTGTATGATTATATTTTAGTTATCTTTCTGAAATAAAAGTATATGCACAGTACTCTCTTGTAGGCTTTTTTAAATCTTAAAAAGAGTTTTACAAAAATTAACACTCCTTACCGTTTGAATCTTCCCACAATCGTTCTATGCAGACTATATGGGGCTGTAAATTAGCTTCTGCAGGTTCAACATATACATAGTCTCCAACATGGTACATGCTGTTCTTAAAGCTGCAATCTTGGCTGTATGTTCTGTGTAAATTAGATAGTCCTGATCCTCCAGAAGTATCTTCACTCTTTTCAGCTTCTTATTCAACATACAAGAAAGCACGGGAAATTATTTCTACTCAGTTTAAGGGCTCACAGGTCTCTTTATTTTGTAATATGTTACTATGAAATATGACTAAAAAACACAAATGTTGATGCTAGCTTCCTGATTATTGTCACATTTTTTCGAATATATATTTTTGGGAAGATTCCATTAAAAGTTTGAGAATTTCTGCAGAATAATCTACCAATGTTATGGTAATTATGCCATAATACCGTTTGCCTTACACTAAAAATTATTTTCACTGAAATTCAAAATATGTATCAAAATATGAAGGTAAATGAGAGCTGAATTATAAAGACAGATTTTTAGAGACTCCCCTACATTTAAAATTATATAATTAATTATTCTTTATTCTACAGTGACTATTTTGTAAACTATATTGATAATAGAAATCAATCTTTATCCAATCTCCTCTTATAAATGATTATATGTCAATAGAAGTGGCACGATATGCACCATACAGTTACCTCTCTTCTCCTCTTCTCTTTTAAGTTTGTCCTCTTCCATTTCTTTTGGAAGTTTTTCTTTCTTCTCTTTTTCTACATCATTATGTAGATGTTTAGTAGTGTAGCTAAGGGCTGGTGATAACAAGATCTCACCATTTTTGCAGAGTTCATCACGGATTTTGATAAAGAACTGCTGAAGTTCTACAGCATCCTCATAAATCTCTGAATCCGTCCTTTAAGGAAAATAATATGTAAAATGCTAGCATATAAAATATAAAACTTAAGCATCATAAATATTATTCGCATCTGCTGTTTTTCGGGTCTTGCTTTGGATGTAACGAGAAATATTAAAATGAAATGAATCAAAAAAACTACAATCTAAATAGTTTTTTTAAAAAATATTTAAATGACCGAGGAACATCTAAAACTAAATATAGGTATTATTTTAAGTGATAATGCAGTACTCTAAATGTCACAAGAAAATTCCAAACAGAATGACGAAGTCTATTTTTTAATCAAAGCTTGCACACAAAATAGACATCGTGTAAAGCCTTCAAAGGCTTTCAAAAATTAAGAATTTTCTCCACAACATTTATAAGTCAATCATTTCCCATATCTTGTAAATGCTTTATTATAAAAAGGACTTTTCTTTATTTTAGTCATAGTTACAGCAAAAGTAAAGCACTACTTACCGGTTCATTCTCCTTGCACGTTCCAGCACTTCAAACATATGTTCTTGGAACAAATCCAACCGTCTATAGCGGTTATTCTCTACATTTCTCCGTATGATATCAAAAGTCAAAGGAGGTTTGTTTGGGAAACTGGGGTCAACAGCAGGAATTTCAGCTAAAGAGTCACTATAGCACCTCCCCTCATCATCCTGGTGACTCATTACAGAGACAAAAAGGTTATGTATAAGTTCTTGGATTAGCAGAGTCACATTTGGGACATGAGAATCTTCATCCCCTTCTATATCTCTTCTAGTCTCAAGCAAAACTTTATGTAGCACAAGTGCATCTTTGTAAATCAAGGATTCTGGTTCATTGTAAGTGCAGGCATTATTAAACATCATTACAAAATCTTCAACCATAGAATCAATATCCTGATATTTGTTGGCCATCATGTGACTTCTGATTTTCTCCATATCAACTGGCTTTTTAATTGTCAGATAATAATCAGGAAGCTCTGACCGCGATGGAAGTCGTAGAAAAATTGCACTAAGTCTTCTACCTCTTTTATCTGTATAGTTCTTCACAGCTTCGTATACTTCATTAAGCTTCTGCTGCATTGGAGTCATATATTTTGATTTTTTAGGAGAAATGCCAGTTTTTCTACCTGGGGGGATAAAACTAAATTTTGCCATTTGCAACTTTGGTTGCTCAAATATTAATAAGATTTCTGATCAGACAGATCTAATTGGTAAGATTTTTTTATATTTTTCAACATACTCTGAATGTTCCCTCACAGTGGAACACATGACATGGTACATTCAAAGCAGTGAGAAGAAAACTACTACAAGGATCACATTAGTTTTGTCAAAAGTAAAAGGCATACTTGTTAGACTCCATGATCACAGGAATTTAACAGATAATTATATCCACATCTGGAGATTCTCCATTACATACAATTTTGTGACCGCACAAAAAATAAGGCTAAAACCTATGTATGAGTCCTGTTTCATAATGTTAAAAACTTCTGGGTCGTGGTACTGACCACTAAGTATAAAATTCAGTACTAATATTTATCTCTGAATCATTAACAATTTATATTACTAACTAAAGCTATTTCAGTATCAAAGGTTTACAGTAAATCAAGTATGATTCTACAAAATTAAGACAAAATACAGTTGTAATAATATTATTTTTATATTATATTATTTTTATATATCTTTATATTATTTATATTTCCCTAAAATCTCAAAAGTCCCTTAGTTTTGCCTCATTATAGGGCATTTTGCAAGTTTTCAAGGATGAGAATGGGAGCAGTGGGGTCTTTGGAAGACAACATTTGAAATCGTAGAAGACTGGATTATTGTCCACCATTGCCTTAATGTAACATTAGCTATTAGAATGTCCTATGTCCCTGAAATCTAGCATTTGAATTTAATACATGTAGTTTATTTGAATAAAATTATTAGGAACCTAATAGTGTGAATTATCTCTCTTAGCAAGCAAAAGAATCACTATAATTGAGAAAGATTCATAAACAAAAAATAAATGAGTAAATAACACTCATTTGCTCAAGAGCCGTGGTGGCGCAATGGTTAGAATGCAGTATTGCAGGCTGACTTACTGCTTGCTGCCAGGAGTTCAATTCTGACCAGCTCAAGGTTGCCTCAGCCTTCCATTCTTCCAAGGTCAGTAAAATGAAGACCCAGATTGTTGGGGACAATATGCTGACTCTGTAAACTGTTTAGAGAGGGCTATAAAGCACTATGAAATGGTATATAAGTCTAAGTGCTATTACTGTTGCTAATATGTTATTACTCATTGATTTTTGTTTATGCAGCTTTCTCAATTATATTTAAAAAGTAAGCTAAAGTTTAAGAGTATATTTAGTTTGTAGTTCAAATAATTATTTCAATTATTCAACAAGCTTTCTCTCCACAGTATAAACATTACCTATTCAAATGAAAATTCACCAGCATTACTTACTTAACTTTAATTTAGGGGAAACAATTTCATCATCTTCAAGCAGAGGCCCCAATTCTTTTCTTTTTTCTTTAAGAATTTTCTCCAAAATATGAGCATCATTGTAAACCTATTAATCATAAAAAATTAATTCATAATCAAAATGTATAAAGCAACCAAGTTATATATAAATATGCTTTTTAACCAGGTGAGCCTGGTGTTTTAGCTAGCACTGGTGTACATATTCGTGTAATGGCATGAATGGTAATGGCCAGGAGGCTTGTTAAAAATATTTATAATATATTTAAGGGTTAAAGTATTATTCCTTAAATTGTACTAAGAAATTGGCAGCAAATAAGCCCACCCTAGCCCCCTAAATGTAAAGAACATCTTTCTAGAAAAAGTATAATGTGAAAGCCTTTACTTAAGTGAGATTTAGAGGCTCATTCCAAAATCTTATTTATCTGATTCTTACGTTCCATGTTCACAATATTGGTTATTTCATATCCTAAAGAAAGTATTACAAAGTTACATATAATGTATAAAAGTACACAGGGACTTATTTTTAATCTTTTTGTTAAAATACTCAATGCCAGTCCTGTAAAGCTGAATGATTCAGGACCGATGAGAAGAAAAGCTGCCTTTTAAGCAGGGATAGCATTTAAAAATTCATGCAGGTAAAATTGCAAATAGTAAGTAGCCTGGTTGGTACAGTGGCACCATGTATTCAGCTGCTTTGAAACTGCATTTTGACGCAGTACTCACTGTTGGTTTGATTCTCACCGCACAAACTAGAACTTGTTGGTGTCGGTTGTCTTGGTACTCATCATTTTTGGTACTCATTGCACCTCCCAAAACCAATTAAAGAAGAGTATCGAGATACCACTGTAATCTATTATTTCAGCATGATAAACTGTTTTACAGATTACTATCAAGCAATAATTTGATTGCAAACATAATGTGATGCAATACATTGATAATTATTTCTAAAGGACTAGACAATCCTATTGATTGCAGCCATTTGTACCCTATCCTTTGCCATAAAAAAAAAGAATACCTCATGATTAAGAAGTTTATAAGCCACGGTGGCACAGTGGTTAGAATGTAGTAATGCAGGCTACTTCTGCTGACTGCCGTCTGCTTCCAATTTGGCAGTTCAAATGTCACCAGGCTCAAGGTTGACTCAGCCTTCCATCCTTCTGAGGTGGGTAAAATGAGGAGCCAAATTGTTGGGGGCAATATAGTGACTCTGTAAACCGCTTACAGAGGGCTCTAAAACTCTGTAAAGCACTACATAAGTCTAAGTGATATTGCTATTAAAAATGTATAGGCAGCTTTAAACAAAACCTACACAAGGAACCTACACAAGTGTAAAAAATATTGTGTAATTCATATAATAAAACTCCAAGAAAGATTTTATTTATGATAATTTACAGAGTAAGTTAAGGAAAATATGGATAACTTTTAAAATATCTTTCCTTCAGTTATACCTGTGAGCCTTCTTCATTATAATGCCTCGCATTTCGAAACATTAACCTCATATCTTCTATCATAGCTTCCTCTCCAGCATATTTGTCACTACGGATATTATGTTCTATTATTTTTAAATCCATTGGCTCCAAAATGATTTTGTAATAATCTGGATAGTCTTTTTTGGAAGGTTTCACCATAAACAGCTCACATAGCCTTCGGCCTGTTCCAGGTTCTCGTGCTTCAAGAACAACATTGTATAAGATTTTCATTCGTTGTTTCTTTATATTCTTCTTACTGTTCAAAGAGAGAAAAAAAGACTACTTTAATCTTGGTGTATGCAACTAGAATCATTGCTGTTTTCTGCAGTGAAAATCGATTTATTAGGTTATATATTATATAGAGTATGTACACGTAAAAAATGAATAAGAACTGACCCAGATTGGATCTTGCAAAGAGACTTAAAAGCTTAATAACCTCTATTGAAATTTTATATGTGTGACTTTATTGAAATAGTTGATTAGATTTACATAGCCAATTTTTAGAGAAGCAGGTTTGATATATTAACCCAGAATAGCAATCTTAGCATTGCATTTCTTTCCTTCTCAAAAAAATAAATAAATCTTACTTCGTAATTACCTGAAATCATTATTCAGACTTTCAAGAAGTCTGAAGCAATTTGGCAGTGAAGATCCAATATTTTAAATTTAAGACTGAATAGGATTACCTCAAAACAATGTTGATGAAACTGCTCTCAACAATACACAAACAGAATCCAGACAACTTTAGGGGTCCTAGTGGATTCATAGCTTCTATTCCGAGAGCAAATAACAGCCATTGCCAGGAGGACAACTTCATTTTATCTGCCAATTGTGCCACTTCCTGAAATAGGAGGTGTTGCTCACAATCACTCATGCCATAGACATCTCCTAAGCAGATTCATTGTAATGCATTGTATATAAAATTGCCCATGAAGGCCATCTGAAAACTGCAACAGCGTGAGCAATTATAGGCACACCTTGATACTCCCATTTTACATTTCTGCTCCACAAGCTACAATGGATCCCAGTGTACTTCCCAGTGGCATTCAAGGTACTAGTTATTTCCTAGAAGGCCCACCATTGCATGGGATGTGGTTATTTGCAGAACCACCCCCTCTTAGGGAACCAGTCACACCACTTGCCAAACTTCCTAAGATCAGATTGTTCTGACTTTGCAGGCCTTTTGTAAAGTATTGAGGGCCTGAATATGCAACACCTGGGATTCTTGGGCTGAGATGGCCAGCTGAAAGCTCTCTGTTAATAGTTTTGCTTCGGTTTATCCTCAGTGACTATTGACATTTTTTTTAAAAAAAAACCTGTTTTAATGTGTTGTTAGCCACTCAGTCACATTTGTGAGAGTAGCAGCCACTTAAGTAACTTCAATTCTTTGTAAGACTTCCATGGCTGCTTTGAAAGCTGGTTTTGCTTATCTATGTGTGTGTGTTTGTGCAGACAATACTTATATAGCAAAGATGTTGTACACGTACAATTATGCAGATTTAGCTTCTGAAGCAATTGTGGCAGATTTTCAAATGATGTAATTATTTTAGTATTTCTAAGAAAAGTGATTTGTTTGTGTCATGTTTTTTTTTAAAACTGAGGATCTCTTTCTAATACTTTGCATAGTTCTATAAAGTACACTTCTCAGAATTATGTATTGTGTTTAATTATGTATTGTGTATTGTGTTAAAAAGTAAATATTGAAAAAAAAAATCAACATGATAATTAGATCATGCATTTTTGTCTTAAAGACATTACTGATGAGATATTTGGTGAGAATAATTCAGAATTAGAGCAAACAAGTGTTGACCCAAACATATGCTAGTGGCAAATACCTTTTTCTTTTTGAACTCCCAGCATCTGATGTGGCAGAAGATATCATACTATCTCCATCCTCAATTTCATCTCTTCTAGCTAGCTCTTTCTTCTTTGCCTGAAATAGATCCAATTCACATCACTGAATGTGCTAAAATGCATGAATATTAAACAGCTGCTTTCATTCTGCAAGGATAAAAACATCAAGTTTCATGCACTGAGGAAAAGTTTCAAGTAAAGCATTCTAGTTCATTTGTATCATGGGAAAGCATTAAATATTGGACCTACCTAAATAAACCATTCTAGAACAATTAATTAAGTGAAAACTTTATGCTTGAATGTCCCATCACACAATGATTTATTAGCATTAACTGGCATAGGACCACTAAAAGTCCTTTCCTTGAGAAAGTGTGTAAGATGATGCTTAGTTAACCATTGGGAACATTTCCATTACTAAGTAGAGAAAAAAGATTTTTAAAGACAATAGTTTCTGCCAGTTTAGATAATGAATGAACCAAATGCTAACTCTTTGAATATAAGCCCCAGAAACAGAGTAAAAATTTTACCTGCATAACCTGTTGCAGTTTCAAAACTCTCTTATAAATGGCTGAGTTTGGAACATTATAACGCTTTGCATTTTCAAACATCAGGTTTAAATCGCACTCCAAATGATCGAGGGTTTCATATTCGTGATTCTTCAGTTTTGTTCTGTAGAAAAGACAATCTTTTATCACTGCTGCAAAAATACTTTTTTGTAAAGGAGAATTTGGTAAAGTACGGAATGTTTTTCAGCCAATCTCACATTTAATTTCTACTTGAGGGTTAAGAGATACACATTTGGCAAAATGATTTCCTCAGCACAAGAGAAAATAAATTACAAGCAACATTCTTTATTTGATATTAGTAGGCTTGGAACAGACTTTAATACAAACTAAAAGAAAGAAAGAATGAGATGCTTCAGTTCTTAAAGGGGTGGATGCCAGTGCTTCATTTACAAATGCCTACAAAATAAAAATCTGATTGTTTCTACTAGTTATTAAATAGCACTATTTTCCCTTATAATTACAACATGAATAAAGATAATAATGAATAAGGTAAAAATTATTTTATTTAATTCTTTTGGATAGTTTTAGAGCTTATAACATTCTTTTTACAAACAATAATTTTTGCCCCAATGTTAACTTAATCCGAATTTCATACTAGATTTTTATCTGTGTTTAAATTTTAACTAGCTATTAAATTCTGGGCATTTTAGGAATATGTATGTACGTATGTATGTATGTATGTATGTATGTATGTATGTCTAGGTGTGTTTGGGTCTTTTTCCGTGTAAGATTAAGAGTATCTTGGTGACATTTCGGCGAGGTCCCACTCGCCATCCTGAGGCTGGTGCTTTCGGCTTCGTCTACAGATGAACATTATACAGAAGCCTGATGATGGCAGATGAGATTCTGCCGAAACGTCGCTACAACTTTAAAAGCACAACTGCAACGACGTGGGAAAATACCCGAACAAACTGAATACTGTCCCTCCCTCCCTCCCTCCCTGCCTCCCTCCATCCATCCATCTATCTATCTATCTATCTATTCTTTTTTTCTTTCAGTTGTTAAAGCAAGAAATTTGAAATATGTAAAAATGCAGAATACCATTTTACCTGATCTGCTGCAACGAAATAGGCATTTTGATTTGTTGATAATAATCAGGATATTTTTTCTTTGAGGGTAAATGAAAAAAGGGTTCCGATATAAGTTGACCCTGGTTGTTTCGGCAGTTTCTAACTGTATCATAAAGTTGATAGAGAGGATTGGATGTATCCATAAATGAAGCAATGCTTTCAGCTTCAGATTCTCCTTCTTCATAACGGGCAGCAGCTAAGAATGATGAACAGAAACATATGCCATTACTGTATTTTTCTCCTCTCCCTGTTCATATGTTTTAAATTGACTAAATAGAGCCAAAGTGAGAACTGGCTTTAATAATTTCAATTCCTAAAATGATAATGTTTGAGTATGTATCTCATATTTTTAAACAAATTCTAATATCAGAGAAAAACAAAGGGAATACAAATTTCTTAGCAGATATGAACAATGCTTCCTCAATTCCTACCAGCTAAAACAGCATCTTCATCACTTTCAGATCCATATTGCAGTGTCATGGTTATTGCTGATAAACGATCACCTTGGACAGCTCTTTTGTTACTGTGAATTTTTAAAGGGAAGACAGATAATAAATGAAAAATCTCTTACAATGAGAGTATATGCATCTACATTTAAAATAGTAGCTATACTGACACAGTATAGCAAATACAGGTAAAACTGAAGGTTAGCTTTTGCTATGAAAGTTTACTTTTGATTATAAATACAGAATCTACGTATGTGAAACAACAGAGAACTTAGCTTGGAAGAATCACCATGTGTCTTCCTTGGTTTTGGGCCTGAAATGTGGCAACTTTTATAAGTCAAAAATGAAGACATTTTCATTGTATGTAAAGTTCCTTTTCTGCTAGATTTGAAAGCCAGACGAGAAAATAATACAATAGTCTTTGGGACAGTATTCTTAAGCTCTATTGCTACATTACCTTAAAAGAAAAGGAATATGTTTGATATTATATGCTAGTTGGACCAAAGCAAGCTCAATATTTCAACATAGCTATAGTAGCTATATAGCTGGACCCTTCCATCCCAGTTACCAAATGAGGCCATACTTCTGGATTTTTAAAATAAATGCTTACTTTTTGCTTTATACATATAAAGCTCACAATATTTAAGGGGTAAACCAACCTATTGAAAGATTTACTGATTGAACTATATCTAGATACTAAGGACTCACCGGTAATATTTATTAGAAGAATTTCTTTCATCAACAACACTGCCTTTACCCTGCGAGGAAGGATTTGTTAGCTTGGAAGCAGTCAGATTTGCAGTCCTTTATGGAGAAAAAATAAGCCACAGATAATGAAAAGAAGAAATCCACCAAAAAACTAAGATAATCACAATTAAGATTCAGCTCTTTTACATAAGTTTTGAAAGCTACAGAAGACTCTACCATTGCACTGAACAGATCAGTATATGGTTGAATATTACTAAGATTTATAAAATCAACACATTTTAGGCATAATACTATGGCTAATTTTAAAGTTAAATTATTCTATTTATTGGAAGTAAAGCAATTGATTTCAAAGGTAAGTATGCATGGAAAAACACTAGTCTCAGTTTTAAGCACTATGTTATTTTAATTCCAGAGAGAATGTATATCCAATTGCAAATATATATTAAGTAAAAGCACTCTTAATTGACATTGGGGTGTTTTGGACTAAGTTATTAAAGAAAAAAGATAAAAAACACATTAAGATCAATTTTAAAACAAATTATGCAATACAGAACTAACGAAAATCAGCTATTTCATAGTTCATAATAAAACAAACATAAAAGCTAGTGAACAATTTTTCATGTATTGAAATCTGTTCAACAATTAGGAAGAATACTAAATTCCAGCTGTTATATAACATACAAAACATAAAACATCCCCCAAATAAAAAGCATAGAACAAACTCTCAAGTAGAAAAGCCCAAATATAAACTGAATTATGTTCTGTAATTCTACGTTTTCTGGATTCGAGGCCTAAAACTTTGCATCTTTATTATTATTATTTTGCTGATCTCATTCATAATTTAACCTAATAAACTCAATTTGCACCACATAATATAAACCAGTATTTCTCAATTTCAGTAAACTTAAGATATATGAACTTCAATTCCCAGAATTGCCCAGCCAGCATATAGACATAGAGTATGATATGGGAAAATCTAGACAAAAATTCACTAAGAAAGTTGAAGTCTATGCAAAGACAGACAAATTAAGAGTGTGTAAAATATTCGAAAGAGATGCTTTGCAACATATGAGAGCAGAAGCAAATTATTAAAATAGCCATATTGACTTCTGCAATGTGCTGGTCCTGTACATTGCAAATACACTTTGCTTGAATGCTATAAGTAGCCTTAATAATAGGAGGTTAATATTCCATGATTTCTATTTTTTTTAAAAAAAAATCAAAATTAAGAAATAGCAACACAGATGTTCGCTATCGTTAACTGTAGATTAACTTTATAAAATTAAGGAGCATGTGATGTCATGTCTGCTTAATATAATCTTAGATCAGATCTTGCCTCAGATAATAATACAGTGACACCTAAGATTCTTTAATATACATTTTTAAGAACCTCACTATTTCTCTACAATTCAGTGCTACAGATAATTTTAATATTTAACACATAAAAGTTAAAATTTTAACTAAAAAAGAAAATATCAATACCTTTCTATATTTCTATTCTGCTTACAATACCTGACTCGGAGACTTGATTTAGTTAGTTCTGAATGCTCAATTTCTGCCTTTTTCATATTAAATATTTTCTTTATTGCATTAGCATCCTGTTAAAGGAAATAAAAAAGGAATCTTTAAATGAAGTTTAAAAAAGAATATTCTGCAAGGATAGACTGATACAGTAAGTTATCTTGTTTTCACAATGTCCATACATCATTCATATACATATATACACACACATACACACACAACTCTAGGTTGGCTTTATTTCAGACAAAAGTATGCTGGCTTGCAAAGTAGTCTCTAGATTAGAAATCAAAATAGCAAACAAATTTGGACTAAAACTGGGCTTTGATTCAACTTGTGGCATATTGGCCCAAACATCCCTAAATATTAACCTTATCATTAGCATGTAATGCTGCAAGTGTTATGGACTCTATTAAAGTTGGTATGATTCATTTGTAAAAATGTTATGTGAAAGCCATATCATATTTATGTATATTCAAAAAAAACTTCTACTATCACTTAATTTTATTTAATCCATAGAGTGTATAAAGATGTATTCTTAAGTTGTAACTGGAATCAAATATTTATCTTGTTTTCTACATTAATCAAATAATTCTTTTAACCAACCTTGAATACTTGAGATCCTGGTTCATTATAAGTTTTGGCATTTTTAACTAATAGATCTATATCCTTGGTCATTGCATGAATGCTTTTATAACTTCCATTCTACAAGTAAAAGCAGATTTAAAAAATTAAAATTTGTTTTCATATTAAATATGTATGATTTAAACCTTTGCTGTCTGAACTTCAGAGTTTTCCTGTCATTTACATAATCTATAGAAACATTATGATAAAGTAATATATTATTAGAAACAAAAGCACCCTATATAAAAGTAATTTTACCAGGTAAAAAAAAAGAACAAAAATAAACAATTTAAGAAAACTGTCACTAATGGTCTCTAAATAAGTTCTTTCAGAAAATGAGAAAACAATGGTAGGAAATGGTTGAAAATTACGGACCAATCTCTTTATGCTGAGTCACCTGTAAAGTCATGGAATCAATTATTAACCAATCCATCATCCCCCACTTAGAGACAAACAACCTACTCTCTAATAAACAATTTGGTTTTAGGAAAAAACTATCCTGTAATCTGCAACTTTTACACTGCAAAAACATATGAACTACACAACTCGATCAGGGAAAAACAATAGACGCAATCTACATAGACTTCTGTAAAGCCTTTGATTCAGTGGTACATGACAAACTACTCCTAAAACTAAAATCTTATGGTATTTCTGGACACCTGCATAACTGGATAGAAGCATTCCTATCAGACAACAAATGGTCAAAATTGGGAGCGTCCTATCAAATTCTGCACCTGTCAACAGTGGTGTCCCCCAAGGCAGTGTTCTAGGACCAACTCTTTTCATACTCTACATAAATGACCTCTGTGATCATATCAAGAGCAACTGTGTTCTCTTCGCTGATGATGTAAAGCTATTCAACACCACAGACAATACTGCTATCCTTCGAAAAGACCTTGACTATGTATCAGAATGGTCAAACAAATGGCAACTTCAAATCTCAACAAATAAATGCTCTGTCTTACATATTGACCAAAAAAATCAGAAAATAAAATATAGGCTGAATAGTCAAGACCTTGTTGATGATCCAAACTCTGCCAAGGATCTGGGAGCACTCATCTCAAATGCCCTAAGTGCTAGAGCCCACTGTAACTACATAGCCAAAAAGGTATTAAGAGTTGTTAACTTAATCTTACGTAGCTTTTTCTCTGGTAATATTACACTAATAACTAGAGCATACAAAACATTTGCTAGACCAATACTCAAATAGAGCTCATCAGTCTGGAACCCACATTACGTATCTGATATTAACACAGTTGAGAAAATCCAGAAATATTTCACCAGATTTGAAATTCTAGACCTAGAAAACCTAGAACTATGCTGCCTTTGGTCCGATCTAAGTATAGTATATAAAATCATACATTGCAATGTCCTACCTATCAAAGAATACTTCAGCTTCAACCATAACAACACAAGAGCACACAATAGATACAAACTCAAGATTAATCACACCAAACTTGATTGCAGGAAATACGACTTCAGCAACAGAGTGGTCAATGTCCTGAATACTCTACCTGACTCTGTGGTTTCTTCCCCAAACCCCCAAAATTTTAACTTTAGACTGCCTACTATTGACCTCACCCCTTTCCTAAGAGGTCTGTAGGGGACGTGCATAAGCGCACCAACATGCCTACCGTCCCTGTCCTATTGTTTCTTTTTTTTCTTTTCTTATATGTATATATGTATTCATAACTATGTTTTTACTTATACCTATTATCTTGTAAGCAACTGACAAATAAAAATAAATAAATAAAATATAATCTCTAATTTTGTCCAAAGTTTTGTAAATTTTTACAACAGTTTAGTAGATTAATCCATACTGATAGATTAAGCAGTTCCATGATTTATAAATATAATTTAAAAACTCAGTACACTAAAAGTTATAATTAATGTAAGAAAGCTATATAATCTAAAAACAAATGTGTTGGTTTAAATTTTATTACTCCAAACATTTTTTTTCAAAACTGCTTGACCTTCTGGACATTTATTGTATTCAAGGCAACACAGCTAAAGTTATACTGTACCTGTATCCTCTGGGCGATGGTCTTCAAATCTATGGGCTCTTTAATTATTGCATAATAATCAGGATATTGCTGAAAGTTCAAAAAAGAAATCCAAGTGATGCCACGTGAAATGTAACATTGATTGACTAACTATTCTATGTCCTATAGAGCTTTTCTGTCTGAATTTCACATGTTAGTATCAGTGACATACACAATCTTTGTACAATTATGTTTTCTGCCTCTGGTCTTATGACTATGCTTTTTGATCACATACATTGTTTGTTTACCCATTTGTTTGTCTACCAGTTACCACTATACATACATAGCAGTCAAGTTCTCCAGGCTTTGGAAGATCACTAACAATCAGGGATTCTGCAGACATTTTGCCCTGTATTCAAAGGAAGGCTTCCTTAGTACAATTCAGAAGACCTTCTTGCCATGCAGTCTTTATAGTCTGTGTAAGATTTGATACTGGAGGGAGGTTGGTGATTTGAGATTTCCTAGGAGGTATCAATTAATAGATTTCTGGGAGACACTGCTTAATACTGAATTTTGGGAGCCTAGATCGATCGATCGATCTATCTATCTATCTATCTCAGGAACTTGTTGGCATTATCTGAGGACTGCTTCAGTCCAACCATTTTTAAAAAATCAAATAAAGAAGCTAAAATATGAAAGAAAAAAAGGAATATGATACTTATACATTACATATACAGATTAGTAAAACGAATCTTTTACTAGAATAAAGTACAAACAAACCAAACAGGATAAATAGCCCCCCTTCCCCTTTTTTTCCTCAGCTAATTGACACTTAATATTTTACGCTACACTTGATCTATTTGGATCATTTTCATTTCTTCTGAACAATTTATCTCCCCCCCTCCCCACCTCAAACCAGTAGCTTAGTTTGCCTTGCTTTGTAATAGTTTGAATGTAAGGGGAGGTTTCCTGTTTAAATTTGGTTAGCATTCTACTGTGAATATATATAGCAGAACATATATAGTGGGGACTAGATGACCTACAAGGTCCTTTCCAACTCTGATTATCTGTTATCTGAATCACAGTTCAATTATTATTAACAGGTAATCTAAGAAATGGCCATACCTACTTAGAATTCTGCAATAATGTTTTTCTGTAAGTCCCTAATGAAAAAAAATCATGAACAGCAAGCTCCTCAATTCCCATGCTCAAGAATCATTCTGCCAATGAAGCCTCTATCTTCTCAGAATTCATTCTTAGATTGGATTAGAAGACTTCCAAGCTCCCTTCCAACCATATGATTCTATGGGCTTTCATTCATACCATCACTTAATCCATACATTGGACCAGGATGTACACTGCCTCTAATTTTCCACAATATGTCATTCATAAGAAACAAAGAACTTCTTGCCCTGCTTAAGTGATGTTAAGAGATACAAGGTTAATAGATCCAGAAGGCAATGATTTGAGGTTTGCATGGTATGCATGCCTATGCTATGATAAAGTTAAAGCTAAAGTTGGTTTCAGAAACCACTTTATTAGGCAAACCATTTTGAGAACTTGGAACAAATATAAAACGAGATTATGCCAATATCCGTATGGTTTCCCCTCTTGAAGTGTATTATAGAAAGAAAATTAGGATTGGGTAAAAATTAAAATATAGAGAGGAACTGATATTGACAGGTTTTAACTGTCAATGGTTTTCATTTTTGCAACTCATTGAGATTTAAAGTGACAAGAAATGGTATGGTTTTGAAAATGATCAAGCTTTTGAAATGGAATTGTGTACAAATGATGAACACCTTATTGCTAAAATGCATACACTTTTGTTAATATCATGAATAGAAGATGAATTAGTTAAAAGCTGCATAATATGTTGAGCAATTTGTTTTCAGTATTCCAACTGATCAATGGGAAAACTTGTGGATAAGGAAACTGAAATGTATATTATATTATATAACCTGAAAGACAACTTTTATAAAATTATAAATGCATAGTACTTATCCAGAGACAAATTGGCTAGAATGTCTAAAGGATCTCCAAATAATTGCTGGAAGTATAAAACTCCTATATCACATTTGTTGATATAAGAGTATAAAAACTTTTGTTGATATAAGAGTTTTGCAAAAGAGTTAAACAATATTGGATTAAATTAGTAATATAATTTAAAAAATCTTGGAAATTAATCTACAATTCAGATCAGAAACATTTTTGTTAGGGTTTATGGATAAAACTTTGGAAAAAAAATCACATAGCATTTTATATAACAGCAGCACGACTTTTATATGCCCATGGTTGGAAAGAGCCTGATACCTACAGTAAAGAAATGATTAATAAAGATGACAGAACTGGCAATGATGGCTGAGTTAAAATAGACATAGTATTACACCAGATTTAAACTAAGAATCAAAAGTGATCTTATTTACTTGGAAGAAGAAGTTGGAAGTCATTCTTTGTATATATTTTCATTTTCCTTTCTTTTTCTTTATACCTCTTTGCATTTCTCTTTCCCTATTCTCTTTTTATTCTGTATATCTTCTCTTGATTGTTACTTTATATTGTTTTTTATCTATATGCTAATAAAATTTCATAAAATTAACAAATGTAAAAATATGAAAGAAAGAAAGCATGCAACAGAAAAATGGCATTTGCAGAATTTTTCCTCCATGGAATGGTTTGATTATTTTCTGTCTCAATTCAAGCTGTGTTTTTTATACTCATATTCAGACTTCTGCTAATAGTCTTGTACTGAAATTGTTTCAACAAAGTGTATTATAATTATAATTATTAGGTATTATTACTCACCACTTTAGAGGGAAGCTTCTGAAAAAGTTCACTAATAAGGTGGCCTGATGGATTTGTAGCTACAACTACTGCTTCAAGAAGTTGTTCAAGAATTTCTTTTAAATAACCTGGAGAAGACTGATACAAATATAATCCTATAAGGTAATTTGCATAATGGAGTAGGAGATAAATGTAAATATTTAAAAAATGTGACTAATTCAGTTATGCATACTTTGGCTTGGCCACAGGCCAATACAATTACAATGGGTATTATACTGAATCAGTAATACTTATCGTCAAGTAGCAAATTTTATATTTACTATTTCAGAAATAGTCCCTTGATTGTCATGGCCTTCATCCTCATCTTCGTCCTCGTCAGCCTCTCCCTTCTGAACAAATTCATTTTTTGTTCGTAGATATAAATCCCACAATTTGCAGGCAGCCTTATATTCAGGAGAATCTGGCTGTGTAACAGAATCAAAATAATATTCTTCATTTTTAAATTAACAAATATACAAGGATACTTCTAATTAAAATAGCAAAGGTGGTTTGGATCCCGAGTGGGAGCATTTGTTTCATCTCTCTGTGGCTCTGTACTCTAAGTAGGTGTTTGTCGCCAAAACATTTTACATTTAATTATTTTTAATATGTGAACTATATATAATATCTATCTATCTATCTATCTATCTATCTATCTATCTATCTATCTATCTATCTATCTAGCATATATACAGTATATAAATATATACTGTCTCTTATTAAGAGACAGTATTTTCTAAGTCCTAAATATATATTTTAAGGAAATCACAGTTATAGTATTAATATCAGATAAAGTATGTCATTAACTGTAATTATAATACAAATGAGAATAAAAGCTACTTTGTCTAATTATCAACTTTTGAGTGGCTTGAAATGGTCTTTTCCACCTATTTACTTAACTCATATATAAATCTGTGCTAGAAAATATTTTTAAAACAAAGCACTATCACCTTATAATAGGATTTTGCATTATTAAACAACAGTTGGAAGTCAGCAGTTAAGATGTTCACATCATCATATTCCTCCATTTTTAACTTTTGTTGGATCTTCATTAAATCAATAGGCTGGGAAACTACTTCATAGTAATCTGGCTGATTTCTGTTATAACATTGAAAATGCAATTAGCACAAAATTCACAGAGCTTCGCAACAGGTGTTAAAATATATATTCTAGATTATTCTACTCAAAAGCTACAATAGTTTTGTCAATTATATCAACAGTTACATCAGCATAATTACAAAATAATGGATTTCTGACATCAGCATTGTTCCCTATTTTATTACAGCAAGTCCTCATTTAACAATTGGGACTGGCAACTTCACTGCTAAGCAACACAGTTAAGTAAAACATCGTGTTATTAACACTTACAAATTTATTTCTGCCATAGTTGCTAAATAAGTCTTCCCTAAGTCATCACATGACTGCGACTTCCAATTTTACAGTTGGTTTCTCTATTGACTCTGCTTTCTGAAAACTGGCTGTGAAGGATGCATATGGCAATCATGTGACCACAGGACACTATGATGGTTGAAAATATCTGATGGCTGCCAAGTTCCCAATTCTCGATCATGTGATTGCTGGCATGCTGCAATGGTTGTTAAGTATAAGGACTAGTAGTATTTTTGCACCTAACTTATCTTCATGTATTATTGTATTTATAACCTTTACTTCTGTTGAAATGTAACAACCAAAACAGTTCCTTCTATTTATGAATTTAAGTAACTTGATCAATTACAAATAAAAACATAAATACTAGGAGTACATCGAACATCTTCTTTTGAACCATTTTGAGCATGGCTTTCCCTCAAATATCCTGCACTATGTACAAAACAGGTTTTTATGAAGTTTGAAACACTTCTAAAATGCTCCAAGTAGCCTTCTTGATGTTCCAAACAGCAGTTTTGCAGTTACAACTAGACATTTCACAAAGTTTTGCAAATCCAATACACACATTGGATTACTTATCAATCAATATCTCAAGCTTACCGTCTTTTGGGAGCCCTAATGAACAGTTCACATAAAAGCCTTCCTTGTTCATCTTTGTAATCTCTGATTGTGTTGTATAATTCATGGCAAACAGCAATCTAAAATAGCAGAGCAACAGGAAAAAATAAAAGTACATTTGCGGTGATATTGAGTAACTGTATAACAGTATATTTCTAATGTGCAAAACATTTCATATTTCAAAATCATGTAGCATTTTTCCTTTTTAGAGATGAGCCAGCAAGAACAAAGGACAACGCCATGCAAAATTTCATAAAATAGTGAAGCCACAGGAGAGATGGGATACATTACTATTTTCTTCCATAAAAAATAAGTTTAAAGAAAAAAAATTTAATGGCATCTTCTACTGATGAAAATTTACCTTGCAAATTTGGACTTCTGGTTTGGGCTTCTTCAGCGACGGACCAAAATCGCAATCGTCTGCGGTTTTGATCCGTGCTCGCTGCTGGAGTGCCCCGAGCCGCCCCATAGAGGTGGTGAAGGTGGAGCCATCAGCGGCGTTGAGGAGAGCCGCATCTCTCCTCCTCGGCTGGCCATCACTCCCTTTCCCAAAGGCGGTTGCAGCGGTGGTCAGAAATGGCCACCTCAAAGAAGAACCCGACCAGACAAGATTGTGCAGGAGGAAGTTTAAAGGAGAAAGCCTGACTGACCGGGTTGAATGGAGAACATCTATTTAAGGTACCTGGAACCTGAATTTTAAAGACTAATACTATTCCTAAAAAAGATTTTAAGCTGCTTTTTGCTTTTTTTCTCTAACATCGACAGTTTTAACTGACTTGGAACATTAAGAAGAAGAGATTCGAATAAGAAATTGATACTAATCCACTTTGACATTAATAGGCTATTTCTAGCTGAAAATAAACTGTCAAAGGGATAAAAGATTCTTGGATAATTTAAAAACTTTCTTTAAAAAAAGAAAGAAAGCAGTGGAGGGAAAAAGGAAAAAAGAGGGTGGAATCTGAAAAATGGAGGAGACCACCTGGAACTTAAAAAAAAAATCGATAGTGGAATTTTAGCAAGGCTTGCAAAAGATACATTGTAGATGAAACTTTGTTACAAGAGAACAAAGCCCCTGGAAAGAGAAAGTGAGAAAAGAAGGAAGAAACAGCTTTGGATTATTGGATGATTCCTGGAACTTTGGATGGAGGATCCTAACGAAATAAAATAAAATCAATTTGGGGTTGCTTAAATTTTTTTTAAAATGGCATCACTCCTTGAAGAGTTAAAAATGAGACTTAAAGAACAAAAAGAAGAAGCACAAGACGGAAGAGGATTTTTTGGCTTCGTATTTCAATTTTTAGAAATGGAGATCTTGAACTGTGAAAAACAACAAGAAATGCTGGCAGAACAAGAAGGGCAGAACAAGAAAAGGGAATAAAAAGGGGAGGGAGAAGAAGAGAGGGAAGAGGAAAAGGAAAAGAAGCTACAAAAGACAGAAACAAGATATAGAGGTACAGAAAATGCATACAACAATTAAAGGTATAAACCTATTTAAAAGACACAGAGACAATGGTTAAAAGAGAGGATTCTGCAAGGGTGCAAAGGATAGGATTGTTATATAATATGTTAGATGATTAAAGTGATAGAAAAAAATTCTATTGATGTGTAGTAGAATATTTGTTTGTAAAGAGAATAAGGCTCTCAACGATTTAAAAAGAACGTTTAAAAAAACTGAAAAGAAACATGGAAGATTTTTATCAGTTGATAAGATGAACTTGAAGAAAAATAATAACTTTATTGACTACTGTTAATAACTGTTGTTTTTTATTTATTTAAAGACAGTAATAAGTAAAATATGAAATATAGATGATTAGAGTGAAAGACAACTGATATTACTAGGTAATGTTTATTAAAAGAAATAGAAATGTACTTGAATAGAATAATTATTCCATTTACTATTGTTATACATATATACACAGATATATATATACATTGCTTTTAAGAATTTAGTGTGTATTTTAAGGGAATGTACCAAACAGAATTCGATTGAAAATAGGTATGTGTTATAAAATGGAGATTAGAAAATGAATGTTATAACTGTAAAGATGTAACTTAAATTTTTAAATAAGATTTGAAAAAAGATATAAAGGTATTACACTCCAGTCTAGTAATTACAGGGGAAAATTTGTTTTATGAGAAAAGATAATATGAAATTGTAAACAGGACAGATGAAAGTATAAAAACATTGATTAGAAAGATTTTAAAAATTAGAAAAAGATATGTAATTGAATTAAGAAAGGAACGAGATAATTTAAAATAAGGGTATAGGAAGTAAAGAAAGGAAAAAGCTATTGAAAAAATTGTGAAAATAGTTATAAGATATGGAGTAGAATGTATAAGATAAATATGTATTGAGTTTATGTCTGTATGGAGAAGTGATAACCCGGGGCCATGCTTTTCTCCAAAAAAGATATTTTATTTGTACTTGTATGTTTTGTGAAAACTTAAATAAAACTTTTATTTAAAAAAAATACCTTGCAAATTTAAGAAAGTGTATGTGCGTGTGTATTTCAGGTATTTTTGTTATAAATGGAACCATATGCTATGACCTCTAAGAAACCTAGGATTTCTTAATTTGATCAGTTTGGCCAGTTGGAAAAGGAGGAACCATCAATGAGCTAATAACACAGATTTGTGACCAGTAATTAAGCATGGTGAAATATGACTTAACAACCATTTTTCTTTTATTACTTCCCAATTCATATCTGAAGTAATCTTAAGCCATGCTAAGCAATTTCAATGTCTCCCTAAGCCATCAACAAGCTGCCGATTCCAACTGCAAAATCTGGGCACAAAATAAGCAATTATAACAGCCAAAATCAACCAAACCAAACTAAATTGAACAAAGAAGTCCTGTTTTATTAATTTGAAGATAGGGAAAAAGTATTTTATTTGTCTGTGAACATGTTAAACTATTTATATATAAATAAAATTCATTTACTAAAGGAATATCTAAAGGAGAAAACCTACTTTACAGGAAAGGGGCTTCCACCTTTTACTAGCTTATGTGTCAAAATAGTTTGCCCAGTATGGGGGGAGGTCTGCACTCCCCAAATGGGCACGGGCATTTTTTCTTATTGTTTTATATTATTATTTAAAATAAGGTTCATGGTAATTTTATAACAAAAGAAAATATTTGGTTTTTCTGATACTAGAAATACTCCTAAGAAAAATCATCATCAGCTCTTTTTTTTTAGCAGACATCCCTATGACAGAGAAAAATCAGCCCAATATAAGGAAAGTGGTTAGGAGATTTTAAAAACCTTAAATGTGGAAGTTTTCATTTGTTATTTCTCTCAACTATATTAACCACCCACCCTACCACCCTACCAAAGTCTGACCTCAACAACCCTGGCAAAGCTGTCAACTTCAAAGAAGATGGTGAGTTGCATCACTTATAAGCTGCAAGTAAATGTACAGGAAGTCCTATTTACAACTGCAACACAACTGGGACTGGCAACTTGGTTGTTAAACGAAATGGTCATTATATGAAATGTGTCTGTATTTATAATCTCAATTCATTTTTTCTTTGCTTTATAAACCAGTTGCTGAACAAGGAGTCCCTGCAATTCAACATTTTCCAGCAAATTTAAGCATCCTGAAATAGCAATAGCACTTAAGACTTATATACTGCTTCACAGTGCTTTACAGCCCTCTCTAAGTGGTTTAGAGTCAATATACTGACCCCAACAATCTGGGTCCTGTTATGTTAAAATGCAAAATATATTTGTAGCAATTCGGATGCCTCATTCTGATGCTCCAATATGTTATGTATATCACTCTAAATTAAAGGGTCGATATTTTTAAAGTCCCAAAAACTTAAAAGAATGAAGAGTTTAACAATTGCTTTCTAGTGATATAATAGATGGTTGCTTGTACACAGTGACTAGGCTAGAAAGATAGACATTCAAGGATATTTACAGGATCAACTGTTGGGAGGTTGGAGAGTCTTCTTCGCTTCCGACTTGGACCTGGTGTGTTTGTGGAATGGTGACCATCATCAAAATCTCCTCCACTGGCACTGCTAGAAGGAGAGGTAGCCCTTCGCCTCTTTGAGCTCATGGAATCCAACTTCTTCTATAATAAAGAAAAATGTTCTTAAACTTGGAAAGTTTCAAACAAAGAAATAATTTACAGTAGGTATCAGTGTGTCTTTAATACGCTGTTTATTTTAAAAGAATGTGGCTATTCTGATAAACTAGCTCCATACCTATTCAAACAATGGCTGCCACTGTGAGCATGGCTAACTAAGAACAATGATGAGACACGCTGATAAGGATCTATTCCCACTGCCTCTAGCTCTAGCTGTTTTTTGCATACATTTTTGTGGAACATGTCTGGAATACTGTAAATAATTTCTACTTTATAAATTTTGTTTCTAGATAACTTCTGGACAACATATAGCTACTTTAGATTCCAGAATTCTGGGAAATGGCCATGCTGTGTGGGGAACAGAGACAAGTTTTGGAAAGGCTGACATAACCTATATTAGGATATTGTATTAATGGTTTTACTGCCCAGCAATCATTGTATTAGCCAAGACCCTTGATAACAAAATAATAACAAAATAAATGGTTTGCTTGAAGGGACTGCAACATTTCTATTTCTTAAAGAAATATTACTACAGCTATTTGGCTGATATGTAGCAGCATAAACCATTTGTTTTAGTCTGTCTGTCTGTCTGTCTGCCTGCCTGCCTGCCTGCCTGTGTATGAAAAATCTAGACATCAAGCATTGTCCTAATAATAAATTTACATGAATACAGTATATCAAGCTCCTTTTGGCCACCTGACAGCTTTTGAAGCAATGTATAACATTAAGCAAAAAGCAGTTACAACCAAATTTTGTTTTGTGCCAACACCAAAGACCGAAAGTATTAGCTCCAATTGTGAATGAGGAATGAACATTCAATTACAAGTGAATCATGAATTAGTTGCTAAATTTAAATGTATAATAATTGCAGAGACTATGATTTCTTATGGACTATATTCAATATAAGAGCAACTTGTGTCCTGAAGTACTTTCATTTGTTACATTTTTAAGTATATAATTATGTTAAGCATGGTTTTGAAGTAGGCATGCAAAATTTATGCTATAAAAGCTACTATGATTTGTGCAATAGTGACATGAAGTGTCCTAAGAGAAAAAGTGAAAGGATATAAAATATTGTTTGAAAACAATTTGCTTGCTAAGCTAGAAGTAAATGATTCTGTCAGAAGAATGCAGCAATCGGTTTAATACATTAATGTGGATATAGATTAATACCGAAAACAAAACATAAAAGAATCCTTAAGGTAAATAAGGTTTTTATATTTTGCTAGTACGTCTTACAAAAACTATTTAGCTGAAGATAAACATTAATTATAATGTAACATAATTACTAAAGATCAACCAAATTTAAACAAAGCATGTTACTTAAATTATTTTCATTTAAACCACAAAACAATTATTTCTTATTCCTACCAAACAACATCAAGTCCATAAGGAACTAGTTGATCTGAGCTGAAAAAGCTGAATCTTAAACTTAAAATTCACACAGTACAAATGCAGACTAAGAAATGATCATGAAGAAGTAAGCCAATAACTTGTTTGCAATTTTAAAGTGTGAAGTGATTCATAAACGTTCTATAATTTCCTACTCATTTAAAAGCAGAAAATAAAATTTAAAAACCTCTCATTATCCTAGTCAAGTTCTTTTAACAAAATTAAAAATGTAAGATTACAATAGTTGTTTTCCAAGAGAAACAAATAGAAAATCATGTTTTCCAATTACTTTATTTACAGAAATATATTTTAAGAATATATTCTTAGTCTAATGTACTTATGTAAATGCATGTGCACTTCATGTCTGATAACCAAATTGATGTACAAATTCATCAGATACATGAAAAAACATGACTTTTACAAACCAAATACAGGTAATCCTCAACTTACAGCAACTCATTTATTGACCATTCAGAGTTACAACAGGCACTGAAAAAAGTGACTTATGACCGTTTTTCACAGTTATAACTTTTCCAGCATCCTCATAATCATGTGATCAAAATTCAGATGCTTGGCAACTGGTCCATATTTATGACTGTTGCTGTGTCATGTGCTCACCTTTTGTGACCTGATAAGCACAGTCAATTGGGAAGCCAGATTCACTTAACAACCAGGTTACTAAATTGCCAACTACAGTGATTCACTTAACAACTGAAACAAGAAAGGTCATAAAATGGGGGGAAATTCACTTAACAAATGTCTCACTCAACAACAGAAAATTTGGGCTCAATTGTGGTCGTAAGTCGAGGACTATCTGTATAAAACAAAAATGGCTGAGATGCATGGAAGAGGGACAAACAGCACACACATTACCAGCAAATTACCAGATTTACCAGAGTACAACCAGCACCACGAAAAGCCAATCTCCTCATAATGTCTGATAGGCAAGTAAGCAAACTGAGAAAAGGGAAATCTTTAAAGCACCAACTCAGCCGCAGTATTAGTACAGCCAAAACTGAAAGAGAAGATAACAAAAAGAAAGGAAAACAGAGAAGAAACAACGGAAGAATAGGTAAATAAAGGATTAAGAAGAAAGAGTAAGGAAAACTATAGAAAACAACACAAAATAGGATTATAATAACTGGCTTGTTAGCAAATTTGAAATAAGGTTTATTTAAAATTCAGAACAAAACTAGCAGTCTTAGGTGAATAAAGTTTGTAGTTTCACACTTATCAGTAACAAAACTGCTATTTGATATGGTAGAACTATAGTCTTAATGGTCATATTATTCCAGAAGAACTATGCTAACAAAAAGATTATTCATTATATATAAATCACTATAGTGTATCTATTGTTCTAATTAACGTATTGACCAACATTAAAAAATAACAGATTCAGAAATTGCAAATGCCAAAGTACATCATATAACAGTCATTAAGGTTTAATTATAATAAATTATAAATCATTATAAAAACTTCAAATTAACAATGCAGACACATATCTAATACTTTTAAATGCAACTGCTGAAGCACTTCAAACTAAACAATAGCTTAGTGATTGATTATGGAATAAGTGGCTATATTTACAACACATAAGGCAACAAAACTATAGTTCATGTATACGTAGAAGTAAACCATATTTTGAAAAGAACTTTTTCATATTTTACTCCAAGCCAAATAGCAGCTGTAATTTTGTCTGATAAATGACAAATAAATTGAAAGCAAACTCAAACAAAGCAGAGGTATTTAAAGCTAAAGGTTAAATGATGGATTTGTACTTCATACAGTGATTGAAATGATGGTAGGTAATGAAGTTTATAATGTCTTTGAGGATGAAAAATATTGTACAGTACATGTAATGTATTCTAAGATGTAATCTAAGATAGCTAAAACCCATTTTGATTAAAAGAGGAAGAAAAGAAGTAAAAGAGATTTTGAAATAAAATAAAACATTGTTTGGGAAGTGGGTAATATTTACAATATTGTTGATTCCACAAGGAGCTTCCAGCAGAATTAATTAAATAATATGGGATGAAACTGAAGTGAGAGAATGCTAGATTTGCTTGGGTATGATAATGAAGACTGAAATTCAAATGAATCCTGTAACTAGTTTTTAAAAACTGATAAAAAAAAGAAGTATGGTAATATATGTTATGTGAATATTAAAGAATAGAAATGTGTAGCTGGTGTACAATAGATGGTAAAAGCAAACAGATATTAGAACATTGACTTGGCTTGCTTATGGACTGCCTATTTGATTTGTGTAATGTGTGTGACAGCTGCTTCAGTACCTGACAATAAAATAATGCTGTTATTGTTTGCCAAACAAAAAGGTGGCAAGAATGAATACAGGGTGATTAATCTGTTAAGTATGCTTTGCAAGATGTTTGGCAAAGTGTTGGACAATTCTGATGACATTTGAGATGACATTAGCAAAATTTAAGGAAGCTGTATGACTTTTTGTATAAAGAGATTTTTTTTTGCTTTTTAGAATGTTTTTGAGAAATGTACAAATATATGATCCATTGCATATTTCTTGATTCAAAGAAGTGTAGAATAAAGAGAATTAAGCTTGAATTATGGAAAGTTTAATGCAAGTATGTTGTTAAAAGTGTGGTTGCTAAATATAGTAAAGAGGATCTAATGGAGATATAATATACATAAGCACACTGAATAATTATAAAATGGTTCAGCAATAGGAAGGAAGGAAGGTAGATGTCTAATGCCTGCTTGATTTTTTAAAATGTATTTATGAATAAATATATTAGCAAGTGTCTGTTGTCATGATGATTGGAGACATGAAAGTACTTATACAGTACTTTTGTATGCAGATGATGTCACATTATGGGAGAGAACCAAAATGTTTCATGTGAATGTTAGATTCAGACACTGTCTGTATCTGCATATATATCAATTTAATATATTAAAAACCAAAGTACAGGTAGTCCTCGACTTATGACCACAATTGACCCCAATATTTCTATTGCTAAGTGAAACATTTGTTAAGTGAATTTTGCCCCATTTTACAACTTTCTTGCCACAGTTGTTAAATAAATTACTGCAGTTGTTAAGTTAGTAACATGGATGTTAAATGAATCTGGCTTCCCCATTGACTTTGCTTGTCAGAAGGTGACAACAGGTGATCACATGACACCAGGACACTTCAATTGTCATAAATATGTTCGTTGTAAAGTGTCCAAATTTTGATCACATGACCATGGGAATGCTGCAATGGTTGTGTGAAAAATGGTCATAGGTCACTTTGTTCAGTCTGTTGTAACTTTGGTCACTAAATGAACTGTTGTAAGTTGAGGACTACCTGTAACTGCATTTGACTAGAAAAAGTAAATAAAACAATTGCAAGTTTCTCTAAATAGCAAAACATGAAGAAAGGTTAATTTATGTATCTTGAATTTTCTTTAAACTGGAAAAATAGGTGGAGAAATTATAATGTGCAAATTTTGGAAGAAAAGATTTGACATCAACATGAAGGAATATGTGTCTATTGTGAAGCAACAATGCTTGTTGAAAAAAATGGCAACGTAAAAAAAGTTTTCTGCCCATTTTATTATGTAGAAGTGAGAGATTGGTATGCCAAAAGAAAATTATGTCAAATGTACATAATAAAGGAAGAAGAAACACTATCAGAAATCAGAGTGTTATATGAACTTAAGAGAACAGGGAATAACCAGTTCAAAAGAAATTCACTGAGGTGATTTGGTGAGGATAAAAGAGGATCAAACTGGAAATAAAACATTGTGAAATAAAAATGAATAGTCTGGGAAGGGAGAACCTGAAAGCAGTGATTGGATACAGTTGATGAGATCCTCAAAAAAGAAAAGATAAAAGGGTTAAAAAATAAAACACAATGCATGAAATAGTGTATGGACAGGGTGGAAATAAGCATATTTTGCAAGGATGAAGCATTATTATAAAACACTTTCACCGTATTTTTCGGAGTATAAGATGCTCCGAAGTATAAGACGCAACTAGCTTTTAGGGAAGAAAACAAGAAAAAAAAAAATCTGCCTCCGCCTCCCAGCAGTTTGCCTTCTTGAGCAAACAGCAAACAGCCTGTTTCAGCTTCAGCACATCCTGATTAGCACAAGCAGCTGATTGTTGATTGGATTAGCCTCCCAATGATCAGCTGTTTCAGGCTACAGGGACCGTCATCGTCTATTGCTGCCTCCACACGCTCTATTTTCGGCTTCTGCGCCCTGTTTTCAGCCTCCCGCTCCCTATTTTCAGCTTCAGTGCCCCATTTCCGCCCGTTCCGGTCCCCGCCATCCAGAATGGGCCAAAAATGGGGCACACGGAGGCCGAAAACGAGGTGTGAGGATGCCAAAAACAGGATGTGGAGGCCAAAAATGGGGCACACATAGGCAGCAATAGGCGATGGCGATCCCTGCAGCCTGAACCAGCTGATTGTCAGGAGGCCGATCCAATCGACAATCAGCTGCTTGTGTTAATCATGCTGTGCTGAAGCTGCATGGAAGCAAATTGCTGGGAGGCAGAGGCTGAAGGATTGGGGTTGGCGGGTGGGCGGGGCTTTGGCAACATTCACTGTGTAAGACGCACAGACATTTCCACCCACTTTTGGGGGTGGGAAAGTGCGTCTTATACACTGAATAATACAGTAATTATATTTCTTTTTTGCATCTCCTATTTTTTTTACCTACTCTTTTTCTATTCTTTGCATTTTACTGCATGCCCTAAAAGACAATATCGTCACAAGTATTTTTTATATGTAGATAACCCTTTGACAATTGTTTCAGGTAGGAAAAAGAGGACACAGAATAGTGCATTTAAAAATAATAGTTAACCTACTATCTAAAAGGGCATTGTGAAATGTGCCATTTATTTTAATTCCTTATATCAAATTATTTTCTGAGCATTCAATAAATAAAACCAATACTCTTGTTATAAAAATAATATTTTGTTGCTACAGGTCCATTGACTGAACTGTCATTCTTTTTCTATTAGTTAAATAGCTGTGCTGATATTTCTTGAACAATTGTTTACCTGACTTTAGATAATTACAATGCTTTCAGTATTTTAAATCAACTGTCAATATAGTTACAATTATTACAATGTAACAGCTTATTGGACATTAATTTTTCTATCTGATTTAAGTATATCAGCTCAACCAATGAATTCCTAAATTTTATATCAAGAACAAAACGAAACAGTAATTTTCATATATAAAACATGCTTTTTTAAGTTGCAATTTCTGGGTAGAATGAAATGAAAAAAGTCTATATTTATCAGAAGCATGAAAATAGTATTTGTAGTATTCTGTAAAAATAACTATTCTTCTACTGTTAAATGAAAACAGCCACCTATCACTTCCTGGTAAAACTATGTTTTTCCTTTTGGAATATATCATTCTAATTTCCAAAAATATAAGACTCTATTATACTGTTGATCTGAAAAAAAATTCTGTGCAACTTGAAAGCTTGTTAATATGCCAGCCAAATCTGTCTCTTTGGATGTTATCTATATGCTAAAAAGAAAAAAGAAAACCAATGAAGTTCTCTTCTGACAATGCCTTAGTTTTTCAAAATTTATTTTAATCCCAACTACTGGTGTTACCTAGTTTGGGTAATGAAACATCTGAAGAAAACAAGCAAGCTCAGAGAGCACCAAGGAGCCCTTATTTCAACCCTGAGCTACAAATGTTCTCCTTTATTAAGACAGTCTCAACAGAATGGCATATTTTCACTGGCTATGCAAAATGAGAAATATATCACTCCTTAAATGTAGAAATAAATGAATTTTGGGTGTTTCAAAATATTGGTTATTAGATGAATAACTAAACTATAGATTCCATTACACTGTTAAGCTTTTCAACATCTTTAAATAAAGGAAACATGAAATATTAAAGAACAGCCAATTTTTCACTTGATGGTACATATTATTCTTTTTGCTGTTATAATTTGCAGAATTCCTGTCCTTTGTGCAGGAACTGTAGCTGGGTTCATACAATATGCTATATTCAAATTAACACCTGTTGTGGTCACATAAAAAGCAAAGCCTTATATGTATATTATATATTGTTATGTGGCCACAACAGGTGTCAATTTATATATAAACCATATTATGGTTTACCATGTGAAATCAACACATTACCAAATCCCAGCACACTGTATGAATCCAGCTTCAGAAACAGCACCTGTATTTCATATTGTTTTTATTAGAAAAGCTAAAGGCATGCTTTTAAAGAAACTATAATTTGTATTGTAGAAGGAAGTTTTATAGTGGATAAACAGGCAACAAGATTGTTTATGCCTCAATGCGAGAGAAGTGGATGGGAGAGTGGATTCAGTCAAAGAAGTGGTCACTTTTGACAAGTGCAGCGGGCTCTGCTCTGGACTAGGGCGAAAAACTTCAAATCATTTCTCCAGCCGAGGCTTAGGATAGATACCGCCGGCTAACTGGTTTCGAAATGTTGGGGTTTGTGTGTGTGTTTTCCTCCCTAACGTGTTGACGAGGGAAAAACAAAACCTGGAAAACAGATCAAATCACCCACAAATTCCTGGGGAGAATCCACCACTTCTACCAGAAACAGGGGGGAAAACTCGTGTGTGAACTCAGGGGGAGAGAAGAGGGTTAGTGGGTCAGAGGCAGCCCAGGGGCTGGTGGGGAGGGCCGGTCTCTTTCCCCTCGGGAGGCCGGCCAGAAAGCGGCCAGACCCAAAGAGGAACCAGAAGGGAGGCGAGCAGCGCCCAGTCCTCGGCAGGAGAGGCGCAGAGATCGGGGGCTCCGGCAAAAGAATCTCGCCCAGCAGCTCCGGAGCCACACAAAGGGGACGCGTCGCGGCCTCCTGTCTTCCCTTCCCGCGAGCGCCGCTTGTTTTCCGGAGCCAAGCCAAGCCCGGCCCCTCACCCTGAACTTACCCAGCCAGCCCCGCTGCTGCTGCTGCTAATCCTCCGCCTCCTGCAGCCGCGGCCGCGCTCAGTCCCCGTCGCCGCCACTGCCCCCCGCGCCGTCGGCGTTGCCGCCACTGTTGCCGCTCACTTCGCTCGCTCGCAAGCGATCCCGCCGCTGTCGCAAAGCTAGCCTCTCAGCCGCCAAGCGAGACTCGCGGAGCGACGGCCAGGCCGCGGCGCTTTACGGCAGCCTTTCGGCGAGGTTCTTCTTTCTTCCACGTGGATCGCCCAGAAGGAGAGGAGAGTCGCCCGCCATGAAGCGACCGAGTGAGTAGGGCAGCGGCTATTGGGGGTGGAAGACAAACAGGGAGTGGGCCGGTAACGGAAGTCGGCCGGTCGGTTAATAACTCGAGACTGGAGAGACGCGGGGGACGGAGCCCCGTACAGAGTGTCTCTCCTAGGCCTTTGCTTCGCGAGCCGTTCTGGCCAAAAGCGATCCGGATTGGGAGGGCCGCTTGTTTTCTACAAGTAATGCAGTGTAGAGTCGTGTTCTGGACAGGGACCTGCGATCTAAGGCCCACCTGATCCATCCTGATGTTCTCCAGATGTGTTGGACTGCTGTTCCGTAGCCATCAGAGAGCACGTGAGGGCTGGAGATTGGAGAAGAGTGTTGGTCACATGGCTTGCTGTTTATGGAGGTTTTCACTCACCCAGCTCAGGGTTGTCCCAGAGGTGCTGCTGTTCAAAAGGCAACTGGACTTCCATGGGTTTATTTTTTTTCCCATGAAAACGTTCCGCTTCTTGAGAAGCGTTTATTTAAAAATAAACCCAAGGAAGTCCAGTTGCCTTTTGAACAGCAGCACCTCTGGGACAACCCTGAGCTGGGTGAGTGAAAACCTCCATAAACAGCAAGCCATGTGACCAACACTCTTCTCCAATCTCTAGCCCTCTTAGGGAAAAAAAACTACTTCACTTTCTGAATTGGGTGAGAAGCGAAACGTTTTCAAGAGGAAAAAAAACCCCCAAAAGTCGAGTTGCCTTTTGAACAGCACCTTTGGGATAACAGGTTGCCGGCATCAAACCCAGCCACCCACCCCCCAAAAAAGCTGATGCAAAATTAAGTAGCAAGAAGCAAAGGAAAATTCTAAGCAGAGTCTAGAAATGCAGTCCCATTTGCACTTATCTTGATTTTCTAAGGATTTCGTTGTTCTGTATGGTGTCTGAAATAATCTTGTGCTCTCAGAGGAATTAATTAAATCTCTACTTGTACTGGTGAGTTCTGTTTGTTTAAAAAAGTATTCAGTGAATGGGAAAACTTAAAATCTTAAAATCTGTATAATGAAGGGGAAAATCATTGGGAAAAGCCAAGGACATTGTATATTATGCCAGCCAATTATTTATCTGTTGTTACTTTAATGACCACAGATAATAAGCAATTGTGACTCATCCAAAAATACTCAACGAGTCTTAAATTTTAAGTACTGTGGAGCGAGAAAAGATTGCATTCCTAATCATATTCTGTGTGTTTGTGAAAAGGCAGGATAAAATTGTAATATTACCTAAGTAATCTGGGTCTATTCAGACATTTTCTTTCCTCTTTATTAAATTATGTTTCTAGATTCATAGTTGTGAAAAATAGTGTGGCACACATTCATTCATGGTGACAGAATTTAAATTTTTGCATTTTTGCCTTTCAGAGTTAAAGAAAGCTAGTAAGCGCATGACCTGCCACAAACGGTATAAAATACAGAAAAAGGTAAATATGTATTTTGAATTAATTCCTGCTTAAACAAGTATGGCTTTTGCTGTATCCCAGTTGTCTGTCCTGGCTTACAATCAGAGAATAGTTGTTCACTACAGGGAAGAAAGGTTGTTTGAATCATTTTATGAGAAGTATAGAAGGAACATAAAGTTCATGCAATAACTTCAGTGGTATAATTCTTGCTTCAAGAATTTTTTATTTTATTTCCATTCTTATTGAATTCCTCCTGTCTTCAGTTTAATTACCCTTTTTGTCATCATCAGTTGATCAGTTATCTTCAGAAAGAAGTAGAAAAATGACATGCTTTTCTTAACAACCTATTTTTGTTATAAATAAAATTGCAGAATTGTTTTAA